>NC_134601.1:121595083-122206707 GCF_037038515.1 Microtus pennsylvanicus | reverse complement strand
TAGGCTTTTCTTTAGGTATATTTTTTACCTCCTTATGACAGTTTCCCAATGGATGCATAAAACTAGCAGACATTTTTGTTTCATATATTTTGAAGAAAACAACTTGAGACTGTCAAGTCTGAGTTACATTTTGTTGTATTTTCTCCATTTTGCATTCCAGGACTGTTCATCATAATGCAATGTGTTAGTACTTTAAACAGAAACTTATAGAGTCATAAAAAACTCAAAAGTTTCACAAAGTGTGGTTTCATGTGACTTGGAATGACCTTAAAACCTAAATGTTGGTTGTGCAAGACTACACACAGCGCATGAAAACCATGCTTAATTTGTTCAAGTCAGTATTGGTATTTGGGTTTTCTATGTATCTATGTATGAGTATTATATACTGAGATTTTATAACCTACATTTACCAAAATAAAAGCACTTGAAATGGAAAAAAAATCTCTTATTCTCCAAGATTTTTTTTAATGTGTGCAGTCTTCCTCACTTCCCATAAGCTTTGTCAGTTAGTTTTGCAACTAGGGAAATGGTGCTGTTGGTTTTATTCTTTTGGTCAGCGAGACAGTTACATTTTCTTTTTATTTATTTATTTATTTTTTTTTTGGTTTTTTTTCGAGACAGGGTTTCTCTGTGATTTTGGAGCCTGTCCTGGAACTAGCTCTTGTAGACCAGGCTGGTCTCGAACTCACAGAGATCCGCCTGCCTCTGCCTCCCAAGTGCTGGGATTAAAGGCGTGCGCCACCACCGCCCGGCGACAGTTACATTTTCTGAGTATAGATAATTCTTTTACACTCTGTCTTGTCCCAGAGAGAGAAAGGGAGATGGAGGGAGGGGTTTGTTTATTTGTTTGTTTGTTTGTTTGAAACAGGGCTTCTTTGTGTAGCCTTTGTAGTCCTAGCTCTGTAGACCAGGCTAGCCTTGAACTCACAGAGATCTGCCTGTCTCTGCCTCCTGAGTGCTGGAATTGATTAATGGTGTGAAAGAGGAGTTTCTTTACAGTTGCTGGTAGGGTAGGTTCTAATTTAAAATTACCCTTACAGGAACAAAGAGTGACTCTGAAAATGCCAAGATGGGAAGGTACCTGATTATAAGGAACAGCTTATGTGAATGAGAGACAGTGTGAAAGAGCCAAGAGTTCATAGTTTCGTTGTAGGTCACGATAACAATGAGGACTTTAGGGGGAGTAGGGTGGTTTGTGTTTAAAAAAAAAACCACTAAAGCTAGGCAATTTGTAGTCATGGAATCTGAGTGTCTTTTAGGAAGATGATTGTAGCTGCTTTGTTGAGTGATGAGAGAAACAAGGATGGATGTGGGAATATCGGTTAAGTGGCCATTGACAATGGTTAAATGTATAGAAAGGGCTGAAGAGAGGGCTCAGCAGTTAAGACCACTGGCTGCTCTTCCAGAGGACCTGGGTTCAATTCCCAGTACCCACATGGCAGCTCATAACTCTATAACTCCAGTTCCAGGGAATCTGGCACCCTCACAAAGATGTACATGCAGACAAAACTCGAATGTGCATAAATTTTTGTAAATAAAGTATAGAATGGCTTGTCTGAATCCTGATAGTTGATGAAACCCTTAGCAATTTTGCAAATGACTGTTTTATAAAATATGTCCAATCAAAAATTTCCTCCCTGTGGCCAATAGTCAAATAACAGTGCAAAATGTCAGCTTGTGCCCCAGTCTCCATGGTAACTACATAGGGTGAAAACATCCATTTTAATACCTGAATGTGGGAAGGTTTTCTCCATGGGTTTTTCCGAATCAGTCTCCTTTGTCCATACTTTTTTAACGTGAAGAACTGAGTACAATTGTGGCTCTGTCTCTTCCCTGGGTATTTCCTGTGATGAGAGCCTTCTTTCATTCCCAGATACCATTTCTAAGTGCCAGGCAGGAAGCTTGTGGCTGGCAGTACTCCATTGCCTTTGCTCAAAGGGTCTGGACCTTCTTCTTTTAGGTCAAATTGCTTTGTTTTTATAATGCCCAGTAAATGTAAAATATTTTGCCCCAGTTTTTTTATGTCTCTCAGAGGTACTTATTGTAAGCACCCAGGTTGTAAGCAGTAACTTTTTAGTCTCAGAAGAGTGCCACAATCAGATGGACGAACCAATGGCAACCTCATGTAATCCTATTCATATTTAAAGTGAGGTGGCCAAAGATGCTACCACACACTGCCAGAAACTTGGTGTTGGAAGGATTACACATTTTGCCTTGCCAGGCACTAACTCTTCTGACACACAGGAACCTCCTTGAATCCTTTTTTGTGACATCATGTGGCCATCTGCTATTTTGAAAAGTAAGTGATTTTAGAATAAAAAGTTAAAAATTAAAACAGAATACAAGGTAGCTGAGGCTGGCCTCAAAGTTCATATTTTTTTTCGAGACAGGGTTTCTCTGTGGTTTTTTGGAGCCTGTCCTGGAACTAGCTCTTGTAGATCAGGCTGGTCTCGAACTCACAGAGATCCGCCTGCCTCTGCCTCCCAAGTGCTGGGATTAAAGGCGTGCGCCACCACCGCCCGGCTGGATGTATATTCTTGCCTTCTTTAAAAATGAAAATGAGGGCTGGAGAGATGGCTCAGAGGTTAAGAGCGCTGACTGCTCTTCCAGAGGTCCTGAGTTCAATTCCCAGCAACCACATGGTGGCTCACAACCATCTGTTATGAGATCTGGTGCCTTCTTCTGGTCTGCAAGTATACATGCAAGCAGAACACTGTATATATAATAAATAAATAAATATAAAATAAAATAAAAATGAAAATGAGCTGGGCAGTGGTGGTGCATACCTTTAATCCCAGCCCTAGGGAGGCAGAAGCAAGTGGATCCCTGAGTTCAAAACTGGTCTACAAAGCAAGTTCAGGATAGTCAGGGCTACACAGAGACACCCTGTCTTGAAAAAAAAATAAAATGAAACCTGAATATGAGAATCAGTTCAAGGTTCTTGTCATTGTCATCATCATCACTATTACTATTTGGGACAGCTTCTCATGTAGACCAGGCTGGGTTTGACCACACTAAGCAACCATAACCAAAGATGACCTTGAGCTTTTGATCCTCTTGTTCCCACCTTCCCAGTGCTAGGATTACAGGCATATACCATCATGCCTGGTTTTATGGGGTACTGAAGATGGAACCCAGGGCTTTGTGCATTCTAGGCAAATGCTCTACTGACTGAACCACATCCCTAGCCCTGTTAATCCTTTTCAAATAATGACACATTTCTGAAAATCTAAAATAGGCATGGAAGAGTTACCAAAGTAAGAAGCAAATTGAAATATTCATTTAGAAACCATGTTTTATCTTCAAAATATAACCACTTCTGAAATGATGTAAACATAGATGCAGCTGCTTATAAAAGATGCCAAATGGCATCATAATTCACCAAATTTGCCTTTGTGGATTGAAACAAAAATTTAAGAAATCTCCAAGAGTACCCATGAGGCCCTGAGTCATCTGACTGGACTCCACCTACTGTGCCTCTCCTTAAATCGGTGGTTCTCAAGTTTCCTGATGCTGTGACACTTTAATACAGTTCCTCATGCTATGATGACGCCTAACCATAAAATTATTTCTGTTGCTACTTCATAACTGTAATTTTGCACAGTTACAAATCATAATGAAAATATCTGTTTCCAGTGGTCTTAGGCAACCCCTGTGAAAAGGCCACTCGATCCCCCAAAGGGGTCAAGACCCACAGGTTGAGAACCATTGCCTTAAATGGTGGAGGATCCAAAACTACAAAAGTGGTTTCAGTTTCCTTCCTTGGCCACAATATGAGCACAGTATGGCATTTATCCAATCTGCATTGGCCATAACTCATATTGGACAGGCACAGCTCAGTGGAAGAAAGCTGGAGTCTGTATCCACTCATGTCTAACAGCAAAGGATTGATCCCGCAATTTAAGTGGGCTGTGTCTTGCTATTCATGAGGCCACTGGGTAGGCTTGTCTTAGTTTTAGCATCTTTTCAGGCAGAAATGTCTCTTTCTGCAGTATTGTTTCCATTCAGTAGATGGACTTTTTGCTCACAGCAGACTCCTCACAAAGGGTTAAGCAGGAAGTTTCTGTATATCTTGAGGGAACATATTTTAAAATGAGATAGAAGTGACACACGACGTTTCAGAAGTAATAAAAATGTGTGATGGCCTGGTGTGCACAGGCTTTTAATCGCAGCACTCAGGAGGCAAAGGCTAGGTGGATTTCTGTGCTTTCCGGGCCAGCCTGGTCTATGTAGTGGGTTCCAGGATAGGGAGGGCTACATAGAGAGAACCTGTCTCAAAAAAACAAAAACAAAAACAAGCCGGGCGGTGGTGGCGCACGCCTTTAATCCCAGCACTTGGGAGGCAGAGAGGCAGGCGGATCTCTGTGAGTTCGAGGCCAGCCTGGTCTACAAAAGCTAGTTCCAGGACAGGAACCAAAAGCTATGGAGAAACCCTGTCTCGAAAATCAAAAAAAAAAAAAAAAAAAAAAGAAAGAAAGAAAAAAAGGCTGGAGAGATGGCTCAGAGGTTAAGAGCACTGGCTGTTCTTCCAGAAGTCTTGAGTTCAATTCCCAGCAACCACACGGTGGCTCACAACCATCTATAATGAGATCTGATGCCTTCTTGTAGCATGCAGGCATGCATGCAAACAAACTGTATACATAATAAATAAATCTTTACCAAAAAAGAAAAACCTAGTATTAAAGCCCTAAAATTGTATTAGTATTAAAGTATTTCAAGAAAAAGAAGTCTGGTTTTCCATTTCCTTGTGGGTGACTACAGATAGCAACTGTGCACTACCTTGAAAAGCCACAAGAAGACTGAGGATGTAGCTCTGTTGGTAGTATTCTTACCTAGCATACACGAGGCTCTGTGTCCAATCCTCAGCAACACATTAACATGGCATGGTGCCACCCACCTGGAATCCAAGCCTTTCAAAGGTGGAAGCTGAGGATAAGAAGTTCAAGGTCATCCTCAGCTACTTATCAAGTTCAAGCCAGGAGTCCTTCCTCAAAAAAAAACAAAGTTACTGGCTGGAGACATAGCTGAGTGGTAGAGCTACTAGCTTACATGAGGTCCTACATTCGTTCAATCTGCAACATCAGCAAATAAATAGACAAATTCAGAACCCACTGAGTTGTTGCATTGGCAGTGTGTTAGCTCCAATGAGGTGGTTCAGCAGGTAGAAGTGCTTGCTGCGAAGCAAGCTGACAACATGGGTTCTATCCCTGGAGCCCATAAAGAAGAGAGAAAGAAGTGATCCAGCAAGCTGTCCTCTGACCTGCACGCACTGCTGTGGAGCTCATGCGCGTACACAACGAATACATTAATAAACGTTTTAAATATTTAAGTTACAGAAAGGATTTTGAATGCTTTTATTCAAAAAACGTAATGCTTAATAAAATACATAATTCTAACCTGATTTCATCACTTAATACAAATATGGAAACATCACATGGTACGCCATTAAGTTATACAATTTTGTGGTTTGGGGCCTTTGTGAATTGCATGCTCATGGGTTCAATCGCCAGTACCAAAGATGAATGCATTTAATTAGCTCAAAACCTGAAAAAACAAACTAGATTGTGGAGATGGACACGCACCTCTATGAATAGGGCCGGTCATTATTGACTTGCATGCTTTCGATGAATGAACTCTGTTTCAACAAAGCTGGTAACAAAACACCTGATTAGCTGAGAGGAAAGTGGAACTTCTGTCGGATATTTCTGAGCCTTCAGAGTCCCAATTTTCCATACATGCCAGAGGAGAAATAACGACAGTCTTCCTCAAAGGGGGCTTTGAAGGGCCATCACAGCCAGACCTCTGCCAGGTAAACACCAAGTTTCCCAGCACCTCTGAAGCTGCCAGGATAGTTAGTTCCCTGGGCCCTGGCATTTAGTTTCTGCATGGAAGACCCTCTTGCTTGCACCCAGATTCACAGGCCTAGTGGAGGATCCACCCCCGCCCCAGACACTTTTGAGAAAAGATCTCTCTATTATGTAGCTCTGACTGTCTTAGAACTCACTCTGTAGACCAGGCTGGCCTCGAACTCACATAGATCCAGCTGCCTCTGCCTCCTGAGTGCCGGGATAAAAAGGAGTGTGCTACCACACCAGGCCTCTGCACACCAGGATAAGCCCTGGAAAAGTAGAAAATCCTTTAGAACCAACGCAATCCATTGGCATTCTATGTTCCTGGTTAGATCTATGTTCACCAAAGAACCTTGTCACCTAACACTGCAGACGCAGGCCACCACAGTGAAGCTCTCACACTGTGGACCCTGGGGTAGCTGGAAAGAAATACAGAGAGGCTCAGGCTCCATCCCAGACCTACCGAGTGCTCAGTTGTGCCTGTATGGATTCACTCCGTGAGAGGCTGCCTGTCCGCAGCAACAGACAAGGAATGTGCCCCCCCCTTTGAATGGAGGTTCTTAGCTGACAATATTCTTTCCATGTGCCTAAGTCACCAACAGCCTCCACCCTCCATGACGTCAAGGGACAATTCTTAGCCTTGAAACCGATCATTAGCATTTGATAGTTTTCATGTATGTACATATGTATTTTCAAATGTCTCTATGTATGTATGAATGGTGTGTGTGTGTGTGTGTGTGTGTGTGTGTGTGTGTGTGTGTGTGTGTGTGTGTTAGGGATCTCTTATTCAGTACAGAGGTTGACCTGAAACTTACTGTGTAGCTTCAAATTCATGTAACTCCCCCAAACTCAGCCTCCTGAGTGCTGAAATGAGGTACCGGCCCTGGACCAACACCCGCAATTTTTTACTTCCTTTTGTTGAATAGTTTTCCTCATGGCTGGAGCAGGTTGCTCTTCTGTTTTTCCCTTCCCTAAGTTACTCCAGCTCAGCCAGTTGTTTGCTTTCCTGACCTTTCAGCAGTGGAATGCCCCACATCTTGAGCCTGCTATCTCATATCTGTCTAACCATCCTTTGGTGATCTTATCTAATTCCCTGGCTTCTAGAACTCTTAGGACTTACCACTCTTTCCCAGGCCTGCATCTCCCCACTTAATCCCAGACCCATAAATCTAAAGGCCGACTTGAGAACTCTCCACTTGTTGAACCCTGGAGTCCAATTACTGAGGACGAGTCACCCCAAGAATATACTCTCACACCTCAGTTGATGTAATAGCAAGAGGATTTTAATTCTGCCACGGTAGGGTCACTTAACATTCAATAGCATTCAATGCCAAGGACCCCGGATGCCTGTTACAAGCCATTTTTTAAAGCAAAAATCCATAGAAACAAGGGGGGGGGGGAAACTCGGGGGTTGTTTTCCAACTAGTAGGATTGGCTTATTCAGGGGGCTTTTAATAACAAGTGGTCTGAGCCAGGGCTGGAGAGCAGTTGTCAGATGGGGGTCATTCTGACCCCTTTCCAGGGACAGAGTCGAAACATCTGTGGACATCTGTGGGTTATCTTGTCCCAATTCTAGGAATGGGGCTCTATTTGGAGAATATCCACAAGGACATAGGGTGATATTCAGTACATGCCTGTATAGCTGTTAGATTCCCAGAGGGGGGGCACTAAGGTACTAAGACTGAGGGCTCAGTAATGGCCTCAGAATTGTCTTAAAGTTTTACACACTAATATGTAATAACCATCCTAACATGTTTAAAATCCACCTTCCTGTCTTCTAACTCCTGCTTCTCCCTGGCTGCCTCGTGTTACTTGAACTGAAAACTCTGATAAGGAGCCCACATTGGCTCCTTGCTTTCTTTCACAATAGTTTGCTAATCAATAGGAAAATTCCATTTTATTGATTATACTTCAAATATATATCGAGAAGCCCAAGTTTAATATGGAGCTGGAGAGATGGCTCAGCAATCTCTTGCTGAAGCGAGGCATAGTGCCGCATGCCTTTAATCTCAGGAGGCAGAGGCAGGAGGATCTCTGTGAGTTTGATCCAACTAGGTGTACAGAGTGAGTTCCAGGACAGCCAGGACTACAGAGTGAGACTCCGTCTCTCAAATAAGGAAAATAGTTGCTGCTCTTCTAGAAGACCCAAGTTTGGTTTTTAGAGCCAACAACCATCTATAGCACCTTGCTAACTAAATCACCACCACCACTCCCATATACTTTGCTATGGACTAGAACCAGTCAGACTGGCCTCCTTGCTGCTCTTCGACTGTGCCAGGCACACACCTACCACAGGACCTTTGCACTAGCTGTTGCTTTGGCTTGGAATGCTCTTATTCCAGAATTCTAATGAGTTGACTTACCTCTCACAAGTCCTAGCTCAATGAGTGTTGCCACCTTTTGCTTTCCCCGACCATTTCCTGTATCACCTACTACATTTTCTGATTGATTTCAAAGAGCTTATTCACCATCTAAATGTAATGCCTTCATCACCAATACTGATGATTCCCTGTCTCTTTCACTAATTGTAAACTCTGTGGCTCAGAGATTTGCCTCTTTGGCTCGCAGTCCATTCCTATCCCCTATAATAGTTTTGAATATACAGAAAACACTCAAGAAATGAGTGTTGCCAGGCCGTGGTGGCAGGCAAAAACAATTCGAAAGAATGGAGACTTAGAAAATGGTGGACATTTTGCTTTTCTTCTTCATGTAGAAACTTTGAGTAAACACACATATTATAGTCTTCGGTCACATATTTCCAAACCAATATAAATTAATTTGCAATTGTTTTATAATCTTACCCTTTCTAATATAGTTACTGTCTAAGTGTTCAAGAGCTTTGTCACAGAAATAGATGGAGAACAGCAGAAGTGAAAATTCCTGAGCCAGAAATGGTTGTGTATGCCAATGATACCATCTCTTAGACAGTGAGGTTCAAAAGTTCGTGGCCAGCCTCGTGTACATAGCAAATTCAAGGCCTGCCTGGAATACTGAGCCCCTGGCTCGTGGTGCCTGCCTTTAATCCCGGCACTGGAGGGGCAGAGAAAGGTGGATCTCTGTGACTTCAAGCACAGCCTGGTCTACAGAGCTAGTTCCAGGATAGCCAGGGCTACACAGAGAAACATTGTCTGGAAACAAAACAAAAAACCCCAAACCAAACAAACAAAACCAAATCAAAACAAGCCATTTGTTCATTATTTTCCTCACCAGAAACCCCTGCAAATTACTTAATGAGGAATGCTGTTGGAAGAAGTTATCACACTGAAAATGTTTGGTGGTCTTCCTTCCTTCCTTCCTTCCTTCCTTCCTTCCTTCCTTCCTTCCTTCCTTTCTTTCTTTCTTTCTTTTTTTTGAATGTGTGGGAGGATCCTGTAACTTAGCTGTTAGTATTCATGAGAGACTTTACTTGGCTATAAGTCAACAAATTTAGAAGCAGTTCTTTGAAAATATATCTTCCTAAATCTCTCTCTCTCTCTCTCTCTCTCTCTCTCTCTCTCTCTCTCTCTCTCTCTCTCTCTCTCACACACACACACACACACACACACACACACACGCACGCACACATAATTTCCTTTTTCCTTTTTAGTTTTCTGAGACAGGTCTGGTGTCTCTCAGGTTAGTCATTAATATCCACTACGTACCTAAGGATGACCTTGATCCTCCTGCTGCCACCTCTCAAGCACTTGGAGGACAGGCCTGTGACATCATGGCTACTTTGGGTGGTGCGAAGGACGGGGTGCCATGGGCCTTGTAAGCATTCTCACCTGAGCTACATCCCCAGCCCCCGAAACACTACTTTTCAAGTTATGGGTTTTTTTAATGTTCATGTGAAGTTTTTTAAATCTAGTTCGGTGGGTTAAAACCACTGTACACAAAGTTGTTGTCAATTACCAGAAAGGATTGTTGAATCTTTTAATTTCCCAAGAAGTCTGGTAGCAGGTAACAGTCATTCGAGTTACCTGCCCTCCCCCAACTAGTTCCGGAAACCTATAAATCTTTTTTGTATGGTTGTCTGTTTATCTGTTTGTTTGGTTGGTTGGCGAGGTTTTATTTGTTTCTTTTTATTATTTATTTTGTATACAATATTCTGTTTGTGTGTATGACTGCTGATCAGAAGAGGACACCAGACCTCATTACAGATGGTTGTGAGCCACCATGTGGTTGCTGGGAATTGAACTCAGGACCTTTGGAAGAACAGACAATGCTCTTAACCTCTGAGCCATCTCTCCAGCCCCCTAGCTGGTCAGTTTTTCAAGACAGCGTTTCTCTGTGTATTCCTGGCTGTCCTGAAAAATCACTATATAGACTGGGTTGGCCTCAAACTCAGAAATCCACATGCCCCTGCCTTCTGAGTACTGGGATTAAAGGTGTGTGCCGCTGCCACCTGGCTAACTATAAATCTTGACTTATTTATATTGGTTCTAATTTGCCTAACCTAAGCATTTCACAAAAAAATGGAGTCATAGCCGGGTAGTGATGACACACGCCTTTAATCCCAGCACTAGGTAGGCAGAGGCAGGTGAATCTCACTGAGTTTGAGATGAGGCCAGCCTGGTCTACAAGGTGAGTTCCAGGACAGCCAGGGCTATACAGAGAAACTCTGTCTTGAAAAAAAAAAGAGGCGAGCAGACAGGGGGCGGACAGACATGTTGCGATCAGAGAGTGGCCAGGCCGGTCCTTGGGGGCTGTTGACTCTAGGTCTGTTCTCAGAGCAATGGGTCACAGAGACTGAGCCGCCACCATGATTAGAGGTTTATTCATCTATAATCACGGGGGGGGGGGGTGTTGCTCATCTCCCGGGTCTACAGGGATGACATAGGGAGGAATGCAGTGGATGCCTTTTGGGTCAAAGTGATCCATGCACGGCAGCAGGTGCGCAGCCCTGTCACAAACATCGCTTGCACCAGCTTCTTCCGTGTTAAGCGGTCCGCAGCAGTCACCAAGCAGAATGTCAATGTGGTCTTCGAATTCCTCTATAAGATGTGCGGTGGAATGGCTGCTTACTTTGGCAAGATCAGTGAGGAAACCATCAAGAACAACTTTGTGCTCATATACGAGCTGCTGGATGAGATGCTGGCCTTTGGCTACCCACAGAACTCAGAGACGGGTACACTGAACACCATCACTCAGCAGGACATCAAGAGTCGACATCAGACAAAAGAAGAACAATCCCGGATCGTCAGCCAAGAGACTGGGCAGACTGGCTGGCGGCGGGAAGGCATCAAGAATCGCCGAAATGAAGCCTTCCTAGATGTTCTGCAGAGCGTAAACCTGCTTATGTCCCCACAGGGGCAGGTGCTAGGTGCCCCTGTGTCAGGCCGGGTAGTGATGAAGAGTTACCTGAGTGGCGTGTCTGAGTGCAAGTTTGCAATGACTGATAAGATTGTCATTGAAAAGCAGGGCAAAGGCACAGTTGATGAAACCGGCAAGAGCGGTGCGATACATTGGCCCAAGTGGTGGGTGCCTAGTTGCCTAGTGGCAGGTGGCCCACCTCCCCACCCACCCTTTTCCCCAGTGACCACTCGTCAGTGTCCTTCCTCCCTCTTGCTTTGCTGCCTTTCCTTTACAGCAGCCCCTGAGTATAGGTCTGAACCCGCCACAGTGGGACTGCCGACAGTCCCTGGCTTCCTGGGCAGGGTGGTTTCTGAGGCTTCTCTTCCATCTGTCTGTCCTGGCTTAGTGCCAGGCCCTGAGTTTTGTGACCAAAGCCAAGTGGCTCCCTCTCCTTTCTACCCTGTGGCCACACCTCTGCAGTGGGAAGGTTGACTACCCCTCCCCTCAGAACTCCCCCAAAGGCCAGTAACAGATCCCCAGTCCTTAATCCCTACTCTGCTTTGGGATAGTATGCTTTGTTTTGTATATGTGTGACTTGGTCCAGTTCTAATCCCAATAAACTGTAGAGTGAAAAAATAAATAAAAAAAGTGGAGTCATAAGATACATGACCACCTTTTATATCTGATTTTCACAGGACTGGTGTGTGTTTAACTCAAAATGTAAACCATATTTTACTAATCAAAGGAACTTATACTGACCCTTAGTTCAAGTACCTTAGGAGAATTTACATAGGTACTTTTAACATGTGCATGTTACAATTACACCCCTTCAAATTTTTGTGTCAAAAATTACTTTGGGGAGGGCATGATGGTGAGCACCTTTAGTTCCAGCCTGGTGTACATAGTGAGCTCCAGGCTAGCCAGGGCTGTATAATGAGGCCCTGTCTAAAAATAAAAACCCAAAACCAAGAAATAAACCTTTACAGTTTTTTTTTCTACTAGTCACATGCAAAAGTTGGCATTTTAAAAGTAATATATTCTTATCTCTAAGATAAAAGTCATAAGATCTTTCTATCCTTGGAGAAAAAGGAAATAGCGATATTTTTCTCTAGTTTTATATATTTTTGGCAATGAAGTGCTCACTAAAACCATCATATTTAGTGAAGACTAAAATTAGGAATTCTTAGTAAGTTGGATCAGTCTTTCCCCCCTAAACATCTTTCCTCCCCTTCCCAAATACAGACACCATATGGTATAACATTTGTGTATTTAATATGTGGTAAAAACTTACTTCTAATATATGTTTTTCACACAATTTCATAACACTGGGGGATTTCACACTTAGCCTGTTCTCTGTGCTTCATTTTTATTGCCTGACCTCTAGCTTTCACACACCCACCCCCCAGACATATTATGAATTGTTGTATTCTAATTGAGAACTTCTCTGCTAGAGGGATAGCCTCTAGTCCAGAGCCAGGCAGTGGAATTTCCTACAGTGATAGACATTGTTTATAGCTTAACTTAGAAGTGAGTAGTCACTAGCCAATAGAGAGTGATACGCTCAAGGAAATGAATTCTGAAAGGTCAGTCTTTCTACATAGCCCTGGCTGGCCTGGAACCCACTATGTAGATCAGGCTGGCTTCGAACTCACAGAGATCTGCCTGTCCCTGCCTCCCAAGGGCTGGGGTTAAAGGCATGCACCACTACACTTTACTATCCAGTTTTTAATTGATTTATATTTAAGTGCATTTTATTTTAAAGACAAGGCCTCTGCAGGTAAAGGTTCTTGCTGTCAAGCCTGGCAACCCAAATACAATCCCTGGAACCCTCATGGTGGAAGGAGAGAAATGACTCTCCAAGATTGTCCTCTGACCTACACACACACACACACAAACATACACACACACACATGCATGTGTCATGTGTTTATCTGTGTGTGTGTGTTTAAACACAAAGTCTCATATAGCCTAGTCTGGCCTTATACTCACTATGTAGCTGATGGCTTTGGACTAATCCTCCTCTTGCTGCTGGGATTATAGACATACACCACCAAAGATGATTTTATATTTAAATTTAGATAATTACTCGTATCCTTAATGGTTAATGATTTGGACAACCAAGATCCAGTCCACAGAGGCACTGAACCTTTTTTAGTATTGGATTTAGGTCTTAAGATTTTATAATCTTGCCGGGCGATGGTGGCGCACGCCTTTAATCCCAGCACTCGGGAGGCAGAGGCAGGCGGATCTCTGTGAGTTCGAGACCAGCCTGGTCTACAGAGCTAGTTCCAGGACAGGCTCCAAAGCCACAGAGAAACCCTGTCTCGAAAAACCAAAAAAAAAAAAAAAAGATTTTATAATCTTGTCATTGAAACTGGTGTTTTGCTGGGCAGTGGTGGTACAAGCCTTTAGTCCTAGCACTTGGGTGGCAGAAGCAGGCAGATCTCTAGTATCAAGGCCAGCCTGGTTTACAAAGGGAGTTCCAGGACAGCCAGAGCTACATAGAGAAACCGCATTTCAAAAACATCAAGCAAACAAAGAACTGGTGTCTTTACAAATTTTTGTGTTTTCTGCATTTGTTAGTTGTACATGTGGAATTGAGTTTTGCTAGTATTTTATACCAAGCCATCTTGTTGAACTATTTATTTTATTTTTTAAGATTTATTTGTGTATGGGTGTTTTGCCTGCATGTATTCCTATGTATCACATGTGTGCCTGGTACCCTTAGGGGCCAGAATAGGACAACAGAGTTAAGGATGGTTTTCAACCACTATGTAGGTGCTGCGAATTGAACCCAGATCCTCTGGAACAGCAGCTAGTGCTCTTAACTGCCAAGCCATCTCTCCAGCCTCTTTAATGCTTGTCTTAATTAGGGTTTCTATTGCTGTGAAGAGACACCATGACCATGGCAACTCTTGTAAAGGAAAACATTTAATTAATCAGGGTGACTCACAGTTCAGGGGTTCAGTCCACTATCCTCATGGTGGGACATGGCAGTGTGCAGGCAGACATGGTGCTGGAGAAGGAGCTGAGTGTTAATACATCTTGACTTGCAGGTAACAGGAAGTGGTTTCTGATGCTGGGTGGTATCTTGAGCATATAGGAGACCTCAAAGCCCGCCTTCACAGTGACACACTTCCTCCATCAAGACCACACCTACTCCAACAAGGCTAGACCTCCTACCAGAGCCACTCTCTTGGAGTGGGGGGTGGGGTCCATTTTCTTTCAGACATCTCCCATAGACTCGTTTGGCTCATAGCCATATCACCTGTATAAATAAATGTATCCCTTTGCAATTCTCATACTTCCTTTTTACTTCTGTCCACTAGCACCCCCAGGAAGTGTTGAGAAATCTGATGCCAGCAGACAGTTCTGCTTTTTTTTTTATTCTTTAAAAGGCCTGCTTATAGAGTCTAATCAAAGATAATGTTTGAAGAGGTTTCAAGTAGATATTCTTTATGAGGTTCAAGGATTCCCAACTAGTCCTGGTTTGCTGAGGGTTTACTTATCATGAGTGGTTGTTGAATTTTATTGGATGCATATTTTTAACTATACTGTATGTGGTGGGGGCGGGGAGATGCTGGGGATTGAACCCAGAGCCTCAAACATACAGGTTCCTACTTTACTCTGAGCTATACCCAAGACCCCTATTCTTTTTATTGATTTTTATTTTTTATTCATCTATTTATTATACATCCTGGCCACAGCCTCTCCTCCACATCCCCTCCCAGTCGAGTCTCTCCCCTCCCCTCTCCCACCCTCCAGTTCCCTCCTCTTCTGTCTCTATCCAGGAAAGGGCAGGACTCCCGTGAATATCAATAAAACATGGCATATCAAGTTGCAGTAAGACCAAGCACCTCCCCATGTATTAAGGCTGGACCAGGCGACACAGTATGAAGAGTAGGGTCTCAAAAGCCAGTAAAAGAGTCAGAGACAGCCACTGTTCCCACTGTTAGGAGTCCCACAAGAGGACCAAGCTACACAACTGTCACATATACGCAGAGGGCCTAGGTCAGTCCCTTCCAGGCTCCCTGGTTGTCGGTTCAGTCTCTGTGAACCCCCATGAGCCCAGGTTAATTGATCCTGTGAACCTTCCTGTGGTGTCCTTGACCTCTCTAACTCCTACAGACCTCTTGTCTCCTCCTCTGCAGGATTCCTGAACTCCACCTAATGCTTGCCTATTGGCCAGACCCCTATTTTTAATATCTATTGAGTTGTCAGTACGTCCCCCCACTTTAAACTGCTGAGATACATCCATATTTATCCTAATGTAGGAAATCTTTTTGCTTTGTTTTCTTTTGATCATTAGCCACTTTTCTCTTCCTCTGTGCATGTCTGATGATCTTTATTGAGTAATGGACACTGAATATAAGACAGGGATACTCCAGATTGCGTTTTGCACCAGTGAAGGTTCCTTCTTTGCTGTTAGACAAGTAGGGTGAATGATTTACCGCTTATATCTAACCAGGGATTTTATTTCTGCTGAGCCTGGATGCAATTTGAACCAAGCTATCTATGAGGTTGGAGTATTTATGCTCCAGTGTGGATGGAGGGAAGTTGAGGGTAGGAGGATGGCGGGGGGGGATAAGAAGTTGGCACTATGAAGATGGGAGTGGTGGTGCATACCTATAATCCCGGTAGTTGGGGGTCTGAAGTGGGAGGATTGCTTTGAGTTGGAAGTCATCTTGGATACAGAGAAAGAATCTGGTGCCCTGCCCCCCCCAAAAAAGATTGGGAATATGAGTGTGATAGCAGTGTAGAACTTTAAGACAATTCTGAAGCCATTTCTGACAACTCTCAGTACTTCCCTTCCTCCCCTGGGAACCAAGGACATAACAGCTATGCATGCACATACTGAGATGTTGGGAACTTTCCATCCCCTGAATAGGGGCAAGATAACCCTTAGGTGTTGACTCAGTTACTGATGTTTTGACTTAGTCCCTGGGAAGAGGCAAAGTGACCCTCAGAAGTTTCCCTTTACCTCATCTGATCTGGCAACCACTCTCCAGCCAATTATTGGTAATAGCCATTTTGAATAAGCCAATCATAATAGTTAAAGAACAACCCCCAGACACCCGTTCCTTCTGTGGTTTTTCCCTTTAAAAATAGCCTGTACCAGCCATTCAGGGTCTTCTAGCCTCCCAACTGCTGGAAGACCCTGTCATGACAGAATTAATAAAACCCTCATGCTTTTACATCGGCTGTGATGAGAGATGGTCTCTTGGGGCGACTCCTCCTCCTCGGTGATTGGACACTAGGGTCCAACAGCAGCCTCGGCTCCCGTACCAAAACGGTGAAGATAGGCACTAACAGGTATGGTATATCCACACAGAGTGATGAGGGGAGGGCAAAAGAGGAAGGCTCTGGGAATACTTGGAGAAGCACAGACATTTCGGCTATGTCTGTAGATTAAGGATGACTTTTTTTTTCTAAAAGAAATAGTTGCTAGGTACTGGCTTCCTATCTTGCACTAACCATTGTAATCTAAGGTAAACATTACACTTGGATGCCATAGAAAAGACTTCCAAAGTTTGTTTTTAATGTTTTTTCCTTGTTGAGCTTATAGGTGCAGGTCTTTAATCCTAGACACCTGGGGAGCTGAGGCACCAGGTTTACAGTATCTGCCTGCACTGCAGAGTGACTTTGAGGGCAGCTAGAACATCTTAGTGAGGCCCTGCCTCAAACTAAAAAGCAAAAAGAGGGCTAGGTGTATAGTTCAGTGGTAGAGTGCTTGCCTAAAGTGTGCAAGACCCCGAGTTCAAACCATAGAAAAGTTCTTAAAACCATTAAAAGTGTCTACGTGGAGTTAGAGAGAGGGCTCAGCAGTTAAGAGCACAGGCTGCTCTTCCAGAGGACCTTGGTCTGAACCCTAGCACTCTCAGGGTGGCTGAAAACCATCCTGAACTCCAGTTCCAGGGGATCTGACATCCTCTTCTGGCCTCTATAGGCATCGTACACATGTGATACACAATCATACAAGCAGACAAAACACTCAAACACATAAAATAGAAATTAATAAATTTGTTTAAAAATAGTTCTTATCGCTCAAAAGAATATTATAACACAGAGTTCAATCCTTGAGTAAAAATTTCCCAAAATCTTTCTGCCAAACTAATTCAACTAAATTTTTTTGTGGGTATCATCTGCTCTTTTGCTTATAAATACTCAAATGCAATTACACCCAATATCCTTCTTTTGTAATTGTAACCACAACATTTAGGTAGCAATCTCCCTTCTAAGAATAAGTTCAGTTTATGACTAATACTCATCGGTAAATCAGCAATGGGATAAAAGTCTTCATTTCATTTATGAATTTTAATGTTGTTCCATTCTGCCAGTTGGGGAGAGGGCAGCGGTCGGTATTGAACAGAGGACTTTGACCTTCCTGGGCAATCTAAGTTGTCATCAGTCAAGAGGCTTCAGTGATAGTTTGCACACTTTCTCATTTAGGATTGCTATGGCCCAGGTTCTTGGGAAACTGCTTTATACTATATACTTCACTTGTAGCTCTCTTCCCAGAGCCCTTTTTATTGTTGCTTGCTCATCCTCAGGGCTCCAAAAGGAGTCACCCCTCATGCATGCCTTCTCTAGTGTCATTGCCTTGCATGACCACCTATTGCATCTTATTTATTTCCTCCAAGGCCCTCAGTCTTATCTGTAGCTACACATTTGCTGAACTGCTCGCTGTGTCTCCTCCTCTCCTTTTTAAGCGTTCCTAGGAAAAGGACTGCATTTAGTTTATTCACCAAACTAAAGCCAGCCGAACTGTATAGACTTTGAGTCCTCTCAAAGGAAAGATGGTGCTGGGCGCATGGCCCACCCCCAATTTCTTCTGTGTCCCTTTATTGCTCTGTCCTCAGATAAGCACTTAGCATAATGGGGGCTTTGTCGAACAAGTAAGTATTAATGAGGATTGACTGTTCACTTCCTGCAAATCTAAAACTCACTTCAAGGGAAGTGAGTATGTCTATGCTGCAGGCCCTGGAAGGCTTTGGAACGGTGGGGTGCTTACTCAAACCTGTGGGAGGTGCAAGCTGTGTTGGCCCCTCACGCCAGGCTTTCTGGTTTTGGACAACGGATAAGCTGACAGAGCACGCATATGAGTGACTTTTAACTCCCTAGTTGTCAACCACTATCAACTATTCTATGGAATTTGGGGGATCCGCATACAAGGGAATGTTCAATAATGGTTGAGGGTCAGAACTTTCATTTAATCCTATTAGCTCCACACTGGAAATTCTAAACTTTGCTCATTGATGAAACGCAGACTAAAAATAATACAAGGAATTGCAACAGACAACAGACACCTGAAGCAAAAGGAATTGGGACCTGTATTGAAAGCCAGGTAAATGGATGTCAAGGAGTGAGTTTCCATAAGAAGGTGGACCATGCTTGATAGAAAGTGCCACCCAGTGTGCTGGCAGTGTATTTTTTACATGTGATTATGCATTTACTAACTTGAGAGCTCCCGAGCTCTCCAAATTCAGCCAGCCCGTCTTCCATCTTTCTTCAAGAGCCAATGCGGGGAAACTCCTGTCAAGGGCCTGCCAGTGAGGTAATGAAAATTCTGACCTCATAAGAAGACCTTGTGACAGCACTGCCACCCCTTCAGTACTCGGAGACGTCACAGAGGACCCCCAGTCTGGGCCCCGTGGCTTCCGGAGGCCTTAGGGGACCAGGTCAGCCACTCAGCTGTTTGGTCCTGGTCGCAGCAGAGGCTACGCCGCCAGGTGCTGAGCAGCGGGAGGGAGCCTTTCAAACCGCAGGGTGTGGTTCTCGCTCGTGCTCGCGCAAGGCAAACTTTGGGAAGGAAACAGGGCTAGCGAACTGTGCCAGCAGGCCGCTTGTTTTCTTTCAAGAAGATACCTCTTTCTGCCAAGCCTCTTGAAGCTTGGCGGTCTTCCCACCAGGCCGGTTGGGGGACCCTGTAGAGGCTCATGCCCGGAGATATGATGTGAGGTGATGTCAGGAGAATGGCACTCATAAACAGAAAGTGCATCTGCGACCTTTGCTCCTGTGGCAAGCATCATTGCCCACATCCCGCCACCAAGATTTATGAGAAGACAGAGAAACCATGTTTTTTCTCCGAATATACCGAGAAGTATCCTACCTATCAATCTTACATGCCCCGAGAGTCCTTCAAACCTAAGGTGGAGTACCAGAAAGGAACTATACCAATGGAAGGCCTGTCTACAACAAAGAAAGACTTTGGGGGTCACAACATCTTATCGGTGAAACACCATCCTCCCGAAAAGTTCACTCCCTGCCAAGATGAAATGGATTTCCTCACAACGTATAACCAACACTACAACTACCATCCTGCCAGTCGAGTGAGCCCCATCAAACCTCGAGACAACAGACAGCCGTGTACCGACAAAATGGAGAGTGTGCCTACGTACAAAGCCCATTATTTACCTTGGAACCAGCAAAGGAGACCTCCATTTCGTCCACAGGAAACATACCGTCCTTCGTCCTGTAGGTTCGATCATAGAACCACACACCAGGACGATTACCCCATAAAAGATCTGGTGGATACGGTGAATTACAAACCCCCAAATGTGCCAAAGCTCTGTAATGCTCCCCTGGAGAATATGTCAAGCTACAAATCGACCTATGTGGCCCATCCTTTGGAGAAACGGCATGTGTACGAGACGGAGAAGTATAAACCATGTGAAATCCCTTTTGACGGCCTTACCACCCACAAAGATTCTTACAAGGGTTTGATGGGGGAGCCTGCGAAGAGCTGGAAACCTGTGTCCAAGTACTCTGGGCTAGACATACCTTTTCCAACCAACACCGAATTTCGAGATAAATTCCAAGCTTGGCCAACACAGCAAATAGTCCCCAAAGAGCCTATCCCTTATATCCCACCTGAAGGGAAGATGGATCTTCTGACAACTTCGCAAGCTGACTTCAAGTGCACTAATGGTATTCCTGCCCAGCCCTGCTGGCCAGTCTACCACATAAAGAAGAGCGACCGCTTTGAAGGCTCCACCACCACCAAAGAGGATTACAAACAGTGGGCCAACGTCCGCAGAGAGCCGTTCAAACCTCCTCCCCCGCTGAAATTCTCTAATGAGCCTATGGATTACATGACCACCAATCGCGCCCACTATGTGGCCCATACACCTGTCAATACCAAAAGCTGCAAGCCTTCCTGGTCCGGCCCTTCCTGGTCCAGCCCTCGTGTAAACATCCCGGTAGCAGGCCAGACCACCTATTCTACCAGTTTTACTCCGAAGGAAATTCAAAGGTGCCCAGCTTCATATTCTGAACCCCCTGGCTACATCTTTGAGGAGGTGGATGCTGTTGGGCATAGAATTTACAGGCCTGCTTCTCAACAGAGCAACCATCGTGGCTTTGGTGATGCGGAATGCCCTAACCAGAGAGAGATGGCAGTCCCAGCCTGCCATTGAGAAATGGTTGTTTAGCAATTGAATTTGCACAGTTTATTAAAAGCAAACAACTGAGGATTATTAATTGGACACAAAAGAATTCCCCAAAATGAAAACAACAATGTAAACAAGACAACAAACTTTATCGTCAACTTCAGGATATTTGAAAGAAATAAGAATCACCTAAAAAATAGCATGGAATTACCAGCTGATTGACTCCTCTTAATCCTTCCTGTTTTGTACCTCCCTAGCCCCACCAATGCCCCTTGCTTTGTGCTTATGAAATCAAAGCTGGTCTCAAGAAAATATTTCTCTGATCTAGGTGTATTTTGTTAATGTGATCATTTAAAAAGCTTGAAGTGTCAATAATAAAATTTATGCTGGGGAAAAAGTAAAATGGTGTGATGATTCATTTTTGTTTTTTAATTCTTTAAAATTTTTCGTAGTGTGTGGATTAAAACCAGACATTGATACATTCTACGCAAATACTTGACTACCGAATTATACCCTAAGCCCTTTAATTCCTTCTTAGGCTGATCAGATTTCTGGTACTTACATAGTGAAATTATCCAACTTAAAATGTATCTTAGTATTTGTATTACTGCAAGAAATATGCTCACTTTAGTTTCTAGGCAAACTACACAAGTACTGCTTTGGTTTGGAATACTGAGAATGTATAGATGTTTTTGTATTCCTTACTGAAAATAGAAAAAAACTCATAAAATATGCATAAAAGTAATGCCTAGCCCACTAATACATTAGCTTTGGTGTAGATAAATTAGCAAAAAGTAAAAATTACTAAGCTGTATGTGGTAAAATTTTTAAATTTCACTTGTATATTTTATTTACTTATTCATGTTTCTCTTTTTTTACAGGGTCTTTGTGTATATATCATGGCTTCCAGTTGTGTTTTTATGGGATTACTGGGTGTGTAAACTAGTGGAGTTAATATTTATTTCTTACGTTTTTCTTGGGTTATTTCCTTTTCTTTTGTCCTATTTCAATGTGTTAGATTTGCTGTATTATATTTTTATTCCTTAGAAGACTGTTTGTTTTCTAATGAGAAACAGAAGGGATTGATCTGGATGGGGGGGCAGTGGTAGAAAGGAACTTGGAATAAAGGGAGGAGAAAACATAAACCTAAAAAACTTAGAAAAACTTTTATTTTTCTATAATCTCCCAAACATATTCTTTTTTCATTTCCCTGTTCGTTGCTCATTTGCACATTTTTAATAGTGCAATACTGTTATGCCATTGTGCTTGTATGATCGCTTTCTACTTTAAACTTAAAAGTAGCTATTACTTCGTGAACAGGGTAGAAGAAATGCAGGCAGAAGACCAGAGCAGCAGCTGGCACAAAGGAAAACTGCGATTTTGCAAAGAAGTCTGTTGGGAGAGCAGACTTCAGACTTTCTGGCTCCAAGTCTTCTTTGTCCTCACATTCCCGGACCGGCATCAGGGTCTTTGCCTCAGGGTTCAGTCTCCCAGCCTCTGGCCCCACCCCTCAGCTCCTGGCCCCGCCCACAGACGCAGGCCCCGCCCCCGAGCCGGGTCCTGTTCTACCACTCCAGGCCCCGCCCCGCCGACTCAGGCCCCGCCCCGTCGCCCCACTGCTCAGGCCTCGCCTCTCCGCTTCGGCCCCGCCCCGGCCGGCCGCCATATTGGTCCTTCTGCTCAAGTCGCTAGCTGTTGGAGCTCTGGCTGATTAGCGCTCTCTTCCCTTCCGTGTCTCTGGCTCCCTTTCTTCCCTGGTTGCACCCAGGCGGGCTGGCCAACAGCTCCCGGGGCGTCCTGTGTGCGGCTGAAAGGTGAGCGGGGATCAGCATTCCTTTTGGGGCCGGGCCGGAGCTGGTTAAGGGTGCGCGCGCGCGGGGCAGGAGCCGAGGGCCACCAGGGCGAGGGGCGCGCCAAATTGGCGCGGGTCTGTAGACTGCTGGGTAACACGGGCGGTTTGTCCCCCAGTCTGATGACTGATGCAGGAGGAAAGACGGGTTCGCACACTCAAATACATAGGAAGAGGGATACACACCCAACCACTCGGGGCATATACGCGCGCGTACACACACACACACACACACACACACACACACCCTCCCACACGCATAGAGGAAGAGAAATCCACAAAACATCCCGGGAGGGAGATATACCCAAACTCAGACCCCCAAACACTTCAAAATTGGATGGTGGAGAGATGCGCACACGGACAAATACGCAAACACCTGGGTACACACATATACACCAGTCTTTCCCCTAACCACACGGAGACACCCACGCACACGAGACCAAACCTTGCGCCAGAGTGACTGACTAATGGTGGGGAAAGCAAGGACGCTCGTGTTATTTGAGTTTGGCGACCTCTGACATCCTACCCGGTTGAGCATTTACTTAATGTCTTTGGCCCACGCAGGTAAGGGAGCTTGGAAGATAAAGCCAGGGCAAAGACCATGTAGGCGGTTGGGAACATTGTCTGATTCAGACCTTGGCAGAGGTTTCAGAATCGCGTTTCTTCCTTTCTTCCATCTTGCTAAGTGAAAAGACCAGATGAGACTTTTTAAGTGCTGACCAAATGGTTGGTGTGTGTATTATTGTTTTGTTTTGTAAGTGATGACACATCCCGTGATCATATTTCTTTTGAGGAATAACTTTTTTGCAAGTTTCCAGATTGGCACGTGACCAGTCTTTTCACACGTCCTCAAAATCAACAGACTGAATTTGTTTTTTGTTTTGTTTGTACAAGTTTTTGTCTTTTTTTTTTTCCTCGCTAGTTCCACTGCAGTGGAAATCCCTACACTGCCTGAAATCTCAACTCGAGTTGAAGGAAACCGGGGTTTTCAACTAAGGACTATTTATTTTCCTTTTTCGTTTCTATACTCTTCTCTTTCCATTGCTGGAGACCAAACCTAGGGCCTTGTGCTTGCTAAGCAAGAGTTCTCTACACCTGAGCGCAATTCCCAGCTCCTCCCTTAGTTAGGGACTTAAGTAATCTGCTTTTTCTTTGTCTTTTATCATCTCAGGTCGAAGTTCTCACTAATTGTGTAGAACTCCAAAGTATCTTACACTAGGGTGCCATGTCTAACAGTGGTGTGGCAGTTTCTTGCTTTCAGGGTTTTCATGTAGATTGTAGTCTCTTGCTGTACTGAAACGTTTATGGTTTGGAGGCTTATTGACTTAGAACATTTGGGGATTTAAGGACATTTTTGCTTTACTTTCTGGAAGGTTAGCGTAGACAAGCGGAAACTAGAACATCCATTGTTGGAGACGGAAGTACATTGGTGGTATTCTCTCTTTTCCAGAGATCCTTTTTATCATTTTCCCCTATCCAACTACTTCCATTTTATACTATAGTACTCTGGAGGCCTGAAGTTCTTTTAGTTCTCGAATTTTTTTTAACCTCCTTCAGTTTCTTACTATTTATTGGAAGGTCCTACTCTATATCACTTGAATTGTTTTTTTTTTTTGGTGTTTGCAAAGCAATGGTTCTGTTTTACAGACGATGAATCTGCTGGGACCTGGGAGGGTTAGATCTCCTTTCCAAGGTCACCTAGGGAGTGAGGGAGCAGTGCTGATTTTCAAAGTATGTTTGTGGGCATTTTAGAGTAGTAGTTTGCACCGGGAGGAAACTTTATCTTCTCAGGGGATATTTGAAAAATGTCTGGAAGCATTTTTGGTTCACATTCCAGGTCACACCAGGCTTCTATAGTTCTTTAAGCACAGTGTCTATTTTACTATTTAGGACAGCATTTTTATTATTTTAAAAGCTTGTTGGGTGAAAATTCTCTTTATTAAGAGGTATATGAATACCTGGTAACAATTCATTTTTTTTTGGTTTCATGGTTTTGTTTTTCGTTTGATTTATTTTTAAGCTGGCCTCAAACTTTGTACATTATCGGAGGCTGGCTTTGAACTGCTGCCTCAGCCTCCTAAATTCTGGGATTACAGGGATGCACTACCACAGAAGTTTTGGAATCCTTTTTTTTTTCTAAGACAAAAGTGACAAAACCTTTGACACTATTGGGAACCATTCCAATGGACTTAGTAAGCCTGTTTCTTCATTATTCCATTCATCCACAGATATTTTCTGAACTGCTTGTCGGACACTGGTACAAAGGTGCTGGCCAGAAGGAAGAGTAGTGGGGAAGCTGGCAGTCTGGTCACAGTCATAAGACCAGGTTCTGGCGTGGTCCTAGAAGAGAATTTGTTGTTTGGACTAGTCGGGAACAGAGGTCAGGTGCTCATGAAGGAAACAACACATCCGCACCCAGCACAGGAAGGAGTACCTGTCTCATGACATTCTTTCCTGGGCAGACTTAGATGAAGTGGAAAATAGTTTCTGGGCTCTCGAAAGCTTTGTACAGTTGAATTAGGCATGTGCGTGATTACTAAACTACATCCAGAAATTAGTTGTCTTTTTTTTTTCTCTCCGTAATAGGGTCTCACTGTGTGGTTTCAGCTGGTTGCGAATTCACTTAGTAGACCAAGAGGCTGGCCTGCAGCTCAATCCAGCTCACTGTCTTATTGCCTGGAGAAGCTATTCTTTATTTACATAAGGTCTGGCTTAAATTTAGCCTCAGTAGATAATAGTTAGACAGGTGTTTTATTGTTGAAATCAAGAAATACAATGATAAAAAATTTAAAATAACATTTGCAAAATTTTCTTTTTAAAGATTTATTTATTTTTGTATTTTTGTGTATAGGTGTTTGCCTGCATGTGTGTCATGGGTACTTTTCTTTTGTAGTGCCCATGGAGGCCAGAAGAGGGTAATGGATCCCCTGGAACTGGAGTTTATAGATGGGCATAAGATGTCACATGGGTGCTGGGAATCCAATCCAGATCCTCTGAAAAAGCAGCCAGTGCTCTTACCTGCTGAGCCATCTCTCCAGGCCGAGTAATTTTCTTTTTGGTGTTTTTCAGCCTGTTTTTTCCCATGATTGTCTGAGTCTGAGACTAGGCCTTTCATGATGCTCCATTCTAGTGTCAGTTATTACTGTTAGGTGAGCCTTTGGGATGGGTGTGTGTGTGTGCGCGTGTGCACGTGCGCATGTGCAGGGTTAAATCTCTTTAGGATTTCCTGGGGAAACATTCACATGGTTACTAGTTTGCTTTGTGGTTGTGAGAATGTATGTGTATGTATGGTATGGATGCACACGTGTGTGTGAAGGCCAGAGAAGGATGCGGAGTGTTCAGTTCTATGTTCCACCTTTATTCCGTTGAGACAGTCTCCCACTGAACCTGGAGCTAGGCTGCTGGTCAGTAACCTGCAGTAATCCTGGTGTTTATGAGACCACATCCAGCTTTTTTTGTGGGTTCTGAGAACTCGGGGCCTCTTGCCTATACAGGATGCTCGCTTACCCATGGAGCCATCGCCCCAGCTCTGTATCTTTGGCTTTTGACTCCTGCCTCTGCACAGTTTGTTTTTAAGCTAGTGAATATAGATTTCTCTACTGATTACCAGATGCCCTCTGCTGTGGTGTGTGTGTGCGGGGGGGGAGGGGTACAGGATTGTTGAATTTCATATCACCTGAAAATGATTGCCCGTATATGCATTCTAAAAGAGGTATGTGGGTTTTGTTTTGTTTTTCTGAGAAGGGTCAAGAGGACTTGGTGCCAGGGAGTCTTGCTCAATCATTACTTGTCTTGCTACTCTCGCATGCTTAGGCCACTTATATTTCTTTCTTTGTAAAAAGATACATTACTTCCTAATGTCTACAGGTGTGTGTATATATATATATATCAGGTAACGACAGCAAATCTTTAGCTGCCACATAATTCTGCCCTGGGCAGTTTGTTGGTTAAGCAGCAGGAGGAAATAAGCCAATTAGAAGTGGTGCCCAATGAGGCTAAGTTGAAAGCTATGTAGATAATAAAAGCTAGTATAAGAAAATATGGTTTGTAACTACCAGGTCATCCACAGAGACCATTTATTAAAGAGCTATTGGGGAGGGGAGGAACTGAAGTCAGAAAACGCCTCAGGAAGTTTGGTGGGAAGTCAGGAAGCAAATGAAAGGATTCCTGAGGCAGGACACCTGGAGCCACCTAGGTATGTGGGTGGTGGTGATAGGGGTGTCGGGCAGGCCTGTAGCAGTTCCAAGCCTGCTTTGCCTCAGGGTGCCTGGGCTGGTTAGATAACTTGGAGGAGAAATCTGTTTTTCAATGTGACTCTTGATATTGTACATATTGTGATGTGCTTTGGGTATTTCCACATTCTGGATTTTTCCACTTTGGTTTCTTAATTTTTGACCCTGATGATTTCAGACTGTAGAATGTCATTACATTGGAGACACAGACAGGACATGGAGATGTAGTTAAGGTGTTAAGTAAGATAACAGCTCTATATGAGGTAGAGAGAGCGTGTTTCAGAAGAAGTGTAGAGAAGTAAAGCAGGCAGGCGGCTTCATACTTGGTGGATACAGACTCCACTTTTGTTTTAGGCTGAAAGCATTATAAATGCTTGCCATTGTGTTGACAGGAACTGGGGAAACAGTATGGAAGGATTGCATGCATTCATTCTATGACGGCATTTCTTTTAATCTAAGGGTAAATAATAGTCAAACAGTAATAAGGACTGAACTGGTTTTTGTGATTTGGATTAGGTGCTCGGGTACAGAATTTAAGAGAGCTTCCAGGAGGTTGCTGCTCATAGCTGTGTTAGCAGTGTTAGAGAAATGTGAAAAGGCCTCACATTTATTTCAACATCCTGATAAGTAGAACGCCAAAAGGTCGTAGTGTTGAATGATTCTAACAGGGCCACAAGGCCAGGCGGGGTAGTGCACACTTGTAATCCAGGCATTTGAGAGACAGAGACAGGAGAGCAGGACTTAGAGACCATCCTTGGCAACAAAAGAAGTTCCAGGCCAGCTTGGACAAAATGAGACCCTGTCTCCAAAACAAAGTAGAATAAAACCAAGTGGAAATCTTTGAGTTGCTTGCTGTCTTTAGCTTACAGGGTCGCTGTAGTCTGTGGTTTCAAGCTTGTATATTTGATCTGGTAAGTGTACCTGAAATACATACACAGTGTAGCAGGAAGTCAAATCAAAGACCTTGCTATGGGGCTGCATGTTGGTGAAAGCAGAGTAATCTGGAATGAATTTTATTATCTCCCCCCCCCCCCCAAGACAGGGCTTTTCTGTGTTACAGTCTTGGAACTCGCTTTGTAGATCAAGCTGGCCTCTAACTCACAGAGATCCACCTGTCTCTGCCTCCCTCCCAGGTGCTGGTGCCACCACCACCTGGTCAAATTCTAATATTCTTAAATAAGATTGGAAAATAAAAACAGTTTGGAACAGCAGACAACTGCCATTCTTTAATCTGTCTTTCATTTTTTTTTCTGTGATCCTGGGCAAACTCAGCTTCACAAAGTTATGTCATCAGAAGGAATGTGTGCAATGTGGTGTTGAAATTGTGAACTCCCTTGGACACAGTACCATAGGGATGCCAGCATCTGTTTCCTTTAAGCACTTAGAGTAGCCTGCCCTGCGCTTGTGAGGCCGTATAGTTTAGGAACCATAGCATTAGAAGTTGGTGTTTTCCATTAGTGTTTACAAACCTAAGGGTTTAGCGGTAAGGAAACAAGGTGTTAAAGTTGGTTTTTAATTCCCTACCACTCCCCTTCCAGTCAGTCTGAAAGCTTTTCCCCTGGACTTGCAGTTTGGGAATGCTGGTAGTTGGGTTGCTGGCCTGAGGAGAGCAGGGACTGCAAAGGAAAGCACAGGCCAGGCTTCCTATGCAGGCTGCCCCTCCATCCCTGCTTTGCAACCTCTTTTCTCGCTATTTTCTATTATATGCACTTGTTGAGGAAGTTGAGTGTGCTAGGAGGATTGGAGGGGTGGCTGCTCTTTCCCAGAGTGATCTAGTTTTCTAGGTGGTTGGAAAGTTGCTGGAGAGCTAAGCGGTACGTTTTAGTCCTGTGGCTGACTTTCCCTGTCAGTCAGTTCTTCTTGAGTTTCACACTGCCACCACTGTAGGGTTAGCTTTCCAGTCTCTAAATTAGTTTTTTTTTTGGCTGTGTATTTTTTTTTGAGTCCTTTCTGTCATTTGGTGGGGGTGAGGATAACACTTTTGACTTAACCATGTTTACTTGGGCCTGGAGATGGTATTTAGTCTTTGTTAGCTTTCTGCTGATCTGTGAAGCATGGGGGATGGTGTCTGATCTACAGGAGGTTTTAAGGGGCATGTCTCAGATACTGTGACAAAATGGAGAGGCCTCTTAAGAGATGGGCCTCTGGACATTCCTGTCTAACTGAGGTGGGAGGAGCCCTCTAGTGTGGGGAGCACCATTTTCTGGTTGGGATCCTGAGTTGTATAAATGCTCCTCATTGTGATGAGCTATGGGTCATTTCAGGTTCTGGGTTACCTTGACTTCCCCACTATGGTGGGCTGTAGCCTTCTTTCTTCCGCCTCAACTGTATGTCAAAAACTTTCTTCCTTAAGTAGCTTTACTCAGAATATTTTATTACAGCCACAGGAAAAGAAAGTAAGGCAGATACTTCATAGATTGTAGTAGTAGCAGCTGTTAAGATGTAGTTGTAGCACTTGATATTTAACTCAATAAGACAATGGCTAATGGGTTGGGAGGGAAGTAGACAGAATTCTTTGTAAGGTTGACTCAGGTAGGTAAGACAGAAGAGAGAGGTCTTGGATAAATAGCATGGTTTGACATATTAAATTTGAGTACTGTCCTGATAAAGGGGTTGGAAATTTTGTGTGGCCCTGAGGTGTGAGAGTGAGGTGGACTTCAGGAATCACTGGTGTTATAGCTAGTGGGAAGACGTGTGGACTTCAACCTCAGATTAGTCTTTGAAAGATTGTTGAGAAAGGGAGCCACCTGGCTGAAGAAAACTGATATAAGAGAAAAGCAGAGGCAGCCTCTTGTCAGTAGTTTCATGGACTATTTTAGGAACATTTTCAAGAGGGAGAGGGTCATGTGCATTTTAGGCCTCATTGAGGCATTAATGGGGACTGACTAGTCCTGTTTAAGACATGAAGGATCCCACCTTGCCTCTGGGTAAATGTGTGGTACTAGCAAGATACTTTTGTCAAGTGGGCCTCCCTTTCCTTAGTTGTTTTAGAAAACTTGATTACCCTTCTAAGATTCTGTGGCATGCACATCTTCAAGGATATTGCTGTGTGTTACCATGGCCACAGGTGGAGGGACAAAAACCATCCCTCCAAAACCAAAAGCACCCTTTCACTCTTCTATTCACCTTAGGGCCCCGTGTTGAGAAGTGGAAAGAAGCCATTGGATTGGCTAATGGTCATTTCCTGATGACTCGCTGATGTTCCAGGGAATGGAGGTGTGTAACTCTGGAGAGTTAATCTAGTGTGGAGGCAGATGGGGAACTAGGCAGTGAAGGGTAGAGGAAGTCTAGGCTTGGGAAGATTTCCTGTGAGAAGAGTCCATTCCAGCATCTCAGTAGGGTTAAACTGGGTGCCACTGGAGAGGTGTCAGTTACATCCAGTAAACAGAACTTAGGAAGAGATCCTTACAGTGTCTGGCATTGGACTGCTTACAACTTCTCTTGTGTGTAGGTGGAGTTTCCGAGCCTCTAATCTAGTTGAGTCTTAAAACAGCTGCTCTTACTATATATACCATTAGTCAGCGACCAAGAGCAGCCTCACGCCTCAAAGTCTCTTGGTGTTGAAACTCAGAGGTAGTGTACCATAACCCACATCAAAGTTAGATGAGGGTCAGAGTAAGCTTGAAATGTTCGTTCCTGGCAGAGCATAATATGACAATTATTTTCAGTTAATTATTTTGTTTAATACATCTGGACCACGGTCAAGGCCATGGAAATCTCAAATGTGTTGCTAAGGCAGACGTGACTGTTAGGGAGGGTGGGGGCTTGGCTGAGAACTGTCTAAGCAAACAAAATGGACTCAGGACAAAATTACGTTGGTCACTTTAGTATGTTGTAGATTGTATTTGGTTTGTGTTTTGCTGATTTTATTTTTCCAATATACATGTTTAAATTCATTCTTTTCATAATTTAATTTTCTTCTTTAAACTCTCAGCCATAATTCCTAGTATTTTTTTCTTAGATAGGGTCTTGCTTTGTAGCCCAGGCTAGCCTCAAAATTGCAGTCCTCTTGCCTCAGCCTCCAAAGTGTAAAGATTACAGGTCTGGGATACCACACCAACTTCCCATTATTCCTGCGGCTTTTTCACTGTTTCTTTCTGTTTTCATTTTGCCTTTTAAAATTCAACCTGAAAGTGGGCATCATGGCACACACCTTCAATCCCAACTATCAGGGAAATAAAGGCAGGTGGACCTCTGTGCTGTCTCTGGTTTACATTGCGAAGTCCAGGACAGCCAGGGCTACATAAAGAGGCCCTGTCTGAAGAAACAGCCTTAAACTAGCCTACTCTTTTCTTTTTGGGGGAGCATTGTTTTATGGGCTAGTGAGGTGATTCAGTGTCAGAGACCTGAGGTTTATGCCTAGGACCCACGTGGTAGAGGGAAAGAACCACAAATTGTCCTCTGTGACACACACACACACACACACACACACACACACACACACACACAGAAGTAAATAAATAAAATGCACTAAAAATTAATGCTAGGCCTAGTGGCAAACGAGAAGGCCTGAATTTGATCTCTAAAACCCAGGCAAAAATGCCAGGCTTGGTAACAAAGACTTGTAATCCCAGCACTAGGAGGTAGAGACAGGAGGATCCTTGGGGCTCTCTAGCCTAATTGGTGGACGTTTAAGGCAATGAAAGATCCTGTCTCATAAGGTGGATGACATCCAAGGTTATTCTGTGCTTTCTCTATGCAGTGCCCTCGTGCACACATACACATGGCACACCACACCACAAATGTGGTGCAAGCTCTTCTAATCTTTCCAGTATAAAGCTCAAGCATGCAGGTTCCTCTCACACTTTGATTATACTTATCCTGAGCCCACGTGGGATTCTAGGGGTTGGCCCTCTCATGTTCATTCATCACACTGTAGACCTTCATTGTCTAATACAGTAGCCATTAGTGCTGTGGAATGCTTTAATGAAAATGAAGTTATTCAGTTAGTTAAGCGGACTAACCACATTTCAGATGTTCATTGGCCACATGTGGTTTGCTGGACATCTCTAGCAATACAGAAAGCTCTGAATTATCTGTTATTTAGTTGCTTAATTGAATCTTTTCTCCTCTTGCCATACCTAACTACAGCAGTGCTCTTAATGAAAAATTAATGTATATTTATATTAGATGCTTCATTTTCCAGAAAGTGTACTTACTGAAATGAGTTACTTAAATAGAGTATGTGCTTTGTCAGTGGTAGTTTTATTTATGCTTTGGTTTACATTTTTGTTTTTTCAAGACAGGGTTTCTCTGTAGCATTGGGGCCTGTCCTGGAACTAGCTCTTGTAGACCAGGCTGGTCTCCAACTCACAGAGGTCCGCCTGCCACTGCCTCTCTCGAGTGCTGGCTATTTATGCTTTGATTTCCAGAGTTTTTTTTGTTTTGTTTTATTTACCTTTCCTATCTGTGAGGTAGTAGTCAGTGATAGATACTTCTATTCCACCTGACCCCCCCCCCCAGGATTTCTCTGTGTAACAGCTCTGGCTGACCCAGAACTAGATCTGTAGATCAGGCCTGCCTTGAACTCACAGAGATCTCCCTGTCTTTGTCTCCCCAGTGCTGATACTAAAGGTGTGCACCATCACCACCCACACCACTGCCCAGCACAACCTAGCCAAATCTTAAACCTCCAAATTGGCCTGTTCTTGTGGTATTTTCCTTAGTTCTGGTTTGTTTGTTTCTGCTTGGTTTGTTATCTTGCTATAGAGCTGGCACCCATTAGACTTCCTGACTTCCCTGGCTTGCCTCTCATTCATTTTCTCTCCCCCGCCCCCCTTCTCTCATAGTCAAATTTGAGCTCACTGTGTTGCCCAGGCTGACCTTGAACTTGTGATCTAAGCTCTACAACTCCTGAGTTCACTGTTTTACAGGCTTGTGCCGCCCTGCACTGTCTGAAGCCCAACTTCTTTTTTTCTTAAATAAATATGACCTTCTTTCTATATAATTTATTTAGCTTTTTTTTTCTTTTTTTGGTTTTTCGAGACACGGTTTCTCTGTGGATTTGGAGCCTGTCCTGGCACTAGCTCTTGTAGACCAGGCTGGTCTCGAACTCACAGAGATCCGCCTGCCTCTGCCTCCCGAGTGCTGGGATTAAAGGCGTGTGCCACCACTGCCCGGCTTATTTAGCTTTATTTTTATGTGCATTGATGTAAAGGTGTCAGATCTTGTGGAACTGGAATTACAGAGTAGTTGTGAGCTGTCATGTGGGTACTGGGAACCGAACCTGGGTCCTCTGGAAGAGCAGGCAGTGCTCCCAATTGCTGAGCCATCTTTTCAGCCCCGAAGCTCAGCTTCTTAAGCTATGAAATTAAGTGAAATGGTAGCTATGTCTCTAATTAGGATATTCAGGGTGAATGAATGCAAAAGGAACTTGTGAATTTGGGGAGAGGTAAGAACCTTCCTAAATTTAAATCAGGAGTGATAAATTTCAATTAAAATATTCAGGAGTGAGAAGTCGCAAAGGGAGTGTGAGTTTTTGAAGTTTCGAAGTGGTTTACCAAAAGGAGCTTGCTCTCCCTTTAGTACCTTATAGAGGAATGTGCTAGATTTTCAGCATGTGCATGCCCACTCCTTGCTGATATCTGTAAATAGTGTCTTAACTGATTTTCTCATTAGAATTGCAAGCATAAGTTTTTCCCTCATATTTTAGTGGATATCAAAAATAAGAGGAAGAACTTACATGTATGTAAGTATAGATAGAAACAATAATAGAATAACAAAAATAAAAAGGAAATAATTTATTCTAGTATTTATTTGCATTTCACCATGCACAGAACATTTTATTTAATGTGGCAGACAAAAATAGGACAAATGTCTTCATTATGGTTCTATTCATTATTTATTCTATTAAATACCATGGCCATAAACAACTTGGGGAGAAAACTTAATCTTCTCATCACTGCCCATTTCCCCATCTGCCTCCATACCAAATTAACCTCCACTGAGTTATTTCAGTTTACAACTCAGGTCACATCAAGGCAGGAACTGATAAACAAAGCCATGGATGACTGCTGTTTACTGTTTGTTCTTATGGCTTGCTCAGCCTACTTTCCTATAGCAGCCAGGGCCACCACGCCCAGGGGTAGTACTTCCCACACTTAGCTGTGCTAGCTCATTTCAATCACCCATCAAGAAACTGCACCACAGGCTTGCTCACAAGCCAGTCTAGACGGAGCATTTTCTCAGCTGAGATTTCCCTCTTCCAAAATGACTCTAGCTTATGTCAAGTTGACATAAAACTAACCCCCACATGAATGAATGGCATAGATATTTGTGTACCTCCTGGGGAGTTGACATTGTAAACTGGAAAACAGACGTGCAACTGGGAGCATTGTAAGCAAGTGAAAAATCAAGGTGAGGGTGGGAATGACAGTACAAAGAAGACAAAGGTGTCATGGAGGCCTTTTGGATGAGGCGATCTGAGCTAGGCCTCTGATGGCTGAGTTTTGTAGCTATTATGGTAGAAAGGTGCCTCCTGGACCAAGATCACAGCCCAAGGAAAGATAGACAATCCCCTGGAGGCAGAGAGAGAGTTTTGCATGGGGGTGTGAGTGGCACAGATACTGGGACAGACTTGGGAGGTTGGATAGCAGTAGTGCTCTAACCCACTGAGCTATCTCTCCAGCAGCCTTAGTTAGGAAAATAATTTCTACTTGGCTCAGCTAAACCCTTTTTAAAACAAAATTTCTTTTTCTTTCATTTTGGGAGAAGGTGGTTGTAGAATAATATGGACCTTTTAAGTTGACAACCAAGAAGAAAATATGAGCATTTTTATAATGGTATGTGTTTGTGTTGTTTGAATATTTTTAAGAAGCATATCTCATTTTTATTAGAAGGCATGGTAGACATGTTGAGTACTAAATTCTGATTGGCAGATGTTAGGAGCATCTAAAGAGGTTCAGTTGGAATTGGAAGTATTTGAGGGGGTGAGGTTTAGATGCATTGGTTAAGTGGATGTAAGAAAAAGGGGTGGGGATGGGGCGAGCAACAAGAAGACGGAAGTCTTATGGTGAACATCTTACTGGAGAGAGGAGAATCAAACAAGACACAACCACCTCAGTTTTCGTACTTGAGAGCAGCTGACACTATTGGCAGTGTGACAGATTGTGAGGTTCCCATCCTGGCTCCACTTGAGGTCTTCTCCCACCTGTCACTTGCAGCTTATTTGTTTCTGTGGTAGCGAGTTACTTTTCTGGGCTCTATCTTACCGAGTCTTCTACTACTGAGGGTATTTCGGTGGCTTTTCTTAATCTTAAGGTTTAGGCAGAAATCCTTCTATGCAGGATTCCCTACCTTTCAGTCCCATCTTCCCAGTCAACTTAATTCTTCACCTGCCTAATGGTCTCCCAGTCCATGCCAGCACCAGGGTTCCTAGGCAGAGCCTTGGCATGTGTTGGTCCATTGTCCTGGTTCTGGCTCTTTTCTTTTCTGAATCAGATACCCTTTCTCTTGGAGTCAGACATTGGTTAAATAAGGCTGCTTCCTAAAGGCATCGTGTGGCTAAAATGGTCATTGAGATGTGGTTGGAACATAACACACTAGAAATGTACATTCAGACTCTTATCAACATAGTGTAACACAACCTGGTTTTCTCTGGTACTGAAAGATACCTTTTCCTTAACTGCAGCTCAGCAGTTGAAGTAGTTTACTACAGCAGTTGAAGTGTGTTTCCAAGCCAACTGTAGGGTCATGTTGTATGTAAAGTAAGTCCTGATAGTGGCTGGCATCATACTGCTCTGTGAGATACCGACAGGCAAGGCCTAGGCCTGAGTAAGGGAACCTCACATTTTTACATTATATCCCTCACCAGGGGAAATGTTGGAAGGGTACCCTATTATTATTATTATTTTTTATTGTTTTTATTTATTGAACTATACATTTTTCTCTGCTCCCCTCCCTCTCTCCCTTCCCCCTCCCCTTCTACACTCTCCCGTGACACACACCCCTCATGCCCAATTTACTCAGGAGATCTTGTCTTTTTCTCTTTCCTGTGTAGATCCATGTATCCTATGTATCTTTCCTATGTATCTCTTAGGTTCCTCTTTGTTGTCTAGGTTGTCTGGGGTTGTGGACTGTAGGTTGGTTTTTTTTCTCTTAATGTCAAGAAGCACATCAGATTGTTCTTTATAGGTCCTGCTATAGTTGGGACTTCATGTAGGTGTTACTGTCAGGGCAGAACTGTGGTTTGCATCATTAATGTGTGGTGCATAATAGGTGCTGTCTAAATATGTGCTGGAAATCTGCTTTCACCCATCTTAAGAAACTGGAGGCTTCTGTAGAGATAATGAAGAACACTGCAGACTTTGACTCAGGTTTCACTTAAAAGATTTTTTTTAATACACAGTATATTTGGTTGGGGGGTGTGGCTCAGTTGGTAGAGTCTCACTTAGCATGCATGCAGCCCTGGGTTTAATTTTCAGCACCTCACAAAACTGGGTATGATAGTGCACACCTATAATCTTGGTTCCAGAGGTAGAGGCAAGAGGTTTTATGCTCATCCTTAGCTAAGTAGTACTGAGTTTGATGCCACCCCACACTACACGAGACTGTACCTCACAAAATCAACAGGAACAAAAAACCCATAGCATACTCAGGTATACTTTATGTTGCATATTGGCAGAGTAGCCTACTAGTTCTGTTGAATTAACTTGTTCTTGTGCAGACCTTGGAATAAAATGAAGAAGCGAAAAGACTTACTGCTTCCACCTGCTTATTTCCTTTATAACTACAGCAACAACAGTAAGACCCTCAAAAACAAAACAAAACAAAAAACCAAAAAAAAAGCAGTTGCACTTGAAGTAGCCCAGTGGGTTAAGTGCTTGGGCTTTGGAGTATTCTGCTATATTAACAGCTTAACTGTTTTACTAGCTGTGATCTTGCATCATATATAAATAAGCTCTCAAGCCTATCATAGGCAGTAATAGGAAAAGCTATAGCTTAAATACTGTTCTATTGTGGTGAAGAGACACCATGACCAAGGCAACTTATACAAGAAAGCAGTTAGTTGGGGGCTTGATTACAGTTTCAGAAGGTGAGTCCATGACTATTATGGCAGCAGGCAGTTAGGCATGGCACTGGAGCAGTAGCTGAGAACTTCTATCTAATCCACAAGCAGAGAAAGAGAGACTAACTAGAATGGCTGAACTTTTGAAATCTCAAAGCCCACCCTTAGGAACATACCTGCCTCCACAAGACCACACTGCCCAAGCTTTACCAAACAGCTCTACCTACTGGGACAAAGCATTCAAACATGTAGGCTGTAAGGGCTGCTCTCATTCAAACCACCACAGATAAGAAACCTGAGAAGTAAATGTGGGGTCACAGGGCACATGGCATACAGGGCTCTATCAGTGCTAGCTGCTGTTTTATTTTTAATCCTAAATGTTGGTATTTTAAAGAGTCATGTTTTAATTGGTTGAATGTGTAAGTTAAGGACTGCTATATATAATTTTCACAAAAATACCCTTTCTTTTCTTTTAAAAATGGTGATGGTGGTGGGGGTGCTGGAGAACTGGATCATCATATAAGAGCACCTGCTGCTGTTCCAGAGGACTTGAGTTCAATTCCCAGCACCTGTGTCAGGTTGCCTCATAACTGCCAATAACTGTACTGTGGGCCTGGTGAAGTTGGTGGGATCCAGCTTCCTTTTCTGGCCTCAGCCATCACTCCCCCTCCCCCACATACACTCATAACACATATACATATAAATAGTAAAAAATATTTTTAGAAGGTGGTGTGTGAGTGTGGGGCTCTTTGGCTTCCTAATGAAGGTCTGCATATAATTTATTCTGCTTATAGCATTTTATAGCCATTAAACTATCTGTAAAATTGCCTATTTGAGACTTCATGGTGTCATTCCATAGAAAGTTCCTACACTTTTCTAGGAAGTCTAGAACTGGTGAAAACCTGTGTGCAGTTATCTGAGTAAATGTTTGAGTAGCCCTTGGAGGTAGATGTTGCTGACCCTGTTGTTCCCATTTGGTTTCAGGGAATTAAGTTTGCCCACACTTAGGCTGTGCCCCTTGCTTGGTTGGTCTTAGGAACATGTTCTCCCTCCGGCCACTGCTCTCATTCATGCATGGGAGACTTTGCTTTTTTGCTTTAGCTGCCCAGTGGCTTCATGACACTGCACTACCTCCAGATCTTGGTCTAACTCTATGGATCATATTGGTGCCTCTTTCTCCCTTGTCTCCTCTTTTTCCTGTTATCTGGGACATGATTCTCAGCCACCTAAATAAAATTTGGGCAAGCATAATTCCCAGTATAATTTTATAGCTATGTCTGCATATGAAAGTTAGAAAAGAAGGGTGGGCAGATAAAACTCTCGACAGAGGAAAAACAGTACTTAGAATACAGTATTTGATGTAGGGCTGTTTTTTTTAAGTTGAGGTAGATTATAGATAACATTTAGGTATTTTTAAATTAAAAATGTAGATGTAGTCAAATTTATTTTTTTTTACAGTTAATTCTTTTTATACTTAGAATTATGAAACAGGTACAGGTCTGCAATCCTAGTTACTCTGGAGGCTGAGGTAGGAGGATTAAAAATTCAAGGTCCGACTTAGACTACAGGGCAGGTTCAGGGCTGGCCTGGGCAATGTAGTGGGACCTGACCTCAAAAGTAGTAAAAGGGCTGGGGTTATCTAATTAACCGGTAGAGCTTGCCTAACATATACAAGGCTTTGGGTTCAATCTGTAACGCCATAGAAGAAAAAAAATCATCAAAACAAACGTATATCACTAATGTGAGCTTTGATTTTTTTTCCTGCAGATAATAATGATGCTTGAACTGAACTACTAAGGTAAGGTTCATGACCTTACCTTATTAAGCCTTTTTTATTCAGATGTCTTTATTTGTAGAATTTAGCTGTTAAACTTGATGAAGATTATTGCTTTTAGTTTATTGCTTTTAGACAGTCTTTCCAACTGTGGAATATCAGAGTTTATATTACATTTACTTTTAGCTTAATTTTTAAAGTTACATGGTAGGAGGTTTTTTATTCCTTTAGCTTATGCTAAAGAAATCACAAAGGTTTTACTGCTTTTAGAAAAGAATAGTGGGGCTCAGTGGTTAATAGTGTGTACTAAACTGGATGTGGTGGCACCCTCCTTTAATCCTGGCACTTGGGAGGCAGAGATAGGCTGATCTCTGTGAGTTCGAGGCCAGCCTGATCTACAGAAGGACAGCCAGAGCTGAATCCCTGTCAGGAAAATAGAGCAAAAAAATGAATTAATTTTAAAAAAGTATTTGTACTGTTGCAGTTTGGTTCCCAGCACCCATGTATTAAGCAGCTCACAACTGCCTGCAACTCTTGCTCAAGGGACTATATTGCCCTCTTCAGGCCTTTGTGGGCATCCACCCCCCTCACACACACACACTGAAAAGAACAGGAAACATTTTTATGTCCATAAGCATGCTGTGATTATATTAATAGGTGGATTGAGTGAGGTTGGCTTCTCTTAAATATCATTGGAACTAAGATGGTTTATATACTTATAACACCATGTGTATTTGTGTATAGCTCTAAGGTTAGAATGAAAGAGGTGGTGTGTATTAATAATGTTAGCAAAGACCCCTATATTCCCAAGTAGGAATGTCTGGGAGCCCCCAAACAGTCAATGTGCATGTCAAAAATATTACCTGGTGTGTGGAATTTGCGAATGTAAATTTCTTTTAAAATGTCATGAATAGAAAATCCCATTTAATTAGGACAAAAAGGATCGCTACAATTATGTAAGTCTGTCTTCCTCTCACAATAGATCATGGAGCTTTTGTGTTTTGTCAGTTAAAAACTGTGACAGGAACAACATTGATGGGGGTGATGGGAAAGGGTTTACAGTAGAGGCAGTGACCAAGCTGAGGAGGTCTGAGGGCACAGCAGTTGGGTTTGGGGTGCAAGTAGAAGCAGCATTTAGGTGAGGGAGCAGTGTGTGCTTGGTTGAAGGCATAGACAGTGAGTTGTTGCATGGCATTCCTGCAAGTAAACATCCACTCACCTAGATAGGGAATTGACAACAGACGCTAAAGACTAGCTTGGTGAATCAGTGTGTTTTACTGGAGTTCTTACAGGAATATGGGTTGATTGTTTATTTAAAGGAGCGGAAATCCTGCACGTAGACAGCTGAATCCCTTTCCCATCATTGATGACAGCTTGTGAAAGGTAGAAAACCTGCCTGGAGCTCACTGCACAGCCTGCAGGTAGCACAACAGGTTGGAGTGTCCATTCCTTGTAGTAATATGAGCAGCGGCAGGGCTGTGTCCCCTACACCCCAGCCGCCTGCTCGGCTAGCTTTTGCCCCGAAATAACAACACACAAACTGTATTCATTTAAACACTGCTTTGGCCCATTCCTATCTAGCCTCTTCTAGGCTAATTCTCACATATTAATTTAGCCCATTTCTAATCATCTGTGTAGCGCCCCTAGGTGCGCTTACCGGGAAGATTCTAGCCTATGTCCATCCTGGGTCGGAGCTTCATTGCTTGCATCTGCCTGGGAGCTGGGAGCATGGTGTCTCTCTGAGGCATCTGCTCCGGAGAGGAGAGCTGTCGAGTCTGAGCTCACTTCCTCTTCCTCCCGGCATTCTGTTCTGTTTACTCCACCTACCTATGTCCTAACCAATAAAATGAGCCAAGGTGGTTCCTTTATTAGCCAATGACCTTCCTCCATCAATTCCTGATGTTTAGGTTGATCTGAGCCTTTTCTAGGCAGCTCTGCCACGTTTTGTTTCTTCTAAGCCAGTGGTTCTCAACCTTCCTAATGCTGCAGCCCCTTAATACAGTTCCTTTTGGTGACCCTCAACTATAAAGTTATTTTCGTTGCTACTTTGTACCCTCTAACCCACACACTGAGAACTATGGGTTTTAAGCACTTTAGCTAGGCTCTGCTTCTTTAATCTTCTCTCTCTCTGGAGGGTCCTAGTGAATCTGGTGAGTTTCAGGGACTTCCTAAACTATTCCAAATTGTTTAATTTCTGTCTTTTTTTTTTTCGAGACAGGGTTTCTCTGTGGTTTTGGAGCCTGTCCTGGAACTAGCTCTTGTAGACCAGGCTGGTCTCGAACTCACAGAGATCTGCCTGCCTCTGCCTCCCAAGTGCTGGGATTAAAGGCATGCGCCACCACCGCCCGGCTTAATTTCTGTCTTAGTGAGCTTCTGTGGGGGTATTTCACCTCCCCGTAAATACTCTATGGCAGGTTTTAATCTGAGAGGAAACTTATCACAGCAGTTGTGGGATGGCCAAGTCAAAGTTGAGTTTGGTTCTTTAAGTCTGGAGAATAAACCATTAAATAATTTTAATAATTTTGGGCAAGTTTCAGATGCTTTCCCTATGTTGAAATACAGCACAATGGGGACACATTCTGAGAAATACATCATTACATGATTTCAATGTACTGTGGACATCCTCAAGGGTGCTTACATAAACTTAGGTGGGGCTGGTCAGTCATTTGCCAGCGCCTCTTGATATAATTGTGAAACTGGATAAACATAAGATATGTTAGGCTTGTTATGGCTTCAACTTTGTGCTTCTCTTGCCAATGTCTCTTGAGTGCTGGGATTATAGGCATAATATATACCACCACCCAGTTCTTTGATCATTTTTATTAATTTTTTTCTACTGACTTGATTTCCCTCACTAAGCTGTTTTTTTAACCTATAGTAGAACATAGAGTTAGAAATGCAGAATTCTTTTATGTTACAAAAGTATTCAGTAATACTGGATACCTTCACATTTAATAAGAAGACAAACAGACAATATCTACTACACTGGTAATAGAAATTTATCCTAGTAGATAAAGCAATTATTCTTCATTTCTCTACTATTTTCCCACTGCGGGAGTCAATATTCACTTTCATGATAAACTAATGACTATTCTTTTTTTTTTAAATATTTATTTATTATGTATACAATATTCTGTCTGGGTGTATGCCTGCAGGCCAGAAGAGGGCACCAGACCCCATTACAGATGGTTGTGAGCCACCATGTGGTTGCTGGGAATTGAACTCAGGACCTTTGGAAGAACAGGCAATGCTCTTAACCTCTGATCCATCTCTCCAGCCCCAACTATTCTTATTTTAGAACTCTGTTGTCCAATATAGCTAAGGGCTTTTTTAAAAAAAATACTTATTATGTATACAATATTCTGTCTGTGTGTATGCTGCAGGCCAGAAGAGGGCACCAGATCCCATTACAGATGGTTGTGAGCCACCATGTGGTTGCTGGGAATTGAACTCAGGACCTTTGGAAGAGCAGGCAATGCTCTTAACCTCTGAGCCATCTCTCCAGCCCCAGCTAAGGGCTTTTTAAATGTGGCCATTTAAATTAGCTGAAAATAAATGGGGACAGAAATGTAGCAGGTTTTTTTAATGCTTAGCATGCACAAAGGCCAACTCCCAAGCACTTATCAAGTGCTCAACAGCCACATATAGCTAGAGAGTACCATGTTGGGCCTTTATTATTAGGTAAAAATATTTTTGACAGTGCTCATATAAGAAACTTAATTTTCCTTCATAAAATTTAATATACTTAACAGATACTTAAATCTTAAGTATTTACATATTAGATGATTTTGCTTCAACTCAAGTAGAAACAAAGGAGAATAGGAGTTAACGAGCAATCAGGATTTGCCTTAGGTTGATAATTGGTAAAGGTGAGGCTAGGTTTTATGTGTTTTCCCACCCAGAAGTTTTTTTGTATGCTTATTTTTTTGTATATGACAGGGTTTCTCTGTGTAGTTCTGGCTGTCCTAGAACTTGCTCTATAGATCAGGCTGTCCTTGAACTCACGGAGACCCACCTGCCTCTGCTCCCAAGTGCTAGGATTAAAGGCCTGTGCCACGGCTGCCTGGCTTAAAATTTTTTTACGATGAATTAAAACAAAATATCAAGTAGGGAAAGTGTTTTCCATCAGCACTCAGATGTAGCCATCAGTCATAGGTATCAGAAGTATCACCCCTCTCCCCCGACTGACTCCTGTAGTGTAGGAAAGTTTTTCAATTCTACATCTGGACTTCTTTAAAGGGTATGTATAATTACATTTTCACCTGATTTGATTTTCATTTTACTTTACTGATTTGATTTTCATTTTACTTTATACATAAATGTCATGTGGGGCTGGGGAGACCGCTCAGTTGCTAAAGAGCTTGTTTTGGAAACATGAGGACCTGAGTCGGCATCCCCAGTACCCATGTATAAAGCTGAGTATGGAAATGTACCTATAATCCCAGCACTGGTGAGGCAGAGACAGGAGGATGTATAACCGGTTTGTTTGCTGGCCATCCAGTGTAGCAAAATCTGTGGAGCTTTAGGTGAGAGACCTTGTCTTAAACTCTACTTCCCTGCTCAAAAATAAAAGCAGTGGAAGACGTCTGACATTGACCTCTGTCCTCCATGCTTGCTTATATGTGTATGCACTTCCCCCACCAGAGTGGGCACGCATTGGCTAAGAGTTGGAGCTGCCCAGATGAGTTTGAGCCTTATGCTCATGCTTTTGACACTGATCTTAACAACTCAAAATAGTATTTCCAATGAAGACAGTAAACTCTTTGTAGTCTGTGGTTGATAGATTTTTATTTCTTAGCTGAATCAGTGAGCTTCTGGAAGGCTCTGAATTTCCTGCTCCATAGTGCCTGTATCTGAAGTGAGAAGGGGAAGGACAGTAGGAACATATATCAGTGAACTGGGGATTGAAGGGCTGTTAACTTCAAAGAAATTTATGGACTTTGCATGCTTGCCACCTTTATCCGTTTAGGGTGGCTGGGGCTTGGAGGAGTTTATGATACTGATGGCTCAGAGAAAGGTCTTTGAGGTTGTATTTGGTCTCAAGTCCAGCTTCACAGTCAGCAAGGGTGAGACTTCACTATTATTTCTAGGGAATAATGAAAATGGATAGGGGTCGGTACATGTCTTAAGTGACAGTAAATAACAGTTCTCATTATTTAGGTAGTTCTTTTGCAAAGAGGAATCAGGGCTATGCATTTTTATTTCACTTAAATGCTGATTTTGTTAGAATTGTGTGGATTGCTACAGTATTAAGGCATGTAATGGTGGTACCTTTTTTTTTTTAAACAGGATTCTGAAGTCAAAACTCATACTATTAATAATGGCAGGAAAATCGTCCCTTTTTAAAGTAATTCTTCTTGGAGATGGTGGAGTTGGCAAGAGTTCTCTTATGAACAGATATGTAACCAATAAATTTGATGCCCAGCTCTTTCACACAATAGGTGTGGAATTTTTAAATAAAGATTTGGAGGTGGATGGACATTTTGTTACCATGCAGATTTGGGACACGGCGGGTCAAGAGCGATTCCGAAGCCTGAGGACACCATTTTACAGAGGTTCTGACTGTTGCCTGCTTACTTTTAGCGTTGATGATTCACAAAGCTTCCAGAATTTGAGCAACTGGAAGAAAGAATTCATATATTATGCAGATGTGAAAGAGCCTGAAAGCTTTCCTTTTGTGATTTTGGGCAACAAGATTGATATAAATGAACGGCAGGTGTCTACGGAAGAAGCCCAAGCCTGGTGCAGGGACAACGGCGACTATCCTTACTTTGAAACGAGTGCAAAAGATTCCACCAATGTTGCAGCTGCCTTTGAGGAGGCAGTTCGAAGAGTTCTGGCTACAGAAGATAGGTCAGATCACCTGATTCAGACAGACACAGTCAATCTGCACCGAAAGCCCAAGCCAAACTCATCTTGCTGTTGATGTCATTAAAGAGATGGTCGTTGCATTCTAACACACCCACACCCACATGAGAGGAGGGTTCATCTATTAATAAAATTCAACTAACGAATATTGATTGCTGCCTCATTAGTTGGTGGGAGAAGGGACACATTCACTCTGGAGGAAATCTATTTACTTGGTAATGGCACCTTACATTTATAAATCGTAATGGTTGTCTAATGTTTAATTTAAAATTAGTGCTAATAAGATGACCAAGAATTGAATTGTAATTCAAAAGCCTTGAATATTCTAGAAGTTACACTTAGGTTGTTTTTCCCCACAAGAAAATGGAGAGTTACTTTTGTATGTGTATATTTTTATGTAATTAGCATTCTATTCTTGGTCCAGGGAAGTAAATTCCAATAATACTATTAAAGATTAAAATCTAATGCATTTCTTTATGTCGCGATGCTTTTTGATTTGATGACTTCATTATCTCTGTAAGAATTTATCTCACATTTATTTATTAAATTGTGTGGCACACACATATCCCCTTCCCAACATAGGAGCTAGCTTTTTAGAAGATTCTCATATATTCTAGGTTGACCTTTGTACTTCTGGCTTTACCTCCACCTCCTGAGTGAGGGATTACAAGCATGAGCCTGTGCTGCCGCATCTAATGCATGACAGGTGAGCTTTATCTTCAGCCCAGGATTGTAATTCCTGAGGGTGAAGGCAACCATATCTACATAGGTATTTCTTTTGTATCCTCTCTATCACTATTTAATGATTTACTTTGAAAACTTTATTTTATTTTTTTGGTTTTTCGAGACAGGGTTTCTCTGTGGGTTTGGAGCCTGTCCTGGAACTAGCTCTTGTAGACCAGGCTGGTCTCGAACTCACAGAGATCCACCTGCCTCTGCCTCCCGAGTGCTGGGATTAAAGGCGTGCGCCACCACCGCCCGGCTGAAAACTTATTTTAAAAAGACAACTTGCAGCAATGATCTGCCTTAGTTGGGTCACTACTGCTGTGATGAAACACCATGACCAAAAAAGCACCTTGGGAAGGAAAGTTTATTTGGTTTATACTTCCACTTCACTGTTTATCATCAAAGGAAGTCAGGACAGGAACTCAGCGCAGGAACAGGAATTCAGGATCTGATGCAGAGGGCACGGAGGGAGTCCTGCTTCCTGGCTTGCTTAGCCTGCTTTCTTACAGAACTCAAGACCACCAGGCCTCATTCACAATGGGTTGAGCCTTCCTCACCCTATAGGCCTGTCTGATGTTGCTGAGCCATTTTCTCAATAGAGGCTCTCTCCTCTCATAAATTCTTTCATGAGTTGATTTCACATGTGGTATCAGTGACAACAGTCCTGGCCCAGAGAAGCAAATCAATCATAACCTAGACTGACTGCTAGTATAATATGAGTAAGACCCTTCCCCATGATAATTAAGGACACACTGGAGTAGGAGAGTGAACTGCTAGGCTGGGGATTGGGGAAGGGTATAGAATGTGAGAAACTAATCAATGTCTCTCTTGACCCCACCCATTGGAAACTAGGAGGAAACAAATCATTGCAGTAAGTTCTAAGTTTTTGAAAGTAACATCGTAATAGGGACAGGACAGTTTTTGCCATATGGGAACACTTTAAATTTGGAGCAATTCAAACTGTACACATATTTATGTTGGTACATACATACATGTAGCTGGATGGAGGATAGATTTAGAGATAGTTTCACATATTCTAGGCTGGCCTTGAACTCCTGATCCTCTGTTAAGAGTTGTATTCAGCAGTGGTAGCACAGGACTTTAATCCCAGCACTTAGGAGGCAGAGGCAAGTGGATTTCAGTGAGTTTGAGACCAGCCTGGTTTACAGAGTGAGTTCCAGGAAAACCAGGGCTACAGAGAAACTGTGTCTCAATACAAAAAAGGGTTGTATTGATCCCCACCCAAATGGCCTAATCAGTTCTTCAAAGGTAGTCACATTTCGAGGTTGTCTTTTTTTTTTTAAAATTTTTCTGTTGCTGTGATTAAATATTCTAACAAAAGCAACTGAAAAGAGAAAAGGTTTATTCTGACTCACAGTTCTAGGCTGTAGTTCATCATGGCAGGAAAGTCAGTTGGCAGGAGCTTCAGAGAACAGTCAGAAAAGAGCAATGAAAATGTGCATGCTAGTTGAAAACATGGCTGAAGAGGTAGTTTCTAGAATTTGGAATCAAATATGGTAGGTGGCAGAAATCAGCAGAAGTAAATGGTCCACATATATAGAAAAGTCGGATCAGCAGCTTGGTTCTGTTAGGAGAGGCTAAATCCCTGGAAGGGAGCTCATATATGGCCCTCTTGGGTTATGAGCACCTGGTGAATGAAATGAGGACATGACCAATCCAAGGTATGATTGAGAAGGATTTTATTATAGATATGAAGGAGAATACAGCCATAGCTATTTGTCCTGAGTTTCTTGGGAACCCCACACCAGTGTTGAGTGAATCCTTGCCTAGGGAATGGTGCTGCTGCCTACAGTGGGTGGGTGGGTCTTCTCACTTCAACATAAGGTGACATGCTATTAAGACTTCTCATATGATTTTTAGATGTGTTAAGTTGGTAACACCATCACAGGTTTTGGAGGTTAAGGTTTCAACATAAATTTTGGGGGACATGACTCAGCCTATTCATCTTTTACTACACACAGACACATGCACAAGCGAGTGCGTGAGCAAACATTTAGGGCTACTTTCTTGAACATAGCTATTTACATTATCATGGGCAACTTTACCAGTGCCTATACAACTGAGAAATATGACTCCTCTTCCCCAAGGAATCATTAACTGCCTACAGAATCTCAGGGAGGGGTGGGGCTCATGAGTCCCTCTTTAATGGATTGTCAACAGACCAAATTTTATGCAGTAATCATAGCTGCTGAGTTCACCATGTAGTGACCATGCAGTATTTTTATTTGTAGATTGAATGTCTTAGTGTTTTTGCTTTTGTTTGATGATACAGGGTCTCTTGTAGCTAAAATTGGCATTAAAGCCCTGACCTAGCTTTTATCTCTAGGTACCAGGATTCCAGGTATGCAAAACCCCACCTCATTTTAACTTTAAAAACTATTCATAACTTTCAGTTTACTACTGAAGGTTATACTAGTTGGTTTTCAAAGTCAACTTTCAAAAGGTTAGAGCAAGCAGTGATAAAAGAAAAGTTTTATATCTGGAGAAAGAGTACCCAGCTTCACACTGTGTTAAAGAAGTAAGTGAATACTGGCTAACATAATTACATATGCTCCAACTGTATAAACCATGAGGAAGAGGAGAACAAAATCTTAAGGGCTAGCCTTGGCATTAAACTGTAGCTAACACTGAATGAAAAGGTAGCTGGAGGTAGAGTTTTTCTTTTGTTTGAGTAAAGTCGGGTGCAGTGATGGCTGTCATTACCTAGACAAAGATGGACAAAGCAGAAAAGCACAAGATGGGAAACTAAGCAGGTTATGTATGGCGGTGGAAGTGACAAGCAGCTGCCCAGGAAGAAAGCAGATAGAAGGAACTGTGTCGAACTTGTACTTCACTGCTCCTGCAGAGGGAGGCCCTGTTGGCAGTCACCATATGGTGTTTGACTTTCATTACAGGAGTCATAGTTAGCTAAGGGTAAGCTGTGTAGGAACACAGCCTTCTGATTAAATTCTGTCCTAAGAAGCATATACTGAATTTGGAAAACAGATAAGCTGCATTTGGCTATTTGAGTAGAAATATTTATGCTCTTTTTACCCTTCTGAGAAACTTTGTAGTTGAAATGAAAACATCCCAGATGTTCCTTGTCTTTAAACTGTCTTAATCTCTACACTAACTTTCCATATTAATAACACTATGATCCAAGTTCTCTCCAACAGCAGTAAAGTGTTAAATAGAAAAAAATGGACCAATATAAGTTCCTAGTAAAAGGGGAAGTCTAGCCAGTCTGTGGTTTCTGAGATGATATGGACTGTCTAAGAAGTATGAGAGTCTTAAAAATTAAAACACCCCAGGCATTGGTGGCTCTGCCTTTAATTCCAGCATTGAGGAGGCAGAGGCAGGCAGATTCTCTGTGAGTTCAAGGCCAGTCTGGTCTACAAAGTGAGTTCCAGGACTGTTACAAAGAGAAACCCTGTGCCATGGCACATGTACTCTCCCTCCAAACTTCATACACAAATGAATAAAAAGCTTTAAAAAGCCACAGGTAGTAGCACGGACAAAGACATAATGATGCCTATATATGAGAAATAACAAAAACATGGGTGATACTGAGTGATGTACCCTAGGGATTTCCAGCTACAGAAAGGACACAAACAGGTTTGTGTATTTTTATCTGGATCTCCTTTGGAGTATAATGTATACTATAAATTTTGTGCCAACATAAAATTTCACATCTGGTAGGGACATCACCTATCAGATCTAAGCTTTGTCAGATAAGGTTATTACCCCTTACACAGGTTCCGGCTCCATGGCTGGAATGCAGTTTTTCTGTTTGAACACTGAAGTCTCAGTCATTGCTGGACTTCCTTCCCCTTGAGCTACTTGACAGTCATACTGAAAATTTGTACTTAACTTTGGCAATATATTCACACAAAGTGAATGGTCCTAGCTCCCATCTTGCCCTCCTAAGCCTGAAGAAAAGGAAGGCTCTTTGCAAGGTACCCTTTTGCTCTCTGGGGCTAGAAACCAAGTCTCACCCTGACTTCATGCTATAATATGATGCTGTTTGGTTGTCTGGAATTATAGCACCTTCCTGGGTGTGGCTTCTGTGCTCATTGAGGGTGAAACAAGTGGTATATGATAAGTACATATTTGGGTCTCTCCTATTAGCATTGTTCAAATTTAAAAAAAATATTTTTAATAGTATGTGCCTGTAAGTACAGGTGCTCAAGGAGGCCAGAGTCACTGGATCCTTCTAGAACTGCTCCACCTAGGTACTGGGAAGCCAACCTGGGTCATTTGCAAGAACAGAAGATACTCTTAACTACTGAATAACACCTCTTGTGCCTTTGACAGCTAGTTGAGAGGTGATCTGTGGGTGAGATGTACCTACCACATTAGTTTTCAGACATCAGTAGGGAAATGGGATTTAAAAAGTATTGGTGTTGGGCTGGATTTTAGAAATAGGCATCTAACTACTACAATCTTGAATGTAAGTTTTTATTTAAGAACTCAAAGAGCGATGGTAACAGCTTCACAAAAAGATCCAAGAAGGCTTAGTTAGAACTGCTTACTCAAAAATGAGAATGGAAAAGTCTCCCAGTGTATACATGGAAAGCTGGTTTACTTGAATTTCCATGCATATATACTATTGTAAAATCAAACCAACATTTCTTATAGAAGCCACACCTGCCACCTCCCACTCTGTATACTGTCTAAAAGGCTAAGTACAAATGTCAGTGTAACTCAGGCTTTTATTAGTAATACCAGAGCTCTATTACATTTTTAAGTACAGATACAAGTACATTCAACTTTTAGTTTACTAAGAGAAAGGAAACAGGAATATAAGGTACCAGAGGGAATACATTTTGCAGTGGCCTGTAACTGATGCAGTGTACACGGGTCTAGGATAGAGAGCAGGATCACTATTCTCAGCCCGACAGGCAGGTAGGCATGGAACACTTGGTATGGCAGAGGCTTTCTGCTTCAGCTTCTTGGTACTGTAGTGTATTATGCATTTAAAAAGACTATCTCTAAAAGTATTAATAACTCAATTTCATTCATGTCTGCAGAAGCTTTTAGTTTTAAATCTAACAAATATTAAGTATGACATTTGCTTTTGAATTTAATAAGTTAAGATCAAATTATCTCAATCAGGAAAGGCAAAAGTTCATTCTCAAGCTTTTAAATAAAAATGTTTAAATTACTGGTAAAGAATTCTTTATAAATAACACTCGACAAGCAAATATTAATGCTGATAATCAACATGAAAACAATGTACAATTTTAAGTACTAGGCTGTTTCAAATTACTTACAGCGCACACATTCCTGAGTATAGCCCACGACAGTGATACTGTTTATTTCAGAGTTTTTCTCCATTTAGCTTAAAAGGTGTTTCTTCCCAAGAAATTGGACTTTCCTGTCAAATGCACTTGATCGAATAGGAGAATTGGGTTCATAAAATGGATTCATTGCAAACTAGGAAAGAAGAAGGTATTAGTAAGCCTGTTAAAGCAAAGAGGCTCATGAATTACAGTTGCTAAAGGAAATTTACATTTTCAGTTAAAATTTAGCAAAGACAAAAGTCTGGGTCTCATTTTTAATTCTCATTGAAAGTGTTCTATTATTTTTTTTTTTTAGAAACAGAATTGGGATGTTAAAAGGGAACTTAAATATAGACTGTAATCATGAGGGCTAAGGAGAAAGAGACACCCAGGAAGTAAGGCACACCCATGGCATTTGTGTGGGCTTCTCAAAGGATACCCACTGTGAAATTTTAACATCTTAGCCAGGTGTGGGTGCATACCCTTGCAATTTCTGCATTTGGGAGGTGCAGGAGGATCAGGATTCAAGGCTAGTTTTAGCAGCACAGTGAGTTCAGGGCCAGGTAGGGCTACAGGAGACTATCTCAAAAATAAAATAAAATAAAATGGCTCAGTGCCTAAAGGCAAGCTGACAACCAGGCTTCTATCCCCAGGACACGAGTGGTAAAAAGAGAGTTGATTTCTGCAAGCTACCTTGAACTCTCTCCATTATGTAAACCATGGCAGGTGCCACCTCTCCCCAGCCCCCACAAATAGGCAAATCAGCAATAATCTTAAAAACAAACAACAAAATGCCCCCTTAAAGAAAATTTTTCTGGGAGACAGAGTTTCTCATTCTGTAATCCGGCCTAGCCTTGAACTCTAACACAGATTAGCAGTAAATTCACTGTAATCCTTCCTGTGTCGTAAGGCTTGGAATTCAGGTGTAAACTACCACACCTGTTTGTCTGAGATAGGGTCAATCCAAAGCAGCCTCAAACTCACCGAATACCTGAGACTGGGTCTGAATTCTTGGTCTTCCCTTTCTACCTCCCAAGTGCTGGGATCATAGACGTGCATCACCTTACCTGGCACCTCTTCAGGAATTCTGTATTCCAGTATTTTTGTTTTGAAAAGTACTCGCAGCTGCCGGGCGGTGGTGGCGCACACCTTTAATCCCAGCACTTGGGAGGCAGAGGCAGGCGGATCTCTGTGAGTTCGAGACCAGCCTGGTCTACAAGAGCTAGTTCCAGGACAGGCTCCAAAACCACAGAGAAACCCTGTCTCAAAAAACAACAACAACAAAAAAGTACTCACAGCTAACCAATGGTAGTATGATTGATATGACCTATATACGCTAACATGGATCTTGAATCTACCTTGTATTCATTATGTGGATTAATCTATATGGCCTTTTGGATTATGTAAACAAATGGTAAATGTCAAATAGGTTCAGTTAAAATAGTCTCACTATACTGCTATTAAGTGGAAGTCATTTTTTTCTTTCAAATTCTTGGGTAGCCCAGCTGGCTTCACACTCATGACCCTCTCAAGTGCTGGGATTATAGACATCTGCCATTGTGCCTTATAATTCTTTTAATTTAGGGTTTGAATACTTTGCTTTAACATAAAGCTAAAATTCATCAGTTCCCTAGCTAATATAAGGACTTCATAACATATGTTAGAAAACACTAAAGCAGAATTACTAATGATAAGAGAAATGCTCTTTTATGCCTTAATCTGGACTGTTTCTAGCCCTCTCACTTAAAAAATCAGATTATTTTAAATTATAGAGTATACCATACCTTTATATACAAATCATAGACATCAGTAAAGAAGTTCTTTATTCCATCTTCTTGCCTCACATCATGAAGCATAATAAATCTCATATGTGAAAAAATTAAGGCATAATCTTTACTAGAAATGAAAAATTAAAAGCAATCATCTGGTAAGATAACCTTCACATTGGTCACATAAACTGTGTTTTGTGATGGCAAAGCTGAATACATAAACTGGCTTAAAGTCAATTTAGCTTAAGGAGAGTGTACTCTTTTAAAGTTAGGAAATAAAGTAAAACAGCCCTTGGTATGGTTAAGATAAACCCTAGTTTTAAAATTATTGGCTGAACATGTTTACAAAAAAAAATAAATGTAAGTGAAAAATTTTCATGGCAGCCTGATTCTTAGAAGTCTTCAAAATCAGAGACTGCCTTTACATTTCAAGTTCTTGTTTTCTAACTCAGCCTTTGGCTAAGTATTTGTGGTAACGTCTGAGGGGCATTTTCTTAACTGCTAACTGATGTAGAAGGGCTGAGTCCATTGTAGGCAGTACCATCCATAGGCAGGTGGGCCTAGGCTGTATAAGTAAGGTAGATGAATATAAGCCTGAGCAAGCCAGTATTCGGTATTCTTCTATGGTCTCTGCTTCAGTTCCTGCCCAGATTTCCCTCAACAATGGAGTGTAGTTTGAGAAGTACAAGCTAAATAAACCCCTTCCTCTTGAAGTTGGTTTTGATCATGATGTTTATAATAGCAACAGAAAGCAAACTATTAAGGAAAGGATATGTCCTGCAGTGACAAATGCCGATACAAACCACTCATTGAATTTGTCCACAGTTTTTAAGTACATGTTATTAGAAAGCCACATGTTTTCATCCACAAGGTCAAGAGCAGCATGGGCTATAAACTGGTTCAGATGACGGTGATCATCCTAAATGACAGAGAATGGAGAAAGATGTACATTTCCATATGGCACTGGTACCACAGACAATTCATTCTGAAATTCTGTCAATCTGTGTGTATTGCGTGTGTTTTCTCTTGTTTTAGATATGGCCTTACTATGTAGCCTAGAATGGTCTGGAGCTCCTGAACCTGCCTCAGCCTCCCAGGTACTAGGAATACAGGTGTAATGCCTGGTTTTTATTCTGTACATACATATTTTTCTTAGGGGAGGAGTCTTAGCATTTACTACGTGTATTGGTATCATGAGATATAAAAGATTATGTTTTTATCATCTTGATATCTATCACTCATAACAGGAAGAGCCAATTAATAAAGTCTTGACTATTAAACATTATATTTTGAATGCTGGGAGAAGGCAATTACCAAATTCTATAACTAATCATATGTAAAGAGATTACTACTTTTAGGGGAAAAATAAGGCAGAGCCTACTTTCCAGAAGCCCATATCTTTTTAGAAGAGAAACACACAAAGTGATGCAGATGTGGATCAAAGAGGGCACTTTTCCCAGATCAAAATGGATGTCAAGGAAAGCTACAAAGGGATACCATGCATATGGGGCCTCAAGGACTGGAGGCAACAGGGAGAGCCAGGCTTCCTGAGCAGAAACAGTAAAGACAGTTGTGAAGACCTATGATAGGCCTCTTGCAGAACAAGAGCTTACATGGTTTGGGGATCTGGGATTGGGGGTGGGGAGGTCATATTCAGCTTTAACTGTGAATTGTCATCTGTTAACAGCAGAAACAATCCTATCACAATCAGGAGTGTTCTTTTCGTGGGCAAAACGGCCTAACTGAAAAGAAGGTAGGAATGACTCACTATAATGTAGAGAACATTCCCAACCTACATACAACTACATACAACCAAGTATGTAGTCTTACTCCTATAGAATTCTTTTTCACAGTGCTTTTCTCAAAAAGCTACCTGCTGTGAAATAGACTCTATATAGTATAGAGCAGCAGTTCTCAACCTGAACAAGCCCTTCACAGAGATCTTCTTAGATCATCTGCATATCAGATATTTACATTACAGTAGCAAAATGAAAGTTATGAAGTAGCCATGAAGTAGTTTTATGGCTGGGGGTCACCACAACTTGAAGGAGCTGTATTAAAGGGTGGCAGCATTAGCAAGGCTGAGAGCCACTGCTAGTCTCTCCTTTAGGAAACTCATATGGTCCTCAGAATGTGACCTTACTTAGAAAGAGGGTCACTGCAGATGTGGTTAGTTAACATGAGGCGATTCTGGAGTAGAGTGGGCCTCTAGTCCAGTGTTCTTGATGTCCTTGGAAAAAGTTTCGCTGTGTGTGATGCCTTATACCTGCAATCTCAGCACGAAGGAGGTTGAGGACAGAGAATCATCCATTAATTGGAGGCCAGTTGGAGATGCTTTAAGAAGGTAATGGCAGCCAAAGAGAGTGCTAAGACCATGTCAAGTTAGAAGGTGTTTTCATGTGCTGCTACCTAATAGGTCTCTGGAGTACACAGAAACTAGATTTAAGTGGCAACTGGCACAGGGCAATTGCTGCCACTGCCTCGAAACAAAGCTTAAGTGTTTTCCTAAAAACAAAGCTTTGAAATAACACAGAACTGATAACTGGCAGAAAATACCATAAACAAATTTCTTTGTTATTTTGTTGGTACAATTTGAATAGTTGAAAAGTATCTCCTACTTAAGATTGTAATATATATATATATATATGTATGTATATATATGACTTTAAAAAAACCAACTCCTTGGCTTACTCTGAATGATGGGCATCATATTCTTGAACCAAAGTTTGTTCCTCTGGAACCATTCCCACAAGAAAGTGTCACCCCTGCTGTTGCTTTTAGAGTTTCTTGATATAGCCTGGGTACCAGCAGAATGGGGACAATGTAAGCAGTGCAATCCTCAGGTGTAAACTGATCTATGTCTGTTCTGCTGAAAAATAAGATTTGCTGTTGAATGGACTACTGTGGCATTTTGAGGCAACAAAATTGTTCCAGGCCCCTGACAGGTGGGGTACATTTCCTTATGCTTAAGAAGCATTTCATAGTGGGCAACATTCCTTCCCTAGCTGGTTTCTAATAGTCTGTGGAACTCCAGAGAAAGCCTTATTTAATTGTTGCTGTATCTCAGTGGCTTTATCTCTCTAGATCTATTTTACTTCTAAAACACTATTATTTCATACCATTATAAACAACATAAAAATTCTTAGGAAATTTAGATTGCATACGTACTTTGGATTCTGCTTTCCCAGGTGGCAAAAATTCCATTTCAAAAACTGGATTATCATGGTGGCCAACAATTACAAAGTAGAAGCTTCCAGACATTGTCTTCAATATAAAAAACTCCTAGTCAAATTAAATAATATTTTTAGTCCTCAATACCAAGACCTAAAATGATTAACATAAAGTACAGAGTTCTAGTTTTCCTTTTTTTCTGAGACAGGGTTTGTCTATGTAACAGCTCTAGCTGTCCTGGAACTCACTCTATAGGCCAGGCTAGCCTTAAATTCACAGATGTCTGCCTGCCTCTGCCTCCCGAGTGCTGGGATTAAAAATGTGCATCATCACCGCCTGGCTTACTTTTTTTTAAAAAGTTTTCTTACTTAAATTTGACAACATGGTCTGCTTTCTGGTATATAGCATAGGCACATGACTTTCTACACATTAAATATCTGTGATGTGTCCTTTAGAACCCAATGTACTATGTACTATGTCTTCTGAAGGAAAATAGGAAACCTGTAGTATATCATAAGTATTCTCATGATTGAAAAATTTGAAATATTCAACTCAAGGGTCTTTGTATCTGATGGAGTATGTTGAGCTTAAGTTGTACTATACTGGTTAATGTTCATATTAATACCTGGAAACACTACAAGAGGTTGTTGATTAGCTAAGTACAATAAAAAGTAGAAAAGGCAAAGGAAATAATTAGCTGCCCCAGAAATGTTCAGGAGGTACCCCTCAGACGACGCTAAAACCCAGCTATACCACAGACCATTTTTATATAGAAGAGATAATGTACCATCTATTTACAAATTATACAGTGCATTTGTCTTCTTTCTATCAGAAAATTTAATTTGTATGCTACAAATAAAATGGCAAGGGCCTATGTGTCTCTTAATACACTCATTTAGGAAACAGATTACTGGGTATGGTAGACAAGCCTTTTCAATTTCAGCACTCACTAGGGAGGCAGGTAGATCTCTGTGATTTCCAGAGATTTTCTTTATAGCAAGTTCCAGGACAGCCAGAGCTACATAACAGAGAGAGACTATCTCAAAACAAAAACAAACAAAACTAACAGAAACTGGGCAAGGTGGGCAGAAACCAAGTATTCCATGGTTTTACATAAAAAATTTTACATTTATTTATTGTGTGTGTGCACACATGCCATGACTTGCATGTGTATGGGAGTCAGTCATCTCTCTCCATGAGTTCCAGGGATCAAACTCAGGTTGTCAGGTTTGGTGGCCAAGTGACTGCACCAGCTCTATTCCATGGCTTTCAACAGAAATTATCAGAAAGCTGGGTTGGTAGATGGGTGGATATTAGTATGTTTGTACTTTCAGTACAAGGGCTTTGGATTTAGAGAAAGCCAGGCCCTGACTCTTACTTGCAATGTGACCACAGGCGCCAGTGTCTGTTGCCTCATCTATACAACAGTGGTAATATTAGAGCTACTTTACTGATACTTGTAGGAAGATTCCTACACAGTCCAACATATGTAAAGCATGAAATTCTAAAGGAGGATGTCTGGCTAACAACGAGTGCTTGGTAAGCGTTATCTAGAATAACATTCAAGAATATTTGACAACACTAGGAACTCCTCAACCTGGGGTGGGGATCTAGTCAACCCCTAGCCAGCCTCCTGGATATCTGAGGACATGAGAGATCACAACTCACCAAGACTCTCTGGGTCTTTTGCTGATTCACACAGAACAAAAATCAATGAAATCCAAAGAAATCTGAAACGTATTTCCTAATGAAGGAAAAAGCAAGTCAAAGTTAGTACTTTTAGTTTAAAATGGGAGGCTACGATTGTGGGAGACAAGTAAGAGACTCTTTGGACACAGTTAAGATTTAGAACATTATCTGGGACAGGGGTCTACATTTGCAGATTGCAGGCCAAAATTTAACCTCAGGCATCCTTTTACTATGGTCTAAAAACTGCTTTTGCCCTTCAATGAAAGAGCTGAACATCGGCAACAGAGACTATCTAGCACACACAGCCAGAAGTATTTAGATAAGAAAAGGGCCCAAAAATAAAAGTGGGTAACAAAGATAAGCAGGTCTGACAGAAAAGCTATGCAAAGCTATAGGGATACTTGGTAGTAGTTGCAGAGAAAAGGAAAGGTAGAGAGCTTGGAATTTGAACCAAGTAAACAATGATAGCATGAATTCTTGCTAGAATAGGCTGCAAGGCTGTAGGTCTGCAGTAGGTCAAGTGAAGGATTTGCTTTACTCAGCACACATATAACCAGCAACAGCATAGGAGGGGGCCTGCAGGCAGCAGAAGGAAGTGCATGCACAAGAAAGATAACCCACATCATGCCCCACACTTGGTCCTTTATGGGATGTGCAGATGCTAAAGAAGCAAAGTGTCTAAGGATAGCATGAGATAAAAATAGGAACCAAAAGACAGACATGAGGGTTCCCTTACAACTTATCCATCTGGGCAGTGAGACAGAGCTTCTTTCCCTTGGAACATATTAAATGCACAAAACAATGGCTTTCCTAGGACATCCTCATGCATGCACAATGCACTTCAATCATCCCCACTTCCTCACCACCTTCTCATTGCTTCCTTTTTACTAATATGCTCTCTCAAATAGTCCCCACTTCTACTTTTATGTGCAAATGTTATTCAACCTAGATCCCATATGTAAGAGAAATCATGCAGCAGCATCCAGACTCACCTACAACCTTTTAGCAACCTCGCACTGGATAAAGGTGTCACTGGGCAAAGGTGACACAAACCTATGTTGTCCACACTAATGTACTTTCTGCCAAGGTAAAAATGTTGTACAACCATGTAGTCTAATATGGAAGCCAGTAAGCATTTGAAATGTAGCTAATTTAACTGCAGAACTGAAATTTTAATTTATTGGTTTGAACTAAGTATCTGTGTGGGGCTAGCACTTCTAATACAGAATAGCTCAACTTTAGATCAACTATTCTAAACTTTATAAAACCTCTGTACCTTCTCAACCAACAAAACAAGTACTACTATTTAGAGTTCCAACATATAAAACAATACAAGCTGTCTCATGCCTGTTTCCCCAGCACTTGGGAGGCTGGAGCAGGAGAGCCACTGTGGCTCTAAGGCCAGCCTGGATTATGTAGTGAGATCTTATCTCAAAATGGGAACTAACAAACAAACAAGCACAAAGTAACAGCTGTGCTTAAAAGTATCTGTGTTGACCAATGTATGTGTCTGTTCCTTTTCTTTTTTGAAAAATATTTATTTGTTTATTATGTATGCAGTGTTCTGGCATGTACTGTAAGCTACCATGTGGTTGCTGGGAATCGAACTCAGGACCCCTGGAAAAGCAGCCAGTGCTCTTAACCTCTGAGCCATCTCTCCAGCACCCCTCCTCCCCTTGGTGTCTGCTCCTTTTCTTCAATGTCCTGGAGACCCCTGAAGCTGACCTCAAATGCAGAGATTAAGCCGGGCACTGCAATCCTGGCACTGGAGAAGCTAAGGCAGGCAGATCATGGATTCAAAGACAACATAGCAGAAAAGAGCAAAATCAAAAAAGAACCAAAACCAGATAGTGGTGGCACACACTATTAATCCCAGTGCTTGGGAGGCAGAGCCTGATGGATCTCAGTGAGTTCAAGGCCAGCCTGGTCTACAATGCAAGTTCCAGGACAGCCTGGTCTACAATGCAAGTTCCAGGACAGCCAGGACTGTTACACAGAGAAATCCTGTCTCGAAATATCAAAACCAAAACCAAACCAAACAAAAAGAACTGAAGTGTGTAAACTATGTTAAGAAAAGCAAATGCCTTTGTAGGTCACCATTAGGAAAAGCAGGGCTTCTAGCACTATGTATACACTGAAATAATTGAAGATGAAAATCTGCTTAATTTCTATTTTCTGTTACAAAGCGTGACTTCTCAGTAACAAGCCAGGCTGGGCAGAATGCAAACTTCAAGACCTAGGTATTTCAATTCAAACAAGTCTTCAGGTCCTGGCAAATTATATAGCTTGGAGCAACAAATCTACATCTATTGTTACGTGACAATAAAGAAATCATAGGCACAGAAAGGCTCTATATGCTAAGAGATAGGTAAATGTTATTCCTATTTTCAAAAACAGGTAAAAGTGTTATGTCCTCAGCTATAACCGGGTATATCCAGAGACAAAAACACCAACACAAATAGGTATTGCCTGGCTGGTTTGGGTCAGATACCATGCTAAGACCCTTTTCTGTACAGTAGCTCATTCAGTATAAATTAAAAAAACAAAATGAAACAAAAAACCACCACCACAAAAACGAGTTATTATTCATGCACATTCTCTGCTTAAACTAAGAACAAACCACATCAAACTATTCTGCTTTGCAAAGGAAATGTAGCAGGTGGGTAGCAAACTTTCTGGGTTATTTTAGTATCTATGTAAGAACGCACTGGAGACCTATAGCCTGCGTGATAGAAAGGCACCCTCAATGAGAACAGACACACTGTTCTTATTCTCTATGGTATCCCCAGGGTTACAACAGTGCCAAAGGGCCAGCAAGCACTCATTATTTGCTGAATAAGGGGTGACTTACAGATGACTTAGCATTAATACCCAGGAACACTGAGTGTCTATGCCAATTTATGGTAAAATGTCTCCAGGGAGATTTCGAGAATGACCTTAACCTAGTCCACATAGGCATTTGGGACCAATAAGGTTTTATTTTATTTTTAATTTTGGAGACAGGATCTTACTGTGGCCCAGGTCAGCTCTGAACTCATGATCCTCTTGTTTCAGTATCCTGAGTGCTCAGATGGTAGGCCTGACCTACCATGCCTAACACTTATTCAGTAACTTGAAGGTAACTTACCACATTCAAATACAAGACAGCTATTATGAGCCTATTAGCAGGTAATTAAGGAATAAAAGAGATTTCCACTTCTGGGTGTGGTGGCATATACCTTTGATTCTAGCACTTGGGAGTCAGACAGAGGTGGAGCTCTGTGAGTTTAAGCCAACACAACCATCCACATGAGACTGAGGACAGCCAGGTCTACACAGAGAGGCCCTATTTCAAAGTGAGAGGTTAGGATGGGGGCAGAAACCTAATCAGATAGTATGACTGCCAGGAGTTGGTGCTGAGAAGCAGTGTGGTCAGCAGTGAATGACTGGGATCAATTATTCATGGCAGCTATGGGTACAGAATGTGCATGAGGCCAAGCACTTGCTAACTCTGGACTTGACAGACTTATTCTAAATGGCTCTAGAGGACAAACCCAGAGCTGTCATCTGCAGTTAGTAGGACGCTAAAATGCATGATGGTGTTAGACCGCCAGTGCAAGCGGGAGGATGAACTTAGAAATCCTTTCCAAGTTATGCATTTTAAATTACAGGTAATACAGATAAAATTCACACACCCCAGTTCAAAGCCATCCATTTTTATAGCACATCTCTCTACAGTCTCTAGAAACTTCCCTGTGCTCCTGACAGCAGTAGCTTCATTTGTTCCACAAATGAATAAGGGCTGTAAATCTAAACTGGTGTCACACGGAACATATCTGGTGCAATGAGAAGCTATATGAACACTACTGACAGATCTCCAATGGGAAAATGGCCCTATAAAGTCAGAAGCAATGCCCTCATTCCCAAGTGAGTGTAGGTTGACTTTTAGAGACCACTAAATCTACTTCTTTTTAGTTTGGGGATCAAAGACAGTGGAGAAGAGTTCAAATATCTTTGGGCACTGATGCTATTTTAAAACAGTGTTCATAACACATCAGCATCATTTTAGAATATACTTCAGTATTCTGCTCAAAAGCTTTAATGCCTCTCAGCTATGTAATCATGTACCAGTATTCAACATGGGTCCTCCTACATTGTTCCCTATGTTGCTTCTCAATCCTGTTGTTCACTTCTGCTGGAGTGGGCCAGTCTACTTACTTCAAACTCACTTTGACTATATCCACTCAAGATCCTTCACGCTTAAATGCTGTCCCTAATTCTGTGCGCATCCTTAATTCATCATTTACACTCCAACTTCTTCTTTAATTGTCCAAAACAAACAAAAAAATGAAAAAAAAACAAACCCAAAGCTCGTTCAACTCCAATAAAGTCTGCTAACTATTCTTGCCACCCCTCAACTTTTATTTTTATTTTTTTTACAGCTACACATCAAAACTCTTTGTACTCCTTTGTGCTGTTAGCTTTAACAATGACCCAATAGCATCTTCATAGACCTTAACTACCTAACATCCCCAGCACATAACTCAGGGCCAGGCTAGAATCTCTAGGGCCCCAAGTGAGCCCTGGCATTAGTCCTCTGCCTATTCCCCCCTTCCTGTGATGCTCATCTTTTTTTGTTCACTATCCAAATGCTACCAGTCAAGGCACTGAAAAATAAAATCACACTTTCCCCATAGAGATGTCCTCAATCGCTTCCACCTGCAATCAGCTTTCTTGCTAAACTATCCCGTCCTCAAGACTTCTTAGTCATCATTTAGCTCACTGGCTATAATGGTTTTCACTCTTGCTTCTGGGGATTCTGGTTTCTTTTCTTTCCAATTAGCCTTATTTCTTTTCTTTTTTGATATAGGGTCTCATTTATGCTAGACTGGTGTCCAACTCTCTATGTAGTGAAGGATAATCTTAAACTTCTGATCCTTCTGCCTCCACCAATACTGTGGTTTTTGGTTTTCAATGCAGTGCCTGAAATTTAATCCAGGCCTCTGTGTATGACAAGCAAGTACTTAACCAACTGAGCTACATTCCCCAGTCCCAGATTTACATTTTCTTCTTTAGGCACATCATAGCCCAAACTGACCTCGAACTTTAAGCAATACTCCTGTCTCAGTCTTCCCAGTGTTGGCATTACAGACGAGCCACCACGACCGGATCTTTATAATCTGAGCTAGGCATCCTGGGCACTTGGCTCATCTTTATCTTTCTCACAGCACATACACAGTGGGTTTTTTTTTCCTATAAAATTAAACTCTGTGGTTCTCAACAAGATGCGATTTTTGCTTCTGAGAGCATCTGTCAAGAGTCCGGAGACACGTGTGTGCGGAGATAGGGTACTACTGGCATTTCATGGGAACCGACCACTGCAGCAAAGACACACTGGATTAACTGACTGACCTCGAGAACGCCAAGCCTCCAAGAGCGCGGAGGTCGTTTCCACGTGGAAACCGGGGCTGTGTCTACTGGGAGAACTGTAATTAAGCGGCCCCGGGGGCTGGCTCTGATGTTCCGAGTCAGGGCAGGACAGAGGTACAAGACAACATCCGCGTCACGCGGGGTCTGGGACGTCCCTCGCGGACCCGGAGCACCCGCCCTCCACTTCCCTCCAAATCCTACCTGTAGGGAGACGCCAACAGCAGAAACGCCCGCCTCGGAAACCCGCGCTCGGTACTTTCAGCCGGGGAACCCAGAGTCACTCACGCGAGATCTGGGGCCATACTCTCGCGAGACGTGGCGGGAGCGTCCGGCCTGAGCTCGCGCGTACGTCACAGTGCTCCAACCCGCGGCGGGTACGTTTGTCCGGTGGTTTGGGCCGGCAGACAGCGAGAGAGCGACGTTGGCGATAGCTGTGGTGCAGTGAAAACTGTCTTTTGAGCGGCCGCTTCTGGTCTCCCTCTTTCTCTGGTGCAGAATCTCTCCTGGGTCACGGTCCCGCCCACCCTTTCGCCCTGCGGGAGGAAGTGCGCCTGCGTGCCGGGTTAATGGGCTGAGTGCTCAGCTCCCTTGTTCCCCCGGGTCCCCAGAAACAGGTTGGTCTCGGAGGTCAGGGGTTCCCTCTCCACCCGCGGCCTGCCCTGACCACGGAGCCTGGCCGTAGAGGGGCGAGCTCGGGAGGAAGCAGATAACGATGGCTCATGTAGTTCCGCCTGCCACTTCCCAGGGGTCTGTAAGAAAGCAAGTCCCTTGTTTATGTTCGTTAGAGCTCCGTTAAGCATCTAAGGGCTTTCCGGGAGGCCACTGGTCTGATTTCTGAAATCCAGGTCTCCTTTGCCGCTAGGTAACTCATCATTTTCTCTTCCAGTCCGCCATGTCCCTCAAGTGTGATGTGTTGAGTCAAGATGAACTGCGCAAAAAGCTGTACCAGACGTTTAAGGATCGGGGTATACTGGACACACTTAAGGTATCAGATGTAGGCATGGCGGTCCTTAGTTTCGCCAGTGTAACCTCTGACAGTAGGTAGTTACACATTTAAATTCAGCCAGGGCTTGGATTCCAAAATCACTAAAATATAGATTGTATCGGTGAGCTACATTTTGAAAATGTTGAGTTTCAGTCGTCTTAAAAACCATATAATAGATTTATTGAACCAACATTAAGGTAGCACATAGCATGTATATAGTGAAAACATTGTAGTAAGTCTGAGGTGCTGTTACAAATCTTGTTTACAATCTAGATTTGACCCTGTTATGTATGTGTAATGAAAGCAGAAGGAGGACAATTGTGGGGACAGGACAGGGTGGGGAGGGTGACGGGAAGGTGAATATGAGCAGAGCACAACAGTGTACACAAAATGAAACTGTTATTTCTTTGCTAACTAAAAAACAAGGAATTCCGTAGATGTACACTTTTCAGAATAGGTGGTTTTAGAGTCTCTTGATGACACTACATAGACAAATATGAAGAAGTTATTGCTTATTGTGTAACAGTTTTGAGAAATGGATTTTTTAAAATCTATACTGGAATGGTAGCAGGTGTGTTGTCGCATGCCTTTCTTTAATTCCAGCACTTGGGAAGCAGAGGCAAGCGCATCTCTTGATTTGAGGGCGGCCTCGGCCAGCTAACCAGTTTCAGGTCAGTCATGACTGCGTAGTCAGACCCTGTGTCAATAATATTAGATAAAAATAGACTATATTAGAGTGAACATTTACTGTGAGTAGCAAATATGTACTAGTGCACCTTAAATTTGGGTAACAGCAAAGTGTGGAAGAGTTAGTTCAATGTGTTTCATTACAATATGCCTTTCAAAAATACATTTTATATTTAGAATTGGAAATTAAGGAAAGGCAAGCCTGATTTTTTTCCACTCTTATTGTTTTATTAACTTCATAAAATACGTAAGACTTGTCTAGAAAATACAAAGAAAGCAGAAGGGAGAATCATCTTTGATAACCATAAACTGGTATAAGGTGTATGTATCATTTTAAAATTTACATTATATGATGAGCCTTTCTTTGTTTGCTCAAGTTGCTTGAAATCCTTGCTTTTAGCGGCAACAGATTCATCTTGGCTAGTCAAACATCACACAGGTAACTTTCTACTATTTGAATGCTTAGCTTCTACTAAAGTCTACACATGATCTATTGTGCCTGTCATTTTCTGTCTAGCATAGAGAAATCCCATTTCTGAGAAAGAGACATAAGTAGGTTTTGGCCAGTTTGCGGTGTTCTGCCTCTGCCTCTTGAGTGCTGGGATTACAGGCCAGTGCCATTATGCCCTGGGGTATGAACATTTTTACCAGTGTATGTATCTGGGTCTGAAATGGTTTTTACAGTTTATATTTCACAAGCAGTTTGGTAATATATTTCAGTGTTGCCCTGACACCTTCTAACAGTGTAACACTGAAAAAAAAAATCTCATTGCTTCGATCATTTCTTTGACTATTAAGTTCATTGTACTTTTCTGCCCGTTTATATCTGTTTTTCCATGAGAATGGTTAGGGTGATAATATTTTAAGAGCTCTCTTAATAGCTATTGATTTGTGTTCTATTTGGCTTTTAAAATATTGATGCCTAATTTTATATAGTCAAACTAAATTTTTTTATTCTCACGTCATTGAATATTTACTTTTGGGGATGTGTGCCCTTGTGTGTTCTGGCTCCTGTGTATGTAGTTGCATATGCATATGTGCATATTTCTGTCTTTATGAGCCATCCAATTTGTGTTTTGTGATCAAGGATCACTGATAAGGGTAGGCTGGTTGGTTATCAAGGTGAATAAAGACAGGTGTCTTTCTGTCTTCATCTCCCCGGGGCTGGGATTACAAACATTCAGCACTATGCCTAGCTTTTGATGTACATGCTAGGGATTGAAGTCTGCTTCTTATGTTTGCACAGCAAGTATTTTAGCAACGAGCCCTCTCCCCAGCTCTCTGATTTGAAATGTTAGAAAGCTTTTTCTTTTGTCAACTCACTCCCCCATTAGTGATACTGGATTCAACCACCTGGATTGATTACATTTTATCAATCTATAATATAGAAGAATCTTTTCATTTCTGGTTATGTCACATTGCAAATTAGACTTGATAGTCCTTTACCTCACATCTCAATTTTATTTGGTATTGACCAATGGGTATCTTTGTCTGTAGCCCTTTTGTGCTAGCCTTGTTCACTTCACAGCTATAGCATGGCTGGCTATTTAGTCTCTTATTAGCCCAACTGGATGACATTTTCTCAAACTTAGCTAATTTTTACTTTCTTTTTTTAAAATATTTATTTATTTATTATGTATACAATATTCTGTCTGTGTCTATTCCTGCAGGCCAGAAGAGGGCACCAGACCTCATTACAGATGGTTGTGAGCCACCATGTGGTTGCTGGGAATTGAACTCAGGACCTTTGGTAGAGCAGGCAATGCTCTTAACCTCTGAGCCATCGCTCCAGCCCCTAATTTTTACTTTCTAAATTCAATGACTGATATAGATTAAGCTACAACTTTTAAATTTTATAGAATTTTTAGTGGTTTAGTTTATATTGTTTTATTATTTGATATGAATTTGTATTTATAGTCAATTACAAAGTCATTTAGGTATAGGGTGTTTTTGTTTATTTTGTGGGTTTTGTCATAATTGGTGGTTTTTTGAGACAGTGTCTCACTATCCTGCCTCAATCTTGTGGGGATCATCCTGCCCCAACCTTTCTAGTGTTAGGATTACAGGCATCTTCTACTGTATCCAGTTTAGGTATATATTAAAGAAACTTGTCAAATCATTTGTTTATATTTGGTCTAGTTAATCCATTTCTGAGATGTGTGTGACACAAATCTTTTCTCTCATACTTTTCCCTCCCATTTTGTGAAAACTGCCCTTTCATACTACTGTATATTTTTAAGATTTATTTTATATATGTCTGCCTGAGTGCATGTATATGTGTGTGTGTTTGGTTTTTTTTAATATTTATTTATTTATTTATTATGTATACAATATTCTGTCTGTGTGTATGTCTGCAGGCCAGAAGAGGGCACCAGACCTCATTACAGATGGTTGTGAGCCACCATGTGGTTGCTGGGAATTGAACTCAGGACCTTTGGAAGAGCAGGCAGTGCTCTTAACCTCTGAGCCATCTCTCCAGCCCCTGTGTGTGTGTGTTTATATATGCAGGCAGACCAGAACAGGCTGTCTGATCCCTTGTGTTGGCAGAACACCCAGGTGGCTTGTTTTATAAGTACTAGAATCTAAACTTCAATTCCCACGATTATAAAACAGATACTCTTAACTACTTTTTTTTTTTGAGACAGGGTCTTTGTAGCCCAGATTGGTCTTGAACTATTTATAGAGCCAAGGATGACCTTGAATTTTCCAGTTTATTTGAATCATAGCCTGCCACAATCCACAGTTGAGATGAAGTGGCAAAATTTTTCACATGGCTTAATTTCTTCATCATAAACAGCTGAAATTGCTTTTAGAGATGTCAAATTATGATCTATGGCTGGTGGGTGTAGGAACTGGGGAGAGAAAGTTTTTGTTCAAGCCCACTTAGGGATAAGATAAATTGTGAAAGAAGTGCTTCCTACTTTTTGCCCATGGATCTAGATTCATTTTGAAAGTGAAAGAAAGAATTCAATTAATGTGGCAGATCTGTGTGTGTTTCTATTCTGGTAAAATGTATCTCCTTTTGTCTTTCTTTTTTTTTCTGTTTCTCACTAGACACAACTCCGAAAACAGCTAATTCATGAATTGATGCATCCTGTATTGAGTGGAGAAGTGAAGCCTCCGTCCATTTCAGTGGAAGGGAGTGCCCTCCTAATAGGCGCTTCTAACTCGCTGGTGGCAGATCACTTGCAAAGATGTGGCTATGAATATTCACTTTCTGTGTTCTTTCCAGAAAGTGGTTTGGCAAAAGAAAAGGTAAATTCTGGTATTTTTGAATTTTCTCTTGACAGTTTCTTCATCTAATAATCGTAAAGTGGTATCTAATTCCTCTGCTTGTCTTTTGACTGGCTAGCTTCATTTCTTGTTCATCTTTGATTTATGTCATCCGTGCACAAACGATTATCAAATGTGACTGTTATTAATGCTTTAGTATTTCAGTCTTTTGTAAAATAGTGGTGTGTGGAATCACAAAATGTTTTGGAGCTGAAAGTGATGTTACAGTCCATGTGGTTTAAGTTAGACTGGTAACTGCTGTTTCTGTAATGTTTGCTGTGAAACTGGCACTGTGCTAGGTACACTGCAGGGAGCACATGTGTTACAGATGATGACGCAGAATGTAGACAGGTGAAGTGATTTGCCCAAGGTGAGTTGCTTCTAAATAGCATTGCAGGACAGAACATTTTGTTTTCTAACATGTTCTTCATTTAGATGGCTGCAGGTGTTTCTCTGCTTTGCATAAGAGAAGTGCAAAATACATAATTTAAGAAAATCTATAATAATAGCACATTCCTTATGTCTTATTACTCTAATGATTTTAACTAGTTCTTGTCACTGTTGAACATTATAGTCACATTTTATTAATTATTTTAAAGTCAGACATCCTCAATACTTGTACATTACCTAAAATAGAATTTTGTTTTTAGAATAGTTTTAGGCTTATAGCAGAATTGAGTGGAAAATAGTTTTCATATACTTTATCTTTCCCACATGCACAGAGTCCTACACAATCATCATTTTTCATCTTGGGATACATTGGCTGTAGTCAATGATTCCAAATTGGCACCAAATTATCAATCAAGTCTATGTTTTACATTAGTATTCATTCCTGATGTTTTCTCTGTGTGTATTTGTTTTTGTTTGTTCTGCAATTGTCTCAAAGTTTTAAGAATTAAGAACAATGTTAGTATTCTGATGAACAAATATGGTATACTTTATTAACTATATTCAACTTGTCAGCATAAATAATTTATTGTTTAATCTAGACATGGTGGCATACATCTGTATTCTCAGCACTAGACAGACAGGAGAATCCCAAGTTTTAGGCCAGCTTGGTGAGTCTCAGGCCAACCAGGTATACATAGTAAGACCCTGTCTTAAAACAAGTCTTAAAACAAGAATTCATTTTTAGCTCATCTTCTTTCTTATGACACATTTTACAATTTTGATTACTGTGTGATAGCTATATAATTATAGTAATATGTTGGAAGCATGACATGAAGGTACATGAGCCCACTGATCTCCAGAGAAACCAGGAATGTTAAGTCTACATGATTGTCTTTCTAATGGGAAAAATGAAAAACACATTCTTCCATCCAGAAAGCTGTGAATTGTAAGTGATTGATGGCCTGGTGATCTACATTATTTTTTGGGCCATGCCATATCAAGCTCCTACAACCAGGACTGTAGAGACCAGGTCAGATCCTTAGGTCCTTAAGGCTAGTACAGGTAGTATATTTTTAGAACCTATCTTCTTGGAAGAAACTACATGTGCCCTGAGTTGAGTTTCAATGTAATTATGTTTCCTTTTGAATCAGAGATTGCATCACACCGGGAAACTTTTTCCAAATTATCCTGGGCTTAAGTACGTTGGAAATAAACTACCTGTTATTAGACTTCTCTAAGTGTGATCCAGGTCAGCGAAGTCAATCTGTACCGGGTTTTCATTCCGATCGCGTTGTGCAGTATGACACCTGCAGGGACCCTCTCAGTAATAATTAAACCAGTTCATATCATTAATTGTTTCTAATAATGTAAATGCCAACCAGAGCTTCTTTAAAGGGAAACCATGTGAAAATACATTTTCTCAGTGTCCTAAGGATAGAGCTAGTGCACAATACATACTATAGTAGAAATATGTATATCAAGAATAGCTGTGTGATTAAAACTATTTCAGGTACACAATAGTCATTCATAGTTTAGAATAATAAAACCTGAAGTTTATTCACATTTTTATATAGCTGTAAGGACCCTGAAATTCATTCATAAATCCCCTGGTTCACCAAATAGCTGAGTGTTATCTGTAAGGCATTCATGATTTCTTTCATTTCTGTTAGTGTTTGGAGGTTAATTACTTGGTTAAAAATATTTTATCTGGATTGGCATCATGGCTCAGCAGAAAAAGGCACTTGCTATTAAGGTTTGATGGCCTGAATTGGAGTCCTAGGTCCCATATGGTAAAAGGATTGGACTAATTCCTGCAAATTGTCCTCTGGTCTCCACATATACACCATAGCATGTTCATTCCTCCCAATACACACAAAAATAAATAGATGTAATTTAAAAAGCAACAAATTATTTGATCCTTCTGACCTCAGTATATTAATTGTAACTTGTTGGCAACATAAAAGCTTTGTTTTTGCATTACTAGGTTAATTATATATAATATTATTTTAAATCGAAATGAGTCTTAATTTTATATTCAGTAATATATCATTTAAACTTACTGGTATACAAATTTGGATACTTAAGCTTTTTTTCTCTCTTTAAGATATTTACTATGCAGGATCTATTACAGCTCATTCGAATCAACCCCTCATCCAGTCTGTACAAATCACTGGTAAGAGTGTTTTATGAGCAACTTTGATTTGCTACTTATAAGTGAGTAATTTAATAAAGGTAAAATATTTTCTTTTAACAGATTTCAGGATTTGATAAAGAAAACCAAAAAGGTAGGAGACTTCATTTTTGTGGAGAATAGCAAGATTTTTATATATGTTTTTTCTTACAAAAATATAAAACTTGTGGTTTAATGAGAATAGGAAAGTTAAGTAGAATCAGAACATTTGATTTTCCTTGCTGACCATGGCTTGCTTTTAAATAAGCAACTGTTCATATGTTATTTTGATAAAGATACCTTATTTCCCCACATTCTATGTTTTTAATAAGTCTTTGATAATCAAGTAAGGACACTGCAGACAGTATTCAAGAGCCCAACTAGCAAATGAAAAATACTCTTTTATTTATTTATTTATTTTTATTGAGAAAAGGAGAAAAAAAAACCAAGTTTCCACCTCCTCCCAGCCTCCCATTTCCCTCCCCCTCCTCCCACCCTTCTCCCCCTCCTCCTACCCTTCTCCCCCTCCCCCCACTCCTTTCCCCCTCCCTCTCCAGTCCAAAGAGCAGTCAGGGTTCCCTGCCCTGTGGTAAGTCCTAGGTCCTCCCCCCTCCGTCCATATCTAGGAAGGTGATCATCCAAACTGGCTAGGCTCCCACAAAGCCAGCACATTACATAGGATCAAAACCCCCTGCCATTGTCCTTGGCGTCTCATCAGCCCTCATTGTTCGCCATGTTCAGAGAGTCCAGTTTTATCCCATGCTTTTTCAGTCACAGTCCAGCTGGCCTTGGTGAGCTCCCAATAGATCAGCTCCACTGTCTCAGTGGGTGGGTGTACCCCTCGTGGTCCCGACTTCTTTGCTCATGTTCTCCCTCCTTCTGCTCCTTATTGGGACCTTGGGAGCTCAGTCCAGTGCTCCAGTGTGGGTCTCTGTCTCTATCTCCATCCATCACCAGATGAAGGTTCTATGGTGATATGCAAGATATTCGTCAGTATTGCTCTAGGATAGGGTCATTTCAGGTTCCCTATCCTCAGCTGCCCAAGGAACTAACTGGGGACCTCGGCTTGGGCACCTGGGAGCCCCTCTAGGGTCAAGTCTCTTGCCAACCCTAAAGTGGGTCCCTTAACTAAGAATTGTGGCTCCGTGCTCCCCTATCCGACCTTCCTTTATCCCGATCCTGTTTCCCCAAGTCCCCACCTCCTTCCCTTCTAACTTTTCTCTCCCCATCTCCCCTTACCCCCATCCCACCCCACCCCCAAGATCCCAATTTTCTCCCCGGCAATTTTGTCTACTTCCCTTAGCTAAGAGGATAACTGTATGTTTTTCCTTGGGTTCACCTTCTTACTTAGCTTCTTTAGGTTCACCTATTGTAGACTCTGTGACCCTCATTTATGGCTAGAAACCAATTATGAGTGAGTACATTCCATGTTCATCTTTTTGGGTCTGGGATACCTCACTCAGGATAGTGTTTTCTATTTCTATCCGTTTGCATGCAAAATTCGAGAAGTCATTGTTTTTTACCGCAGCGTAGTACTCTAATGTGTATATATTCCATACTTTCTTCATCCATTCTTCCATTGAAGGGCATCTAGGTTGTTTCCAGGTTCTGGCTATTACAAATAATACTGCTATGAACATAGTTGAACAAATGCTTTTGTCATATGATAGGGCATCTCTTGGGTATATTCCCAAGAGTGGTATTGCTGGGTCCAGGGGTAGGTTGATCCCGAATTTCCTGAGAAACCGAAACACTGACTTCCACAGTGGTTGCACAAGATTACATTCCCACCAGCAATGGATGAGGGTACCCCTTCCTCCACAGCCTCTCCAGCAAAGGCTATCCTTGCTGTTTTTGACTTTAGCCATTCTGACAGGTGTAAGATGATATCTCAAAGTTGTTTTGATTTGCATTTCCCTGATCGCTAAGGAAGTTGAGCACGACCTTAAGTGTCTTTTGGCCATTTGAACTTCTTCTGTTGAGAATTCTCTGTTCAGTTCAGTGCCCCATTTTTTAATTGGGTTAATTAGCATTTTAAAGTCTAGTTTCTTGAGTTCTCTATATATTTTGGAGATCAGACCTTTGTCTGTTGCGGGGTTGGTGAAGATCTTCTCCCAGTCAGTAGGTTGCCTTTGTGTCTTGGTGACAGTGTCCTTTGCTTTACAGAAGCTTCTCAGTTCTAGTAGGTCCCATTTATTCAATGTTGCCCTTAATGTCTGTGCTTCTGGGGTTATACATAGGAAGCGATCTCCTGTGTCCATCTGTTGTAGGGTATTTCCCACTTTCTCTTCTATCAGGTTCAGTGTGTTCAGGCTGATATTGAGGTCTTAATCCATTTGGACTTGAGTTTTGTGCATGGTGATAGATATGGGTCTATTTTCATTTTTCTACAGGTTGACATCCAGTTGTGTCAGCACCATTTGTTGAAGATGCTTTCTTCCTTCCATTGTATACTTTTAGCTCCTTTATCAAAAATGAGGTGTTCATAGGTTTGTGGGTTAAAATCCGGGTCTTCTATACGATTCCATTGGTCGACTTCTCTGTTTTTATGCCAGTACCACACTGTTTTCATTACTGTAGCTCTGTAATAGAGTTTGAAGTCAGGGATGGTAATGCCTCCAGAAGATCCTTTATTGTATAGGATTGTTTTGGTTATCCTGGGTTTTTTGTTTTTCCATATAAAGTTGATTATTGTCCTCTCCAGATCTGTGAAGAATTTTGATGGGATCTTGATGGGGATTGCATTGAATCTATAAATTGCCTTTGGTAGAATTGCCATTTTTACTATGTTGATCCTCCCAATCCAAGAGCAAGGGATGTCCATCCATTTTTTGGTATCCTCTTCAATTTCTTTCTTCAATGCCTTAAAGTTCTTGTCAAATAGATCTTTCACTTCCTTGGTTAGATTTACCCCAAGATATTTTATGCTGTTTGTGGCTATCGTGAATGGTGAAGCTTCTCTCAATTCCCTCTCTGCTTCCATATCCTTTGTGTATAAGAGGGCGACTGATTTTTTGGAGTTGATCTTGTATCCTGCCACATTACTAAAGCTGTTTATCAGCTGTAAAAGTTCTTTGGTGGGGTTTTGGAGGTCGCTTATGTACACTATCCTATCATCTGCAAATAACGAAATTTTAACTTCTTCCTTTCCAATTTGAATCCCCTTGATCCCCTTATGTTGTCTTATTGCTATTGCTAGAACTTCAAGCACTATATTGAAGAGATATGGCGAGAGTGGACATCCTTGTCGTGTTCCTGATTTTAGTGGGATGGCTTTGAGTTTCTCTCCGTTTAATTTGATGTTAGCTGTCGGCTTTCTGTATATAGCTTTTATTATATTTAGGTATGAACCTTGTATCCCTACTCTCTCCAAGACTTTTAACATAAATGGATGTTGAATTTTGTCAAATGCTTTTTCAGCATCTGATGAAATGATCATATGGTTTTTTTCTTTCAGTTTATTTATATGCTGGATTACATTGATAGATTTTCGTATGTTGAACCAGCCCTGCATCTCAGGAATGAAGCCTACTTGATCATAATGGATAATTTTTCGGATGTGTTCTTGGATTCGGTTTGCCAGTATTTTGTTGAGGATTTTTGCGTCGATATTCATGAGTGAGATTGGCCTGTAATTCTCTTTCCTGTTTGAGTCTTTGTGTGGTTTTGGTATCAGAGTAACTGTAGCTTCATAAAAGGAATTTGGTAAAGACCCTTCTGTTTTTATATTGTGGAATACATTAAGGAGTATAGGTATTAGCTCTTCTTGGAAGTTCTGGTAGAATTCCACATTGAAACCATCTGGTCCTGGGCTTTTTTTGGTAGGGAGGTTTTTGATAACAGCTTCTAATTCTTCGTGACCAACAGGTCTGTTTAGATTGTTCACCTCGTCCTGGTTTAACTTTGGTATATTGTATTTATCTAAAAAAGTGTCCATTTCTTTTACATTTTCCAGTTTTGTGTTATACAGGCTTTTGTAATAAGATCTAATGATTCTCTGAATTTCCTCTGTGTCTGTGGTTATGTCCCCCTTTTCATTTCTGATCTTATTAATTTGCGTATTCTCTCTCTGCCTTTTGATTAGTTTGGATAGGGGTTTATCAATCTTGTTGATTTTCTCCAGGAACCAGCTTTTTGTTTCATTGATTCTTTGGATTGTTTTCTGTGTTTCTATTTTGTTGATTTCAGCCCTCAGTTTGATTATTTCCAGTCTTCTACTCCTCCTAGGTGAGTCTGCTTCTTTTTTTTCTAGAGCTTTCAGGTGGGCTGTTAAGTCTCCAATATGTGCTTTCTCTGTTTTTTTTAAGTGGGCACTTAGTGCGATGAACTTTCCTCTTAGCACTGCTTTCATAGTGTCCCATAAGTTCGAGTATGTTGTTTCTTTATTTTCATTGAATTCAAGGAAGACTTTAATTTCTTTCTTTATTTCTTCCTTAATCCAGGTATGGTTCAGTAGTTGACTGTTCAGTTTCCATGAGTTTGTAGGCTTTCTGGGGGTAGCATTGTTGTTGAAATCTAAATTTAATCCATGGTGATCAGATAAGACACAGGTGGTTATTGATATTTTTTTGTAACTGTGTAAGTTAGCTTTGCTACCGAGTATGTGGTCAATTTTCGAGAAGGTTCCATGAGCTGCAGAGAAGAAGGTATATTCTCTCCTATTTGGGTAGAATAATCTATAGATGTCTGTTAAGTCCATTTGCTTCATTACCTCCATTAATTCTCTAATTTCTCTGTTAGGTTTCTGTTTGATTGACCTGTCCATTGGTGAGAGAGGAGTGTTGAAGTCTCCTACTATTAGTGTGTGTGGTTTGATGGCTGCCTTGAGTTTTAGTAATGTTTCTTTTAAGTACGTGGGCGCTTTTATATTAGGGGCGTAGATATTCAGGATTGAGACTTCATCCTGATGAATTGTTCCTGTTATGAGTATAAAATGTCCCTCTCCATCTCTTCTGATTGATTTAAGTTTGAAGTCAACTTTGTTAGAAATTAGTATGGCCACACCTGCTTGTTTCTTAGGTCCATTTGCTTGATAAGCCTTTTCCCAGCCCTTTACTCTGAGTAGGTGCCTGTCTTTGTGGTTGAGGTGTGTTTCTTGTAAACAGCAGAATGTTGGATCCTGTTTTCTTATCCAGTCTCAGCCTGTGCCTTTTTATAGGTGAGTTGAGCCCATTAACATTAAGTGATATTAATGACCAGTGGTTGTTAACTCCGGTCACTTTTTTAGTAGTAGGGTTTGTGTGTTTCCCTTCTTTGAGTTGCGCTGGTGAAGGGTCTCTAGATGTCTGAGTTATTGTGGTCATTGTTGGACTCCTTGGTTAGTGATTTTCCTTCTATTATTTTTTGTAAGGCTGGATTTGTGGCTACATATTGTTTAAATTTGTTTTTATCCTGGAAAATTTTGTTTTCTCCATTTATAGTGAACGAAAGCTTGGCTGGATATAGTAGTCTGGGCTTGCATCCATGGTCTCTTAGTTTTTGCAGTACATCTATCCAGGACCTTCTGGCTTTCATGGTTTCCATAGAGAAGTCAGGTGTAAGTCTCATAGGTTTACCTTTATAAGTAACTTGCCTTTTTCCTTTGCGGCTCTTAATATTCTTTCTTTATTCTGTATATTTTGTGTTTTGATTATTATATGGTGAGGGGATGTTTTTTTTTTGATCCAGCCTGTTTGGTGTTCTGTATGCTTCTTGAACCTTCATAGGTATATCTTTCTTCAGGTTGGGAAAGTTTTCTTCTATAATTTTATTAAGTATATTTTCTGGACCGTTGAGCTGCACTTCTTCTCCTTCTTCTACTCCAATTATTCTTAGGTTTGGTCTTTTTATTGTGTCCCATATTTCCTGAATGTTTTGTGATGAGAGTTTGTTGGACTTGCTGTTTTCTTTGATCAGTGCGTTTATTTTCTCTATGTTATCCTCAGAATCTGAGATTCTTTCTTCTATCTCTTGTATTCTGCTGGTTATGCTTGTTTCTGTAGTCTCTATTCGTTTACCTAGATGTTCCATGTCCAGCCGGCCCTCTGTTTGTGTTTTCTTCTTTGCCTCCATTTCAGTTTTCAAGTCATGAACTGTTTCCATTATCTGCTTGATTGTTTTTCCTTTGTTTCCTAGGGTATCATTCACTGATTTACTCAATTCCTCGAACTTTCTGTTATACTTCTCATCCATTTCTATAAGGGCGTTTTTTATATGCTGTTTAAGGGCCTCTATCACTTTTATTAAGTCAGATTTTTCTACCTCTTCTTGATTAAGGTGTTCATGTCCTTCTGTTGTGAGGTCGCTGGGTTCTGGTGGTTTCATGTTGTTTTTCAGATTGTTGGGTGAATTCTTGCCTTGGTGCCTGCCCATCTTTTCCTCTGAATGCTCCCCTATGGATCTTCCTTTACAGGATCAGGTCTTCTTGCCCACTGATGTACCTTCCCAGTAATGTCACTCCCCAGTAATGTTTCTCCTGGTGTCCAGAACGGATCTCTGTGCTGCTTGGGTGGCTCGCAAACAAAGTGCCCACCTTGCTTGCTGCAGGCAGGCTATGGAGACAAAGGAGCTACCGCCCTCTCCTTTGCCCTCCGCTTCGGGTTCGGTCCCAGTGCCTGAGCAGGCTGAGCTAGGAGGTGCTATGCCGCCAAAGAAGGGAGGGAGGGAGGGAGACAGGGGGTGGGGGGATCTGGATGTAAGCTGGATGGGATAGGAAGAGAGAGGAGGTATCGGGCAGTATAGCCCTTGTAGGATGACCAGGAAGTGTAGGAGGGATGAGGAATGTCTGAGTTCCCTGTTTCCGGCTGCCGCAGCACTCACTCACCACAATGATGTATCTCCCGGTGCCCAGATCGAAACTCTGTGCTGCTTGTGTAGCTCGCAAACAAAGGGCCCACCCTGCTTGCTGCAGGCAGGCTATGGAGACAAAGGAGCTACCGCCCTCCCTTTTGCCCTCCCGATTTGGGTTCGGTCCCAGTGCCCTAGCAGGCTGAGCAGGGAGGTGCTATGCCGCCAAAGAAGGGAGGGAGGGAGGGAGACGGGGTGGGGTGATCTGGATGTAAGCTGGATGGGATAGGAAGAGAGAGGAGGTATCGGGCAGTATAGCCCCTGTAGGATGACCAGGAAGTGGGAAAATACTCTTTACAGAACACTTAATGTTTAGAACATTTGCTTAATAGCTCCCCGCCCCATAAAAAAGCTAGTAACATTAGCTATTTTTGTATATTAGATATCCCCCTCAAATGTAATTTATGAAGTGTTAAATGTATCAGTTTCTTTAAAATATTAATGCTTTTTTATAAGTTAAGTTTTCATACATTCTTGATGAATTACCTCAACCCTGGCTTTAATAATTACTAAGGTTGCCAAACCATACTTTAGACTTGGTATTAGGCTTTGTGTCTTGAACATAAACTGGCAACTTAGCTGCTACTGGTAGTTAATCTCTTGGTCTTTTTTTAAGTAGCCTGTGACATGTCACAGTGGTCCTTTTGTGTTTAGATTTTTGATTTGTCATCTCTGCTAGAAAATTCATAAGCTTGGAACTTAATGAGCAAACATTTGCATGTCTACTTTCAGCTAGCCATTACTTTTTGACTTATTGCCAGAGCTCTTGGAAGTGATGTTTGCAGTAAGTTAATTGGCTTACAAGATGTTCTAGGCTTCCTACAACATAGATCATCCCAGTTGAATTTTATTATGGCAGCTGACCCCACATTCCAGAGTGAAACAGCTCGCAAAGTGTAAAGCTAGATCAGTTTGTATAACAAAATAAAGTGTATTTAGACATACAAGTGAATTATTATACAAAATAAAAATGACTCTCTTTTATCCCATACTGCTAAGTATATGAATAGATAGACCCTACATTCTGAACTTCAAGGCCATGTGCTATTTAGTGTAACTCTAGTTTTGATGGAGATGCCTATTTCTACTGTCTCATGTGTTGGTCACTAAGTTCATTTGGTACCTGAAATGGGGCTACTGTGACTGAAGAGTGAACTTGGCTTTAGTTGAATTTAAATTCAGCTGCCCACATGGCTGCCATATTAGAAAGCACTGTCCTACACTATGCCACTAATAGTTGTTGCCAAAATATTGAGAAGGAAATTTAGAACTTGAAGCAATATTTAGAAATAATCGACTTTACTATAGATATTTGTAATAGCCTTAAAAGATTGTTGCCCATGAGTCTATAATGTACTTAAATGCTTCTGGTTAAAAAAACTTCTGACTAGTAGCTATTTAATGTGGTAACATTTCTGGAAGTCAGAGAAACTGAGTAGCATTTGTGTTAAGCATCCAAGTACCAAAACTTGGATAGCGCTCTTTGCTAACCATTTTGTTAATTTTGGCAAAAATCAGTACAAGGAGAGCTACAACTCAAATTTAGGATATTAGGTGATCTCTGGATAGATGTAGACTGTGGCCAAACAGTGTTACTGTAATGTTCTCACTTAGGCTTATGGAGGGCTGAGCTTCCTAATTGTAAATTAGTGGAGCCTAGAAGGTGAAGGAATTGGACTGTAATGTAGGTGATAGTTACTTATATGGAAGGACTTAATAATAATTGTGAAATTGCAGTTAAGTCTATAGGTAGTAGATAGTAAGAGCCAACTTTCTCACTGTTAGAATGGGAAATTTGGGCCAGCAAGATGGGTCAGCACATAAAGGAGCCTGTTGCCAAGCCTGACTATATGAGTTCCATCCCCAGGATCCACATGGTGGAAAGAAGGAACTGACTCTATGACTGAGAATTTAGATAATTTGTGTATAATTTTTAGATAGGGGAGTGATGTGTTTATAAGGGGGAGTTGTGAGGTTTCCGTATGATTCTGCTTATGTAAAAGAAGTTACAGTTGTGGGAATAGAATTTTAACATCTTTAGTAGAGAGGGATAAAAGATTGTAACTTGGGTGATGGAGCAGAAGTCCTTTCAACTGTTTAGACCATTTTTTTTTTGAGACAGTTTCTTTGTGTAGCCTTGGGTATCCTAGAACTAACTCTGTAGACCAGGCTGGCCTTGAACTCATGGAGATCTGCCTAGCTTTGCCTCCCAAGTGCTAGAACTAAAGGAAGGCATGTGCCACCACTGCCTAGCTGTTTAGATCATTTTTATGAGACCAACGCGGTGCCTACTGCGCTAAGGCAGCACCTTGTTTAGGCCAGTTTTTAAAAACATATTTAATTCCCTATTGATGGAGACTCAGTCATTATTTTTTGCTATGAGAAGCAATAAGTGTGCATCATGCACATTTTGTTACTTTATCAAAAGTTAGTACAGCAGTGTAAACTCAAAATAACTAGGTTAAAATAATGAACATTTGAAATATATAGGGACACTGACAAATTGCTTTCCCCATGTCAACACTTGACACCAGTGATTTAATCTTCACAGTGTTATGTAGAAAATGTCTTTTATGTTATTAATTTATATTTATTTATGAGTTTCTGTGCATTTGTTTAATATTTAAAAGGTGATTATGTTTATTTTCCATGTAAATTTTCTTCCTGTGAATTTTGTCCAGGCCTTTTCCTATTTTTTGTTTTGATGATTGCTAAGAGTTCTTTGGCATTATGATGAGCCTCTCAGTATTGCAGAATCTTTTCCAGTATATCATTTGTCTTTTGACTTTATTTTATGACATATATAAATTTATAATTTTTGTGGTTATAGCAATTTCTATATTCATTTTAAGGTTTATATCATGCTTGGAAGGACCTTTCCTTGGTAATCAAATGCTGTTATAAACCAAGACTTATAAACAGCAATAAAGCAATGGTTGAATGATATTCTGAAACAAAACTATGTGTTATGCTTTTATAGGTTTTCTTATGAGTTTCTTAAAGGAATTGGCAGAATATCATCAAACTAAAGAGAGCTGTGACGTGGAAACGCAAACAAGTGACACATTTCCTAGCAAAGTGTCTCTAGGTAATTATAGCCTTCTTACTTCAATTTTACTGGGTATCTTGTTATTATTTTGTTTTTGCCTGATTATTTTTTCAAACAGGGTCTCAACTTATAGCCCTGGCTAGACTTGAACTCACTGTGTAGACAGAGCTGGCCTCAAACTTTTGATTGTACTGCCTCTGCCTCCTCGGAATACTGATATTTTCAGATGTTTACCACCTCCCTTGATCTGTTTTATTTTTGGGAGAAGAAAATTGCTGTATTTATCATAGTATGTGATTTTTCCCTGATCTGGAAAAATGCTACCTGTATGTAGGTGACAAGGAGATTCATTTTTGTCTGAAATTATGTTGCTGGATGTACCAGAAATTGCTTTCCACTCTCATAATCTATCCTGAATGGCAGGGCTACACTGATCATTCATATAGGGATCCCAAGACCAGGTTCTTCCTTACATGTGGAATTTAATCTGTCTTAACTAGGAAACTCATCTCATGTCTTCTCTGACTTTATTTTATAGCCATTAAATTAGTATGTGTCTTAGCCAGTGTTCTAGTGTTGTGAAGAATTTCTTTTTTTTGGAGTTGGCTTACAGGTTTAGTCTATTATCATCATGGCAGGGAACATGGTGGCACATAGGCAGACATGGTGTTGGAGAAGTAGCCGAGAGTTCTATATCCAGATCCACAAGCAGCAGGAAGAGAGAGACACTGGGCCTATCTTGGGCTTTTGGAACCTCAAAGACCCCCCTGAATGGCATACTTATTCCAGCAAGGCCACAGTTACACCAACAAGGCCACATCTCTTTATCCTTTCAAATAATGCCCCTTCCTGGTGACTAAGCATTCAAATATATTAGCCTGGGGGGTGGTGTTCTTATTCAAACCACCATAGTATGTTACAAACTGTTTGCTTTGCAAAGAGAGAAGTCCTTGTCTCATCATTTCACTTAATAGTTGAAACTGAGGTCCTCAGAGGGGAGAGCAATTTGGAAACTCCCATTTGGGTAGAGTCCAAGGTCTTTGGTCCAAGGCCTAGAGATTTTGTACTCTGTGCCTTTCTATAATATCCTTCTACCTGTGCTAGCTAGTTTTTATTATCAACTCTACTTGAGACAACCTAGCCTTAAATAAAGGGTCCTCAATTAAACAATTGCCTCCATCAGATTGGACTATGGGTACATCTGTGGAGAATTGTTTTGATTGATGTTGGAGGGACCAGCCCACTGTGGGCAACACCGTCACCTAGGAAGGGGCCCTGAGCTGTATATAAAAGTTGGCATTATGAGCCAGGAAAGAAGGCAATAAGCATTCCTCTGTGTTTCTGCTTGAGTTCCTGCTGACTTCCCTCAGTAATGGACTGTGACCTGGAATAAAAGCTGAAAATAAGCCTTTTCTTCTCTAGGTTGCTTTTGGTCATGGTGCTTGTCACAGCAATAGAAAGCAAACTAGACACTACCTTTTTGTTTTGTGTCAAAAGAGCTGGAAAGCAGTTATTTATAGTGATGTGCTTACGTACCTTTTTGGTTCGTCCTCACTTAATAGTGCCTTTAACTTGTAGGAAGACAAGGAATTCATCATTTACAAAGATATATTCTACAACTAGGCCCTTAAGTATAGTTTAAATACCATTAGCAACACATTATGTATTAATTGCAAAGGAGCACATAGATAAATTTTAAATTTTTCTAGTGGGTACATTTTAAAAAAATGAAAAGTAACAGGTGAAATTCATTTTAATTATTTAACCCAAAACATTCAAGATATTTAGCAAGTACTCAGTAAAAATATTAATAGATATTTTATGTACATTTTTGTAGTAATTCTTGGATATCTAGTGTTTTATATTCACTAGAGCACAGCTCAGATTGGGCTCATTTCAAATACTCAGTGACTACATGTGGCTGGAAAGTCCTGTATCAGACTATGTGGTTATGGCTCATTGGAAAATAAGTGAAGTGGCCGGAAAACATGCTCACAATTATGCCTGCTGCAAACGCTTGATGTTTTAATCTACTCCTGCTATCTCTTTCTTCCCATATGTGCTGTTGTGCATGCGATTGTACTCTACATTCAGGTTTATCCTCTGATTCATGGTTGATTTGGCTATCTGGTTGGTTTAAGGACCAAGAGCCTCCTGGAAAGAGATCTGGCATGAGGCCTTGAGTTGGGCTTGGTTGTATAGTAGTTGCTTGACCCTCTGGAAGTTACTCAAACTCTTTGTTCCTTACCTGTAAAATGCAAGAGTTAAAGTACATAGTTTTTATACTTTTAAAATCCTTGTTTTGATCATGTGTCAACTTTAATCCAAGTCCAAAGGTTTCTGCACTTAGAAACTGAGAAGAGGTTGATTTATACTTGTCATTTTATTATTGACATTTCAAACATTCAGAACAGTTGAAACAATGTTAGAGAGACTATTTGCTTGCATAGATGCTGCTGTGACATTTGTAATTATACTTGTTTATCACTTATCTGTCCACTTATCCATCTTGGTTCTTGAATATATTTCAAAGTAGGTAGCAGGCATCTCTACACTTCTCTTTTAGTATAGTCTGCTTTGGGCCTCTTGCATACTTGACTGAGTTGATTTTATATTTCCTAATTGGCTGTGCTATTTTTTTAATAGCTGAGAAGTTTCAGCTTATCGATGAACAATTTGCAGATGCTTTTCCTCACCGTCCCAAGGTAGAATCTTTAGAGACAAAGTTAAATGAATATAAGAGAGAAATACAACACCAGCTTCAGGTAGAAATGTGTCAAAAGGTAAGCTGTACTTCTTGCTGCTATTAATGAGAGCTACTTTCACTTATCTTCTACGGTCTTAATCTTAGGCAAGTGGGGAAATATCTGAAAGTTTTTATTAAAGAGTAGAGTACTATACTGTTAATGTACATTTCTCTCCATTGATGTCATTTGTTCACATGTTTGCCCAAATCCTATAGGACAGTAAATGAGATAAAACTAAAAATGGATTAAAGATGTATTTGGACAGAACATTATTAGTAACCTAATGAAGAGTGAATTTGTACTATTTTTTAGTAACTTTTTCCCGTTTATGTGCTCCATTCATAGTTGAAGTATTTTAGAGAAGCTGAAATAACAAAAGTTAAGATGGAAGAGAAAAGAAAGTTTGAAAAAGAAATGGCTGAGTTCCGGAATGAATTTGAAAGAATTTGTCAAGCTAAAAATGAAGCCCTCATTTCTCAGGAAAAAAACACCCTGGAAAGAATTAAAAAGCACCGAGAGGTAATATCTGGAAATATTTACTGGGTGGCTCTGTCTTGCTGTTAATGGCTTCGTTTACAATCCAGAAAGGACAGCTGATAGAACAAGGCTCTAGAGAAGCAGTTGGAACTGTAGTAGTTGAGAGTGCAGAGAGACAGTTGAGTTCAGACAAGCCCACATAGTCTTTGCTCTGCAGGGCAGAAAAGAAAGAACTGGAGTGAATGTCCATCCTGGGATTAGGAGACACTCGGCAAACAGCATCTATCTTGTTAGGCAAATTAGAGAGAGAGGGCTTCAGGGAGAGGCTTGGAAGTAAATAGTTACTATTGGACAAGGGGAAGCAGCTCTTTAAAGCAGAGAGGATATTACCATTACAACACCCAACTGAGGCATCTACTTGAAAGTGGAAGAGCAAGCCATGTTCTTGGACAAGAGGTTTCTGTTCTGACTCTGGGGAGGATTGATCATTTCTGAGTACCTGTTCCTCCCTTTTCTTGAGGGTGGGAAGGTAGGAGCAGTTGAGGAATGCTGTTTTGACAAGCTTCATTTGATTTGAGAAAGGCAGCGTCAAGAATTAAAGACCTTGGGACTCTGCTAGGGGATGAAGAGGGAAAAGACAGAACCAGGAAAGAAAGGGAGGGGCCCCTATTCTGGGGAAAATGAGGATATATGGCAGTCTCAGAGTGATCTAGGAGTAGGGTCTGAGAGGCTGTTCAGAGTAGCCCAGTCACATTGCAGGCAGAGATTTCCTTCAGGAAAACCTGTTTGCTAAGAGCGTGTCTTCAGCCAAACGGGACTTGGAGTACTCTTTTCAGTGTGCATCCAGAACAGTTGTCAGGAAATGTTCAAAATAGAAATGCTTCCCCCTAGAGTTCATCATTGCTCGGAATTTTCAATATGACCTGTTATCTGGTACTAAATAGGACCCCTCTACTATGTGTCTAGCATATCTGAGAAATGGACTAATTTCATCTACAAGAATAAGCATAGATGTTTAAGATACTGGGTTATGTTTAGATTAACAACTTTATCTTCAACATAGGTGACTGACTAGATCCCTGTTTAGTTAATATTACATGAAAGTGTTGAAGATACCATGCCTTTGGTATGCTTGTCCACATCTCTCCCTGTTAAGGCTGTACTATTCTTCATGTCACCTCAGTGACTTCTTCCCCAGCTCACTGAGTAACTCATACAGGTGTTTTTCCTGCGTGTGGTCTTTATATATTTCATATGTGAGATCATTACATCCTCATGTGATTGTTTTTCCCTCAACCAAATTATGAGATCCTTAAAGACGAGGAACTTTTCTGCTCCTGGTGTTGTTTTGTTCAGTGGTGGGATGGCCCAGCCCATTCACTTGGTAGTTCACTGGATGGTCACTGGATGACCCATAAACTGAAACATTTAGGCACCATCCTCAATCACCATGGAGATTCTATTTTGGAATTCATTGCTGACTGCACATGTTTAATGTTTTTCCTGCTGATTCAGAACTTATCAAATTTTTGAGTAAGGGAATATGAGGGTTGTTAAAGAACTAGACTAGGGATGTTAGGAATATAGCACAGTGTAGTTTATCATTCATTGAGGGACTAATTTTGTTTACAAAAAAGTACATTTTTATGCAAACTATAATATAGACTTAAAAAGTAAATCTTGATGAAATCTCTTCAAGGAGAAATTGTTACCCTAAATATCTGTAACTTTCAGTGTGTTCTCGAATTTAGGAAGTAACGTCCGAGTTCTAGTGTTTTTATTTTATTTTGCTTGCTTGTTAATAATAAATGCTTTCCTATGCAGATTGAAACGAAAGAAATTTATGCTCAAAGACAACTTCTACTAAATGACATAGATTTGCTTAGAGGTAGAGAAGCAGAGCTGAAGGAAAGAATTGAAGCTTTTGAATTGTAAGTAATACATGTTCTTTTTGGATGTGCAAAAGTTGTACTAAGTATTATGTTTAAATTTTCTAGCCTTTTCCAAAAGATTTTGTGTGTAATATCTGCAAGGGTATATGCAAGTGTACTCACCCATATGTGCCTATGTAGGTCAGAGGTCAATGTCAGACATCTTTATCACTCACCACCTTATTTTTTACAGGGTCTTTCATTGATTGGCTTGAAGCTCATTGATTTTCTAGACTTACTGAACAACAAGCTCTGTGCATCCATGCCTTTCTTTCATCACCCCTACTATTTCTGGCTTTTTATATGGATATTGGGGATCTGAACTCAGGTCCTTATGCTTGTACAGCAAGCACTTTCTTTACTGAGCCATCTCCACAGCCAAATAGAAACCTAGTGTGGTAGTGTATGTCTGTAATCACAGCACTTAAGAAGGGTGAGTCAGGGTTATTTCCAGGGGTTTAAGACCAGCTCAAGCTCCATGGTCAGTTCTAGGTCAGCCTGGATTCTTGAATCAGATGTTCAGGCCTGCTACATTTACATGCTCTGTACTCAAAGAAAGGAAATACAATAGTCTGACTTGGGTAGAGCTATTTCTCATTGTGTTGATACCCCACCTAATAACAAAACAAAACAAAGCAAAATTGCCAGGGAGAGTCCTGGCTGTGAAGGTGATATCAACTGCTTTAAAAGGTACAGCTTGTAGGGAGGCGAGCTTGGAGTTCTGTGTAAACTATTAGATAACAAGTTGGGCACCGTGATGAAATATTTCTATCAGACTGCCTTGAGGCTAGACAACTTGGAGGTATTCCTAATGCTTCAGCATATACTTTGCTTTGCAGCTGCCTTCAGTTATCATACCTGATAGTTTCTTATATGTAGCTGAACTTCAGGCATCCTGGCCTGCTCCATTTACCCACTTTGTACTCCAATAAGGAAATGTGGTTTAACTTGGCTTGTCATGGAACCATTTCTTGTGATGGGGGCAGGGGTGCTACTTAACATGTTCTAAGTGTTCAGGATGCTTCATCCTTCAGTTTTACCTGGGACTGCTAGCAAGCCCACCACCTGTAGTGTGTGCATATAACCTTTTTTCCCCATTAGAATCAACTGTTAGCACTCAATAGGTACTCTAGGAGTCTAGTGCATTAAAGAACTTGTCACTGTCTCAGTTCATTTGATTTCTTCTTTACCTAACTTTTTTACCTCCACTCCTGCTCTGCCCTCCTAAGCTTTCGGCTAAATTAAGTGTACTTGCTGGTGCATGCCTTTCCAGGTTAGCCAGCAGAGGGTGCTGGTGCTGATACATAGAGTTTATACCCAGTTCTTAGACCAGTGAGCTTTGGGTGGTGCTTTTCAGAATGGCTTGTTCTCTGCAGCACTCTGGAAAGTGGAGAACTGCCAGTACTGCTCATCTAACCTCACTAGGAGGAACTTGTTGAGTCAACGTATAGCAAGGCTATGGTCCTTCTTCCCTCCCTCCCTCCTTAAATCCCTTCTTCCATCCCCTCTCTTCATATTTAATCAATGGATTATTAAATGTTGAAAGCTTATCTTCTACCTTGAGTATCTATGGGCTAGTGAAATAGATACAACAGTTGTAATAAGTATTATAAAAAGTTATGTATATAAGATAACTTTTGTTTGTGCTTTTATAACATCCTTCTTCACCTCTGAATGGATTATGACCACTTACCATCTATAACTAGGCTTTAGTTTGAGATATAGTCTCACTTTTTTAAAACCTGGCCAACCTGAAACTCACTATGTAGACCAGGCTGGCCTTGAACTTGAAATGATCCTTCTGCTTCTGCTGTCTAGTGCTGAGATTATAGGCATGGGGCACTGTGGTCATGATGTAATCAGTTTGCTTGTTTTTTGTGTGTGTATTTAATTTTAAAATGAATCTGTTTATTGGTGTGTGACCGGGTGAATGTGCAGCACAGCAGTGCACACATAGAGGTTAGAGGACGACTTATGATGAGTCAGTTCTTTCCTTCTACCATGAAGATGTGGATCCTGGGTATTGGCTTCTTTAAGCCAGAGACCCCTATCCTGCTCCCTCCCTAGTTCTGATATATTGTAAACTAGGTCAGTTTGTAAAATATAGGAAGACTTCTGTCTTTTTCACTTCCTATTAGTACAGTTACATATATTTTAGTCTGTTGTCATGCAGATATTTTTCTTCAAATTTATTACATCAGATATTGTACTTTGTTTGTTTTATATGTTTTTTATTCATCTCAGGACCCAGAAGCTCCAAGAAGAAAAATATAAAAGTGAGGCTGAGGCACTTCAGAGACGGGAACAGAATCTGAAGAACATTGAGGAGACCTATGATCAGAAGCTCAAAACTGAACTTTTAAAGTAATTGTTTGGCATTTTTAAAGAAGTAATATGTTTAAATTAAGTTGGTAAAAATGTGAACAAAAGATGATGTATATACGGCTAATATTTACATGTCAAAGTTTAGTGTTTGAGCAAATCTATTTTCTATGACAAATCAAACCTTTTTCATGCATACTTGAGTTAAGATGGTTTTTAAAGCATCCAGTGTAGAGAATTACATCAAATGCTTTTATTCATAGCTTCTCTGGCTGTGAAGGCTTGTGATTTACTTTAACCTTACATGTGTAAATATGTATTATATTGTATACTTTTTCCCTTTAACTTTAGGGCACCATATGACTTGCTTAGCTTGTGTAGCTGATTAGCTGTAAAATTGGAATTCTAATCACTTTAGTCATCTTTCTCATGTTGCCACTGAGACGTTCATATTAATAACAGTTTATAAATTACTAAGGTAGAATTGGATCGTGAACATGTATATGCTTTGTATTCCCTCAAGACACTGTAAATCCAGGATCAAAAGGAACTAAAGTGAACTATATGAAGCAAAAGATGATACAGGGGAGGGAAAATATGACAGCTATGGTTACTTTGGTCTACCCTCCTTCCCTCCTGCTTTTTGCTATGTAGTCCAGGTTGACTCGAAATTCTTTACTCTCCTGACTCCAGGCTCCCAAGTTCAGTGATAGCAGATGTGTGCCATTATGCCCAGGTACCTTAGCTTTTCTCTAGTCCTAATTTTACATACCGGTGAATAGAATCCTAGAGCAAAGACAATTGTATGGCAGCTTTTCTCAGTGGCAGTTGTACATGCTCCGCCTGATAACCTTTAATATTTGTCTTTGGTTTTAGCAAATGTAGGGGTGGAGGATGTTCATCACAGGAGGGTTTGTCTTTCTTTTCATCCATCTCTGACTAGGGACAACTGAAGAAAATAAGTAAAATTTCATGGAAACATCCCTTTTGCTATTGCTGATGTGGATAAAATACCAGTAGTATCTCAGTTGCACATAAACTCTAAGAGCACAAGTTCTTATCCTGGTTGGGGTTGGGGAGCTTGTGCAGGCAGATTACAAGTGACTGACTGCCTTGCTATCTCTGGGGATGTAAAATCTGTTGTGTGCTAGTTAAGCTTTGCTTTGTTTCCTTTAATGCTCTCTGTAACAATTGAGACCAGTTGAGACCAATTGAGACCAGTTGAGACCAGTTGAAATGGAGTTGTTTTCAGTAACCCTATGATAACACTTTTCATTTTGTGTGATTAAGTTTTGGGGCCAAATTTATAGGATAGAGGCAGGGTTTTACTGGACATTTGATGTTTAGAATTCAGTTACCTGGCCTTAGAACTTTTGAAGTTTCTCCTCAGCCATGTTGGCACCCTTAGATAAGCTCCTTAGGGTTAGTGATCTTTTTCAGGGAGATGACAAGGACCTCATTTCAGTCTTTCTGATTCTCAGATACCAACTGGAACTAAAGGATGACTACATCGCTAGAACAAATAAACTACTAGAAGAGGAAAGGAAGAATAAAGGTGATTTGGGTGGCTGGCTTATTTTAGATCTGATATAGGTTATTATCCTTCTAAGTTGCATCTGTTTTATATTCTTAAATACAGCTTTCGCTTTTTACAGAATGCTTATTTACATATTATTTGTCAGAGGGAGGGGATATATTGCTATGGTGTGCATGTGAAGGTCAGAGGACTTATAGGACTTGGTTTTTTTCCTTCTACCACGTGGGTCTCTAACATTGAAATTGGGTTGTCAGATTTAGCAGCAAGTCCATTTCACTGGCTCTTCATTGATTTTTTTTTAAGATTTATTTATTTTATGTGTATGGGTGTTTTGCCTGTGTGCCATGTGCATGTGGTGCTTGTGGAGACCAGTAGAGAGCATTGGATCTCCTGGAGCTGATACAAATTGTTAGCTGCCATGTGGATACTGGGAATTGAGCCCAGGTCTTCTAAAAGAGCAGCCACTGCTCTTAACCACTGAGTCATCTTTCCAGCCCCATTTATAGAAAATTTTACTTTCTCTGTCCTCTGTGACCAGGTTTAACAGTTTTTTTCATACATGTCATTATACTTCCTAAGCTCTCAAGTTTACATTGATCTGAGGCTATGAAAGTTGAATAATTTTTTAATTTTCAGATATTTTACATTTTAAGATATTTGTGAGAAATTGTGAAAAGAATATGAACTTTGGAAATTTCAAACATTTTTTGAAATAAACTGGAACTGCTTACTTGCTATTAACTAGATACCAACTGTGTGACTCCTTTTGCTCATGTCTTATAAAAGCAGATGTATCATTTGTAGGATAACACTATTGTGTACTTAGATTTGTGAAATTTTCTTTTGATATTTATCTGCATAGACTTGTGTTAGAGGAAGGAAAAACTACAAAAGGAAAACTACAGATCTTTGCTTTTTAAAGAAAGTAGATGCCGTTAGCAGATCCCATACCCTTCCCAGGTGTAGTAACTGGTTGGCATGTGAACATACATGACACATGTTAACTCATCATTCACTGGGTAATGGGATTTATTTCTTATTTGCCCACTAAATTTTGACTTATACACTTGTTGCTTTAGACTATGCAGCAATAGTTATTTAGGTCTCATAGAGTGACCATGAATTATTAAATGTTTTTTGTGTTCAGTAGGAAATCAGTATTTAATTGGTTCTTTTTTATTCCCTAGAAAAAACAATTCATTTGCAAGAGGAACTCACACTTATTAATTCAAAAAAGGAAGACCTCACTAAATCTGTAAATCGTATGAAAGAAGTTGAGGTAATTGTAAAACTCCTTTTTTAGTTTCTTTAATGACATGTTAAGGGTTTAATACTATTTTTATTTACAGAGAACATAGGGGTGTTTGGAGAGTTATTTATTTTTATTTTTGTGCATTGGAGCTTTGCCTGTGTGTATAGTGCCCATGGAGGGCAGAAAAAGGACATAAGGTCCCCTGGAACTGAAGTTACAGAGGGTTCTTAGCTGTCATGTAGGTGTGTAGGTATCAAACCCCTGTCCTTTGGAAGAGCAGTTTGTGCTCTTAACATTGAACTACCTCTCCAGCCCCATAGGCCTTTTTGACGTGTTTGAACTGATTATTTTATGACTAAGAAGGTGATAGATTCAGTTGATGCAGTAGGCTCTAATTTCAAGCAAAGGCACATAGGGACATAGGAAAAGAACTTGTATCTAAGAGTCCTGCTGCTCAAATAGTACCTCCCTCTGTTACTGCTCATATGCCTTTATGTGAGTGTAATCTTGGCGATATTTCTAACAATGCATGAATTTTGGGTGAGTTGGGTGAACTACCCATAACAGATGGCGAGCATATCTTAGCTTCTATCTTAACCTCTTCTTTTTCATTGGTAGCTATTACAATTTTCTATCACTACATCATTCTTTTACAGGCTGTCTTTAGACAAAGTAAAATTTTTACATACCACTGATACTATACTATCTTTAGTGGTATGCTTGTCATGTAATGTCCAAAACTAAAACTTTAAGTAGTTAAAGGAGATTGTAGCTGGGTGTAGTGCTGCACACATTTGATCCTAGCACCCAGGAGGCAGGCAGATCTGAGTTTCAGGCCAGCCAGGGCTAAATGTGACCTGTCTAAAACAAAACAAACAACAAAAACCCAAACTGAAGTAGATACTATAGGTTAAAATTTACCTTTGCAGCCTTGAGATTTGTGTAGGCTTTCATATCCAGACATGGGACACCTAAGGAAAGGAAAGCACCTCACAGCAGTAGAGATTGTTTCCACCTTTTATCTGTTCATGTTTTAAAAATGTCTTAAGTTGTGCTGATGTATTGCTAGCATTTGAGAATTGACTCTATACTCTTTCATTACTTCATAGGACAGAGGTCTATTGATACAGACTCTGAGCTTCCTCTGGCCTATCACCAGTGCAGAAGGCCTGACCTCTGTTTGGTAGTCACTGTCATTCATTTATGATCTTAGATTCAGACAGCCTTCCAGCCTTTACCTTTACAGTGCTGTGAAAGTTATTCAGATGTAAGTTTTCCTTTTTCAATTTTAGCTGGAGCTAGAGTCTGTCAAAGCCCAGTTTTTGGCAATGTCAAAACAAAACCACTTGCTGAATGAAAAGATGAAAGAGATGAGTGATTACCCATTACTGAAAGAAGAGAAAGTGGAGCTTCAGGCACAAAATAAATTACTTAAGCAGCAACTGGAAGAGACTAGGAATGAGAACTTACGTCTCCTAGACCGTATGTCTTTTTTTCTGATCTGTCTATTTCTGTAACTTACATTAGGTGGGGATTATAGAACAACTTCGTATCTGTAAGGAAAGCTTACATTGGGAGAATCTTTTAAGATCCTTACATTGGAGCTGCTTTCTTTTTGCTTGCTATTATATAATTAGTAGTTTCATTTAAGTAATATTTGTTAAATAATTGCCTCTGTGTGTGACTTCCGGGTTCAAGCCCTCTGACTAATTGCCTCGGTTGAGCCAGTAAGCACTTGGAGCGAGGCCGGGAGAGGAGGTTGAATTATAGTTATTTCAGCCGGGTGGTGGTGGCGCACGCCTTTAATCCCAGCACAAGGGAGGCAGAGGCAGGCCGATCTCTGTGAGTTCAAGACCAGCCTGGTCTACAGAGCTAGTTCCAGGACAGGCTCCAAAGCCACAGAGAAACCCTGTCTCGAAAAAAACAAAAACAAAAAAAAAATAGTTATTTCTACTCTTAGCCTTGATCTCCAGGTCCAGCAGTCTGGACTGCTTATATACTGTGCTTCTCAGACAAGAGAACTCACAGTCACTGCTGGAGGCCTCCCATTAGTCCTCTGTGCCTGTGCCTACTCAGTGTACCTCTGGAAACTTATTCCTCTCCCAAGCCTCCTAGTCCTTATAGAGCACTAACACTGTGGCTCTGTTTCTACTACTCTCTCCTTTATAATTACCCTACAAAGGCACATTTTATTAATGGGGTTCTTGGGTGACCCAAATGGAGAGTACCATCAGCCTTATTTCTATAGCCTGACTGCCATGGGCTGCTGTTCAGATGGGGTGAAACCAGGGACATGCACTGACTGGTGACAAATAGGGACTTCTTTCTTAAAATATCATCTGCATGTGGTAGAGGGAAGAGATAGGCTATTGAGTTAATTTAAGAATTTGAAAGAATTCTTTAACTTAGAGGGCTCCTGGAGGAATAAAGTTATATTAATATGAATTAAATGATTTTATTCTGAAATTTGTGAATTAGGATTGTTCTTAGGCCATTTAGTTAGTAGAAGTGGTAGAACATTAATTGCATGAGTACAAAGAAAGGAAAATTGAAACCTCTTTAAAGAACTGCTTTTTTAAAAAGTGAAATAAGCAATTTTAAGATTGATAATAACTAGGAATGTTTTTCTTTTTTTTTTCTTAAACCTTCTTAGGTATAACTCAGCCACCTCCTGAGCTTTTGGTTTTTCAGAAAGAATTACAGAAAGCAGAACATGCTATGGCACTGCAGCACAAGGAATTTGAAACTCATAGGCAAGCCCTGCAGAAACAGCTACAGAGTGAAGTGAGTCTTGTTCCTTCTTTTTGTGGGTATTATGCCAGTCTACTTTGTAGTAGTTATAGAACCTTTCAATGTGCCACACCAGCGAAAATGAGATTTATTTGAATACAAAGAATTTCTCCCCCAACATTGCAAAGGAGCCTTTCTCATATGAGAAAATTCTCTGATGTTTCTGACTTTATATTCCTATAATAGCACTGAATGAAAAGTAAATTCATCTAGCTGTAAACTTCTCAGAGGTCCTGGTAATTCCCACCATGAGTTTCTTGATTCCTGCTTTGTGGCATACACACATCCACTGTGTCTCTGTAATTGCTGTCTTCGTGCAGTAGAATAGCTAGCTGTTTTTAGACCTAAATTGAAAAGGGAAGGAGGGGGAGGTGGCACACACATTTACTCCCAGCATTCAGGCGGCAGAGGCAGGTGTGTATGTGAATTCTAGGACAGCTAGGGCTTCACAGAGAAACCTTGTCTCAAAAAACCAAAACTTGTTTGGATGTTGTTTTAATAGAGTTCTTCCTATTGGTTTTTGGTGTAAACGCTTCTTCGAATTGGCAAAACAAAGAATAGAAGCACAATAAGAGAAATTTTCTTTCTGAAGCAAACTGTAATTGGTTTGTATTTATTTCTTTGGCTCTTTTTCAGATTGAACATTCTACACATTTAAAGGCCCAGATATTAGACTACGATGCTTCTGTTAAAAGGTTAACCATTCAGGTTGCTGATTTAAAATCACAACTAAAACAAACTCAGACAGGTTGGAGACTCTTTTAAAAATAAATTGCTTATTAATTGTGTTTGGGTATGTGTATAAAAAGAGAGAAACAGACACATAGAACACCAGAATATTGTGGCATTCCGGTGGAGGTCACAAGACTTACCTGAATTGGTTCTCTGCTTCTACCTTGCTGAGGCAATGTGTCTCTTGTTTTGATGGTTGCACTGCCTTCCAGGATAGGTAACCTGTGAGCTACCTGCTGTTATAATAAGAATGCAGATGTGTGCTACTGCATCCAGCTCTTTTTCAGTATGCTTAGAATATTTTATAGTTGTATAAAGTATCTTGATCATAACCATCCTACTCCTTTTTCCAGTTTCTCCCTTCTGTCAGTATATCTTCCTTTCAGCCTTAATCCTCTTTATTTCCCCGCCAACTCAATGTTTTCTTTCTTTCTTTTTTATTTTTTTAAACTTTTTAAAATTTACTTATTTTATTTTATTATGTTCGTTGGTGTGAAGGTGTCAGATCTCATGGAACTACATTTTCAGACAGTTGTGAGCTGCCATGTGGGTGCTGGGAATCGAACCCGGGTCCTCTGGAAGAGCAGTCAGTGCTCTTAACTGCTGAGCCATCTCTCCAGCCCCAATGTTTTCTTTCTTTTGTGTGTGTATGTGACCCTGATAAGGCTAACAGATTTTCCCATATTTTTATATAGTTTTCAGTAGACCTGTGTGTAAATATATAAGAGAAACAGGATAGCTGGGTGCAAAGAGAATTACTTTCAGAATTGGAGACCTATTTTTGTTTTGGTCTTTAGTTGAAGTTGTTTGATCTCGGGCATAACACTTTAGAACTTCCTCAAGTTCCTAATTTATAGTGGGGATAATGGTATCTCCTGGGCCACAGTGAGCAACGATGGAATGATGGAATGGATATTGGGCATGAGCTGGTATATGAAAGCCCCTCAGGCACTACTTACTGCTAGTGATTTGTTATGTCTTTACTGTGGATGTTTCTCACTCTCTCCTGCTTTCTTCTTCTGTTGCTTTTGGGTCCAGTGTGTATTTGTTGCCCATTCAGCTTGTTTTTCATCCTTCCTTGACCTGAGCCTTCCTTAGTTCCAGCTTGGACTCAAGTTTCTCATTAAGTCCCTTGTTCCTTCCACCACCACTGGTTTGATTTCTATCTCATTATTCATTTCGAAACTCTTTTTCAGTTTCTCATTTTTCACTAGCAATTGTTTGCCAGACTGTCTGCCACTGAAAATATAGGAGTCTTGTAATGTGGAAGTAGATCAGCGAAACTAGGGCCCTCCTGCTGTCCACACACATGGACTTAGCCAATTGCACACTTGTCTTTGTAGCATCATAAGGAAGTGTTGCATGGTAAGAGGCAGCATAGGTACAAGATTTATGCTAGAAAATCTCAGCATCTCTAGGAATTGTTGACCATGTAGCTCCCATCTCAAGAAGACTATCCCCTTTCTAAGTGGAGAGCAGTGAGAATTTGTGGCCAGGTTATCTGACACTTAAGCTTTGGGGGAAACTATGTTGTAGTCAAATGTGTGAGTATTCATGAAACAATATTTAGTAGATGGATATACTACAGTTCGGATCTGGCTACTTTGTATCAAGAAAATTATATATTTTTATTTCTCATCTAGATGTAGGTATTTCAGACTCATTTTTAACATATTGTGAGATTATATCATGTTTATAAAGGCTTGAGACATGAAGTTAGCTTTCAGTCAATGTTAATAGTTATGACTATGGCTTCAAAAACTGTTTAATGTACAAGCTTGTTCTTACTACTTTAAAAATATTTTTGAGCATAATTTAATTTTATTCACAGCTTTTTCTTCTCATTTCTCATATTTTCTTTTTGTGACCTGCAGCCTTAGAGAATGAAGTGTTCCGAAATCCAAAGCAGTCTTTGACCCTTCATTCCCTGAGTGGTCTAGTGAGTGGCAAGATGGCGCCTCACAATGGGGATACAAGTGGGGATTTCTTGAATGCACCTCTTGAACAGAACAAGGTTATGGCAGGTGCAGTTATGTCAAAGGTCCTACCTTATGCAAATACAGCAACAGAGGCTGGGTCCCCAGACTCTGACCTTGAGTTCTTAGCCAGTAGCACTAAAGCCAAAGTGAGAGAGCTCGAGCAAGAGGCTGAACGCTTGGAAAAGGCTTTCAGAAATTACCATCGAAGAGTTACTCGGAATCCTACTGTGAGTCCTCAGCCAGCAAAGAGTCCTTCATCTGTATACTCACTAGGAGCTCTCAGAAGCATAGCTTCCAGTTCCATGGACAGATGTGTTTCTGCAGAGGACAGAGTTGTCTCTGAACAGCCTCTTGTGGACGTGCTGAAGGAAGAAAAGAGTGACGTGTCCAGAGCGTTCGTGGGCAGTGTAGCTTCACGGCATCGCAGGACCTCTTCCTCCACACGCCTCTCCTCTACACCCCATCCAAAATCGAGAAGAAGCCTTGATAATGAAATGTATCTGGAAGGTAAGCCACTGTCCAGAGGGTTGTGACATAGATGCTTTAGACTCAGGCAGTTTACTGAGTAGATAGCTTGGAGGAGCCTGCTCCAACAGTGCTGGTATTCTCATCTTGCCATACCGTGGTTAGCAGTGGTAGCCTTCCCATGTCATGGGGTTGGTGTGGAACTTGAAGCACAAAGGGTGTTAAGGTCTAGAGCTTTTTTTTTTTTTTTTAAAGCATACAGAAGTGTTGCAGGAACAACATGGCCTTTATCTTGCTGATTAGTTTTGTATGTTCCATGTTGCTTATACAGTTTGAGTTTGGTGCTTGAATCATCTTGAATCATTGCCTTTGTGGATCTCATACATCAAGCTTGGCTATTTTCAACGATGGCATAGGATTTATTTTCAACTCAATAGAGCTTTTAAAAATTTACTTTGAAGTGGGGCATTGGTGGCGCATGCCTTTAATCCCAGCACTTGGGAGGCAGAGGCAGGTGGATCTCTGTGAGTTCGCGGCCAACCTGGTCTACAAGAGTGAGTTCTAGGACAGGCTCCAAAGCTACAGAGAAACCTTGTCTTGAAGAAACCAAAACCAAAACCAAAAAACCACTTTGATACCTCGCTATGCAGTTTGTGACATACTTGCCCCAATTCCTTCTACCTCGTAGGTCTTGGTAGACTACATGTTGCTTCCTCCAGCCCTTGTCTTGACAGAGCAGCTGGGTCACATGTTGCTTCCTCTAGTTCTTGTCCTGACAGAACAACAGCCCAGCCATCACCTGTTCCATCTAAGCACAGTTTCTCTGATCCTTCTTTCTCCAGCGCTCCACAGAAAAATGCCTGGTAAGTTATTTTCTCATCAGCTTTTCTTGACTTAGGCTCCTGACCTACTGTTTTGACTTTCACTTCTTTGGCCTTTTAAGGCAATATTAAAGATCATGTGGCAATCTGGAATTTACAGTTAGATTATAAAATCATTTGTGATCTTTAAAAGTCATCTGAATTATGAAGGCGAATAATTATATAAATAAAAATATTTATAGGTCTGTGAATGAATTTAATTCATAAAGATACACAAATTAAATAAACTTTGTGAGAGTAAATAAATTTGGCTCATTTTTTAAAACTGGAGAACTTCCACATATCAAAATATCATTTAAAAATATGTTTTGAGGGTGGGTATGGTGGCACACACCATTAATTCCAGCAGTCAGGCAGAGGCAGATAGATCTCTGAGTTCAAAGCCAGTTTGGTTTATATATTAAGTTCCAGGACTGCCAGGACCATCTCAAAAACAGATATCAACAAAAAATGTTTTGGCATTTAAAGATAAACAAGGTTTCAGTTTGTATATCATTAAAATAATTTCTGAAGTAAGTGGGCTCTAGGGTATGATTGTCAAAGTAGAAAGACATGCATGTTTTTGAGAACTAGGACAGTGGGTCATTGAGTCTGTGATTCAGTGGCAAGACCACAGCAGGGGATCCCAAGTCCCTACTTCTGAGCTCCAGTTTGGCACCTGATGTTTAGGAATGGCCACCTGTTCAGATTCGAAAACTGCAATTTGGGCCAATCATGGTCCTAGAGCATTTATATTCTTTAATATTTTTATGTTGTACTTTTTCTTTTCAGACAGGTTCATTTGTTATGTTGCCCAGGCTGGCTTCAAACTTGTAGTGCTCCTCCAGCCTGTCTGCCTTTCTGAGTCCCCATGCACAGCTTGTATTGAATTTTTTTATGAGAAAGCCAAAAAGAGCATGGAGACCTACAGTAACAAAGTCAGCCCACTTTGACACATAGTTGGGCTTGTGGAGTTACATTTTTTTTATTTATTTATTATGTATACAATGTTCTGTCTGTGTGTGTGCCTGCAGGCCAGAAGAGGGTACCAGTCCTCATTACAGACGGTTGTGAGCCACCATGTGGTTGCTGGGAATTGAACTCAGGACCTTTGGAAGAGCAGGCAATGCTCTTAACCTCTGAGCCATCTCTCCAGCCCGTGGAGTTACATTTTCAGCTGGTTTGTGCTGATGGCATATGGAATTTGTCTTTTGAAAAAATGTCTTGTGGTTAGTGGAAAACTACCTGAGGAATGGTATTGAGAGTACAGTATTCTTTGTTAAATGGAGCAGTGACTACTTAAGGGCATGGGGTGGTAACAAGGGACGTGGCTGAGTAAATATAGATTAAGTTGCCAAGAACAGTGCTTGGTGGCAAGCTCAGTCCTCTGGAGCCATTCTCACTCCCACCACACACACACACACACACACACACACACACACACACACACACACACACACACACCCCACTACAACTGGGTCCTAGAGCCATTTTTTATTATTATTTTTTAATGTGTATGGGTATTTTGTCTCCTTCTATGTCTGTGTACCATAAGCATACCTGGTGCCTGCAGAGTCCAGAAGAGGTTGTCAGATCCTCTGGACGTGGAGTTTCAGGCTATTGTGAAAAGTCACTTGGGAGCTGGGAATTGAACCCAGGTCCTCTGGAAAAGCAACTACTGAACCATCTCTCTGGCATGTAGAGCCATTCTATATAAGTCAATAAAAAAATGAGTTTCAAAAGCATGCTTGCTTATCCCTATTATAATCCCAACATTCAAGAGACTGAGACAGGAGAATTACTATGAGTTTGAGGTCAGTCTGGGCTACATAGTGAGTTCTAGGCCTATCACAGAGAACCAGTCCTCCCAAAAAATTGGAAGTTTTGTAAATTATTTTCAGCAACCAAAAAACTTTTGTCACCCTATTCTCTTGGCTTTTATGTTACTAACACTTTATATTCATGTATTTTATTTTTCCAATCCAGCTTTTATCAAAGACAAACTGAAACTCAAGACAAAAGCGAATTTTCAAATGTGGACAAGCAATCTTTGAAAGATAATGAGGAGTATGGACCACCTTTCAGATGTAAGCTTTGAATATTAGGTTTTGTGTGTGTATGTATGTGCATGGTTATACATGTGCTGTGGCACCTGTGTGGAGGTGAGAGGATAACTTCAGATGTCATACATTATCTTCCACCTTGTTTAAGGCCAGGGTGTTTTTATTCATCATTATATATTGGTATGGCAAGCTATACAGCCAGTGAGCTAACTAAGAGAGAGTCTCCTGGCTTGGTCTTCCATCCCACTTTAGTCACGCTGGAATTATAGACACATGTGGAGATCCGAGAAGAGCTTGTAGGAGTCAGTTCTCTTGTCAGGTCCCAGGCATGGAACTCAGGTAGTCAAGCTTATTGGGAAGCATCTTTACTTGGTGAGCAATCTTTCCAGCCTTGATTCATTTTTCTGTCACAAAGAATTTTAGGTTGCATTTGAGTTTCCTTTGGAAAAAAATGGTATAACATAGTTTCCAAGTTAAAACTAAGGCCATAAAGTGAATTTTTAATATTTCAAGGTTGGGGTTACTTCAATTTAAAAAAAAATAAGTAATTTTCTCATTGTTCATTCTTTTTCTTTTCTGTGGAATGAAATACTTTCTTTAGCTTATACTGATAGAATGGAAGTGAAAGAATGTTCAAATGAGGGGTTGGGGCAATGGCTCTGTCTGTAAAGTGCACCTGCATAAAAGCTGGGCACAGTGGTGTACTCCTATGGCCCAGCACTGGGGAGCTGGAGACAGCAGGATGCATGGGGCTCCACTGGCTAGCCAGCCTAGCCAAATCACTGACCTTTCAGGGTTGAGTGATAGACTCTCTCACAGAAAGTAAGGTGGAGAGTGATTGAGGAAGACACCAAACATTGACCTGGCTGCCACATGCACACACAAAAATTAAAATGAGAGACAAGAAAGTGGTGGCCTAGCTATAACCATGCCTTGGATGGTATAGGGTCCTTCACCTCTGAGACTCTTTCCAGCTTGAGAATTCTTTACATTTGTATATGATCTATCATTTAGGCTTGTTGTTTCATTTCAAATCTGAAAGAATCATTTTGCATAGTTAAACGAGAAAGCTTTAGTAAATTTTGTGAATTTTTTAACTCTAGTTAATAGACTTTGTTAATTCATTAAATTTTTTCATTCTTTGACAATTTCAGACATGTATATACAATGTATTTTGATTATAGCCACTGCCTACTCCCCTCAAACTTCTTCCTGACTCCCTGTTGTCATGTCTCCCTCCCAGCTTCATAACCCAGTGAGTCCAGTCAGAGTTGTCCATATGTGCATGGGTGTAGGGTCATCCACTAGAGCAGGGGCAACTTAGTAGGAGCCTCTTCCCTTAAAAAGAAACCTCTCTTCCCTACTCCAGTAGCTTTCAGCTACCAAAGCTCCTCAGTTAAGTAGTGGGGCTTTTGAATCCCTCCTTCATCTGTGCCACGATATTGACTGCTTTTGGTCTTTAAAATATTAATATTGAATTCAAATTATTAAAATTGAATTTATTATATTACAATTGAATTCAAAGGATTTTATCTGCAAACCAAATGAATTCTCTGTTGAATGATGAATCTAGTTTTGTAACTGAATATCATTTTTAAAATAGATAGAAACTTTGAATGTTGAGCATCTTGTAAGTGGTTGTACTAAGACCCCTGTGGGAGAAGGCCCCCATTTGCTTTTAGTGCAGCTTTAGTGTTCCATGGTTAGATCTATCTTCACTACTCCTCAACCCTCAAGCACCCTCCATCCCTGCACTACATAGCCCTTCTTTCACTTTCTGCTGTTACTAAGGACTCATGCATAATTAGTTACACCTCATGTGAATGCAGGGACCAAGCCAGAACAGTTTGAAGCAGAAGGACTCTACCCTGCTGGTGACATGCCTAGCATAGATCTTGCTGCAGCTACTGTGCCTTCCAGACCAATTTCATATGACTGCCCAGGTAAGTGATTCTTTTCTTAAACTATCAGTAACCAATAGCCACATGTTGCACGCTGATTTGTGTACTCTGTAAATTGTTCCCCGATTACTAAAGCTCTTCTGTTATTACATTTACTTATTTATTTCATTAATTGTGTACACTGGTGTTTGTCTGTATATGTTCATGAGAGTACAGGTGCCTGGGGAGGCCAGAAGAAGACATTGGACTCTTTGGAGTTAGAGTTACAGGCAATTGTGAGCTACCTAGTGATAGGTTCTGGGACCCAAATGCTGTTTCTCTGGAAGAGTAGCAAACACTTTAATTGCCATGCCATTTCTCCAGGAACATTAATTGTTCCTTTGTTTGTTTGGGGTTTTGTTTGTTTCTGTGCGTTTGTTTGTGGAGGTCAAAGGACAGCTTGTGGGAGTCAGTTGTCATTGATCAAACTTGGATTTGGTAGCAAGTACATCTACTTGCTGAGCCATCTCTCTGGCCCTATAGGAATTTCATAAACATTATTCAGAGATTTGAGCTTGTGGTATTATCATTATTAATGACATTCTGAAGGAAGTCTTCCTATGTGGCCATGTACAAACTGCTAAGGAAACCTGAGAGTAAGACTTCTCATTAAGTCTTTTTAAAAAATGTTCACTTCATCAGAGTCGAACAGTGCAATTATGCTTTTCCCTTAAGACTTCTGCCAAAATTGTTTCGTAAAGAACCTTATCCATAGAAATTGTGGTAAAAACCTGAATTAATGGTCAAATACCATTGTATATCTTTAGTATAATCACAACATTTTAGTATTTGGTGTCTTACTTCCCCTATGTCATAAGTTAGGATAGAAAAACTTTATATTTCAATCTTCAGAAATGTTGGTATCATTACATTGTCACTGGTCATCAGACTTCTGCCTGGCCAATGCTTCTTTCTCTTCTTCAGCTTCTCCACTTCTCTGTCAGGTGGTAGAGGGAGCAGAGAGAAGAACTGAGAGGAGGTTTGTGCTTTGTTTCAGCCCACCCAACAGCCAGGCCTTTTCTTCTTGGCCTCAAACTTGAAAGGAAATGTCTTACTTAAAGCCGCCTCTTAGTGCTGTCCAAACAGGTGACACCAGCGTCACCTCCCACCCACCCACCCACCCACCCACGCAGTCTCTCCATAGTAGTTTCTTGGTTTAAGCCACAGTACTCAGGAAGATGAGGAACTATTGAAAGGAGCAAGTGATTTTGATTATACTCACTGCCGAGTAAGTGTGCTTTGGAAAGTAATTCATTTAACTAAACTCAACCAAGCACCTTCTCTCTGTTGGGCACTTGCCTAGGGGCAGGATACAATCAGTGAGCCAAACCAAGCTCCTGCCTTCATGGAGACTCTGGGAAAAAAGGGGATGGGTGCAGTGAAGGACTCCAGCAGGCCATCACACATGCCCTTGATAGGACGCACAGAAGGTACAGCAGCCATGTTTACAGAACTGAGGAAAGGAACCAAAATAATAACTAAAGGGAATCAGTGAGTAGCTGCCTTGAGATGTATAGAAGACCACATTGGTGGCTTTTTAAATAATTAGTAAGAGCATGGGTATGTGTTGATCACTTGAGACATTCTCTTATATTCATCTCTGCCTCTTCATCTAGGCACAAAGAAGGTCAAAATGTGGTGTTCTTGAAGTACCTAGTGCATATACCTCTGGTCTTGGCTTTTGTGCCCAAAGAAGTTTCTGCACTTCCTCTCTCTTTCCCCTTTCCCCTTTTCATCTTTTCTGGTTCCTCTTTTTCCTCTCTTTCAGCCACAGTCCTATTTTGTTATTGCTATTCCCTTTGGGAAAGTAGAACCATTTGAACTAACCTCTCCTCCATCAGCAAGGAGGGACAGGATAGTTGTTCCTGTGGAAGTGTGAATCTCTGCTATTTTAATTTTATGACGTAGGTAGGTAGGTAGACAGACAGACAGACAGATAGATAGATAGATAGATCTGTGCTGCCATTCTCTTGTCAGCAAAACTCCATTCCTGCTAAGCATTTGGAATAAGGGTCTGAAGTCCTCTGGTAAACCTGTGACATTGTCACTGATTGGCATTGTTTGAGTGAAAAATGTAGGTCATGGGCCAGAGCTAAAAGAATGGCCAGCATCATCATCTTTGAAATTGAGACTTAAGGATGGAAAGGGAGCAGACAATATAATTGCCTCTCTAAGCCCATAGGGAGTGGCACTATTAGGAGGTGTGGCTTTGTTGTAGGAAGTGTGTCACTGTGGAGGTCGGCTTTGAGGTCTCATATTTGCTCAAGCCACACCCAGTGTGACAGTTCACTTCTTGTTGCCTATGGGTCAAGATGTAGAACTCTCAGCTCCTTCTCCAGCACCATGTCTGCCTTCACGCCACCATGTTCTACCATGATGATAATGGACCTAAGCTCTAAAAATATAAGCCGTCCCAACTAAAAGTTTTTCCTTTGTAAGAGTTGATGTGGTTGTGGTGTCTCTTCACAGCAGTAGAAACTCTAGCTAGGACAATGGGCCTTACTCAGAAGAAATAGAAGTGGGGGAAAATAAACACACATGATGTTCTAGAAAGAAGGTATAAGATACTGGCAAGTAACTCACTGGCATGTTTATGTATCACTTGGAGGGTAAGGAAGATCTCACAGAAGAACTGTCTCTGTAGCAGCAAGATGAATTGTACAATCACACAAGCCCTGGTGGCTCAGTGGACATGGGATAAGTATGTTGCCTGGCCTTCCCTTGAATGTGTGGACTCAGATTCTTGGATTGCTAGCGCTATACTTGTGTGTGTTTGTGGCCTATCTAGACAAAGATGATGAAAAAAAAACCAGTATAACTTTGGGAGGAGAAGGCTAGTGTTGTGGAATTTCTCTATGCCTGTGACAGAAAGTCCACTAAAAACATGGTTGTGAGGCTGGAGAGAATGGTTGGGAATGAAGAAAAACATGAAAATGATTGGGGGTTAAGATGTCCCTAAGGAGGGGCTGGAGAGATGGGCTCAGTCGTTAAAAGCACTGCCAGCTCTTCCAGAAGATCCAGGATTGATTCCCGTCAACTCTATGGCAGCTCATAGCCATCTGTAACTCCAGTCCAAGAGAATCTGATACCCTCTTCTGTTCGTCTCAGGCATTGCATACACATGGTAGACAGACACATGTGCAAGCAAAACCAGCTGTACAATAAAAATTGAAAAAAGATGGTCCCTAGGAAGGACCAGGTTCAGTGCATAGAGATGTGACTAGTGACATAGCTAGAGTGGTGACAAGGATGAAGCAGAGGAGGGAGTTCTATTCTGTTTGGGCCAGGAATGACTTGAGCATCCTTTTAGGAGTAAGGAGAAAGGGTTTCTAAATGGTTGTGGAAATAGGGGCTAATGATTCTGAAGACAGAGGAAGGATTGTACTCAAATGTGAAGGCAGAAATGCAGGATTTGCTATGGAGATGCTGAAGCAGGGAGAGAAGAGATGAGTGAAGAGGATATGGGATGGAAGGAGAACAGTTGAGGTTGTTTGTGGCGTGCTGGTTTATATCCAGGAAAGTAAAAGTCGGGGTATGTTGCTATGGGTCAGTCTGGGATGGAAGACAATAAAATAGAGCAACAGCTTAGAATAGGTCATCAGAATCAGTAGAAAATCAAGCAGGCCTGCAGAAGACCAAATGTGAAAAATCATATTGGCAGCTACTCAGTTCATTTTTTTTGTTTTGTTTTGTTTTGTTAGGTGCTGGTCAGAGCCAAACTAGTGAACAAGAAGGAGAACAACAGCTATGGGAACTGCACATGAAAGAACGGAGGCAGAGAGAAGAACAAAGGCAGTATGAACGGCAAGAAGCTCTAGAGAGGGAAAGAAGAGAGCTGGAAAAACTGGAGCAGGAGCGGGTAATGTGTCACTTTATATCCCTGTACAAGTTTCTCCAGTGTACACCTTCAGCAAGTACGTTGAGCTCAGGGATTGAGCCAGTAGTGCTGTGAGGTTAAAGAAGCAGCAGATAACTTGAAAGGCATTCCCTCTCCTCTCCTTGTTGTGCTTGCCTTCTGAGCATCTGAGTTTTGAAAAGTCGCTCACATGCACTCTCATCTATTGTGTAACTTCCCCCTGTATACACATTCCAACAGAGCCAGCTATCCAGCCTGGAAGAGCTAAGGCAAGGAGGTGCCTCTAGTCAGTCTTCAGTGACTTCTATTCACACACATCTTATTTGTCTACCTCTCTCCTTGCCTTCCATGTTCTGATTTTAGTGCTAGGCAGATGGATTACTTTGGCCACTTAACATGCCTTAGAAATGTTTCTTGGCTACCCTTCCTTCCTTGAAATGATAAATTTGTCTGATGGTAGCAGTGACTTCCATTTAAATACACATACATACATATTTCTCTGGTATGCAAGTTGTACTTCCAGGATAAGGATCGTATTACTATGATTTGTAGACACTGAGAAGCTTTTAAAACATGTTCATGTATTTCTTATTTTGGCACTGGCCTGTTTCCAGAGGATGATTGAAGAATCACTGAAGGTTGAAATAGAAGAAGAATTAGAAAAAAGTGTTCAAGAACAGAAAGACAAATCAGCTCCTGGTGAAAATCCTTTAGAGAAATACATGAAAATCATCCAGCAGAGACAGGAGCAATCAAATGCAGATAAGGTGCCTGTGCTATGGATAGTAATGTGGGGTGGCAGAACAGAGGGTAGTCACTGGGGAGGCTTAGTCTAACACCTTGGAACATGTGTTCTCTGTTGAAGACAAAAGATTAAAGGCTAAAAATTGAATATTTGAAATGGAACCATGAATCTTTAAATATATATTACACTGTTGACAAAATTTTGGTTTTGGTTTAGGTAAAACATTGAAAAGATTCTGATTTGTCATTTTGTATCAGTTGGGATGTCTTATTTGAAAACAAGCAGTAGTGATGTATCATTGAGTTATGAATTGTGAAAAATTATTCCATCTGAATTATGAGTATTGAAAATGCATGCATTAGATTATTTTGATGTGCTTGCTAAATTTGACTTTAAAAAGGCCTTTTATTAGGCTCTTATATGTATTTCCAGAATAATTGGAGAAATCAAAGTGTACCAATTCTTGGGTTTCTGCTAAGATCAGGTGTAAAAGCCTCTGTTTCATGACATTTAACTTGTTTCAAAATTCTTCTTTCCCCATCCTGTGGAAGAGCTCAAAAAAATCAGCCATAGAATACTCACTAGTGGACACGATGGCACCTAGTGACAAGGATGAAAGGTATGATTTCCCTCAAACATTATGTCCTTCAGGCCAACCATTATTGCTCATTTTGTCAGCTAAAAATGATCAGGTAGTTGGGCTTGCCTTAAATTACTGAATCAGTAAAAATAACTGACTTTTGAAAGTTGGGCATAGTAGTGTACGCAGCATTCAGGAGACTGAGGCAGGAAGATCAAGAGTTTGAAGTTACTTGAGCTACATAGTGAGTCTCTCAAATAACTAATTTAAAAGGGATGGAGATTTAGCTCAGTTTAGTAGTGTTTAGCTAGAATGCGGGGATCCCTGGGTTCAATCTCCAACACCTCTTAAAGAAGGTGTGGTGCTGCATGCCTATAATTCCAACACCCAGAGGTGGAAGTGAGAGAAATAGAAATTTAAGGTCAGTTTTGGTTATGTAGTTTGGGACCAGCCAGGGATGCATGACACCCGGCATTGAAAAAACACAATGAAAACAACACTGGCTTTTAAAAGTACATTGTGATTTTCTTTGAAATTGGCCCTGATACAATCCTACAGTACGACAGTACGAACATTGTGATGGTCTAGAACAGTGATGCTCAACCTTCCTAATGCTGCCATCTTTTTTTATTCCTCATGTTGTGCTGATTGCCAATCATAAAATTATTTTTGTTACTACTTCATAACTAATTTGCTACGGTTATAAATTGTAATGTAGGTACCTGTGTTTTCTGCTAGTCTTAGGCATCTCCTGTGAAGGGATCATTTGACACCAACTCCCCCCACCACACATTTTCCCCATAATGACCCACAGGTTGAAAATAACTGATCTAGAAGTTGGAATGAATTTTTTAAATATCTGATTTTTCTTTTTAGTTCTCGAGACTTTTCTCATGAAGAACAAGATGACGTCTGGTAATCACATTAGCTGTCTAGCTTTTACATACAAGAAGTCATGTAATAGTATTCTTATTTTTCTGTAATTAAAATTGTCAATAAAATATTTGTGTGTAGTGATTTTTTTAACGTGGTTTTAATTTGGTACCATAATGTATGAAACAACAGTAACAGTTGAACCCTTCCACCACCCTTTTTATGTTTTGAGACAAGTCTGAAGCCCTGGCTGGCATTGAACTCACACAGATTCATCTGCCTCTGCCTCCCTTTCAAGGCACGCAGCGCATTCACATTCCTTTCTTTAGCTATGGAATTTATTCATTACACTAAAATGACACTCCCCTCTCTGGTTTTGTCTTAAGTTACACCTATTCCACCTATTTGAAAACTTAGCTTGTCTGCCCCCAGGCCTGCCTTTGCTAAGTTTAAATTGAGTGCCTCATGCTCTGTACTTTGGCTCTGATGTGTAAAACAGGAAGTCTTCCATCCAGCAGAGTTTTCTCCCTAGACATGAACACAATTTTTTTTCCATCGTAATGTCTATAAGTAATATTTTGCCATCTGTTGTGGTTAAATGTGTAGGACTTCTGATATTCATATGTTGGAACTTAAACCTTAGTGTGATAGTATTAGGAGGAGGGCTTCTAGGAGATGATCAAGGCATGAAACCAGAACCCTCTTAAATAGAATAAATGACCTCACTGTAGGCCCATTTGCCTCTCAGATTTTGGGGAGACAGCAGCTGTCCCTTCCAGATGTACCAAGAACTTGATCGCTGTATATAAGCCAAGGCCTGACCCACTGAAATTGCCAGCATTTTGTTATTCAGCTTCTCAAATCTCCAGAACTGTAAAGCAAAACAAAAAAGACCCCAAACTTAGCTGGGTGGTAGTGGTGCATATCTTTAATCTCAGCACTTGGGAGGCAGAGGCGGGCAGATCTAAGTTTGAGGCCAGCGTTGTCTTCATAGTAAGTTCCAGGACAACCAGAGCCACACAGAGAAACCTTGTCTCAAAACAAAAAACAAAACGACCAAATTTCCTTCTTTATAAGTTACCTGGTCTAAGATATTTTGTAGTAGGAGTAAGCCATCATCTTTACTGTAATATCCTTGATCCTTACTTATAATGAGTGGACTTACTGATTTTTTAAGTATGTAGGCTTCCCCTGTAACTTTTACTTTATTTTTTTCCCCAAGACAGGCCTTCTCTGTGTAACTGCCCTGGCTGTTCTGGAACTCACTCTGTAGACCACGCTGGCCTTGAACTCAGATCTGCTTGCCTCTTCTGAGAGCTGAAATTAAAGGTGTATGCCACCGCCTGGCTCATTTTTATCTTGTAAAATGTTTTACAAGAGGTAATTGGAAAAAACCTGTGCCTTCTGGAGGTTCCTATGTTTGTCTGGAATTACTGTCAATTAAGACTGCTTGTGATTTTGCTAAACCATTAGAGTTTATTCAGGAGGTTCCTGTGGCTTATCCAATGGCACAAAATGCAAGCTAAGCAGAAAGTATTAAGTGAGACAAATTTCATTGCATTTGGGCTCCTGATTGTTCTACACTACGAATGAATGGCAGTGATCCAGAATCAACACCTCATATAGAGATGTTATTGTGTCCATACTGCCAAAGGTTGGGTCTCACTAAGAAAGGTCAGGTGTAGACAATCAAAATGCATAATCATACTGACAGTCATCTTTCAAATTATAGAATGAAATTTCAAGTAACAACTGTAGTGCTGCTTCAAAGAATAACTGTTAGAATGAGTTGTTATTCTATTCCCAAATAGATCCTTTCCCCCTAGACTTTGGGATTGAAAATGAGTCACCAGCAAATAGACCTTTACTAAGGTTCCCCCATTATTTCTACTTTGCCGAAGATTAAGCCATGTGTTAATCCTATAGGCGGATGGCTTTTTATTGGAGAAACTAGTAATGAAAATCCTGTGCCTTTCACAGACCTCTTAAGTGCCACTAGTAGCATTTTATATAAAATAGGGCTCAGTAGGTTACAATATTTCTCAAATTGTTCTGGCTAAAATCAGATTTGTATGTGTGTGCAAAATAAAACCCATAGCATTCTCCCGTGTGAAATCTTGATGTATATTATTTAAAAATGACACCATACTGCGAACAGAGAAAGATAGGATTTATGTATGGTAAAACGGCAAGCAAATGAAGCTATAATTTTATTTCATTACTCTTTAGTACATCCACAACTATTTCCACCTAAATAGATCTTTAAAATAAGCATACACAAGTATTGACTATTATCTACAAATATTTATTGTAACACTTGAATAGAACTACAGGAAGCCCTTGGCACTGATAGAAAATATTGATTCACTGTTAGGTTACAAAAATTTATACATAGCAAAATTTAATGCTCTTTACATAAAAAATATTAGACTACTTCAACAAAACGTTCATAAATTCCTGGCAATAGCTACCAGAATTAGAAAAGTAAAATTAGGCTTTAGACACTGCCTCTTCTAGAACACTGGACTCTAACAGCACCTCCACTGCTGGAAAAAAATATGAACTCTGTCATGCAACAGGAAAACAAAACACTAAGCTATCTTGGAACAACTGTTCTACACAGAAGAGGGCGTCTCCCAATTAAAAAGAACCCAAATAGGCGTTTTTTCGGCATTGACCAAAAGAAAAAAATCCAAATGAAGTACGATAGTTGATGTTCGATTTTAATAGCATCTTGATAAAGGTATGCTTCCTTTCATTTGAATACATTTCTGCACATGTATATATTTTAAAATCCAGGAAACAGCCTAACCACAAGGTAACTCTTAACATGAATATACATAGTTAACCCTATAGTATGCAGCCCCTTTGAAAAGCACTGATGCACCCCACAGTTATATGTATGGATCATTCCAGAAAGAACAACACAAAACTTACCATCACTAATACCCAGTGCCTATTAGTCACTTAATATTCTGGAACACAATGAGTTAGAAGGCAAGTTTCTTTTGAAAATGGCTTAAACTCAAGCAGTTTTCTTGCTGAACATCAAACATTATTATTCCAGGAAATTAAGATTTAGATAAGAAAACAAATACCAATCCTAATTTAAATTACTTATGTATTAAAGTCTATAAAAGTAGGAGGTCTGTGGTCAATTTGCAGTTAGGTTTTAGATAGTTGGTATGAAACTGTAAACTCACTATCCAGACCACTTAAAAATGGTTTAGAATGGTGGTCATTTTAACAAGGTAACACTTCTTAAGAAAAATATTCATGGAAGAGAATTTTATGAAGGGATTTTGGGTCTCTGCTTACAGTATAAATTCTTAAAAATTTAAAGCAAATATTAAGGCAGAGCTGACATTTATTTCCAAACAAGAATGGTGATCACCGAATCGTCACTATCATTTTGTTACGATGTGAGCTACTATAAAGCTGACTTTGCAGAGCTCGAGTCAGAATCCAGCTTCTGCACTGATAAATTTAGCATAATTGCAGCTCATTTTAGCATTACTAAGATTTCTGAATGGCGTGGGAAATGAATGAGTGAGACATTGGGGATGCTAATTTTTACAGGTTTGAAGGAATGACATTATCAAAGGTTAATAAAGGCCAGCTATCAGAAATGAACTTCACACCAATTCTATTTTGATAACGCTTGAGGACAGGTGGCATATGAAAATCTAGAGTCACATCCTTTGATACTGGCATGCCACAGGTCCGCATCAAGAAGCATGATGTAAGCCTGTGTTAGAACTGCTCTAGCAGTCATGTGCACATGCCACGACTTTCCAAAGGATGAACGGTCTTTCTTTCAAAAGTGTTGCCTTTTAAAATGGCTAACATGAAACCTCCAATATTTGTTCTAAAGAAAATGATTTACCCACTGGAAGGTTTTCCTAGAGATCCACCCCAGCAGCTTGAGACAGACAGTGAAATGTTGGTATGTCTACATTTGTTTGGTGGGATACACATCTGTACTGCAGAGCAGCTGTCTGATGATTTGTCAGAGCTGTAAATTCGTCGGCTGATACACTCTGGCAAACGCTTTTAAGTGTAAGAATTGAGTTGTTCTTTTGATCGAGACTGGATATCTTGCAGTTCCTGTTCTTCCTTTGCTTTGATATCCTGGTAAGCCTGCATTTTGCTTGCATCCTTTAAGTAAGCCCAGTTAGAAGACAGTATCATGAGGAAGTGGATCTGGAAAAGAAGGGTGAGCATGGTGGCTAGTGAGCATGTGAGAAGGCAAAGCGAGCTGGTAGTCAGATTAGACGGGTCAGCTGGAGCGGGGCGAGGGTTATTCACTAGTAATGCTCTCCTGCTAGCAGGGCGGCAGACGCACAGGGTGCTCTACTAGTTGGCTTCACACTAAGAGGCTGAAGAAAAGTTAGTATGCAAATATAGTAAACTTGGGAATAAAATAGCCGGAGTTATTGTTAGGAAGTGAAAATGAAGTACATGGCAGTGCTCTTCACCACTTTGAGAGTAATTTTAAAGACAAATGTAGAGGTTCAGAAACATTGCTTTTTAGGTTAAAAATGTAAGATAAAGGCTTATCTGTGGGTAAAAAAAATCCTCCAAAGGCCTACAAGTGGGAAAAATGTTTATTTTGAGTAAATAATTATAGAACTATATATTTAACATGGAAAAATTAAATGTTAAAACCAAACTTGAAAGTATGCAGTCTATATGTTTACACATTTTCGCAGTGAAACCCATATTCTTCCTTTTATAACTGCCATTACTTCATTTCCTCTAAGTTCATTTCACATAAAAGTCCTTGTCATTCTTTACAGTTTATGTGACAAGACACATCCTTCCTGTGTATTTTCCTATTGCCTGAAACATAAATCTACACAGCTCAGTTTCCTTAAATGCCATACTTTCTTCTCATATCATACTTTCTTCTCAACATAGATGAGACCTTCAGATCTGGACCCAACTTCTCTTCCCATTAAAATCCTACATGCCACGTAAGAACCTAGTTATGAGGGAACAGTCACTATTCACCAAGACAATTTGAAATTACTAGTTTTGTGGGTTCTGAAGAAGTGACTATTATACCAAAAATATGTAATCATTTTTTAGAAAAATCAAATGGGTGACACCCTTCTTCAAATTTATATGGCCTACTTGAAAGGGCATTTATTTGGTATGAATGAACCGTGGATATAAAAACCTCTTAAATGGAGTTTAAAATATACTTGGAAAATATTTTCTAGAAAAGAGTATGGCAAAATGAAATTTAGGTTATAACTTCCATCTTCAGCACTTGTTTTCTTTCCGTCATTAAGGCTGGTTATCAAGCAAGCGAGAATAATGGAAAATGCAGGTATTTCACGGTGTTAATACTTCATTTAGAGATACTGCTCCAAGTTTAAGTTCAAGAAAATTATTTTTCAAAGGATGCTCACCAGTGTCAGTAAATTACAATCCTTTTCAAACTGTGGAACTAGACCCCATTCTTTTGTCATCCACGTACAGTAAGTCATATTATTTAGTCTACCATGCAAAGTGAGTTAACTGAAGCTATTTACAAGTTACTGTAGCCAAACTGCAGAAAGCTAGACTCTGCTTTAGTCTGGAGGGTCAGTGATATTCACGCTATAGAGCCGAGCGAGCTCTCTAATGCTCCTTATCAGCCTTATGTAATTTAGAACTTAGTGCAGCAATCTTCCCGACTCTTAAACTTCAAAACCGCAAAGTTATATGTAGTAGCCATCATGTAGATCAGCTGGTGGAAAAGAACAAAACAGGACAGTAAGATACAGGCAGTGGGGGCTGATGGCGCGACACCTCTAAACTGGGGCAGGCCTGCGTGCCAGCTCACAAGCAAAGGGCCTTCTCCCCACCTTCTAATCAAAGCAGATGGTTTTTCTCATCTTGCGCATGACTTTTTTTTCTGATCACACATACATAATGTAAGTCCTTGGCTCTGCCCTCAGTAAGCTTATTAAAAAGCTTTGGATGTGTTTCAAGACTAACAAGATAGAGAGCTGGGTCAGCAGTATGAGAGATGAAGTTCACTGCCCTATTTCTTCTCATCTTTCCCAAACTGCCTGCTCAGCAGCAATTAGTCTTTTTCCTGCCTGTTGCTCAGCGAAGAGAACAGGTCACCATGGTGATTTCATGGGAAGGAATGACTTAATGGTTAGGAAAACTGGGGATGAGCCATCCTCAAGAGGCTGAAATCTTGCTCTCCCGATCTTAAATTACTTTTCTACAAGTCATAAAACCAAGCCCACCACCACCACCAGTTATACACATACTTGCATGAAAGCCCGTTTACTTGTAAGTTGATTCTCATTATGTGCAGATTCCAAGTTCACCTACATGGTATAATATGTAACCCCCAAAACAGTATTCATCCCCCATGACTGGCCATGTGCAGAGCAGCTAAGATTTGAGTCCTCTGATGTGCACGGTTCTAGCTGAAGTCTACTGAGGTGAGGCTTCCTTGTCTTTTCTCTGTGCTCACACTGTAAACAAGCATACTATTTGGTGCCAGTTCTGCTAAAATAGCTCCTAAGAAAGGTGTGCTAGTGCCATCCAGAGATAATGTGTGTGACAGAACCTTTATCCAGGCATGCATGATAGTAATGCTGGCCGTGAACTCAGTAGTAATGAGTTAACTAAGGTGTCTTACACTGAAATCTACATGGAATAATGTGATCCAGAGGCTACTCTGTATTTCCCCAACATGCTGTGTTCAATATATACAATTTAGCATTTGAATTGACTTTTTAGAATATTGTTTCTGCACATAAGGAGATCACTTATATATGTATATTATATTTCTATTTAGAACTCCAGATTTCTTTGCCAAGAAATGGGCAGTGCCTCACGTGAGTCTCTGTCCATGAATGAAGCCACGGAATAATTGCTAAATGCCATAAGGCTATGCCTAGTCAGCAGGTGTTGGTACCCTCTTCTTTCCAGTGTTCAAATTGCATCAGTTGGTGCCAAGGCAGCTACTTCCTGCGAACTAGACACTGGGTAAGTTTAAAGAGGGAACAGTTAGCCACAGCTGAACACACGGATCCTTTGCTGCTTCTCCTGGTAAAAGCTGAAAGGGAAATCTGGTTTGGAGGCAGGGGGTGGAGTGCTCCACTAGGGTAGTTCTGGGATAGTTACTCACCAGGGCAATGACGGTGGCACCAGCTCCAGCACAAGCCACAATGAACAGGTGATAGGACATGTAGAACTAGGAAAGAATAGGGTACACCATGAACATTTTGTGTGGACTGAAGGGCCTTACATGCTGCTTTCCTCTCTTTCACAGCTCTTGGCTGCTAGCCTGGGTATAGGCTCAAATGTCCTTGGAGCCCTGGCTCATTTATAATCACTGTGGGAGCTTCAAGCCTTTCTGATTCTCAGGCTGCACCCCAGATCAATCACATTGGAATAGCGAAGGTCTGGGCCTCAACTATGGATAGAGTGTGGTTACTTAATGACTGCAATGCACAGCCAAGGTTAGGAGGCTCTGCTCTGAGCCAACAATGCATGCTATGGCTATACAAATGGACAAGTCAGATAGGGTAGAGGCCAGTTGTTTCTCTAACATGGTGCTTTCCAAACAGATGTCAATGTTTTCTTAGATATATACACTTCACCAGTGCATTGAAGATTTTTGTTTCATAACCAGTTGTAAGCCCACAGCTAACAAATAGTGTTAAAGAAAGTTTGATTTCAGAGTGTTAGGGTATGTTGCAAAATAAGGACTAAAATGAAGAAAGAAGGGCCTCAGAACAAGTTGTTCTGGAAATAGAAATGATTAGCTCTGTTCTCTTACTAAAATATAGGACATACACACAAATTTAGGATACTTTATTGTTTTTAATTGTATTTGTGGGTATGGATGTTTTGCATGCATATATATTAATATATATAATATATATATTAATAGTGCAGCACATGTATGCCTGGCGTCTTTGGAGGACTGGAATTTGACAGAGAGTTGTGAGCTACTTAGTATGGGTACTGAGAATTGAACCTGCATCCTCCTGAACAACACCAGGTATTCTTAACTACTGAGCCGTCTCTCCAGCCACAGACTTTTTTAAAAAGAAAAAAAAATAGAATTAACTAAATTTGTCTGTGACAAGTGTTTTTTTTTTTCTGAAAATATTCCTAAAAATCATTCCTCAGATTTTTAGGTTTGGGATCACAAATTATTGCAGAGAATAAAAGTTCACGGTCTTAAGGATCCTTCCTAAATGGACTGTACCATATGAAGTGGACATTAATTTTGTCAGTGGAAAGCAGAGTGATGGTTATTACACAGAGTTCAACAGTTCACATGGAAGACCTGCCTTTCATAGCACTTTGATTACCATCTAGAGCCCTGTTTCTCAGCTCAAGGTGTAAATCAGCACGTGTCGGGTGCTGGGACTGTGGCTTCTTTACCTCGTTCGTGTTGCAGATGTTCTCCAGGGCAGAGCCGCAGATTTTGCCTGGGAAAGCATTCCAAGGAATGATACCTGCAAAGCGAACCCCAGCAGACCATGAGCACAAGATGTAGTACCCAGCGCCTTGACTTCAATTCGGGCTGCTTTAGTTTTGTTGTGCTACTGGTGGTCTCTCCCACCCGCAATGCTAGGGATGGAATTTAGGGTTCTTGCACAGGCTACACACATTCAACCACTTTGCTACAGTGTCAGCTCACCTCATGATAGTAGACCTTTCCACTTTGTTTGTTTTTTTTGTTTTTTTTTGGTTTTTCGAGACAGGGTTTCTCTGTGACTTTGGAGCCTGTCCTGGAACTAGCTCTGTAGACCAGGCTGGCCTCTAACTCACAGAGATCCGCCAGCCTCTGCCTCCCGCGTGCTGGGATTAAAGAAGTGCGCCACCATCGCCCGGCCTTCCACTTTAGATTCATTACAGCTGTTAGCTATGCTCCTTTTCAATCAAGGTACCTTGTATTTGAGGTTCAGGCAATGAGGAACCAAGAATATGCTCTATGCTCTATGTGGGCAACAGAGCAAGAACAAAGACACTCTCCCTAGTCCATGTGAGATTTCAACAGCTGGGCATTTTTCACCAGCAGACTGTACCTTGTCAGTGGAGTTTGGTATTTGTAAGTGTCAGATTTTATTTTAGTCCCCCCCTCCGCCCCAGTCAGGGTTTCTTTGTGTTGCTTTGGAATCTGTCCTGGAATTCGCTCTGTAGCCCAGGTTAGCCTTGAACTCACAGAGATCCACCCGCCTCTGCCTGAGTGCTGGAATTAAAGGCAGGCACCACCACTACTGCCTGGCTTATTTTGGTTTTGTAGATAGAGTATGTATCTATCTTAAGTTAGTTTTGAGATAAGGTGTGTATCTACGTACCCTGGCTGGTCAGGGACTAGCTATGTAGACTGGTCTGGTTTTGGAGAAATCTGCCTGCCCTTATGCCTCCTGAATGCTGGGATTAAATGTGTGCATTGCCGTGCCTGGCCCACATTTTCAAGGCTAGATTTTTTTTTTTGCCCTGTAGTGAATTGAATTTGCAGGGAAACCCCCTCATGAAGTATGATAGTAGTGCTTAGCTCACATGTCCTGACCACAGGAGCACAGGGTGGACTCTTGAGTTCTCTGCAGTGACAACTGCCCACTGGGTTACTGTTCCTTTCCCTCTTTAATACATGGGATGTGCTTAAATGCTAAGTACGGCTCGGTTTCCCCTTCTCACAGGACGTAAGGGACTTTTGTTAAATCCTCATTCTCTCCCATCTCTAACATTAACTCAAACAAGTACTCTTAAAAATAACCATCTGGGGAGAGACAGGATTTTAAAAAAAATCATTACCATGGCAACAAGTGTTCTTTGTAAGGAGCGCAGAGATTATTGCACATATTCCTTTATGGGAACTTGATGTTTTGAAGCAGGGTCTGACTCTGTGGCCCAGGCAGGCCAGGAACTGGCAATCTTGCTGCCTCAGCTTCTTGAACACCTATGATTATAGACAGGTGCCGGCACACCCAGCTTTATGAGTATTTTAGAAATGAGCCCAAGGCCTTTTAAATCTGTCTTAAGGCCGAACCTTTGTGAGAAGAGATCTATTGTGGGCACTTTTAGGCAGGTTTTATACCAGGCTGTAAGATAAGATGTTGAGAACAAGCCCAATAAGAAAGTCTATGTAAAAATGAAAGCGCCATCTTTGTCCGGGACACATTCCGTATTCATTTCTAATGGAAAGCTCTCTTCCTCCCTGTTTTCTGGCAAGAACACATTTTCTACCATCCTATCTAGAGCAGTAATTACACTCCCTCTTTAAGATGTGGCCTTTCCTCAGCAAGGAAGTCAATTTCCACCCAAATTAATTGGTTAGAGGCCCCAGTGGCTCCTTCTGTGACTTTGAGGATTTCTCCAAGGATCCCATTTGTGAGAAAAAACTAGCTGAGCCAGCTTTTGACTACTGAATGCTGCTCTCCCAGAGTCCATCATGGCGACTTTAAAATACATCTGCATTTTATGTTTCTTTCAGTACAGATAAGTTGAAGCAATTGGTCATGTAAAAAAGACTCCCTTTAAAGAGCCAGGCTTGCAAATGTATTAGGTGAAAAGTAATAGTGAAAAGATCTGGGCAAGGGAGCACATGCCAGGATCCTAGCATTCAAGAAGCTGACGGGGGCTATGGGTTCAAGGTCAGATTGCCAGCCTGGACTACATAGTGAGATAAGAATAAAAACAAGAAGAGGGCAGAAAACAAAAACTGAAAAAAGTTCTTACAATGGGTATCTAAAAGTTTTTTTTTTATTGAACTGCATTATATAAAGTAGTTTTCTGTTATGAAAGACTTAGTTTTTAAAGTATGTACCTAACTTGAAAGTTTTTTTTGTTTTTCTTTTTTTGAGACAGGGTTTCTCTGTAGCTTTGGAGCCTGTCCTGGAGCTAGCTTGTGTAGACCAGGCTGGCCTAGAACTCACAGAGATTCTCCTGCCTCTGCCTCCCGAGTGCTCGATTAAAGGCTTGGATCACCACCACCCAGCTTCTTGAAAAATATTTTTACAAATCTCAAATAACATCCTCTAGCAAGCCCTTGGATTCTTGCCTCCAGAAAATAGAGCAGAGTGTGAAGAATTCATGAGGGCAGGAAATGTGTTATGATAACGAAAAAGAGGTCTACCTGCTAATTACAACCCCCACACAGGCACAAGACAATGAAGGAGTAATGGGGACAGGATTGGAAGGAGGTACCATATTGCCGAACATCCACACAGATCTGCTCAACACCGGAGGTCCCGTTGGTTTGTGGGGACTTGATGACTTCGCAGGTTGACCATATGTTGTAGAACATGAACACGGGCACTGCAGAGAAGCCGAACACACCCAGCCAGGCCACTCCCAGCACATATGTGAGGAAAACGAACTAGGTAGAAAAGAAGAAGAGGGAGAAAGAATCTCGCTGATATGGGCAGGTTGATCTCAGAGGAAGGGCAGCACTTTTCTGCCCAGTGTGGGACCCATGGGATACAAGATGCATTCAGGGACCTGGCCTGGCTATGCAAGTGAGGAAGAAACATCTGCTCAGCATGGAGGAGCAGGGGAGCCACTGCTGTCATGCCCCACAAGGAGAATCTAGCGTGGCAGTGCCCCAATGCTTGAGGAGACCTGCAGACTTTCTCAGCCCCCCACTTTGTGGAGAAACTTGACTTCCTCTTTCTTAGGTGCTTTCCTTTTTTTTTTTTTTTTTGTTTTTTTGTTTTGTTTTTTGTATCTCAGTGTTCTGGAACAGACCAAATAGTAGGCTGGACTAGCTGGCCATTGAGCCCCAGGGATCCTCTTGTCTCTGCCTTCCCAGTGGTAGGATTCCAAGCTGGATCCCCCTGCCTGTATTTTTTATACTGTTATGAGTTTCAAACTCAAGACCGTCCAGTTGAGCATGTCTCTTGTCCCTCCTATTCCTCTTGTAACAATCCAGGTCGTGAGAAGCCAAGAGGTGACGTTACTCCTCCAGCTAGTTAGTTCCCGGGCCTGAGTGAGGCTTGTGTTTTGTTGTTGTTTGTTTTTGTGTTGTGTTTGTACTGGGAATTGAAACAGGGCCTTGTACGTGCTAGGCAAATGCTCTGCCACTGTGATAAACATTCAGTTCCCTTTTTATATTTTTATTTTGAAAAATGGTCTCATTAAGTTGTTTAAACTTTTGATTTTCCTACCTCAACTTTGCATAAAGCTGGGCTCACACTCCAGCACACTTGGGCCAGCCTATGAGATATTCTTTCAAAACATCAGTTCTGAAAACTCCCAGCATCCTACTAAATGTGGGCTAGGTCCAGGATGTCGTTAAAGGTCACGGAGTCACAACATTGTGTGGGTTTCTCAGTACTTCTCCTTGTTTTACCTTGCATGTGGGTCTGGGAAAATAGCAACTACCAAGGGAGTCTTCTCTCCAAAGGAACTCTGCTAGTTCCTGATCCAGAGAACTTACTAGAAGTATTAGATCTTGAACTTTGACCAAAGTCTCAAACAGTCATGAGCACAATGAATCTGTTAAGATTCTCGTTTTCCTCTTCTATTTCATCTTCACCTAACTTTATGCCATAGGAGAGTCTCCAGAGGAAGAATGACCTGGACATCAGGTTCAAACTGCTGCCCCCTATTGGCCACCCTGGGAAACTGCAGATACAGGATATTGTCCTGTTCTTTCAAGGACTTGTCAGTTTCTGAAGCACCTGCGTTACTAAAATTGTTCAAATGAACACACTTCAGGGTCACACCTCCTCTTCCTCCCTAAGGCTTCCAAGCTGCCTGTTCCAGAATAGGTTTTCTTGTTCTTTCCCTAGCCACAGAAAACTGATGCCCTTCACGGGCTTTCTAATAACACCACAGGGACTTGAGAAGGGGCTGGTGTTTCTTGACCTTGGTGAGTCTTTACTTCCTACAGAGGGTCCTGGTCCCAGAGGTCACACCAGTGCTGGTAGAATGTACCCTCCGGAAGCTGCTCCTCCCAACAAGAAGAATCCTGTGTAGCCTCCCCGCCCCGGGCAAGTAGGTGTTTCCCATAAATGTCTGGGGAAAGCAAGGTCTTTCTCAGCAAACAGCTGTACCATCTCCTCAGTTGCTCCTCCTCTGCTCCTCAGATGCTGCTGCTGCTGCTGCTGCAGTACCAGCAACCCTGCAGCTTGTTTTCCCTGTCAATCTAGCCTTTAAAAACCGAAGTGGGGGCCCAGTAAGATAGCACTTGCTACCAAGCCTGATGGTGACCTATTCAATCCCTAGAAAGCACAAGGTAGGAGGACAGAACTGATGTTGGCAAGTGGCCGTCTGCTATCCATACATGCATCATGTGATATATATGTGATATATGCTATTATGGCCCTCACCCCACTAAATAAATATAAGCCTTTTTGAAATCGTAGCGGGGCTGGGGACATAGTTCACCTGGTAAAGTGCTTGCTGCTCCAAGCGTGAGGGCCTGAGTTTGGTCCCCAGTGGCCACATAAAAAGCCGAGTGTGGTAGTACACCCTTGTACCCCCAGTGTTGGGCGGTCGGAGAAAGGCACATCCCGGAGTCCACTACCTATCCAGTGTGCTCTAATCAGCAAGTCTCAGGTCCCAGACCAGCCAAAAGAGAAGGCTGAGGCGGGGCCACAGCCATATCGTCCCTAACAGGAATGGTGGCCACAGTGGTATCTCCTTTCAGTAAGGCTGTTCATGGCCTTATCTTATGCTGAGGGAAGTGAAGTCTGGCTGGTCCCTGTGGGAGGACAGTGGCACAAGAGACAGCAGGAGCCTGAGGCACAACCATCCGACTGTGGTGCCACCTGGACAGAACTAGCAGAATGGAGGTCAGGGCAAGGTTGTAGGCTGTCCAGGCATCTTCAGGTACCATATGCCAACAGCCTTTAGGAGGTGGGCTCCTATAATGGTGAGAAGGCCATTAATGGAAGGAATGACATACAGACTGGACCTGATACAGCAAATGGTCTGGACCCTTGGCAGGCATCCAGCTCCTTGGCTCCTTCTTTCTTGAACTTTCAGAGGCATTATTTGTCTGTAAGTGGCTTCTGAACCTACCCAGCAGATGGGGAGGTACCTCGGGACTCCTCCACAAACCTTGATGGAAATTTGCTCACAGTTTTAGATAGGTAACTCCCAGCCATTCTCAGAAGCCCCGGCCCCAAGCTTGTAGGTGACACACTGGCTAACTGCACGTGATCCTCCAAGGTTGTAGTGAGCCCCCATGGGTCACAGTGAATCGACCAATTTCTCTCCACCCTAATGGCACACAGCTCCTTAGCATAGTACTGGAGCCGGACTTGTCACTCATTTCCTCCTCTCATTATCCCGCCCATGACCACACCCAGATCCCCTCCTCTACTCCAATGCCATGATCCAGTTGGCATCTTCACGGTCTGTCTCACTTGAATCTTGAGATGGCCTCTTACAACCTCACTTTCCCAAATTCCTCTTCCATACCACTAGGTGACTGGCCAGATCTGAGGATTACCAAGTTGATGCTGTCACGACCCCACTTGTCTTTGCCTACCGATGCCATTCCCAACCTGAAATTCAAGGCTCATTTGTGTTGGCTCCCTACCCCTCCTCCAAGCGGTGGTCTTTCCCATCACCTCCACTCTTCCTGTTCAGCCTGTTCATGGGAACTGGACTTTTCTGGGCCTCCCCTGCTCACACTGGTTCCTCTTTCCTGATCTCATGTGAAGCAATTTCCTCTGTTTTGCTCTGGCTTTAATAAAGCCCTTCCTGATTTTGCACTTCAGTGCTCCTGTCCCTTGGCCTGGTGCCACTTACTCCCACCAGCACCCACCCCCACCAGTACCCACCCCTACCAGCATCCCCCCCCACTAGCACCACTCTCCTTTCACTGTGCGCTCTCACGTTTGAACTCAGGCTGAATAGTATGTATGCACGGTGAGCATTTTCACCCACTGAGCCATCCCACCAGCCCCACATTTACCTTAAGAAACTTAATATAATAACACCTATAATATCATTCATGGCCAGGTTCAGATCGTCAAGTCACGAAGAATTCCACCCCAATAAGCATGTCTCCTTCACAGAAACTGCTGTGAACAGTGGACTACCCTGGTGCTGGAAGTCAGACCCACATCTTCCCCTTCCTAGTACTATCTTCCACCTCCCCTGCAGTGGGGTGCAATCACATCACTACTATACAGTAGGAAGCCCACAGCCCTGGCCTGCGGGCTGATGCTTTCCTCCTGGGAGGGCCCACATCATGCCTCACGGTTCTTCCTGAGCATTAGTACTTTTCTCAACTTCCAAATATTTTCTCTACATCTGACCATTCTTCCAATAACTAGCGACACGTCCAGCCGTCTGGGCAACATTTGGATAGGGATATATCATGTGTAAAACCTGTATAACTGATGGGACGTAGCTCGCTGGTACAGTACCTGCCTAGGATGCAGAAGGCTCTGGGTTTGATTCCCAGGGCAACACACACATGCACATTACCATATGTCAAGTTTTATCTTCATGATTGAACAGTTCTTAATCCTGGCTTTGAAGATTTATCTTCCTCTAGAACAGAGCCCGGCAAAAGGGAAATATTTGGCTTAATACTACCAGTCACAAATTTTCTCAACAACACAAAGGTTTTCAAATCCCTATGGCCATGTTGGTAAGAACAGTATTTGTGTCATGGACCCTCCCTGAACAGCTCCTAGTTTCCTAGTAGAAAGAAACGCAGCCACGCATGGCTCTGCCGAGTACCCAGGTTTAGTACTCACCATTCCGCTGATGCATCGGCCACAGGCAGTTGTTTTAAACTCACCGTGCAGCTCCTTCACTGCACTTGTGGTGTAAAAGCCTTCTGCCAACAGAATGATGCCATACAAGAAGAAAAAGGATGCAATCCCATAGATGACATACTGCATCAGCTGGATCCTGTGAAAAGAAGATGGCTGCAAACGTGAGAAGCACTGTGGAGTAGGGACACGAGGCACCCTTCCTGTGCCATGTCTGGTGGCCTCAGAAGGCCCATAGGGCAGCTCATAGAGCAGCCCGTAGGGACATCTCTGCCCATTCTAGCAGCCCAGGTCTTTCCGTGATAGGTCTGTGGGTGAGATAGCCAGCCTTCTCAAGCAACGGGCAAGCATTTCCTTTGATGGAGTCTTGTGTGATGGATGTTTATATCTCCCTTTTACAGGGAGCATGGACACTGAGGAGTCAAGCTACCCACTCAAAGTCACTCAGTGCCAAAGTAGGTGTTTGAACCCTGGTTCAGTAGACAGCATGCTTTTCCAAACATATCAAAATGCTTCCCAACCAGGCTTGGTAGTTGACGCTATTCTGAGAAAATACCTAAGTCAGCCCTCAGGGTATCTCTAAGGAGAAATCTGTGCAGATCTTTGTTACACAAGTGCTGGGATTGTCCCCTTACAGGCAAGTTACAGAAAGTTCATTCCCAACTTTGGCAGATCTTCAGGCTTTGGCTCCCCCTGAAATCATCTGGGTTGTTTCAGAAGCTACTGGTACCTGGACAACACCTCCAAGAGATTTCGTTAGCTGCTCTGCAGTGAGACATGGGCTGATTGTAAACTTGCTTGGAAGTTTGAGAGCCGTGGATTAAGATCACTAGCTAATTGGGTTAATACTCCCTTCCTGATATTTTTTTTCCTGTAGATTTCTGTACATCTTTTTTTTTTCAAGAAAGCACAAGATGTATCCCAGATGAGTTTTAAACTTGCTACATAACTGATGTAAGCAAAGGCTCGCAGAAAGATACTGCCATTTCAAACTGGAGCTTCTACAAGGCTTATTAAGTGGTTAGTAATTAGTCACTTTGGACAGGTCCAGATCCTAATTGCAGTTTAGCTTGGGTTATCTTTAATCCCCCCAAATAGCCATTCTTTGTCCACCTCTGTGCCAGACCTAATGCCCCATGACTAACAGATAAAAAGAAAAAAAATATCCTTGGAATGTCTTAGCTTGGTAGAGCATTAACTTCCACCAACCAAAAGCTACAAGTGCCATCAGATAGTCTCTGAGGCCATCAACAGAGGGTCGCTGCTTTGCTGTAACCTGCCTCTCTGATGTTTGCATCAATGCATTTGAAGAGTGACTTGATCTGTGACCTTCTTGATTGTTACTATAAAACACGAAGCTGCTTTCATGCTGGGACGTGGAATTTGGGCTGACCTTACATCTGTGTTCCTGAGCCATGGCCAGTCTCATCTGGCTCCAATACATATTTATGCCTCAACACCGAGGATGACTTTAAACTTCTGGTCCTCTTGCCTCCACCCGCTTAAGCACTGGTGCTACAGGTGTGTGGACCCTGTTTGTGGAGTGCTTTGAAATCCAAGCCAGAGCTTCACACATATCAGGCAAGCATGCTACTGATCAGGCTATGGCCCCAGCCCTCCACACATGCATTCGTTACGCACATTTGTATGGGTTGATTTCCCCCCAATGCAGCTTTCTCATCCTTGCTCATTTCTTTAGATGCCATTCGTGAACAGATTTTAAAATGTGAAGTTTGCCAGGCCTGGTAATTGATACCTGTAATCCCAGTATTTGGAGGCAGAAGCAGGGCCAAGGGCAGTCAAGGCCATAGCAAGACCATCAACGTCCAAACTAAAAGTCATTTCATCGTGATCCCACAAATGGTCATTTATGCCTTTGCCACTCTGACGGTTATTTCACAAGTACAACCCACAAACATGGAACCTTCAGAACTTAAACAAAAAGACCCAAGGAATCGAGCAAGGGGAAGCTACTTGCAGCAAGTACATATGGCAGCGGCGTTTGCAGTCATGAAATCAAGCCTGAGACCTGCTGAGCTTCCCCTGAGAATCACTGCAGAGTAGGAAGACAGAGGGCCAGCGCTGTTTCCAGAACTTTCCCTTTGCTGCATTAGGATGTTCTGGGCTTAGATCTCCTGCTCAGATATGGAATTGATGTGGAAATACTGTTCCTGTTGACTTAGACTTGAGTGAGTCCTCCACAGAGCATCCATTTCAGGGGGTAAACTAGAGGGTTCTTGTTACATGGGAACAATGACAATGGTCTGGTAGGGCGCTCTACAGCATCAACCTGTCACTGTGTTACAGTCCCTACATCTACCACTACTGTGTGGACTATGTACACGTTGTCATATGCAAAGGAGAATCTACCCTGGGCCTCAAATACCCACTACATTCTTGGCCTTTTCCTTTTTTTGTATCATGGATCCCTCCCCCCCTCATTTCCTTTCTATTCCATGAAGCAGGGTCTCATATCCAAGACTGGCCTCAAATTTGCTATGACTTTGAACTTCTAATATTTTAAAAAAGTATTCTCTGAGAATTTCTTTTATACAAATAAATATGACCATGAACTTGAACTTTTGAGCCTTCTGCTTCTACTCCTGAGTGCTGGGAATATAGGAATGCTCAGTCTTTGCAGAGCTGGGGATGGATCTCAGTGTTTTGTGCATGGAAGCATGTACTCTACCAGCTCAACTACATCCCAATCCCTTGTGGACTTTTTCTACCTGAATATAGCAAGCTTTAATCAAAGGTGTTGATTTTCTGCTCGAGGACAGGATAGCCTGTCAAAAAGCACTGAGATGGTTGCATCTTAAATACATGTCTAAAGGGAAAAGGATACTCACACTTCACTCAGCAAGGCATGGTCACTGGTGTTGGTAGAAAAGTGTTGCTCAAGAATTGCCACGGTGCCCGCGAGAGCCACATGCCCACAGCCACAGAACAAGGCGACTCCCGAGAAGCATAGGATGGTGGCCACCAGGGAGGCATAGGGAACTCCCCCCAGACACTTGATGCAGCATTCGAAGCAACCTAGACCAAAGGAGAAAAAGGCGACCATGATGGGCAGGGATGCCTCTGGTGTTCATGAACGCTACCATTTGCATATACATATCTAACTCCATCACCCTTCTCAGCTCTATGACTAATATGTGAACACCCCAAGGACCACAGGGGCAGTTGCCATGGTATCACATTCTGTGAGTGAGGACCCTGGTACTCCTAAGGAAAGTGCACCTGTAATTCAGAGTCTCCCAAAGTAGTGAGTTGACAGCCATCAACTGTCACTTATGAGATGTACCCTAAGTTGAGAGCTTCCTGACTGACTGTGAGGCAGAGGGGCACCTGTCCAAGTGATAATAGGAGCACCCATTCTACTGAGAAAGACAAAGGAGAGGACTGTAGAGCCACTGTGTCTCCATGAAGAGAAGCCACAGTCCGGTTTTCTCGAAATCCAGCCTTCTGGGGTTTCAAATACATCTACTGCTGTAGCACCTGATGGCTTTCCCCAAGCCCTTGTTGTCCTGGGAGCCTGGAAGAATCCAATGTGGTAATTAGACTGTTGCCAGGTTTGGAAAAATACCAAGGGGATCATTTCGGGAAGGGCCTCAAAGGTACCGAAGTACCAAGTCGCCAACATCCACCCAAGAGGGTCCACCCAAGTTTGCTTCCAAATGATACCAGAAATTACCTCAGCTGTTTAATAAAAATTTCCCGTCTCCAACCTAGGCAGCACAAGCAATTCATTTGCAGTCCTCCTCCTCCCCAGTTTTCATCTTAACACACATGCCACATGCTTAGAGTCAGAAACCCAAACCCAGTAGGGGATTTTAAGTAGTTGAAGGGAAAAAAAGAAACAGAAGAGGGGAGGAAAAGGACAAAATGAGACTCTATGAAGTGAAATGAAGGAGACAGAGCCAGACTTCACACTTGGTATAGAGAAGGTGAGACGTTTATCTAATTTTAAAAAGAGATTTATTTTTATTATTTTATGTGGATGAGTGTTCTGTCTGCATGTACATATACCTCTGTGCATTGCATGCCTCGTGCCAAAGGAGGTGAAGAGCCTCCCTGTAGGTGCTGGAGATGGAAACCAGGCCCTTTGCAACAAGAAGTACTCTTAATCACCGAGCAAACTATCTGGTCCCTTTATCTCTTTTTTAGAGAAACTTTTCCTTGAAATAAAGGTCTTCATAAAGGTCTGCCTGACCTCCATGGCCAGATAACATTTTTAGTTTAGAGACATTTATCTTCTAGTTATCACAGTGCTGGCCTTGGGGATAATGTCTGTAGCTCTTCTGACCTCCCATCCATGTTTATATTATCCAGACCCTCCAGTAAATGGCCTGTCAGAGCAAATTCAACTTTAAATGCATTAACATGCTCAACAGCAATCAAGGGCAATTCATTAGTTCGGGGTAAGCGTACTAAGCTACTTAAAAGGCTTCCCATCAAATGGTCTTCATAGGATTCAGGGATGGCAAAGCCAGCAGAACAAACCAGTGATGAACTTTCCTTAGCTGAGTATCCCATGTGAAGGCAACATTCATTTCGCTCTACCACAGAAAGTGACTGGATGCTCTGCTTTCTGAAACTGCCCTTTAGCTCATTAGAAAATGCAAAATATCAGGGTTTTCCCAAGGAGCCTTGCATCCTCCTACTTCAAAATGACAACCAGTTTTATTCAGGAAGGTCCAACTTTTTGAAACAGATATGCAAAGCCTCATAAAATAGAGCCAGTGCATGATACGGTTCCAACTTCATTAGCAAGTTAATTCCTTAAAGAAGTCTGGACACTTAAGATTTGTGAACATGGATGTTGGAGTTGTTCAGTTTTTTTTTTTTTTGGATACATGACTTTCTTGGGGACTGAGTGGAAGGAATGCAAATTCTCTCCAGGCTCCTAAAACTAAAAGAAACAACATCCTTGGCCTTGATCTGTCCCAAAAGATAAAGAAAAGATAGAGCAATGTGTTTTGGATCATTAACAATCCATCCCCTCCTATTCTCCGTTTCTATGATAACATGAAGGACAGGGTGGATGCTTGCTGTTGTATGTGGCCTTTATTAGAGCTGTATGGTTGCAGGACCGTGCCAGCTGAGCAAGCAGTAACTGACACATGTGGCTATTGAAATTTAAGTTAGTTACGATGAAGTGAAAAGAGAACTTCATTTCCTCAGTAACACTGGCCACGTTCCCTGGGTAACCACCAGAGCTAGTGGCTGCCATAATGGACGTTGCACATATACCATGTTTCATTATCACAAAATTCAGACTTACCATTTATTTGCTTGTCTCTAATATGAACTGGGTTCTAACTGAACCCAATGAAATCCCCTTGGATTTCATTCATGAGGTACTTTTGAAGACTTAGTGGGTGAGTGTCAAGCATTGTGCTTAGCACTGGGCACACACATCCGAAATAAGATACTTTCGCCTTCAAGATCCGTCTGATACTGCATCAGAGAATAAACTTCGCTCAGGCACATGCACCCTTTGAACACCACAACACAAGCCTGTCATTTACAAAGCTCACACTCAAGAATTGCACAACTGAATCACAAAACAAACTTTTAATAAACCCTCATGTTTCAAGTAACTTTTATTGTGTTGTGTTGAATCACATTCACGGCTATCTAGTGGTGCATAGTCAGAACTGTAGCATCACGAGGGTCAGGATACAGACTACCGGAGGACCAGTGGCGGAAAGCAGAGAAGAGGAAGGGGGGAAACCAGAAGGGAAAGTAATTCATACTGGAGATGGGGCAGGAAGTTTTGTAGAGCAATGGCTTCCTCACTCATGTGATGATCATGATATATGACTTGATAAAGCGCTCCTTCATTTCGGGATAGTTTGGGTGCACATATATTTTTAACAAGCCACATCTTTTCTTGCCATTAGGAGTTAGGTTTAAGTGTTACAGTATAGCATATTCATTCAGCCCTTAACAATGGAGCACAACCTCCCAAATCCACCGTGGCTGCTTTCAAAGGCTCTTTCATCCAGAGGCTTAGAGTATTCTGCCTTTTTTCAAAGGAACTATCACAGCTGCTCCCAGGCTCAAAAACACAAGTGGGGTTAAAAGAACAATGGCATTCAGTCCCAAATTCAACACTCGATAAAGGCTAATGTTTTTTTGCAATTTCTCACTCTTAGAGACAGCATCTACTGAGTGTTGTGGATCTAGCCTTGTCACAGCAGGGGAAACCAGGGATTCAGGGACTTGGGGGAAATCACAACCACATCAGCGAATGCCAATCTTGACCAGCATGCATTTCCAGCAGACGGCTTCATTTGTGGCTGGGAACCATGACTCCCTCCAAACTGAAACCACACACTCATCATCTCTATTCCTCATACACAGATACAACTCTTACAGACTCTACCAGACAATGAAACTAGAAAGTTTTTATATGTGACATGGGAAAAAAACTGATAAGGAAATACTACTACAGGTGGACATAGAACCTATTCTAGCTTTGTTGCCCAGTTATCTAAAGAACTAAAATTCTTTGTGTGGTGACTATCCAGCTACTCCTAATTGGATTGCTCTCTACCGTACCTATATCACCTACCATAGAAGCCCTCAACACTCTTGGAAGCCTAACTTTGAGGTCAGTTACCCTGATACAAGTTCCTTACTGGGCCAGTTCCAGCTGCTTTCTTCTACGCTAAGCCAAATTTGACCATAATGAACTCGAACTCCATAAAACAGTTCTTGCTTTTGGTCAAGATGGAGGAAGAACAAAGATGAAATTTAGCTTTCTGTCTGAAACAAGACAACTGGACAGAGTGTACAGAACAATATACATATAAAGATGGTGGAAACAGGCTATGAAGAACTATCCTTGGCTAATGGTAGAATTTCTAAATCATTGAAGAAGCAGCTATGATAGCATAGGTCTATGTGAAGGCACAGCTTGGCTTTCACTCCAACTGAAGAAGTCCCTTCCCTTAACCATTATTACAAGTGCTGGGGTCTTTTGGAATACAGTATTATTTATTGGACCTGTTGTGAGGCAGGATCCTGGACCAAATCAAGGATGGCCAGCTATTCCATGCCTTTCAAAGGGTAGACAGTGTTCACTGAATGCCTTTCATGCCCTGTGCTAGGTGCTAGGGACCCAGTGGTGAGCTAAGATATGTGTGATCTATACTCTGTTGAAGCTTGCAGTTTATGGAGGGTGAGGAAGTCATTAAACCATTTTAAATTAAAAAGTGTGAGGAAAAGGAACAGTGAGGACAACTCAGGTTTCAGGAGGTGATTAGGGATGGTGTCTCGAGCTTAAATCCAAGAATGAATTAGGTAAAGGGAGGGAAAGATGGAGAGGGAGAGTGATCCGGGGAGTGAGAAGAACATGAAGGAAAATCCTGTGGCAGGAGAGAACAAGGTCCATTCAAAGACCACCAGGGGGAAATGAGCCAGAGACAGTTCACCGAGAGCTGGAGTGGTAAGAACATGACCGTCTATAGGTGCTTGATCATGTAGGGGCCCTCAGGTCTCTTTACTAATTCTTGAATGTACTAAAAGATTCCTACTGGGTGTGGTGGTGCACGTCTTTAATTGCAGCACTCAGGAGGCAGAGGCAGGGGGATCTCTGTGAGTTCAAGATCAGCCTGGCCTACATGGTGAGTTCCAGGCCAGTCAGGGGTTACAGAATGAGACCTTGTCTCAAAAGCCCTCCACCCACCCCACTCCAGACAAATATTCTACTGACTGATTAGTTTCCCTGATTGTAGAGACCTGGAATGTTGCAGGTCCAAAGCCAAATAAACCTGGTCTATTTTTAGTCCTCTTAACTGTCATTGGCCACCTTTGTGTTTCCCTCTATGATTTACTAGGTAGATCCTTTTGAAATATACAACTAGATTCTAGTCTCTACCAACCCAAAGCACTGAGATAGCTTCTCGGACCCTCAACAGAGATCTCCTCACTTTCTGCCATCTGTCCGTCTGATGTTCTCACCTAGGGTTTTGGGTTTTTTTCTTTTTTGTTTTTCGAGACAAGGTTTCCATGTAGCCTTGGACCATATCCTGGAAGTTGCTCTTGTAGCCTACACTGACCTGGTACTCACAGAGATCCACCTGCTTCTGCCTCCTGAGTGCTAGGATAAAAGGTGTATGCCACCACAGCCCAGCCTCACCTACGTATTAAAAAAAAAACCCTTTGGTTCTGTTACTATAAAAAAAAAATGAAAACTATTACCATGTTGGAATGTGGTGTTTAGGGGTCTGAATCTGTGTTCCTGGGACATGGTGAGTCACATTCGTTTCTAGAATGAGCTCTCACTTTGAGGTAACAGCTGCTTTTCTGTGTCAACAAAAGCATCCGCAGAATCACACAGAGCCATTCAACGTTTGAGAGCAGGGAAACAGATCGGGGTCATGCAAGATGACTTGCAACTCAGCAACGCTAAACTTGAGGCCAACGGCTTCTACTGGACGGCAACAAAAACTTCCAGGGGTCAAGAAGAGCTAAGAGCTGGGCCTAGCAGTTGACGTCTCTAATGCCAGCACTCAGGAAGCTGAGGTAGAAGTGTGAATTCAAAGCTGGTCCAGGCTGCACTCTCTTTCCCTTTGCTCTTAGCCCCCAAGCCAAGAAGTGATACAGGAGCAGAGGGAGAGGGAGGAAACGTGTGCTATTTGGAAGTGCCTTGCACAGGGTGGTTCTGGGAGGAACAACTGTAGCTTTGAGAAGTGGGGAATTTCGGAGTGACAGAGCTATGCAGAATCTTGGGGGTAGCTTCTACCAATCAGCTAAGCGAGCCCCCCCTCTTCCTGGAGTGGTATGCAGAGGCTGGAGAAGCCATCCAAGTCAGCAATTCCATCTCCTCTGGATCAGATGTGGTATTCTGAGACCACGTAAAATGCCTACTTTCACATAGCACCTGGAACTTCACCCCCTGAAAAAAAAAGGCCTCCTAGGATTTGATCACAACATTCTAGCTACTTCTAGACCAAATGGCTAGTTTTGGGGCTCCCAGGAAGAAAAACAAAAATGAAAATGTTCTGAATTGTTCTGCTGTCTTGAAAGACTGCAACTCCGGTGCTTTCTGGGAAATAAGGAAGCCCTGATAGCCTCAGCACTGCTCACAGTTAAAACTACCTTTACCCGGGTGCAGGCAGGGGCTGAAACAATAGATCTGGGACCACTGAAGAAAGCTGTCTTACATGCACCCCTCACCCCCACCAAGGTGCCAGGTATGCATACGGGCAAAGGGAGTGGGCCTCAGGTTCAGCCTAGCTTCCCGGTTAGGAAGTCCCAGGCAAGTGTTTTGAAGTATGGGGGTGGCGTTCTGTATCAGCAGAGGACCAGGCTGCGAAAAACCAATGCTCGTTAAGGAAGAGTAATGTCTTGCTTCAGTACACTTGCAAACACACAGAATTGAATTTTCCCAAGCTTCAAATAAGCATTCATTATATTAGTTACCACAAACCGGAGGGACAAGAAAAGCGCTGCCCCCCACAGTTCTTATTGCTGTGATCTTATATTAAAATGAAAAAAAAGCCAGGGTTTCAAACATGTTTTTACTAGTAATTCTCAATCCCTTTCACCAAATTCCCAAACCTCTTCTGAGCTAATATCTTAAGCTTTTGTTTAGGGGGTCTCTGTGTAAAGATAGTTTTAGGTTTGATTCACACAAAAGCTCCACTGTTATTGGTCTAAGACAGTTTAAATATAAAGCACATAGAAATGAGAAAAAAGTACACATCAATGCCTCTCACTGTCAATGGCCGTTTGTCCCTCGCATCCCTAGAACCTTTTGTGCAGAACAACAGAATAAAACACCTTTTGTCCTCGGGCTTGCTGATGGCCGTTGCCATGGCTGTGAGTTCATAATGGCCAAGTGATTTGCCCAAGTCATCCGTGATCTTGGCTGCAGATTTAATGCTGGCTCAGAAGGAGGGCCATCGGGAACAAGGGCTCAGATTCTTCCCCAGGGAATGAATGTCACACACATACATACACCATACTCCCCTCTACCCAGGGCATGCCTTGCCCCCTTACCAAGATACAAAATTAAAAAGGAAAGGAGTTATTTTTGCAATGTTCAGACCACCAGCTACGGGGAAATGGAAGCAGCTAAAATCCTGCACAGTTAACGACAGTGCACAGAAGCCTCCGGGATGCTAAGTAGCATTCTCAGAGGGGATGGTTGTGCCCCAGGGGGACATCTGGCAGTTTATTGATATTTTAGGTTGTAACAGCTGGCGGTAGGGATGCTACTGGCATCTAGTGGGTACAGGTCAGGGATGCTGTAAATATTCTATAGTGTACAAGACAGCTAGCTTCTCACGACAGGCTTCTTATCAGGCCCTGAATGTCAATATAGTCCAAGAGAAGAATGCCTGAGATACTCTAAACAAAAAGTCACATTATTTAGACCTGTCAACCAGGGGCCTTCTTCTTCCTCAGGAGACACTGGGCAATGTCTGGAGCTAGTTTGGGGTTCATATAATTGGAGGGCGGTGCCTGCACTTGATGCTAAGGGTGAAGAACCCGGCTCTGAGGTTACAATGCTGCAACCTTGGTCTTAGGATTTGATTTTTTCACCAGTTGTCTAAGATTAAAAAAAAATGTGTGTATGTATGTATGCATGCATGCATGTATGCATGTATGTACACATGAGTGCAGGTGCCCCATGGGGACTAGAAGCATCTATTCCGGGAGCTGGACTTACAGGTAGTTGTAGGCTGCCTTATATCTATGTTTAGAACTAGACTTGGGTCCATTGAAAGAGTAGCAAATGCTTTTTAACTGCTGATCCATCTCTTCTTTTTTTTTTTTAAAGAAAAAAAATTTTTACAATAAAATTTACTTTTTTTTTTTAGCATGCTAGAACAGCAGCTCTTGCTCTTTCTAGCACATTAGAACTATCTGGAAATCCTAATGTCTAGGCTCCACTGGCCTGGATCAATTAGATTGGAATTTCCTGTTGATAAGAAACTGCAGAGTTTGTTGTTCGAGCCTTTCCGCTTTCCCAGTGATTTCAATGGAAAACCAAGGATATAGTACACAGGCCAACAAACTGGCCCATGGGGCAAATCTGGCTTGCTCTTCTTACAGCTACAAATGAAGAATGATTTTTGCGTTTCTAGATAGCCAGTTGTGGTAGTATAGGACAGAAACCAAATGACAAAGAAGATGAAGCAGTGAGATTACAAGTTCAAGGCCAGTTTGAGCTATTCCTTTGTTCTGTGTTCATACTACCCCTAAGTGAGCCCAATCTTGTCTAAATGGGACAGAAGGGGGAGGCTTGAAAAAATATTTTGTGACATGTGGAACGTATATGAAATTCAAACTTGTGCACCCATAAATAAAGCTTTATTAGCACATGGTCGCCCACATTCGTTTTAGTCAAGTCCCGAAGGCAGAGCCTATGGATAACTACACCAGACCCTTTTCGGGAAGAGCCTTCAGAGCTCCACTGGAGAAAAACAGCGGCTGGCACACTTCTCCATGCAGAACTCTGTCTAGGGGCTAGAGAGCTCAGGCAGTAAAGGGCTTGCCGCTCAACCATGAGTCCTTGAGTTGAATCTCCAGAAGCCATGTGAAAATGTGAGGTGCAGTTTTCTAATTTCAGTGCTGCGGAGGTAGAGAGAGGCCGCTCCCCTGGTCTTGCTCGTCAGCCAGTCTAGCTCACTAGGACAGCGCCAGGATGAATGGAAAACCTTTCTCCAAATAACAAGGTGGGTGGTACCTGAGGGATGATACCTGCAATTGTCCTCTGGCATCCACAAGTGCATCCCCCGCAACTCACTCTCTCTCTCTCTCTCTCTCTCTCTCTCTCTCTCTCTCTCTCTCTCTCTCTCTCTTTCTCTCTCTCTCTCTCTCTTCAGTCTGTGTAATTCCACGGAGATAAGCAAACTGCTGTTTTTCTGACCAGCTCCCAAAAGATTCTCTGGTGCACGTCTGCCAGCTCCCCACCCCCACCCCCCACCCCCTGACCAAGCCAGGAAGGTAGAGCTTTTGAAAGGAGCTAGATTGAGCCCTGGGAGATTGTGAGGCCCTTTCAGGAGGTCCGCGGGGTCCAAACTCTTTCTCGAACATCACGAAGGCGATATTTACTTTTGCCGCTGTAGTGACCTTTGCGCAGGAAAAGCGCTGATGCCGCAGCAGAAAGCAGGCAGCGGCTCCGAAGTGCAGTAAGCACATTCTTCAGCACGCAGCATCGCGGTAGGAGAAAGCAAACTGCGGAGCTGGTTTCGTGCCAAAGCATCCTCGGTACAAAGCAGACGTCCGTCCATCTACAGTGCCACAGATGTTAAAATATGGGACTTTTATTCAATCACAACCCCGAGACCACCTATTAGAACGTTCTGTACCATGAATGCGGAGGAAGCGCAGAGCGCTGGGATAGACATCGCACATCACCGGATGTCCGTAACCTTTGGGGAAATTCTGGTTCGATTGTGTTACAAACCCACCTAGCACCTTTTCTCATGGAACGCTGTTTTTCATTTTCTAGAAAGAAGCTCTGACAGGCTGTAGTTACTCAGACATAGTTATTTGGAAGACATTTTCTGGGAAGTGAACTAAGCGAACAGCTTGTCATTTCAAAGGAAACAGCTGATGGTATCCATTGCCAATGAACTTGGGGAAACTTGTACCTGCCACAGTGAGACTGACAGTTTCCTTAGCTCAGACGACTTCAGGATGAAGTCTTGGCAGTGATATGGAGACATGGGATTTTATGTGGTTTAATAAAATGTGTCAATATTGGGAATTCAGACATAAGCACATACACACTGCTAGTGTTTTCCAAATAATAAGTGTGTAACTTTACAAAAAAACATTTCGGAATATAAGAGCCAATCAAAGTCCAGGTTACAGCAATGAATTTTAATAGATCGGGATACAAAAGGGTCATCGATATGGTTTCAGATGTCACACTGTGAACCATTCTTTAAGAAACCACTACTTAGGCCAGGGAGATAAAGCAATGGGTAAAGTTGTGCTTGCCACCAAGCTTGATGACCCACTTCCATCCCTGGGGCCCACACGGTGGAATGAGATCTATGGCTTGTACAAGCTGTCCTCTGAGCACCCCGCAGAAAGTGTGATAAGATATTCCTTTACAAAGAAACTGCTATTTGATGGTTAATATTGTCAAAGGCAGAAAAGAATTTCAAATTCCGAAATTATTTTAAAAGGCCATTGAAACTCTCCTCCAACCTCATACCTGTGTGAGATGGAGTTTTCTCCATCTATCTAAATAAATTAAAGCAAGAGAAGCCAAGATAGCACTGAATGAATGCAGAGGCAGAGGCAGAATCTAGCTGCCTCACATTAAGTCCCATATTAGAAAGATTAAACAAAAACAACAACAACAGTATTTACTCTTCTCACAAAATATCTTTTGAAAATGTTATTTAGGATAACATAGGATGGGTTTCATTATTGTTTTAATATGTAAGTTGAATTGAGGATGTAGCTCGGAAGCTGGGAAATAAATCCAAGAAAGAAGACACTCATTAGCCCTTCCCCACATTGGTCCTTAATAGTGAATGGTGAGGGAGTAACACACAAGTACAGAACTTTCCATGAGAGTAAGAAGAGAGGCAGCATAGGGACATGGGGAGGGAGGTACGGGATAGATGTCCTTGGGTAGTGTGAGCTACTGGCAAATGGGTCTATGGATAGACTGTGTAGCTAGGCTTTGGGAAACACATATGTTTCCATGATAGGCACTGGGGAAGGAGTGCTGTCTCAACGTGGTGTGGGAGCCAAGGTTTAGCAGAGTTTCTCAAGGACACCAGGGTAGTGTTAGGAGAAGTTGGAAAGAAAGGCAAGTGGGTCCTCCTCCAACTGTAGGAGGCAGTCAAGCCAGCCTGAGCCTCGGCTTCATTTGCAAGCAGGAGAGGGGGCAGGTTTGTGTGCAGGCAAGTGACATGATCAGAGATGTGCCTGTGAGAGTCATCTGGCACTGGTGTGTGGGCTGGGCCCGAGTGGGTGCAAAGCTGAAGTCTTCAGATGTGGGTGGAGGCAGAATCCGTCTTGCTGAGTTTTATTCAAAGGGGACAGGGCGTCTTCAAGGGAAGCAGGAAGGATGAAAATCAGACAAAGCCACAGAGCTATTAAGCAATCAATGTCACATGCCAGTTTGTGGGAATGGAATGAGAAAGGGCAAGAGAACTTACATGAAGCCATGTTTGTAAGGCCATTCTAGGAAAAGCACAGGAATCCAGAGAGAAGGCAAAGCAGAGGTTGATTTGGGGAGGGAGCAACAAGGAAGGGATTAAAGAGGGTTTGGTGATCTTTGGGCATGACAAAATATCATCATACTTAGTACACAAGGAAGCAAAGACTTAAACCCTTGAAATAGTCTCAGGATGATGGTCAACTTGACAGAATCTAGAATCATCATGGAGCCAAACTTCTGGGCAGGGCTGTGCAGGGGTTTCTAGATTAGGTTAACTGAGGTGGGAAGGTAGCAACATCCCATGGGCTGCAGTCCAAAAAACCAAAAAAAAAAAGAAAAAAAAAGAAAACGTGTACAACACCTGCTTAACTCTCTCTGATCCTCCATTAGGGATGCAATGGGACCAGCTGTTTCATGTTCTTGCTACCATGATTTCTTCACCATGATGGCCTCACCAGCGGCTCTCAGCCTTCCCAATGCTGCGACCCTTTAATACAGTTCCTCATGCTGTGCTGACCCCCAGCCATAAAAACGTTTTCATTGCTACCTCTTAACTGTCATTTTGCTTCTGTTATGAATCATAATGTTAATCTCTGTGTTTTTCGATGGTCTTGGGTGGTCTGCGTGAAAGGGTCATTTGACCACCAAAGGGGTCTTGACACACAGCTTGAGAACGGCTGGTCTACATCTTCAAATCACGAGCCCAAATAAACCCTTTCAAGCTGCTTTTATCAGGTATTTTGCTGCATCGATGTATGCTTGTTATTTCCACTTTAAAGCAATGTGTGTATATATACATACATAAGTATATATATGTGTATGTATGTATGTGTGTATCTATCTATCTATCTATCTATCTATCTATCTATCTATCTATCTATCTATCTATCTTATGGGCAAGTAGCCACAGGTCATCTGTAATGGGTATGACTGGTTCACATACAACTTTATCAAAACACAATGGGTGGTATCAAACCCCCCATGGAAATTTCCATTAGTTACCCCCAGGAAACTGCACAGGAAGCACAGGAAAATAAGGGAAAGTGAGAGAGTTCCATTCCCATGTGTCTCCTATTAGGCAGGCATTTCTTCACAGGCGTTACTCTCCTAGGGCAAAAGCACTCCTTGGAAATGTCTAGATAAAATCCAAGCATAAGTTTCAGAGAAAGGCTCAACCTATCGAAACGACTTCTTGAGAGCGGGAGCATTCCATTTAGTATCATCCTGGCACAGACCCAGAAACTGGTTTTGTGTGGGACTTATTTGGAAGTGAATCGGAATGACCAAAAGGACACAGCCGGAAGAGGTGGGATGACTCACACTGCCAATGCTTTCTTCCCAGCCATGGCAGCCATAGCTCCACTTACCTCCAAGAGGGTCAAAAGATGCCAAGGCAAAGTGAAATATTTGTCACTGAAAAAAAAAAACTGTGAAGCAGCAGCAGTAGGAGTAAGCGAGCAGAGACCACTACTCGCAAAGCTCATTCTGTCTGATCTAAGCTGTGGTCCTCACACTATCTGCTGTGCCTGACAGACAACTCCAGATTGGCATCCAGGGCTGATTGTCTTCCCCGCTTTTACTTTCTTTCCTTGCCTACTATAAGCTAAGGAGCATACACAAGAGTAAGAGGCCAGGTAAGCTGATGCCATGGGGACTCACTGGGCCACTGCGACACAAACAAGTGCCGCACACCTACTGGCCAAATAGCAGCCCCAAATTGGAATGTTTGTAAACAATCAAGGAGAGTTTTCTTTATGGCTAATTATAGTTTTTTTTTCTAATTAAGCCATGGAATAGTTACTGTACAACAGATATCATTTTATAAAAATAAAAAGCAAACAAATCCCGAAAAGCAGAAGACTTCAGAGCGTGAATCAGAGCTACGATATGCTCTCATCGTCTTCACGTCCACTGAACCAGAAAACCCCAAGTGGCTAGAAGCATATCATAGGCAGAGAGCTTCCCCAGCTTCTGATGTACACACTCAGAAAGCCACAGTTACCTACACTCTAGGGAACAGAGTGACAAGTGCCATCAGAACCTACACGATATGCCCACCCCCTCCAATGATGGAGGAAACCCCACCACAGACAGCTACCATGTTCCTGATGCATGTCAAAATAGTAAGAAAGGGATTTCTCTCTTGAGATACATTTCAAGTGTTTGAAGATACGACTCTAAAACAGAGTGGCCACACATCCTTAAGTTCTGAAAGCGTGGTCCTAAGGGACAGTAGCGCCCCTCCCCTATGTCAGGTTGAAGCAGATCCTGAGGGAGAAGTTCCAAGGTCAGCAGTGAAGGGGGCAGATGAACTGCCTCTGGGAGTGTGAACTGAATCACCATAGTGACCTCAGGGTGCCTTCAGGCACTCACTCTCAGTAACCCTCCACAGCTACTTAGGGATCCATTCTCAGTAATGCAAGTTGCCTAGCTTGGGCACCAACCCGTCCTCAAGTTTGCCTATCCCGACACTCGTCATCCTGTTACACAAACAAGAGGTCATGCTCCTTGTTTGGACATCTGGACTTACCTATGGAATCTCAATCCAAGCGTCAGAGTAGTTTCCATTTGGTTGATTTTTTTAAAGACAGGGTTTCTTTGTGTAGCCCTCGCTGTCCTGGACCTATCTCTGTAAAGCAGGTGAGCATCAAGCTCATGGAGACCTGCCTCCCAAGTGCTGGGATTAAAGGTGGGAGCCACCACCGGCCAACATTCAGAAAAAAGAATTGGAGGTTGGTGAAGTAAGTGGAGGTCTTTACTTCTCAGCCTGAAGTCCAAACGTCAGATTTACAGATAAACAGCCATTCTTAGTTGGCTAGTTTGCAGCCTGTGTTGAAGAACCATCCTGGACACATATTGAGGAAGATGGGATACACTTGTGTCTTTCCCCCAAGCTCCCCACAACTTCCCCGTCCATCATTCTTACTCACGTGTCTTCATAAGGAAAAAAATGGATTTAAAACTATCATAGAGCCAGGTGTGGTAGCACATGCCTTTAATCCCAGCACTTGGGAAGCAAAAGAAGGTGCATCTCTACGAGTCTGAGGTCAGAACGGTCTGCATAGAGAGCTCCAGGACAGCTAAGACTACATAGTCAGACCCTGTCTCAAAGGAAGTAAAACTAAAATGAAATGAAACAAAACTGTGGCAGCACTTGGAAGGTTCAAGTCGGAGGATCAGGGGTTCAAGGTCACTCTCATCTACATAGACAGTTCAGGTCCAGCATGGGCTGCAGAAGAGCCTGTCTGGGGGCGGCAGGGGGGGAGGTAATGGTAAGAGTAACAACCAAGTCTTAAAAATGTAACTTCTGTAGAAGTTACAGTCAAAAAAAGAAAGAAAGAAAGAAAGAAAGAAAGAAAGAAAGAAAGAAAGAAAGAAAGAAAGAAAGAGGAAAGCTATGGGGGAGGAATCAATGCAAAAGACCGAACCTGATTTTTCTGGTGGGAAACAAGAAGTTGGGGTAAGGTGGTCTCTGCTAGTAACTGTATGGGTGAGAGAGGCATTTTTCTTTGGCAAAGACTTCCTGGTCAGCCAGGTCAGTCAACACCTCCCACCCCGGAAAGAAACTGCGAACTATGTATGGAAAGGGAAAAAAAGAAAAGAAGAAAGAAAAGACACACGAGCCATATGGAATTCTCGGTTTCTCCTCCTCATACCATCTGCTTTAGAATCTAAGTGTGGGATGGCAAAACTATGTTGATTTTGGAGCCAACAAAACCCGGGGAGACATCTCCTGGGCAGATGATGACATGGCTGGGCGCCAGGTTTCCTCCCTCCGTGACCTAATCCATCATCTTTTACACTGTCCGAGGTAATGTCGCTCTAGTTACAAATGGGACTTCAGACATCTATTTGGCACCAGAGAAGCCAAGGATTGATGTAAATGCATATGAAAGTTAAAACAGCGCATACATACAAACCACTTCAGGATCTTGGAAGATCATTCTTTAAAATTTCACGTTCAAATCAAGTGCAAAGATTTTCTTTATTGCAGGCAAGAGCCTGACAGCGCCCAGAATTCTTCTTTGCACTATCACCGGCAACCTGATTCTATGAGAAGCCTGAACCTCTCATTATGCCTACAATTCCAAAAATTCAAAAAATAGTAATTTTTAATTTGGAGCCCAGAGGGGAGAATGGCAAATTGGGGTTGGACTCAACTTCCTTGGTGCTGAACCTTGAGTTAATGGCCAACGGAGCTTCATGGGCTGGGCTCTCAATCGCCTGCAGTGGCAGTGAGACCTTGCCAGTGGGATGGCATTGCCCTGAACAGCAGCACCCTCCAAACCCAAGTTCATCAGGGTTCCCCAAAAACCAATTTCAGGAAAGTCTTTGAAGCCTTACTTTTTTTTTGGGGGGGGGGTTGTTGTTGTTTCTCAGTTACAACTGCAGCTTCAAAGGCCCTGCATTTAGAGATTGGACTTCCAGATGAAAAGCACACACATGGTGCTCTTCTGTAAAACTCGAGACTGCTCCAGAGCCACGGACAGAGGCACCTTGTCCTCTAGGAAGATGACAGTGTTTATCTTTCACCACACAGCTTAGTGTCTGGTGTCCAGGAATGACCCAAAGCTCTTTCTAGATCTCCAGTTGCCTTGGTGTCATTAAACTGTCCTTTATATTTATTTGGTTTTTTGTATCACACACACACACACACACACACACACACACACACACACACACACACACATTGTGGTCAAAGGACAAATTGCAGGGTCATTTCTCTCCTTCTACCATGTAGGTTCCAGATATTGAACTTGGGTTATCAGACTTGGTAGCAAGTGCATTTACCCACTGAGCCATCTTGCCAACACTTATTCTTAAAATAAATATCCTGTTTCAAAAGCAGAAGCTTGTGATTCCTAGTGGGTAACAATACTCCTTTCTCATTTACCCCTGAATTCCATATATCTAATGGGATGGGGTATGTTTGGTCAAACAAAGCAAGCATGGCTTTCAGGTATAACTTATATACTAGAAAAATCACTTTTTTTAAAAGGTAAGGTCTTACTGTATGTCACTGGAACTATGTAGTCCACGTTATCATTCTATTGGTGGTAATTATCCAGCTTCCGCTTCCCAACTTCTGGGATTATGGGTGTGTAGCCCACTGTTTGAGGCTCTCATCTATTTTAAATGCTACCGTTCAGTGCTTTTGAATTAATCCAGGGCTGTATAATCATCCCCACAGTCTAATTTTAGACCATTTTATCACCCGAGAGAGATCCTGGGTGCTCTTCTCTAGTTCATCTCCACTCCCTACTTCCCTGAGTCCCTGGCATGCACTCTCTAAGGAGTTACCAGTTCTGGAAACTCAATAAAAATGGAGTCTTACAGTGCTTGGCCTCCTGTGTCTGGTTTCTTTTACATGTGTGCTATGTCGCAGTGTGTAACGGTCCTTCATTCATTTTCATTGCTGAACAAGAATCCATTGTATGGTAGTATTACAGAGAATAGCAACAGCAACTTCCAAACCAAGATCCCAGCCCTCACCACCACATTCTTTGAAGGAGTTATGCCAAAGGATGCTTGATACATTCTTGTTTACCTTATAGGCACACACAGAACAAGCAAACACCTATGGGCTGGGACTATAGCTCTCTTGGTAGAAGGCTTGCCTAGCATGAATGAGTCCCCGGGTTTGATCCCCAACACCACGTAAACGGAGTGTGGTGGCAGACACCTGTAATCCCAGCACAAGGTCATCCTTCAGATGCTCAAGGACAACCTGGAATACAGGAGACTTTGTCTCAAAGAAGGGGAAGGAGGAAGAGAAGCAGCAGCAGCAACAGCTGCCACCCTAACAGCCCTATGTGGAATGATGGAGTGCATTACATGGAACTAAATCTAAAATCAGATTTCATGATAATTAGCCGCATGGTTTCATTTTAGGTCTTAAAGGAAAGAGAACCATTCAACAGGATGTTTTATGTTATCCCTCGAGATGTTTCTTTCTAGAGTCATTGACCACACTACCATTTCTTTGTTGTCTTTTTAGGTGTGTGTGCATGTGTGTGTGTGTGTGTGTGTGTGTGTGTGTGTGCATGCATTGGTGCACGCGTGCAAATGGTGACTAAAGGTTGATGCTGGGAATCTTCCTCTCTCCCTTATTTTTTTTGCGACGGGGTCTTTAACCAAATCTAGAGCTCACCAACTGGCTTTGAGCTCCAATGATCCACCCGTCTCTACACCTCTCCCACTGGGATGACAGATGCACACTGCCATCTGTTTTTCCGTGGGTGCAGGGGATCTGAACTCTAGTCTTCATGATTGTTCAACCAGTGCTTTTGACACTGAGACACCACCCCAGCCCCTACTACTGCCATTTCTGGTTGATCCCTGAAATAAGTACATGCCTCAGCTGGGAGAAATGACATCACACCTTGAGACAAAATGATAGCAATACTTTTTTTTTTCTGAGATAAGGGTTTCTGTGTGAAACAGCCCTGGCTGTCCTGGAACCCACTCTGTAGACCATGTTATCCTCAAACACAACAGAGATCAGCCTGCCTCTGCCTCCCAAGTGCTGGGATTAAAGGCGTGAGTCACCACTGCTCGGCTGATAGCACAATATTTAAGCTTACTCTTGAGTTTATCTGACCGGTCACTGGTCCTTTGTATCACATCTCACATAGCTTAAGCTACCTTCCTACCTTGAGCTAATTGAGCTGAACATTAAGACACATTTGGGCTTTGGGAATAGGGAATGGAGAAGTTCTTACTACTCAGTAACCTCTCCATCTCAAATCTCCAAATTGACACCCCCGACATTTTTCTCAGACATAGCCCCCTAATGGCCACCGAGATTAGTGTCCTTCATGAGCAAGGAAAATGGAGAGTGGACTCAAAGGATCTATCTGGTGGGGCCTCTAATACATAGCTGTCTGATCTTAATTTCACAGTCTTTGAGTTTTGTTTTCCCGAAAGTATGGATGCTAATGGAGGGTGGTACAAAGCAGCATCACTGAAGAGTGTAGGCAGGAGTTCGCAAGACCTTCAGAGGCGAGGCTCCTTGAAATCCTGACCCAGCTCTGATCCCTGTGGTGGATATGTACCGACCTCCTCCCCCGTTACTGAGTCAGACATCTGGAAGTCTGTGGTTAGCCCAAGGGCATAGCTCACTGTACATTGTTTCCTTTGATACAAAGAAGTGGGTGGAGGAAAGAGAGGGAAGGTGGGAAGAAGGTGGAGAAAGATGGCTGGAATGGATAGGGGGAAAGAAAAAATGAAAATGATTCAAAAATTATTAAAGGGCCGTTTCCACCCACACCCATGTCAACAAATGAATGCACCAAGCAAAACATAAAATATCACCAAACTGAAAGAGCCATTATAAATCACAATCAAGATAACAGTCGAGTTGTTTTTGGAATTCACCCCAAGGCTGTATTTACCTGGACTGCTCAAGGGGCCAGCCCTGTCCCCCAGGGTTGGCACAGGACGGTACTGATGGTTCTTTGAGCCTGGGTACATCCAGTGGTACCTGCCAATTTCCATTTCAGCTCTGCTGTTCACTGCCAATTTCAGTGGCAAAGAGTCAGTGTCTATCTCCAGCAACGATTCTATTATCAGCATTTCTATGTATTGTCTTACCATATAGTAAAGGAAAACGGGGAGTTAAAAATACGCTATCAAAATGCAACCCTTCAGATTCAATTTATCAGTTCAACATAAGCTTCAGAATCGGTTGGACTCTTGTCCTCCAATTTTGAATTTAAGTTTACGCAAATCACCAACATTTTCTTTATTTCGATTTTCTGTATTATCCCCTCCCCTAAAATCTTCATTTGGGGATGCTACAATTCATGGTAAAAATGTGGTTTCTCATAATGTGTTACTTTAAGTTTCTTTCCATTCAGACCAACAGAACACTGTAACTAAGGCCAGCTGCACAAGCAAAAGTGAACAGTAGTTCACTCTCCATCATGGAACCCAGTTCCTAGTCTAGAACTTTGGCAAATGACTCTGGGGCCTGTTGAATTCATTTTCATTTCAAGATATCACAGAGTCTAGAATATTCTGAATTGGATTCTATTTCAATAATCTTTCAGTGTGTTCTAGGGAAGGAATTGCTTCTTCCTATGCTAACAAATGGTTTTCCAGGGCCTCAGGTCTTCATCTGGTACTAGATTTCCTGCTTCTTAGGGAATTGGAGAAACAACAACAATATGTTTTAATTTGTCTGGCATGGAATATAGGCTTCCCGTCACAGTTACCTGAATTCTAATCCTGAAACTCTTAAGAAGCTAAAAATGTCACTGTGGGCCATCCATGCCTATAAATTCCATAAAATGTGTGAAGTGGTGATCCTCTGAGGTACTACAAAATCTTAAATATTAAAAAAAAGTCTTTGGCATTGATGTGGGTAACGATTCCATGAGAAGACGAGGTTCTAATATTCTGTGTGGCGCCTCAAATCATTGAAGACCAGATGATAACCACACTGCGAGGCTAGGAAATGCCCACCCTCACCAGAGACACCACAAAGCATACCAAGCCTTACAACAATCACAGTCCCACTCAGCAGTCTTGGAAAATTCCCAACGTGACTTGAGATTGGGACACACTTTGGTCAGTGATGCTTTAGAGAAGGCCCTTTGGGATTGAAGATCAGATAAAAGTGTCCCATTTAAAAGGAATAAGAAGGGCTGGGAGAGCGTAGTACAGCAACAGAACACTTGCGTAGCATATGTAAGGCTCTGGGTTAAATTTCTAGCACCAAAAGCTATTAAGTAAATAAAGGTTCCCAAGTAAGAACAGAGTGTACCATGAAGCTATTTTTGCTGCGTCTGTTTAGGCTGTCAATAGCAATGATAGCTATAATTTATGGGATGCTTACGGTGTGCTAGTCATAGTGTTACACACATAATGCCTGCTGTTGACAAGGGAAAAATGGAATTCAACAAGAGGCCCATCTCTTGCCCAGGGACACAACCTGGAGGTGGAGCTGGCTATGCAGTTGGAAAATCAGCCTCCAGAGGGCGCACTTTCAAAACCCTAGCATCAATTGCTCCCCACCCCATCCTTCTTGGGGCCTAGAGAAGTTCTATCTTTTCCTCCTTTCTCAAGTTAAGGCCAATAAGAGCTGTTCTAAGTTCCATGTGAGAGTGAGCAGTACTTCTGCGGTTCCTAAAGAAATAGTCCCGGTCCCCTGTTAACACTACTTTCCCTGGAATTTGCCCTTTGGTTTTCAGAACTGAGGGGATAGTTCAACACTAGAGCACTTGCCTAGCATGCTCAGGCAGTGCCCTGCATTTGGGCCTTGGTACCACCCAAACCCAAGCAAAACAAATAAAAACTTCATCTAATTTTTCAAAGCCATTCTCTTAGATAAAGGTTATGCTAAATTCTCAAGCTAGAAAGAAGCCTAACCAGGCTAATGAAAAGGATCACAGGGTCCAGTCACCACCTAATATAAGCTGATTTCCTTTTGGGAAAGTTGACCGTGAGCGCTTCATATTGACCTCTCAAGAAAAAAAAGATTTTAAGCAGTTTAATCTCTTTTGATAGGAGTTTTTCTTTTCTTTCTGTGAGTGTGGGGGAGGGTGCTAGAGACCGAACCCCGAAGAACCTCATGCATACTAGGCATGCGCTATAGCATTGATCTACCCCCACAACCCTCATCTTGTTCTAAATTTTATCTCTATACGTGCAGCATACAATAGGTTCCCAATAAATGATTGCTGGATGCATATTTCATTGAAAGTGAAAGACACCCTAGGGCGCTATGGACCCGCAACATGCTGATGGCTCTCTTAGTCACTAAAGTCTAACAAGAACACTGTCACATAAATGTGTGTGTGTGATGTCTATGGCTGCAATTCCGAGGGCCTGTGTATGCCCCGTCCTCATATCCTCACAAATATGGGAATGTCTGCAGCTATCTGGGCACTCAGGCAGTGGCCACGGAGCAAAGATAATGGAAATACACGGATTATTCAACTGCAAGTTTTTTTAAAAATTGCTTCTGTAGCCGGGCGGTGGTGGTGCACGCCTTTAATCCCAGCACTCGGGAGGCAGAGGCAGGCGGAACTCTGTGAGTTCGAGGCCAGCCTGGTCTAGAAGAGCTAGTTCCAGGACAGGAACCAAAAAGCTACGGAGAAACCCTGTCTCGAAAATCAAAAAAAAAAAAAACCTTCTGTGTGTGTGTGTGTGTGTGTGTGCGCATGTGTGCATGCCTAAATGTATATTTGTGCACCACATGCAAATTGGAGCCCACAGAGGCCAGAAGGGGCCACCACCATATGGGTACTGAGAACCAAATCCTGATCTTCTGCAAGAGCAGCAAGTGCTCACATCCACTGTGCCTGCCATCTCTCTAGCCCCCAAACTGTGACAATTTCTCTGAGAAAAATATGGCAGCTATGCCTTCTGGAGATGCTCCATAGAGTGGGAAAATGGGATGACCACAGGAGATCTAGAGACGAGACAACTGCACAGCCGTTTCCCAATCCCTTGGACGAATACTCCGGGAGAGCCCTTTTTACAAGAACAAATCTTTAGATATGAGAAAAAGGAAACTCACTTCTAGGCTGCGCTTTTGAGTCAAACTTAAGCAGAGACATTAAACACAGAGTTATCTGCAGTGTTCGTGACATCAGACTACACACTTTAATCCCAAGGACAGGATCCAGACACCTAGGAGTCAAACGCCTTGCTGAGTCTAGGCATGCGCAAGTATGAGGAAATGGCCTATTCCGTATACAAGCAGAATACATGATGGTGGCTAAGGTGGCTCATGGAGACACATATGATTGTAAGTGGTCATCACCAACGTGGGGGCATGACATCAATAATGGGAAACCGAGGAAAGCAAAGCAAAGCAATGCCTTTACTCCCTTCCGTAGCCCCCATTAACTTTGACAATATGACATAGGGACAAGTGACTGCCAGGCTGGAATGCTTTTACAAATGATCACTGGGAACAACCAAGTGACAAATATGGCTGGCGAGGAGGACCATATTCACTGAACGAGGTCTTTTCAAAAGCTGTGCTTGTCAGTGTCTGTTTTGTAGCCCTTAGCTAAAGTGTGAAGGGAAAGACAAGGTTCTGCCAGAATACCAGACAGGGCTGCAGACCATCTCATCTGGTAAAGAAAATTTGACTGGGAGCTGGAGAGATGGCTCAGAGGTTAAGAGCACTGGCTGCTCTTCCAGAGATCCTGAGTTCAATTCCCAGCAACCATATGGTGGCTCACAACCATCTGTAATGAGATCTGGTGCCCTATTCTGGCATGGAGGTGTACAGGCAGGAGAAATATTGTGTATATAATGAATAAATCTTTTTTTTAAAAAAAGAAAATCTGACTGGAACACTATTACATGCCCTTGGGCACATACATCTGTGGCTGCTTCTTCATGCTAGGATGGCAGAAGTGAGCAGGCAAAGCAGAGATCTGTGGCGTGGAAGGGTAAAAAAATGTGCCACCTGGCCTTTTGTATGAAAGGTGCACTATGCCCAGGCATCAAATGGTAGGTAGGGCTTGGTATACACGTGGTTAATATAATTAATAAAATCAGCCTGTAAACAAGGCATTCTCTGATTGTCTCTTATTCACTCTCTTAGGAGAAGTATCATGGAGATGGCTGAGGATCAAAAGTCTCCGTCATTGCCCTTGCTTATTTGTGACCAATAAAAGCCGTGTGATGCTACTTTTAATGATGCCTAAATGGGTGAGCAGCCTTTCACTCCTCGAGCGGGAGCCGAGGGCACAGGAGGAAGGATGCGATTTCAAAGGCACATATTATGAAATGAATAAATGACTGACAAATGGCGAGCAACAAAGAACACTTGTAAAGCTGGGAGTGGAGCCTCCCTGTCTCAAAAGCCAGTGTGTGTCCCATTCTTCCTCCCTCCCAGAGTCTCCCCTTCTCCTGGCCAATTAGCTCATGTGGATGCGTATTTGGTCAAAAGGAAAAAGAAGAAAGGGGTGTCATTGGAATGCTCCAATTCATCCCCAGTCCTGGTGACGGGGAGTGGACATCGTGCAGGCACTGGTTGTTCTGCATGGCCTTGGATGCAGCAAGACTAAGAAATGGTGTCACTAAGAAATGGTATCGCTAAGATCTCTTACCCTAAACTGATCTGTATTCCCAAGTAACAGAAAAATACGATCTTCCAACTTACTGGCACAATGGAGGTTAATGCTCAATTTCAAGGGAGAAATAACATGGCCAAGTTGTGAAAGTGTGTTCATGGAACTGATAACAGAAATGGAACAGCTAGACTAACTTGCTCAGATCCTTCTCCACATTTTAATTTTCTTAAAAAAAAAACCCGCAACCCTTCCCCTCCCCTAACCATCAAAGAATGCCATGTCATACCTACGACATATGTCGCCCACCATCTGGACAGCCTCTTTTTGCTACAGTCTGTTCCCCAGGCCCCATCTCTTCAGATGCTCACCTTGGCAAACTCTTACTGAGAATAACAGCATCTAAAACTTTCCTGGTATCACATTCATATAAACAAGTTTGCAAATGTCAGGAAGAATGTCATGGGTCCTTCAAAATAATGCTAACATGTTAAATGTTCCAGAGAATTGCTTTTTTCTTCTAAACAAAAAATGGAGAGCCAACACGCACATGTTTTGCTAAATTTTAAAAAAGCAGAAAGATTACAATGAATCTGTTAATACTGTAAACAAGTCACTGATTCGAAATCATCTTGGATTCCGACTCTGTCCTCCAATTTGCTTTCAGTCAAACATTATTTCCAATTTACCACATTTCTCCCTTGCTACGTGGCTAGAAACTGAATTTGATACTTGGATTCTGGGATTGATTTCAGCAACGGTTTACAGGAACTGACCTAGCCTGCTTATAATTATTCTGGGAGATTCCAATTTCCTACATGTAATAAAAATAATTTTCAGCACAGATACTGCTCCCCCATCATAGAGCTTCAGAGTTGTGAGTGATTCAATTGTTTTTCTCCCCCATAGTGACCTGCTTCCAGCAATTCCAGATACATCTGTTTTCGCAAATGAAGTGACGCTAAGTGATACTCCACAGAAACAAATGGAAACCTATCTTTCCATCTTTTTATTAGCAGAGCCATCATCCACTTCCTTTAATTGCCTTATTCATTTTCTCTGCTCGTTCCATCTTTGCTGAATCTGTTTACTCAATTCTGCCACTTTACTAAAACCTGTCACTTGCAATAATTTTGCATTTGCTATACTCATCCAAGAAAACCTGCTTTCTTAAAAAAAAACAAAAAAAGCAAACTACTGTCTACCCCTGAAGATGTTGTGTGAATTTTGGTTGCTCAGCAGCATTCTGGGATAACACTATGAGAGCACCGCAAAAACACAAACGCTTTCCTGTTTGTTAAGACTTGGATCATTTTTGTCTGAAATAAGAACAAAGCGGTTCTGATTGAGTTTCTAAAGAAACAGATCTCTTGGTGGCAGTTAGTGAGTTGCAATAGCTCGGATGATTGTTCCCCTATGTAAACTCTCTCTGGGAACAGAGACCAACCAGCAAAAGCTGAGGTCAGTTTATAAGTCTTAGTTTAACTTACATTCTTCATAGACACCGTAATAATTACCCAAAGCTATTCCTTCACAAGCTGTGGGGTGTTAGCCATTGGGCAACAACACCCAGAATTAACAGACAGGCATCGCCCCTGTCACCAACAACTGAAAACCAGGGGGAAAGAGGAACACCGGGAATCACAAATCACATGCATACAAACCTGTGAGTAATAAAAATGTAGAGGATAACATTTAGGAACGAAGAAGTCTTGCAAGCAAGAAGAAGAAGAAGAAAAAGATTCTCCAAGCTCCAAAAATTACACAGTTCATTTTATAAGTAATATCGTTAAGTTTGTAAATGTTAATGTCAATGAGCTAAGCATAGGTTTTAGACACCCAACATCACATCTGAAGGAATACAGAAGAGATGAGCACACAGGACCATTTGTGGCTACTGTTTTATAACAATGGGTCAGCAGACACATGTAATTATGCGAGTTTGGACTTTGGGAAGCTAGCATATGAACTTGGGCATCCCACTCAAGATCAGTCATCTTCCAGAATGCTTCCAGCGGGGGTCCACACAGCCATCACAATCCTTGTTGCTGCAGATTAAGAATAAACTTCCTGGCCCAGATTCTTATCCAAACTTGCACCACACATGTGACCTTAGTTTAGTAGCTTGCCATTTTTGACTTATTTAACAACTGGTGTTTATGAATCCTGGTCACCTTTAAAGTTCCTCTGAAAATGGTATTTTGCTTCTAATTGTGCCGCTATAACGATAGCTAGCCAGTTTTCAAATACTGGGGATACAGTGGCAACCTGTAGACCTGCCCTTAAATATGTAGATGATGCCATGTAACGACCATCCCTGAGACTAAATGGGAACAGGTCACACAGTCGTGTACTAAAGATTGAATGCCTTCTGTTTTTGAGAGAGAAAAAAAGATCCATTTCTGCGGACACAGACAGTCTCGTAGAGGTCACAGGGCTTTTATCTGCCACAGGCAAACATAGCATTAACAACAACAACAACAAAAACACGCATAAAGGAAAATCATCCACTTTAAAAGAAAAAGGCTCTGAACTGTGGTACGTTTCCTCCGGGATACTACTACATTATCACATATGCAATTGACTTATCTAATTGTAGTGGAAATGAAACTTGATAAATATACCTGAGTTTCTCTTATTTGACTATTCACATAGATTAGAAAAAAATGAGAAAAAAATCATACGCAAGAAAAGACAGTGCCTTTTGTTAGGGGAGGGGTAGGCCTGATATAAGAATTACACTAAAGTAGCAACTTGAAAATTAAATTGCTATGTACTTGTTGCCCCTGAATTTTAGGTTAAAGTGGTTAAGTGGTAAATTTGTGAATTGTATCAGGCTTTTAAAATTAGATTTTCAAAATGAAATTGGTCTGTTTAGGATGGATATAATATGGAATATTAAGATAGGCAGAAAAAAAATCTGTGTGAAAACAAGCAGCCCTTATCCCAATGTGCTGTGAACTTGACCTGCATATAGATGGGCTTTTCGTGTTTAAAATGGTCGACAGCAACAATTTCAGGTGGCTCAACCCATATATTCATAAAGAAAATGGGGCTGAAGAATTACTATTATTTAGGAACTGCAATTGAGTGTAAAAGCCGTGAGAAAGAACCTTAGCGTGATAGATTTTTTTAAATCCTGAGCCCGTGCAGTTATAAAACATGTTTTTGTACATTTTATGACAGTTTTTATCTTGAAGTGAAGAGATCAATTACAGCGGAGCCAGACACCGTTAACCTAACAGTGGCTGAGCTGTTTCTACGGGGCATCAAACTTGACCTCAGGCAAAGCGTCTCGTTTCTGCCATTTTCTTGGTGCAATAACGTCAATTTCTCCAAAGTCGGAATCTCAAAACTGTGACTTGGTCTGAGACTTCCTTAAAGGTTGGAACCCTTGGACAGTTTTCTTCCTCCAAATCTTTAAGTCACAATTAGCAAAAGACCTCTTCCCTCCTGTCAGTGCTAGCGGACAAAGCTGATGTCAAGCTCTGACTATAAATGATTATTACATGTCATAGTCTGATACATGGAAAGAACAATAATGTTAGAATAAGAAACTTGCAGCATATTTAAATCACTCCGGCATTATTGGAATCAAAGTATATTTAGCATGCATGTCTCTCCAGTTCCTCCTTAGCATCAGCACAGAACAACGCATCCCCTAATCCCTGAATGTAGCATGCAGAACACAGGACCTAAGTTGTGATTAATCGTTTTAGTAAAAACCAAAAAGAGAGAGACAGTTTTCCTACTCCAGCAGCCCAAGGTGAAAAACTACAGACATTTTTCTATGAAATACCATGTTACATAGGAAAACTTGCAACAGAAATACAAGAGAGGCTACACTATTAATTTAACATTAGCCCCCAGGAGAAAGACAAAACCCACCCTTTACAAAACCACACCACCGGGTATTGTTTTAGAGCTGTTTTTACAAGAGATAAAACCTGGATAACCCCCTTTAAGCACCCTCAGTGAAAAGCTTTAAAACAGGCTATTGTCAGAGCGCTGGGTACCTTTTCTCTCTTGGCTTTGTTCAGTATTTTCCTCGGCTGCAGTTTCCATGGCTGGCTTCATACCATCCACCAAAAATGCTTTTCCCTGCTTCCCCCCAACACACACTTTTCCCCCTCCTCTTCCTTTTCTTTTGGACTCCCCTCCGTCTCTCTTCTTTACACCCGTCTGATTGAGAGGCTCTGTTCTTCACTACAGTAGATTACAGCGCCATCCAAGATGCAAAAGTCTTGTCAGCGTCAATTTCGCTCTGCCTACTGGTCCATAAAGACAGCTGCCAAGGAGCAGGCGACCATACGTCACCGAGGATCCCAGTTATAAAACAGCCACTCTGTGCCCCCACTCCCAGTGTACCCCGGGAAGGTCCTGCTCCCCCACCAAGCTCTTCCTCCTTGCTCTCTCCCTCTTAAGATCTCTCCCTCTCTTTTTCTCTCTCTCCTCCCTTCTTTCTTCTTGCCAACTGCAACCCAATGAATACTAATTAATTCTCCCAGGAAATAATAGACTTGTGACATCAGAGGAAAGGATGTGGAGGAGAAAGAAAAGAGCCCCCTCCCACCACGTGACTTGGTCAGGCCACACTATATGTTATCTCTCAGGAGAACGCCTGTTTTCCTATCCTATGCCTTCCTTTTCTGGGGCATCGTTTTTTTTTTCATCCTATTTATCCGCAAGCCCTGGCAAAGAATCTTCAAAAGATGTGTCCTTAGTCTATTTTTTTTAAAACAAAGAAACTTATGTTTCACAAATCACTAGATGGGCTGATTTAAAAAAAAATACTAAAGACAAGAGAATAAAAGTCTGCAAGAGGGAAGAAATTCCAAACAGATTTAAAATGGCAACAGAGCAATTCAGTATTAAAACTGACTTCTTTATATTAATAGGCGAGAAATTTTAGCTTAAACCCAATTTCTAAAAAGGGACCCATGCTTATTCAACATTCAGTATATTGAAAGTGTGTCTAGCTAATATTTTGGTGGTTTCTAAGATGAAATTCAAAAGTTTTTTTTTTAAAAAAATACATCTGCATGGCATTTTATTCATTAGAACTCTCCAGTCGAAATCTTAAGAGGGTACTTAACTCACCGTAAGAATTGAAATTTTTATTTTGATTACAAGTTTCCAAACATTACCAGTTTCAAGGACATTTTACAATTGCATTTAATGCACTCACCTTCATTATCCCGACTGGAAAAATGCTCGAAACTAAAGTCACCTACAAAGATAACTATTGATGACCACGGATTAAGGGAATCCTGGACCCACCACAGTCTGCTTGACACCACTTGCGAGTAAACATTAAAGGCTCAACAGGTAAAAGTGCCTGCTGCCAGCCTGACCATCACTTGGGCTCCCCATGGTAGAAGGAGAGAATTGATTAGTGCAAGTTGTCCTATAACCTCCAGATGCACGTGTTTGTGTGTGTGTGCACGCACACACGGATACATACGTGCACACATACACACACACACACACCACACAACTTTTTTAAAAAGAAAAATTGGAAACCACCTCTCCTAAAAACAGTCTGAGTTTTCTGGGGCTTTTTCACAGTACCTCAAAACAATGTGGGAAGATCCCAAATCAAAATCCTGTAGCAGCCGGATCTTTTAAAGCTTTGGTTTTAGATAATCTCTCACGCCCTTTTAGATTCAACATTTCTGCTGTGCTGAACAAGAAAAGACTTTGAAAACCAGTTTGGCCGGCTTCGACACTTTCTTTTAATTTTCCATCTCACTTTCCACTTTAGCCATTGTCCCTGAAGATCACGCCCACACGCAGCTACTCAGCTATTCCCCCGAAATATGGCTTCAGCCAATTATATTGTCTCCATGTGAAGGGATTGGAAACGTACCACACAAAACTTCAGCCTCTGGAAAGGGGGGGGGGTACCTCCATGGGAAAACTTACAGTGTGTACTAACGGGACAATTTAAGACATGTTGTGTAAGAACAACTTAGGTCTATTCAGACAGAAAGATACAGCATACAAAAGTTTTCCTTGTGGGTCCGTAAGATTGCTCTTGTTACCAGGTATTACCTGAGCTTGGTCTCCAGGACACACATGATCGGAGAAGAGAACTGACAGACACAGTTATCTTCCTACCTTTGCATACATATCATGACACATGTGTGCACATATAGTGAAATCAATGGATGTAATTGAAAATTAAAAGTATAATCGTGAGTAACAATTTGGTGGATCTTTTATAAAGTGCCTAACAAAGTCATTTAATTTTAGAACTATCAAAACTAATTGCTTTGGCTCTTCCTTTGGACTAATAGCTTTTTATGTAAGAGACAGGGTCTGGCTAAGGGGAGGCACCTACCACTGAACCTCCTTAGGAACATTATTTTAATATTAATACAAGTGAAAAGGAAAAATATGACAGGCATTTTAAATTTAAGGACAGCCGTTGTTCTACAATAACGTGACAAATCAAAACCATTGGGCAAAATGTCTATTTCTACAGGTAAATAAGCAATTCATGATTTTACCTTATTTACAATTTTACTTTTTTAGGACCATGATTTATGACAGCGCTTCTGGAAATCCCCATTGCACCAGCTCACAAGCAGCTTCAAAAAACCTCGCAGATCTTTATGCTAAAACATATGATACAGAAAGAATAGAAAGAAGCAACAGAGATCCTGTCAAGAAGAAAAAAATAGAACTCATGTTTAAAATATTTTTTGAGGTTTGCATCCACATTTCTTTTGACAGAAAAGCTGAATATATAGAATGAACGAGATATGAAATGGCGGCCTGAGCTGAAAGATCTCTTTGAGCCCTGTGAACAACAGAGATGCTCCTAAAACTTGAGACCAGCCTGGGCTGCCAGTGCGGTGAACTCTGCCCTCTGCTCATGCTCACGCACACGTGCACACACACACATACACACACACGCACGCATGCAAGCACACACACACGCACACACTCAAGTACACACAGACACGTCTGCACAACATGCACGCATGCAAGCATACACACACACGTATACACACACGCATGCACGCATGCAAGCATGTTCACACACACATACACACACACAAATCAAGAGTGCTGGTACATTAGTTCAGTGAGTAAGAGCACTCACTGCCAGCCCTGACAACCTGAGTTGGATTCTTCGGACCCACATGGTGAAAGGAGAGAAAGTTGTACTTTGACCTCTGACCTCCGTGTGTGCTTTGGCACATGTGACCTTTGGTTGTTAAAAAATCATTGAATTTCTTATTTTTCATGAAATGTGAGTTTTGGAAAATGCCTTTTGAGTTCATTACTTATTATTATTTCCCTATATCTATCTGCTGAACTTCACAGGAAAGCTGGAAGTACAGATCAGATAAGATGATGTTTCCAGACACTCGTGAGAAATTGTGAAGCTAGGGACTGGAGAGATGACTCAGTAGTTAAGAGCATTAGCTATTCTCCCAGAGGACCTGAGTTGAGCTGACATGGCAGCTCATGACCATCTGTAACTCCAGTTCCAGGGGATCTGGCCCCTTCTTCTGACCTCTGGGGGTACTAGGAATGCATGAGGCACACAGACATGCATGCAGGCAAGACATCCACATATATGACATGAAGCGAATGACTTCTGAGTCTGAGTTGAAGACATAAGTCAGTGATAGAGTTCTCGCCTGGTATAAGCGAGGCCCTGACTTCAATTATCAATACCACAAAAAAAAAAAAGACGAATCTTTGTAAGGGTGAGCCATCACCCATCGTAGTTGTCTTTAATGGCAGAGGTTGTTCCCAAGTAGACCCTTGGCTAATGTCCACAATGCTGAGAGTAAGAGGAGTTTTCCCCTTCCTTTTCAGCCTCATCGGCTGTTCATTTAGTATCAGGCAGTAGCCTCCTTAGAAGATTCAGGAGCTGCCCAAACAGCAATTGTTGAGTTTGGCAACAGTCAGCTCGTCTGTCCCAAAGACAACAACAGCGACAACGAAACTTCACAGAACCACATGTTCAAACAGAGGGTAAGAATAAGTTTGGGATGCACAGCCTAGGGCTCGACGTGGTGACAGCATGGGCAGTTACCACACTCCCAGTTGAGGAATGGGCTCCCCACAGGGGGCGCTGTGGCATTCCGAAGTAGGATGGGTGACGTCTATCTCAAAGTCGATTTAGTGTTGTGGCTTTCTTCCTCTCTCTCAGATCAAGGCTGCTCGATGTCAGCTAAGCCTCGCTTAGCATGGGGTCATTCTCTCCTGGGGTGATGTCCTGGACATAATGGATGGCCCCTGACCGCCACGCATTAGATGTGTGTTTCTGAGGGAGGAAAGTTACTCCCAGCCAGAAATCACTGCCTTCAATCTAGTTTTCTGTGGTTACTTTAACATTATTAGCCAATGGTTCTAAAGGCTGGCTGTACCCTGGAGTCACCTGGGAGGGTTTAACAATAGACCCCACCCCCAGATGTTGTGACTTGTGTGGTGGCATCAGATCTTTAAAATCTCACCCAAGGCATTCAAACATGCAGCAGGCATATAGGGGTTGGGACACAGTAAACTACTTTTGAAAGAGTACAGAGAGGGGAATTTGAAGTACATATAGGAGACCAGAGTCAGGGCAACTATGACCAACAGGGAAACGATTAAGGTTCAGTCCCCAGCTAGGACAGAAAGGACCAACTGAGCATCAAGACAAGAGATGGGGGAAGTCAGTGTGGAGAGCACAGGGAACACAAGGAGATCAGGGGATATACTGATTTTCTAAGGCTGATATGACAACGGAGCATAAACTGGATAGCTCTAAACAATAGAAATTATTCTGTCACGGTTCTGGAAGGTAAAAGTGCAAAGCCAAGGTGAGGAAAGAGCTGTATTTGCTCTGAAGGGACCATGAGACAGATTCTTTTTCACCTCTGCCAGCTTCCAACAGGTGTCAGTCAGACCTTCCTTCTTTCCTGGGCTTCATACTACGCTCCAACCTCCACCATGTCACCACACGCTGCTCTCTCTGTGTGTCTTATAAGGATACCAATCACATTGGACTCAGGCCTACCCCAGTCAACTATGGCCACATCCCCTCTTCATTATATCTACAGAGACTATTTCCCAATAATGGTACCTTCACAGGTACTGGACGCTTAAGCCTTTAGTATATTGGCACCTGGGAGATGATGTAAGACTCACCTCCCACCAGGTGAGAGAGACTGAGAAAGACAATCACGTTTGGAAGCCATGTGAGCGATGCCTGTAAAACTGCTCAGTCTAGGCAGGATTTGGAAATGAAGAATTGGGTGCTAGCAGCAGGGAAGAACAAATTATAGCGGGAGTGGGTGCGATGCCAAAGCAGAAGGCGCAGAGAAGAACACCATGCAAGAACCACCTAAATTCAGGGGGGCCTCGGGAGAAGGACTCTCAAAGGAGGCCAAGGATATTGGAGAAGAGCCAGGACAGGGGCCTGTCGCAGGGGGAGAGAATTTTGAGAAGCGGGGGACGTAGCACAGTCAAAGCAGTCAGACAGGGAGGATGTGGCAAAGACCACTGAAACGGAAAATTCCAATTTCCTTGCCAGTGGCATCACAGAGACTAGAATGGAAACCAGTTTTTAGAAGGATCACGGGAGGACTGAGAAGTGAGGAAGAGAGGGAAAGTGTGGGCCATCTTACTAAAGACATGCACTCCGAGAAGGTAGGGGAGAGATGGAGCAGATAAAGGAAAAAAAAACGTGGCCAAGAGCAAGTCCACCAAATGCTGGATCTGCAAAAGCAGCTGGGATGGGAAGAGATTAAGATGTAAGTGGAGGTGGATAAGGGACAATGAATCAAGAGGACAGGAGAGTGGGCACCAGCTATAGGGGCAAGCTGGGACAGCTCTCCTTCTAAGATGGAAGCAAGGACAGAGGAAACAGGAAAACGGATGTCTATCCAATTCCAAGACTCAAAGCACTCAAAAAAGGTGGCCGTGACTGGCAGGTTATTTGTGTAGCCTGTCCTGTGGGGAGAAGCGTACATCCATTACCTGGTAGCATCCATGCCACAGTCTTAGGAGGGACAACCAGTCCCAATAGGTGACATAGTGGGAGGATGATGGTCTTGGCCTGACTCTGGGTAACTTGTGGATATTAACAGACCTTAAATTTTTAGAATATCAGAGGCTCCTGGAGGGAGGGAGGGAGGAAGAGAGAAAGAGAGAGAGAGAGAGAGAGAGAGAGAGAGAGAGAGAGAGAGAGAGAGAGAGAATACCCTTATTATGTCAATATACTGGGGAGTGGATCCTGGCAAGACAGTCACATCTAATTAAAAATGAAAAAAAAATGAGAGCCAGATGATTGTTTTTTGTTAGGGTTTTTTTTTTTTTTTGAGAAGGGGTTTCTTATATCCAAAGCTGCCCTTAAACTTGCTACACAGCCAAAGACAACCTCGAACTCCTGATATTGCCTCCACCTCTGGGTACTGGGATCGAGGTGTGTACTACCACACCAGGTTTCCATTGAGCACAGGGCTTTGCGTACACTAGGCAAACGCTCCAGCAACTGAGATACATTCATAGCCCCTGTTTTTATTTCTTGGAAAATGTTTTTTCATTTATTTTTAAAAAGGTATGCGTGCTTTGTCTATGTGTGCATGCACCACAGGCATGCCTCCAGAGGTCAGAGGAGGGCATCGCATCCCCTGGAACTGGAACTACAGATGGTTGTGAGCTACAGTGTGAGTTCAGGGAACTGAACCCAGCTCTTCTACAAGAGCAGTGAAGTGCTGGGAACTGCTGAGCCAGGTGTCGTCTGTGCCAGCATTGTGGAGGGAAGTTGACCCATGTTCATTCTTTCTTTCACTTGTTTTGCCTGTAGGACAATATTGAAAGCAGGGCTTGCCATCTTCCTTGGACAGAGACACCAAGAGCAGAGGGAACCAAAGGGACTTGGGCTAAGGCCAGAGTTTGAGCAGAGCCTTGGCTCTCAGATGCTAATGCTGGGAATTCAGGAATCTGGCAGTTAGAATTGAAAGACACAAAACTAAACAAGGGCCCTTGCACAAAGGTGTTCAACATCATGAACTATTTAACTTCAAGAGTTCAGGTGATTTTCTTGAAACAGCTCTCTTGGGTAGGAAATGTAGCACCATTAATAGAGTACTTACTTAGCACAGATGAAGCCATGAAGCCCCAGCACCTCATAAAGTAGCCAGGGTAGCACACACCTGTAGTCCTAGCACTTGGGAAGTAGAGGCAGAAAGATCACAAGTTCAATGTCATCCTTACCTACAGACTGGAGTACTTGAGATACTGTCTCAAACAAACAGAAAAACAAACACAAAAGAAATACTGAAAAGAAAAAACAAGAAAGCCCTCTTATACTAGTTTCTCCCCCAAATGTTGTATTCCAGAGCACTCTACCTGCCTCTCTGCTTCTGTAGAACCCAGCCCTGGGTACCTCACTAACAGAATGATGATCTCACAGCCACATCCTTGCCCACCATCTGTTCTAGCCAGCTCTCCCATGCCCAGCCTGGTGATGTCACCCGACCTTGCCTGAGCCTTGACTTCCATCAGCTATGGGAAGAACTCATGCAGGAGCATCCTCCACTGGGCTATTGTTAACCTAGCACGATGCTGCAAAGCCTCACCATGCCTCCTACTTGGTACTGACAAAATGCTATTTCTATTTTGGAAGGTTTTCATGCCCCCACTACTGTCATACAGTCCCATGGCAGAGTGGTGCAGAGGAAGGACTAGTGGGTGATCGCATATCCTACTAGATCTTTCCTTGTCCTTGAGGGCCTCCCACATACTTTATAGTTTAGGGTTGTTTTCTGAGGCTTTCACTCTAGCCTGGGCTGACACGGAACTCCCGGCAATCCTTCTGCCTCTGCCTCTGGGTGTTGAGATTACAGGCTTGAGCCACTATGCCCGGCTTCACCTCTGGGCCCTTGTAGAAATCAGATTTCTACAGACACTTCCATCCTCAGTCCCTCCCAGCCCTCGACCACTCTTTGATCTTGTCCTAACCACCCCCATAACCATTCCCAGGGAGGCCTACCTGAAGAGGATGCCCAAGGATAGAATACCTCATACATAAGTGGGAATGATATGAAAAAAGCCACGAGATTAAAAGAAAGCATGCCTCTAAGAGTATTTTTCCTCTTTAACAGATAGATGGAATTTGTTTCTGGAAGCTGGGGGTGGGGACACTTGTTAACACCTGCACATCTACAATAAAATTAGATGTGCCTCTAGTTCCAATTTTTTTTCAAATGCAATTGGATTTCTTCATGTCAGAAATCACAAAAACAGAGCTAGCTTCGTGGGTATGCTTCATGTATCCTATCCCTATCTCAAAAAGAACCTTTGATATCAAGGACTTGAAATCCTTTCTTTAGAGACGGGGTCTTATGTATTCTACTCTGGTATGCTGGGATTGCAGGCATGCACAATCACACATAATTTATGCAATGTTGGGGATCAAACCTATGTCCTTGTACATGCCACGCAGTCTACCAATTAAGCTACCATTTCCAGCCGCTTCCTCTGTACTTTGAACAAACAGACCACATTTTCAGTTTGCACTGAGCTCTGAAAATTCTGTAGCTAGCCCTACCTGTGGAGGCCTAACCTAGTAAGCTGTCAACATGCAGATTTATAACAATAGAATCAGGCAGATGGCAGACGTCTGTGTTGACTTCAAAGCATTTGGCGAAATCCCGGCAAATGTTTGGGGGAGGGTAGCTTGCTGTTGGCAGCGTCACTAAGTTATAAACTCCAGTGAAAAAAGAATAGGCGAGGGTGCATTCAAAGTGGCTACGAGATGGTAGCTGTCAATTCAGAGTAAGGTGTTAAGCTCTCCATCACTCATCTCTGTATTTGGTTTATGCCATGGATGTGGAAAAATCACCTCCAGCCTAGAGAGGGCAAGGTAGAAACCTTCATTTTACCACCTGTTCATGTGAAATAAAGACATGGGAATCAATTTAGAATTTCCTCACAGAAAACTGTGAGAACTTTGCACGATTCTTCTGATCTCATTTTAAACACACGTGATGTACAAAGAATCCTCACACAATTGGGCGGTGGTGGAGCACACCTTTAATCCTGGCACTTGCAAGGCAGGGGCAGGCAAATCTTGGTGAGTTCGAGACCAGCCTGGTCTACAGAACTAGTTCCAAAACGGCCAGGGCTGTTACACCAGAGAAACCCTGTCTCAAAACAAAACAAAACAAAACCCAATCAAACCAAACCAAACAGAACAAAACGACAACAAAAATCCAAAACAGGAACAAAAATTTAAGAGCAGGTAAGCTTCTTCTCTCCTTCCCCAGCCTGTAGTCAGGACAAGGCAAAACTAGAGAGTTCAGTTCTCTTGACTACAGTCCAGTGCTCTTGTTTTTATCTGATACATAGTTACCAAGCATTCTCTTGGAGTAAGGCACAAGTACCAAATCTACGACGACTTCTATGCTTGTTAAAGAGAATTCCTCCCCAAATATACGTTCTTTGCAAAACCCAGGTTTAATACATTTCTACAAAATACTTTTCAAAAATCAAACCCTGTTGGGCCAAAGCAGAGCACTGTGAAAAAGACAGCATAAATCTTTGGAAATCAATACTCCATGATCTTTGTTTGTTTTGTCATTTTCAAGACAGTGTCTCACTGGATAGTCCTGGCTGTCCTGGAACTCACTATGTAGACCAGGCTGGCTTCAAACTCACAGAGATCTGACTTCCTTTGCCTACTGAATACTGGAATTAAGGGCGTGCACCACTACAGCTGGCCAATTTATTTTTAAAATAAAACTCTGGTAAACCACGTCGTAGGATTAAGTGAATGAATGCAAGCTACAGGCTTTCCAGGAGACCCAGGAACCCTCCACGAGAGGTAGTTGTTGTGGTGCATAAGTGACTAGAACTGGGTGTGAAATGCTTTTTCACGAAGGCAGTGAGCTGTAGGACCGAGCTTGTCAACCCGCCTCCGCCAGAACATAATGGATGGATAATGGTCACCTGGTCCACCTACTCTCAGGGTACAAACTTGGATTATGGACAAATCTCAGCTCCCAGCTGAGAGCCCACTTATTTCCGCCCACTCAGGGAAACCAAAGCCAAGTACAAGGCAGAGGCAGTAGGATATGAGCAGAAAGAATGTACACAGTTAAGAAAAGGTCGCTAGGCACATTTGTGTGCCTTTCTGTAGAGCAAATGGTTAGAAAGGCTAATAGCTTTACTAAAGCACACAGGGCTAGCCTGCTTCTAGCTGAGAATGGCTGCTTTAGGAGAATATGAAGTATCTCTAAGCACTTAAGATGATAAGGTGCTCAAAGAATCTAAGCTGCTATAAGAATACAGCCCAAGAAGAAACACTCATTGATATTTGGGCTAATGGAACAAAAAAGCAAGTTCTTGTTTTGGGTAATTCTTCAAATCCCGGACCCAAATATGAGTTTGAAGCCATTTTTTTTCTTTTTAAGCACGTGATGCTAAGGATTGACAGAGAAACATGACACTGAGCTAGAAAATGAAGTACTAATATATTTAGAGAATTTAAGATGTTTACTTCCTTCTCTGTTTTGTTTCGGTTTTGTGAGGCATAGTCTCACTATATAGCATAGCTGGTCTTCAATTTTGTGACGCTCCCCCTGCCTCTCAGCATCTTAAGGCCTGGGATGACAGGACTCCACTGTGATGTTTTAAACCTCTTTAACCAGTTTTATCTCTAAGCAGGTGTTCAGCAGCTGGTCTGTGTTAATCCGGAGTGTTAGTTAGAGGACCTGATGTGTACCGTCTCTGCCAGGTTTACAGATGGAAGCTCTGGGTAACTCACGTTCACACCCAAGGACAGATCAGTCAACACATGAATTATGTAAAATAGTTAATATTAGTTGCGAAAATGTAACTTATTTTTCCCCACTAGTTCTGCTAGCACTAGTGAAAATATTAAAAAGAAATTAGATGACTGTCAAGCCTGTTACCTTCATGCTTAATACGTTTCATAGGGGGAAATCCAGAAATTATTCCATAGAAATACGTGCTCATGATTTCATTGCATTCAATTTTTTTTGAGACAGGTCTGTCTCCTTGCATAGCCCTGGCTGTTGGAATGTGTTATATAGACCAGGATGACCTTGAGTTTGAAAGAATTCCTCTCCCCTCTGCCTTCTGAGCACTGGGCTTACACTCCTGCACCACCACGCCTGGCTGCTACCCCCAAGCTCCTGTGATTTGAATTAGAGCAGTAGGGCCATGCCAAAGCTGACTCAGAACCAAATGCAAGATGCTACTTAGATTAATATGGCTCTCAAACTTGCCCCTTATAGCGCCCATAGATACCCCCCCCACAATGTTGTGATCTGTGTGGGCTAAAGCTTGGGCATGCACCCACTGGCCGGTGGTACTTTGAATCACTAACAGGTGGCTGACTTGCCTTTTTCACTTTGATTTCCTTGACCCCACTACAATTTCAACCATTTGAAATATGACTGTTGTTCTCAGGCTGTGACTTGAAGTGTTAAAGTATGCTCACCATGCAAGTAAACAGATCACCAAACAGAAGAAACGCCAGCCTTAATTTAAGTAAAACACGAAATCTATAGTTTCAGCCAATTAACTCCCGCATGCAGAAGTGAGTGCCTTCTTTGTAGAGTGAAGGGGTTGAAGCGAACAGGCTCTGGTCCTTATTACTACCTATGAAAGGATGGGGCCAAAGCTGCAGTCGCGTGTTGTGCAAAGAAGGTCTATGTTCCAAGAAATGAATGGCTAAGCAAGTCCTTTGTCGTGAGATCAAGTGTACTTCTAAAGAGTAAGACAACTGGACTGCCTTATGTAATGCAATCTCTCTCACTCATGTGGCCTGTTAACCAAAACAGTATGTGTGAGTGCAACTCCCCAATTCCATAGTGCAGAGTTATCATGCTTTTAACTTCTTCAGAACATAAAACCCTTGGACTTCCCACAGGTCAGGGAACCCTGATTGCTCTTCAAGCTGATGAGGGAGGGGAACTTAATAGGGGAGGGGGAGGGAAATGGGAGGCGGTGGCGGGGAGGAGGCAGAAATCCTTAACAAATAAATAAATTTAAAAAAAAACATAAAACCCAAGGAACCAAAAGATGAAGTCAAGTGCTTTACTTTAAAATTATTATTTTTAATTATGTGTATATGTATGTGTGTTTGTGAGCATGTGACTGTAAGGACCCATGTAGCTCAGAAAAGGACATCAAATTACCTGGAGCTGGAGTTTTAGGTGGTTATGGCCCCCCCAACATGGGTACTGGGAACCAAAACTTAGATCCTCTGGAAGAACAAGAGTGCATGCTCTTAATAGCTGAGTCAGCTCTCCAGCCCTCATTAAAAAAATAACACTAGCAACTACTGCAATCAAGACAATAAACCTATATTTTTGTTTCACGCATAAAGCATACTGCCATCAATACTTACCAAAACAAACCGAGAATTCAGCTAACATTTGTGACCTACATAGAATATGCCACAAGTACGCATGACAAATGCAAAGACAGCCTCCAATGAGTTCTGTGAAATTTCAGTTGAGAAGCACTTTTGCCTGTCTTAATGGCTGCTTGCTCATGAATGCATTATTCTTCAGTTACTAAAAATCCACATATTTAAAAAGCAGGCTAGCTAAAATGTCTCTACAAGGAATTAAATCGATGCACTTTCACAGATAAAAATCAGCCACTCTGAGAAGGAAGGAACATGTTGGTTTTCTATTGTGGACTATAGGAGTCTCCAGGTCCAATACTGTTGTCTCACTCTGTGCAGACATCCTGGCGAAATGTGCCTTATAAAAAAAATCTAAGCCAGGCCCGGTGGTGGTGACGCACGCCTTTAATCCCAGCACTCGGGAGGCAGAGGCAGGTGGATCTCTGTGAGTTCAAGGCCAGTCTGGTTTACAAGAGTTAGTTCCAGGACAGGTTCCAAAGCCACAGAGAAACTCTGTCTTGAAAAATCAAAAAAAAAAAAATCTAAGCCAGGTGTGGTGAGACATACCTGTGATCCCCAGCACTGGAGAGGCAGAGGCAGCAGGATTTCCAATGAATTTGAAGCTAGCTTGATCTACATAGTGACTTCTGTGTCAGGCAAGGCTATATAGGCAGACTCTACCTCGAAATAAGTAAATAAAAGTGAAAGTATCGAATATAAAAACTGAGCTATATATACGGTTATCTGGTGAGAAAACTTACTGGTAAATTGACAATTAAAATAAATATAACACACTATGAAACCATGACAAGCCAAGGCTTTGAAGGCCTAAGTTACTGCCATAGTATCATGAGGTTGGTGGTATCATTCCAAACTACTGAGTTCTTTCTCTTTTTCCCCTTGGCAATGCCTGTCTAGGACATGGAAGCTTGACCCCAGTCTCTCTCCCATCCTCCCCGCCCCCGTCCTGGCTTGTTTATTGATTTGAAGCACAAAGTCTCTCTTGAAAGAGGTTGGACAGTCCCATAGAGGATGATGCCATGGAGGAAAGATGACAGGAGGCAGCGTCTGGGGAGGGTGGGCCAAACACACCAATGAGAACCCACCCGGTGCTGGGCAGCCTGCAGACCTGAGGGGTTTCCCGGGTGACTGAGTTGCCACTGGATTCATCCCCTTTCTCTTGGTACAATAAGGAGCCTCCAAGCCCTCGGGATGTTGCCTTCTCCTCTCTATCATCATTCATATCTCAGCTATGACAGGACTAAAAAAGACTCTGATGGGAAATGTGCCACCAATTAGCATATCCCACCACCCCCACCCCCCCACACAAAAGAGGCTTTTAAACTTCTGCTTTTTAAAAACCAGGGCCTGGGTGGGGAGGGGAACCACCAGGCAGCTCTTAGCAACAGTGTCTGAAATTCAATGATCTGCACTCCCTCTGAACAGCTCATATGTTTTTCAATTTTCTTCAAGCAAGCGTCCTCTCAGATGGTTTAGGAACTTATTAGAAAGTATTTATTCAGCCACTAGGTGATAAACGGCCTCCCTTTTGTCATTAAATTGCAATTCAATTCCTTGATTAAAAAAATAATAATTATCAACCTCCAGTCCTTCCTTCATAATCCTGTTACAGAGTATCAACGGCATCCTCTGCCCAGAGAAATTGACAAAAAGAAGAAATGCATTGAGGGGACAGCCCTGTCATATTTAGTTACCTGTTTCCCATCTCCATGAATAATGAGGGGAAACGATAACGGAAAGCAACATGGGCTGTGTTAGCCTGGGGGTTGCCCGTGGAAGGCCAGCAATCATTTCACGCTTGCTTTCGCCTAAGGAGACTCCCAAAACACAACAGACCTAACCCATTTGAAAGGTCACAAAAATGTCATTTGAGGAGCTGTAGAGAGCACTCGGTGAGCCAGAGCCTTTGCTACTCAATCATGAGGACCTGAATTCAGATAGCAGAACCTATGCAAAAAGCCAGGGAGGGCTGTAGCATCAGTGGTGGGGTGGGGTGGAGACAGGGGGATCACTAGGACTTCAGAGTCAGCGAGGGATCTTGCTTTAAAGGAATATGACAGTAGGACACCTGACTTCCTCCTCTGCCTTCTGCACTTGGGCATGAACACCTCCCCACATGTGAGCATATACCCGCCCCCACGAGCTCACACACACAAGCAAGCCAATCAAGTAAACTTCTAGGACTAGCAAAAGAAATGATTCATGGCCCATGCCACGAAATATTAATTCTCTCAAGGACTGATTCTCAGTTTGAAAAGAGAAAAATGGAGATTTATCTGACTCAGAATGAATTCTTTAAAGACCTCTTAGCTTTTAATGGCAGCTCAAAACCACGAGGGAGTCCTTAAAAGGGTGGCCGCCTTTACAGAGGGTCCAGGCCCTCAGCTACCCAAAGTACAATTGCACCCCAATCCAACTTGGGAAACCAGTGAGTTCACTGCGCATTCTTTACAAAGCCTGGGCGAGGGGGTGCGCTCACAGCAGCTGCTCCATGAAGCTGGAGACTTCCCCATAGCTGCAAAGCTGGGGTACATTTCTATACTCTAGCATGTCCAGAGACCATGATGGCACATATATTTGGTGCAGAATCACACACTAATGGCTGGGAAGTGCAGGAGGGATCGACTGGAGTGTCTAATGACCTTCCCTAGCCTCTTCTATGAGAGAATGTCAGTGGTCTTCATGTGTTGCTCGGTGCAAAGTAGAGCCAATCAGACATTGAAAAAACCTCGCCAAATACTGATGGCTCTTAGGCTCCCACTTTCAGCTGAGTTATGCCTGGAGTAGCTAGCTACGCATGGAGAGGCAATTCTGCTCCCCCTCCCCGTGGCTACCTTCTCTGGTTGGACTACCCCCTTTATTTTCCCTAGCGTCCACCTCTGCATGTGTAAGACACGCAAAATCACCTTTTCTTATGGAGTCAAATGATTCTTCCTGGCCCCAGCGCCTCCACTCCAGATTTGAGGACAAGATTTCTCTTCTAAACTCCATTCTTTTATTTACCGAACAGCCACATAGATGTTTGTATATGTATGCACCCACATCCACGTGCACAACATATCAGCTGACATGGGAATGAAAAGATAAAGAGTCTAATTAGGACAGGAAAGATAAATTTAACTTAGAATATGTTGAATTTAAAAGGATTTAAAATATTTTGCTTCGTTGCTGTCTCTTAGAGGCCTGCTTTTTTTCTGAAGGGACTCAAAGGGGACAGATCTGGGGGAGAAGGGAGGTGGGGAGGTCTGGGAGGAGTGAAGGGAAGGTAAGATAAGGTCAGGATATATTATATGAGAAAAGAATCTATTTTCAATAAAATAAATAAATCTTTAAATGAAAGTGTCTGCGTATATATATTTGGCACTTACATTACATATGCATGCATAGATACATAAATAGGCATAATATATGCATTGATATGTAATAAACATATTTGTGAATGCGCATGTGCTCCCATGTACATAAAATCGTGGGAACACACTGTACACACATGCGTATACTTACACATACTTCCATTTAAATATATTATAGCCTTCTAAACTCAAAGTATGCAAGGTTGAATTTCTTTAAAAATTTTTTTGAAGATTTATTGTGTGTGTACAAGTGTTTTGCCTGCATGTATATATGTGCACCACATACATGCCTGGTGATCAGAAGAGGACACTGGATCCCCTAGAACTGGAGTTATAGACAGTTGTGAGCTGCTATGTGGGTGCTGGGAACGGAATCTGGGTCCTCCACAAGGAGCAACACGTAACCATTCCTCTTTTTTTTTTGTAATTTGTTCACTTTTAATTCCTTAAAAAAATTTAAGGCTATTTTATTTTATGTGTATGGGTGTTTTGCCAGCATGCATACATGCACACGACATGTGTGCCTGGTACCAGCAGAGGTCAGAAGAGGGCATTACATCTCCTGGAACTGGAGTTACAGACAACTGTAAGCTGCCATGGGGGTCTTCTGCAAGAGCAACAAGTGCTCTTAACTGCTAAGCTGTCTCTCCAGCCCCACATTTCTCTTTTTGTTATTTGTACATTTTGGTGAAAAACAAATTTCTAAAACTTCTATTTATTTGGGTATGTGTGTGTATACATACCGCAGTGCATGGAGGCGGACACCTTGTGGGAATTGCTATTCTCTCTCTATCATGTAGGTCCTTGGGATTGAATTCAGCTCAGTAGGCTTGGCAGCAAGTACCTTCACCTGCTGAGCCATCTTGTTGGTTTCCATTTGGGGATTTTGAGACATAGTCTTGCTATGTAGTCCTGGCTGGCCTGTAACTAGTTATGTAGATTAGGCTGGCCCTACATTTATAAAGTTCTTCCTTGCCTCTACCTCTCTTTAGTGCTGGGATTACATTGCTCTTCTTGATCCCTAACCCCATCAGATGCCTCCCATATACCCCAACCCCAATGCTCTCCTTCTCATCAAAGGCATCTTTACTCCCAACACTTTATTTATTTACTTTTATTTATTTATTTATTTTTGGTTTTTCGAGACAGGGTTTCTCTGTGGTTTTGGAGCCTGTCCTGGAACTAGCTCTTGTAGACCAGGCTGGTCTCAAACTCACAAAGATCCTCCTGCCTCCCAAGTGCTGGGATTAAAGGCGTGTGCCACCACCGCCCGGCTTCTCCCAACACTTTAGAATCATAGCTCTGCCACTTACTAGCTAAGCCGCATTGGGAAGTTAGCTAGCTTCTACTTCCATGGGTGTAGTTCAACATCTGCTTAGTGGTTGCAGTAATATATTCCCATACCACCATATAATATATAGTTTGGAACAACCATTCAAGGTAGACAATGTCCCTCTATACTGCTCATGCATGCTCTCTATAAAAGATGTATCAACCATAACTCATCCACATTAGTACTAAAGAGATGTGGGCCAGGAGGTCAATAGTTCAAATCCCTCTTTACTCCTTTCTTTTACCTTCTCTGACCTCAGACTTGTATCATTAACAGTGGCCAATTGCTATTTCCACAATTGCCTACCTGAAACTAGAAATCAAACTTTATTTTCCCAAAATGAACATTTTCATGGAGTTTTCCCCCTCATCTGCAATGAAAATATTTCCCATGAGACCAGGCTGTCTATCAGTGGCACACATGAATTACCCTCCTCTCTGCTAAACCAAGGGTGTCTGCTCCACTGCCAGGGCCCCTCACAATTAACCTTCGTGCATCCTCTGGCCTCTGCTTCTTGGACCAGTTTTCTCCTTTTTTGCCTTCCAACTTGATATATGTCTCTTCAATTTCAAGGTACAACTCAAGGGTCGTGGTGCATGTGAAACCATGATTTGGTTCTCACTGTCTATGTTCCCCCAACGTATCTCATTATAATACATTATCTTTTATGTATGTCAGGCTTATAGTTCCTTAAGATTTCTCTATGTCCCCCCCCCTCTGGTGCCATGTCATAGAAACTTATGCCCTTTGTTTGAAAATTACCGTGTAATTTCTATATCTTAAGTAACAAAATAACCACACACCATCATCTCTATCCGGGAACTGTTAAGTATCCAGGCATGTACTATAGTCGCAGATACTTGCAAGGGTGAGTGAGACAGGAGGATCAATTGAATCCAGGGGTTGAGTAATAGCTTGGGTAACATAACAAGGTCCTCTTTACCCCATCTCAAAACAAATGAAGAGGGCTCTGTGTGTGTGTGTGTGTGTGTGTCGGTTGATAAAGTGCTTGGCTTGCAGGCATAAGGACCTGAGTTTAATCTCTGGAACTCACATAAAAAAAGACAAGAGTGGTGGTGCCCATTTCTTAATCCAGCCCTGGGGAGGTAGGGACAGAATCTTTGGGCCTACTGGCCATCCAGTGTAGCCTAATTGATGAGATCTGGGCTAATGAGAGATGCTATCTCAAATAAGGTAGACGGCATTCCTGAGGATGACACCCAAGGGTGTCGTCTAGCTTTCACTTGCTCACTCTGTCTGTCTGTCTGTCTCTCACACACAGCTAAAACAAAACAAAAAATGTTAAGCAAATATCATTTCATTACCAGATGGAATTTGGCAAACAATACAGTGCACATTTATGTATCTAATGCATTGTATCCCTAGAGCTCAATAGATAGAAATGCTGCTAAGTAGCTTTCATTTTCCACCTATGGTTTGTGAAGCCCAGGGGGCCCCACACGACCTCACTGTGGAACAGGGAACACATCCATCTGTCAGCAGCAATTGTTTTATTGACCTGATTAAAGAACAACTATGTCCATGGTCAAAAAGATCTATCCAAACGCATCAGCCTCAGCTACACAGGAGCAATAATTAGAGATTCATTATGCCTGCATTAAAATATGAGTCAGTGGGCACAGCCCAGATTCATGTGCTATTAACATTTACCCAACTTATTTCTCTTGCTGGTTATGATGTGTGATTAGAGCCAGAGCCCATTTTTAAACAAAACCAACCAAATACAGCTTTTCTAAGGTAGCCCAGACATACCTTATAATTCACCGAACTGTATACACTGTTGTGAACACATTCCCAGCTTTCTGCTTACTGTAATTGGCACCATGATCTGATTTTGAATGTTTTTATTCCCCCTAAAAGAAAGCCTAATCCCACCAGCACTCAGCCCCGTAGCTTCCTGCTAGCTCTGACACAAAGAAGCAATACTTTCTTTATAAAGTTGCCTTTTCTGGACACTTAACATGCAACTAAAAAAAAAAACACTGCAGGCGTTTTACACTTAGCATAATTTCTCATCTTTTTTCACTTAGCGTGATTTCTAAAGGTCACCCACACTTAGCATGTTTTTTTGATTGCTGTGTCACATTCCATTGCAGTACATAGCAAATTTTGTTCCTTCATTTGAGTTTTGACTTTTGGGCTATCATTAATATTAACATTACAGATACGCCTTTGTGTGAACCAAGTTTTCAATTCTCCTTGTTTTATATACCTAGAGGTGGGAAGAATATTTGGGCCATATGGGAACTCTCTATGTTTAGCCATCTGAGAGTCTGCCAGGCTGTTTTCCAAAGTGGCTAGCCTACACATTTTTTCCATTTCCACCAGTAGTGTGAGAGTTTTGAATTTTCCACACCCTCATCAACACTTCTTTTCTGTATGTTTGATTCTGGCAGGTGTGATGTGATATCTCATTGTGGTTTTGTTCTGTGGGTCCCAAAGGACATGTTTTCATGCACTTCTCTGCGTATCTTTTTAGGGGTGTTGGATTAAATCTTTTACTTTCATTCCGAGTTGCCAATTGTGAGCTCCTTTTATACATTCTTGATGCAAGTCTCATAGATTCAATTCTATTGAGACAGGGTCTCACAATGTAGACCAGGCTGATCATGACCTTACAAAGATCTGACTGCCTCTGTTTCCTGAGTGTTGGCCCTAAAGGCATGGCCCACTCTGCCAAGCTCTACACTCACTCTCTTTTAAATATTTTCTTTTAATTCGTGGATTGCATTTCTATTTTCTGATAGTATCCTTTGCAATACAAATGATTTAAATTTTGATAAAAATGCCAATGTATCTATTATCCCCTTTGTTCCTTATATTTCTGGTGTTGTATCTAAGAAGTGTGTGTGTGTGTGTGTGTGTGTGTGTGTGTGTGTGTGTGCATTCATGGGAATCAGTTCTCAGCTTTTTCCATGTGGGTCCCTGGGATCAAACTCAGGTCCTCAGGCACAGTTACAAGTACCTTTATGCATTGAGCCATCTTGCCTGCCCATTTAAGTTTCTCCATTGTTTTAACATGAAGCAACACCGAGAGAGCAAGAGCTGAGATCTAGTTTGCCTCCATTTACTCAAGTGTCTCCTGCTATTAGCCAGGATAGTCTCTTTTTTCACAGCAGAAAGCTGAGCACTTGAAAGGCTTCCAAGTCTATTTATTTAGGAAAAATTGCCAAGTTACAGCTCACAGGATTTTTGTTCATTGGCAAGAAATAGACTTCCATCTTCCCTCTTCCAACAGTCCAAATGCTTCCAGTACATGCAGAAGGTAGAGTTTATTTTTCCCTGCAAAGATTGAGAGTGCAAAACTGATTTTTCTTTGCATCGATTTTTAACTGTCACTTAGATTGCAGGTGCCAACTAGTTATGAGTGTTTTATTTAAGTCATTAGCATTCCACCACTTTTTATTGAGACACGTCTTAAGTAGCCCATGCCACACCAACTTTTAAAGGGGCAGTGAATGTAGCTTGAGGCTTAAACTCTTGCCTCTTATAACAAAGCCTTGGGTTCAATCTGCAATAATGCTAAAAATGAGGGAAAAATGGAAGAAAAGGCAATTTTCAAAAAACCTAACAATCATCAATAACACATTAAATAAATTACAGTTAAATTTTCTGAAATTACATTGTATTATTTGCCAATGACTTTGTCTCTCAAAATCTCCTTTCAACAAATAAGGATCTCTGGTCTTTATAGATTCCAGTGTATTATTTCTCAAAGAAATGTATAAACGCCCTATCTAAATTCTAACTCAGTACTAATCCCATTTACATTTCATTTTCCATAGATTGAATATATGAATTATGGTTCGATTCAGCCCCCTTCTCAGCATTTACTCAGGCCCTCTCCATAGCCATCTCTTTACAGGAAATGTGTTTGCTAATCCACTAGCCACTCAGCTGCAAGGAGATTAATGTTACTGCATTAGAAAATGGCCCCTATAGATCATGCCAAATGAGTAATTCCCAATATTGGACTTTGTAGTAAAGCCAAAAGGGCCCTCCAAATGATGACTTTAACATTCACTGTCTATCAAGGTTCTTTTCCAAGTAACTTTACTAAAATGGTGTTTTAAATATTAATTGTTCATTAGAATTTCCTATCACTCTGTTTTGAAATGGTGCTGGCCATGGAACCCAGAGTTTTGTACATGCTAGGCAGATACACCCCCACTGAGCTAAACCCCCAGACTCTGCTGCAAGTTTTTAACCACCTTTGTTTCAAGACATCAAAGGTGAAGTAGAAAAGAAACACCTACATTTTTTCCTATATCTAAGCCTAGAACTACATGAATATTCAATGGCCATTACAAAGATATTAAGGCAGTTACCACCCCCTCCAGAAAAATCAAGAACTTCAAACACATTTCCTGCGACTCCAACTTCTGTTGCATCTTACGAATGTCCCTTGACAAGCTCTTCTACACCCCAAACAGCCTCACAAAATTTCGCCTTGGGACTCATCTTTCTGATTGTGGAGGCTATCCTGGATGGAGAGGGGCTTGTCTTATGATAGTCTTATTGGCTTATGAAAGCATAATCCTATGATCATATTTAAATGGACCTCAGAAAGGGCACTCCCCTGGGATAGAAAGGGTGTGTAAGAGAATGTCAGTAATACAGAAACCTAACAGAAAAGTTCAAAGGTTCAGGAGAGCTGGCTCACTTGGTAAAGCACTTGGAGTGCATGCATGAAGACAGAAGGCCTGACCCTAAGTACCTATGTAAATAGCCTGGTCTGGCAGGTATAGGTCTGTTACTGCCCTGCTGTGGAGGCAGAGTCAAGAGGGTCCCTGGGGCTGGCTGGCCATCTGATGGATCCAAACTGAAACCCTGTCTCAGAAAATAAGGGAGGAAAAAGTTTTAAAAAGAAAGAAAGAAAATAAGGTGGGGGTCGGTGAGATGGCTCAGTGGGTCAAAGAGCTTGCTATGCAGCTTGACTACCTGAATTCAACCTGGGACCTTTATAAAAAGCCAGGTGTAGTGGCACACATCTGGATTCCTGGCACTCCTGAGGCAGGATGGGAGGCAGAGACAAGAGAATTAACTGGAAGCACACGGACTAGCCAGTCTAGGGTACATCGTGGGGCAGACAAAACAGAAACCCAAACAAAGAAACAAACAAGATAGGAGAGAATCCACTCCTCAAAGTTGTCCTCTAACCTCCAAAAACAATAACAATAAGTCACCATTTTAATATGATGGAAGGAGATTGCAAAAGACATCCAACATACACTTCCGGAGCACACACATGCACATCCCACTTCTCAAAAGGCAAAAAGTGACAAAGATGTTGAAAGAAAGAATATAAAGGGAAGTCAGGGCATGCTGGCTCATGCCCATAATCCTAACACTAGGGAGGCAGTGGCAAGAGGATTAAGAGTTCAGAGGCATCCTCAGCTACACAGTGAGTTCTAGGCCAAACTAGACTGCGTGAGATCCTATTTCAAATACATGCAAGCACACACACACACACACACACACACACACACACACACGCATTCACAGGCAAGCATGGTGGTGCATACCTATAGTTTCAGCAAGAGGCATACTATGAGTTTGAGGTCAGTCTGGACTACATAACAAGATCCAGGACATCCAGGGCTGTATAGCAACACACTGTCTCAAACCAGCAAAATGATGCATACAAACAGATGTGAATAAAATAAGTAAAGCGCTGGTATAGTAATGAGACGATCGTTTCTTGGAACGTGTTCTAACAGAATTAGAGAAAAAAGGGCTGATTAGAAAGATTGTCAGGGATAGAGCTCTCTGGATGTCCCCCAGTTCTTTCTTTACAACTCCAGTATTCTGGGAACGCTTGTAGCACCGCCAATCTCCTGCCCCATTCATTTGGACATAATCATGTATTGCTGTACACTCTCAGTTCTTTTGGGCACAGAGTCACTTCCTGGAGGCTGATGTATGCATGAGTGCACTGTAAATATAAACAAATGCATGATTGAACAATTGAGTATAATCAGCTTAAAGCTAAATGCAATCGATTATTCTGGATTCTCCTAACAGTCATCGTAATATTAAGACAATAAAGCTAGCAATTCCCCTTGCATAGAAGTGGTAAAGTCATCAACACCATGATTGTTCTGGGTTGAATGTAAAATGCCCTCCCTCTGAGGGCCCATGGCTTTGAACACTTGGTCCTCAGCTGGTAGTGCGCTTTTGGGAGGTTGTAGAGCCTGCAGGATGTGAAGTTTAGCTGACGGAACTAGTGACAGAAGGGTTGGTCTTCAAGCCCATGAACACACACACACGACTAAAAAATAATAGGCCTGGGAGATGACTCAGTGGGTAAAGGCAAGCTGCTATCAAGCCTGATGATCTGAGTTCAATCCCCAGGACTCACAAGATGGCAAAAAAGAAGCAGCTCTCTCAAGCTGTCTTCTGAACGTTATGTGCATGCAGTGGCACGCATATCGCTACACATATATAGAAACAATAAAAAGTGTAATACAATGTTCTTAAAATGAAAATAAAAAATGTTTAAAAATATAACAAAACACTGGGCAGTGGTGGCACATGCCTTTAATCCCATCACTTGGGAGGCAGAAGCAGAGGCAGATAGATCTCTGAGTTGGAGGCCAGCCTGGTCTACAGAGTGAGTTCTAGGACAGACAGGACTACACAGAGAAACCCTATCTTAAAAAACAACAACAACAACAACAACAAAATACAATCACACATCCAATAATGATACTTTAGTTAATAATGGAGCACATAGGCGATTTCTTATGAAAACAAAATAATAAAACAAAAAAAAAAAAACGCCAAACCAGATAGGAAATATTTGAAATTTTGCTGTCCATATGATCTTTGTTACCACTTCTCATTTCTACCATTAATTCTAGCACAAAAGCAGATGGAAAGAGTGGCCATGGTCATGTTTCAACAAAAGTTTAGTTATTAAAACAGGTGGCTGAATCATGTGCTGTGGTACAAGCATAGGTAACAGTTGGAAGAATGCACACCCCCCCCCCCCCGTAGAGACAGAGTCTATTAAGTAGCTCTGGTTATCTTGCGACTTACTATATAGCCCAGACTGGCCTTGAACTCACAAAAATCCACCTGCCTATGTCTCCCAAATGCTGGGATTAAAGGTATGCTCCATCACGTCAAGCAAATGTGCACTTCTTATCTCTGAGAATGCTAGGTTGATGATGGTACATGTCACTTACATTTAACCATTGTTATTTAGTCTTTAAAATTGTTCTAATTGGCACAACTGACAAAATGATACTAATAAAGAATACAGCGGAAGCTTCATGTGATGGGGTACACCTGTATTCCCAGTATTTGGGAGGTTGAGGCAGGAGGATAGCAGACCCTGTCTTAAAAAGAAAAAAAAGGTTATTGCATAGATAACAATCAGATACTAGATTTATTACTGAATATCTTATTTTGATTTTGCTTGGTTGGGTTTTTGTTTTTGAGACAAAAGTCTTGCTATGTAGCCTCAAACAGACAGCAAGCATCCTGCATCTGTCTCCTCCGTCAGGGATTCTGGGTGTGCACCACTGTGCCTTGCTGGGGACCCTGCTTTTTATGTTTTTCGCCTGTCCCCACTCTCCCACAGCTGCCTGCACCTTCCCAAATTCTCCTAACCTCCCACAGGACAAACAGAATTCTGGTGTTTTGTTACTACAGTTTGGGGATGGAGATTACAATTTCACCTTTTATAGGCATCACATGGTATGGGAATGGGTACAGAACACATCGAAAAGTGAGGTTCCTGGATCAATGAGTCAGCGAATTTATGACTGTGATCCCAAGGGACTCGCCATTCCCCACTTTGTTCTAGATTCCTCGGCGGCACACCTGGGTACCTTCTGACCACATTGGTGCTAGGAGAAAGAAAAGCTGAAACACTGTTTCCTATGTTTGTCCCCAAGACTACCCTATGCACAATGATTTCATAGAAGGCTTCACAGGACCCAGCACCTTGAACTTCCAGGCAGTGTTTATTACAGCAAATGCATAAGGGCGTACCAACGGGTCCTAAGGGGCAAAGATGGCGCAGAGATGAGGAGGACCCATATGCAGACTTTCTTCTGCTCTCTCCCTCCCAGGAAAGGTGATACCTGGCATGCTTTGCCCCAGCAATGAAAACGTGTCTCCTATATAAAAGTTCTACCTAGAGAAGCCCATTTAAGAGGCAGGTTGGGCCCACAGGCATCCTCTGCCTACCCATGGCGAGGTTCCAGAATCTAGGAAGGAAAGCCAGCACTCAGCATCAACCATATCCACAACACAATTAGGCAACCTAAAGCAGCTTGACAAGGGAGTTGGTGATGAGGGGGAGAATGTCCTTGTCCTTTAGAGAATAGCTCATCACCTAAATTCTCTTATGTAAAGGAGACAGACAGACAGACACAAGTGCCCATACATGCACACACACACGCACACACGCACACACGCACACACACACACACACACACACACACACACACACACACACACATTCCCCTTTAGAGATAGCTCTGCCATGCCAAATCTTCCCTGCACTGTCTAGCAAGGTGAAGTCTTTTCAGATCAGCCAGCCAGTTAGTTTGACTGTATATCACCAAAGGCAGGAAGTGAGTGTGGCTTTGGGCAAACCATGGCTCCATGGGATCAACTCTGATTGGCCAGCTGCTTGCCTTGAACTACTTCACACCATTTGAACTGAACCGCAGCTCACTCCAGGCTGCCGCAGGGAAATGTGCCTGGCATGACAAAACTGTCTCCGAACAAAATTACTATTTATCGCTAGCTGCTGCTTGAGAGAAAGAGAGAAAATGACCCTATTCTTTCATTCTTCAGCACTACAAAGGGCCAAGAGGGAACAGGGCTAATACTGGCTTCAGGGATTTTCATGAAAGACTGTACCAGCTCAGCGAGAAAACAGGATACAGAATAGATAGCCTTCGGTTTGGAAGTAGGGGTTTAAATACACAAATTCCTGAACAGGCATTTTTCTCTTTAGAGCAAGTATTTTTCTAGGGATTCTCTATTGGTGCAGCTATTTCGAATGCCTAGTTCTCCGAAATTATCAAGGCTTAATAGACTACATGCATGGATAGAAAATGCTAGGGTTACAGGCAAGTACAACAATGCTGGGTGGTTTACATTTGTGTTGGGGATTCGAACTCCGATCCTCATGCTTGTCCACCCACTGAGCCATTTTCCTAGCCCTTGACCTGGACTTACAATGCCACTAATAAGCCTGCTCAGTTTGAGCTTTTTTAGAAGTGGAATTCTATGAAACGTTCTCTTGAGATACTCTGCTATCTTGCTGCATGTTCCAGTAGCTTATTCACTCTCAGAGCTGTGTAGAAATTCGTGACAGGACTAAACCATGGCTTATTTAGCCAGTCTCCTTCAAAAGGCATTTGGACTGTTTTACATTTACTGTTAGGAGGAAGAAGAGTTCAATGCATTCATTTTCCAAACTGCTAGTAAGAATATTCAAAATAACTAAATAGCAGTCTCACGATCAAGTACGTAAATTCTAAATATTCCCTCGATGAGTGTGGCACCCCCTCCCCCACCAGTATAACCCATGTGACCAAAGCCAAGAGCAGGTAGCTTCCCAGGAGACCGTCTCTATTTTAAAACACCCCAAAGCCAGGAGCAGCCCCCAAATCTTTATAATTACAGCACAGCCTCCAACTGAGATGGTTCTCTCAGTGCACAAGGTTAAGCCCCAATTCTAGAGCATCCTCTGTCATTATTTGATGACCTCCTCGGGGGTCATGCTTGGCTTTGGTTTCAAAGTCTAGCAAATGAAAGAATGCAACAAGATGGACACCGGGGCCCATTGTGTCTCCTGTCAGTCAAAGAACCCCATTGAACACTGGGATCCTTGTGGCGATCCCCCGTTGTTAATAGGTAATTACCATTTTCCTGCTTGCTGCCTGTCCAGTTTCTTACATATCACAATTAAACCATCATTTAGCCATCTCTGCTTATGGTGGGACAATTGTAGCTTTTGCTTGTCCCACAGATGGGCTCTCCTCCAAGTCTTTGTGGCTTCTCTGCAAACATCTTCTAATTATCTACATGCTTCTAAAAAGGAGCTCCCAATGGATTCTAATATTTTAGTCAAGTAGACCAAAGGTGATGAAGGAGAGAGAATCCAGACAATGAAGGGATCAGTCAGCCTTCCTATTCAAATTCTGGGAGGGGGGTAGCGGCAGCCAGGCTGGGCATCCCCGTCCTACTACCTAAGACTTTGCATCTCAGGAGGGCCATTAAGTTGTAAAGCTGCCTGCTCCTCCACAGTTCTTCCTTCCGATCCAGCTAGTCAGTACCCCCAGGTGAGCCCAAGGTATGAATGCAAAATATTCAAGCCTTGGGAAGACACACTTTACCAGTTTTCTTCAGACTCTCCTGCCTCCTCAGGACTCCTGCAATGACAGTTCACCCAGTCAGACGTTTAATCACATTCTAGCAAAGCCTCTTTTTACTGTGTAAGGTAGGAGATTCACGGGTTCTGGGGAGTATTGGCCAGGGCATCTATGGGAGTTGTTCATTATTCTGCCTTGCAGAAGTGAGGCAAAACAATCCAGAAAGAAGCAATAATTATTTGCTAAAATCTCTCTTGTTTATTTGTTTTTGAGAAAGGATCATACTATGTAACTTTGGCTGTCCTGGAACTCACTCTGTAGACCAGGCTGGCCTCAAACTCAGAGATCCACCTGCCTTCTACATCCTGAGGACTGGGATTAAAAGCTTGAGCCATCATGCCAAGCCAAAAGTCTTAATTTATGATTTTCTTGTTTGGTTACTATAAATATTTCATGATATGTTACCACATTGGAACACGGGCTTTTGGGAAACCTGCATCTATGTTCCTCAGCCGTGGTTATTCATATCTGGCTCTAGAATAAACTAGCTCTTACTTCCTTTGTATCTTGGTGATGGCACCATCACCCCATATAGTGCCTCTTCCTAGCTCTTGAGGAAACCCTTGGGTTTATTTTATAAGATGGGTCTGACAGCTGCATGTCATCTCCAATGGAAACAACCTAAATGCATTCTTTCAATAAGCCTTTTTTGAGCACCCACTGCACAGTAGGAGGGTGCAAGGACACCAGAGACTCGCAATACTGGGTTCCTCTGGAGTCTGTGCCTTAACGAAGCACACAGCACACAGACCAGGAAGGTGTTTTTCCTTTTGTGTGTATATGTGTGCTTGCATGTGCTGTCGGTGTACAGTATGGGCACACCATAAGAAATAGGTCAGGAATTGGAGCTGGGAACATAGCTTAGTTGGTAGAATGCTTACCTAACCATGCAGGGGACCCTAAGTTCAATTCTCAGGACCGTATAAACCAAGCATTGTGGTACATGTCTATAACCCCAGCACTGGGTGGTAGAGGCAGCAGAATCAGAAGTTCTAGGTCATCTTCAGCTACATAGCCACTTTGAGGTTAGTCTGAGGTACACAAAATCCTGCCTCAAAGAACTCAAACAAACAAAACAGTCAACCAAAACTATGTATGTATTGTGAAGGAAACCTCCTGAAAATAAACTGTGCTTGCAGCCAGGTCCATCCTAACCCCTCCCTCATCTAGGACCTGCTGGAGCTCATGAAGGGACTGGTCCTGTGGAACAACCCCTGAAGGATCTCCATGACTTGGGGTGGCCACAGGCTATCCCAGAGGAGTTCCAGTGAGGATCCAATGATGGTGGTGTACCAGAAACCAGTGTTCTTGAACCAGCCCAGTGACTCATTGCAGGGAACATTTGGTAGTCGAGCTGGTTGGACAACAGGGTGTACTACGCGACACACGGCTCCCAGTGCCACCAGGATGCACGAAGAGGTGTTGGATTGTGGGAACGATGGAGGAGTGAACAGTATTTTTTTTTGTAGCTGTTCTGTTTTATTCTTGTTTTTGTTTGTGTGTCTGCTTGCTTACTATGTTTTGTTTTGGTTTGATTTTTAAAAATTTCTTTTGTGGGGGCACTGCAGGGGTGAGGGGGAGGATATGGAAGGGACCAGTAGGTGAGCAGAATTAGGTGCATGATGTGAAATTCCCAAAGAATCAATAAAAAATTATTTTTTTTAAAGAAAGCAACTGCAGAAAGTGATTGATTAGAATTTTAGTACTGTGGAGAGGCTGGGATGGGAAACATCCAGAGACGTATTAATTACCTTATCTTCAGCTAGTTCTTATCCTCCAGAACAGCCATTCTTTGCTCACCTCTGGGTTAGAATTAATATCTGTGACTAATAGAAAACTTTTGACATCTATTATCTTAGCAAAATACTAGCTTCCACCAACAAGAATGCCATCGGACAGTATCTTGGGCCCATAGAAAACCTTCCCCCATCATGGCTATGCCCACCTCGCTGATGTGCCCACCACCGTATTTTAATGATCTATGACTTTCTTTCTTCTTTTAAAATTCTGTTTATTTAGCGTATGTACACATAAAAGAGGAATCACCCTCAGATCTCACCCAGCAGAAAACATGCACAAACCCAAGGTGTATGTGGAAGGGGGGCCCAGCCCCAAGTTAGCACCAGGAATGGTGCAATGCTGTGATCACAAGCCCATTACAAGCGGGCCGGACCGAAGTGTCAAACAGGCTGGAACCCTGCTGCTGGCCCTAAAACAAGTGAGTGCCACCGCCGAAGGTCTGTTTGATGCCCTCAAAGTAATACCGCTGCCAGCCTTGCCCCATCTGCTCTTCCTCAGGAGCAGGGATGCTCTGGCCTTCCATGCACAGCTCTGTCTCTCGGTTCTTGCCAACAAAGGTCAAGGAGATGGTAGCAAAGTGCCCCTCTAGCCATGACTTAAAACTGCTACTTCATAGCGATGTGTTTTTTAGGGACCAGATCAGTAAACTCTCCCGTGACATTGCCGTCAACCATGTGGAGCTCCTCCTAAGGCTGCAGGACCCTAGGGAAGGCCTGCACCCGCTCCTAGGTGATAAACATTCTTTAGAGCTTGTCCAGTGACATCGGGAAGATCTCTCTAAGGGAGATCTTACAAGTGAGGATTTTGAGCCAGGCAGTGGTGGCGCACGCCTTTAAGCCCAGCACTTGGGAGGCAGAGGCAGGCGGATCTCCCTGAGTTCGAGGCCAACCCGGTCTACAAGAGCTAGTCCCAGGACGGGAACCAAAAAAAAGTTATGTACAAGTGAGGATTTTGACACCAACAGGTTTGGCCTGGCTTTTTGAAGGAGCAGACTTAGCCTGGCCTACCTCAGTCTTCAGTGCTGGCCTACCGACTCTGTGTTCACTGTGGGCAAAATCATGCCCTGAGTGAACTCTGTCTTCAGTGCTGGCCTACCGACTCTGTGTTCACTGTGGGCAAAATCATGCCCTGAGTGAACTCTGTCTTCAGTGCTGGCCTACCGACTCTGCGTTCACTGTGGGCAAAATCATGCCCTGAGTGAACTCTGTCTTCAGTGCTGGCCTACCGACTCTGCGTTCACTGTGGGCAAAATCATGCCCTGAGTGAACTCTGTCTTCAGTGCTGGCCTACCGACTCTGTGTTCACTGTGGGCAAAATCATGCCCTGAGTGAACTCTGTCTTCAGTGCTGGCCTACCGACTCTGCGTTCACTGTGGGCAAAATCATGCCCTGAGTGAACTCTGTCTTCAGTGCTGGCCTACCGACTCTGCGTTCACTGTGGGCAAAATCATGCCCTGAGTGAACTCTGTCTTCAGTGCTGGCCTACCGACTCTGCGTTCACTGTGGGCAAAATCATGCCCTGAGTGAACTCTGTCTTCAGTGCTGGCCTACCGACTCTGCGTTCACTGTGGGCAAAATCATGCCCTGAGTGAACTCTGTTTTGACGGTGCTGATGGAAACCCCACTGCTTCTTTTAGACGTTTCACCCCTTCTTCCTTCATTAAGGCCATGAGATTTGTGTCAGGCTCATCTTTGGCAAGGCGCACACTAATCTCCACTTCATCCACACTGTTTTCAGGAGACAAACTGGGGACTTCCACATGTCCTTTGTATTGCACTCCTGACTTAGAGGTACCTGTCCAGTTGAGCTTGATGGTCTACTCATAAAAGAAAGTAAGTTTGCCTCACACTTGCCCTCCTCATCTACTAGAACTGCTAGGAACTGAGTTTTCAGCTTTTCTGTGGACCGATTTGAAGCATCCCTTTCTATCCAGTGCCCGTGGTTGAAGTTGGTGGGATCTGTCCACTCCTTCAAGAGCCAGTGTGGATCTCCCTCACCCCATTTGGCCATCAGCTAACTTATCCCTCACCAATACCAGTTCCCAAGCAGCTGCTGCCACAGCCTCAGGACTGCTCGGTCCCAGCTGCCCCGCAGTGCCTGGAAATTACTAGAAGCGGCAGTAGCACCTCCTGGCTTGCTTTTTCAATCTATGACTTTTTTGTTCTTTAAAACTATAAAAACTTCACGAAACTGCTTCCATGTTGGAAAATAAAAGTCGTAGTAACCTCAATTTGTGTTCCCAGGCCATGGTTACCAAAATGGCTCCAGAATAAACTATCTCTTATACCCTTTAGGAAGACAGCTGTTTTGTGTGTATGTGTGTGTGTGTGTGTGTGTGTTAATGTGAAGATGCCATAAGGAAACCTTCTGATTTGTAGGCTACTTTTTTTAAGTACCAAAAAAAAATAATTTGTTAGTGATTTTATTCATTTGGCAACTGTACTTACCTTCTATGTGTCAGAAGCCAGAAGTATACCAGAAGGCATAAAGAACTCGATTGGTCTCGTGGGACACTGACAATTCAAAAGAAGTCGAGAGGAGGGGGAGCACCATTTACTAGTGGTTTGAAAAACGTGTTTGTATGAGATGCTCATCACATCTGTGCTACAGAAATAGTACCCTGATGCTTCAGTACTCATGGACACCACACAAAACCATCTATTTCCTACTTTAGCATAAGGTAAGGATGGTTTCGTGGAGTGTCCATCTTCCCATATGAGTATCTTTTGTAGTGGCCAAGATCATTCTGTCTGCTTTCTTCTCTGAAGTTCAAAGCTACTTAGGATTACAATCCTTTTTCTGCCTCTCCTTTTTGGACCTAATGTGTCTACCTCTATCCCTACGCCCAGTCAGTCTTGTCTTCTAGGACTCCAGTAACAGCACACCTGAAATTCTCATGGGATTTCATGATGGTTTTGATGCAACTTCCCTATAATTTCTGAAAGGATACAGATTATTCTACGTCCCTCTGGCTTCCTGCTTTGCACCTTTGATAGTATACTGGTGTATGGAGATGTCTCAATAGCGTCTGTATTAATTTTTCTTAGAAACAATTCTAACAGGGCTGGAGAGCTAGCTCAGCTGTTAAGAGGGCATGCTACTCTTGTAGAGGATCCATGTTCAGTTCCTAGCAGCCACATCAGATAGCTCGTGACTGCTTGCAACTCCAGCTCTAGGGGATGCAACACCCTCCTCTGGTCTCCATAGGCACCTGTACACACACACAGACACACACGCATGCCACACACACAGATACTTCAAAATAAAATGAATAGTTCTTTAGAAAATGCAAACAGTCTCTAAAAAAATATTCATTCTAAGATTTTTCATTCACCTTTTCCAAAATACAAGAAAGACTAATGTTCAGCAGTTTTATAATTTGTAGCAACTTCTAGCTTTGGGGTATAATTTACATACATTAAATTTCACCTATTTTAAGTGTATAATTTAATGAAACTTAGTAATTATATGCAGTGTTATAATTACAATAATCAAGATACAAAACAGTTCCCTCTGTGCACGGTACCCTAGTGCCTTTCTGCAACTCACCATCTTTCCCAGATCCCTGATTTTCCCTTTCATTGATCAGTAGCATTCTATAGAATTGATATGCCATAGGAACAGTTACACTTTTTGAATCACATTTGCATAGTTTCAAGTTTGCAGGCATTATGAATTATGCTGCTATGAACATTAATGTATAAATCTTAGTGTAAACCGAATTCTATGTGCTTTTGCATCAGTCAGTGAATTCTTTCATATACTAAACCCAATTACAAATGCTTTTTCATTTCATGCTAACACCAACCCTCAGGTCTGGTAGTTTCAGCTCACCCCAAAACAGTGAAGTTGCACAACTTTATACCACAAGGAAGTGGAGGAGTTAGGATTTGAACTCCGCTGATCCACGTGGTTGTCATGGGGATCAAATGAGTTAATACATATAATGTGCTTAGAATAGCAGGCGTTCAATAAATGTCAGCTATTATAACTAAGCTCTTTCCCACACACGATCCTGCCACCCACAGAGTACTCAACGGTGTTGGAAATCAGGCTGCACAGCGGCGGAAAGAAATGGATAACGCCGCATCATTCCTTTCTTCTCTCTTTTACCGCTGTCCTTCACGCAGGTCCCAGGTTAAGAAAAAAAATCTGTGTCTCCTCACTTTGGCAACTGAGATCACAAAAGTAGTGACAACAGACATCCCTCCATGCTAACACATAAAACAAAATGATTTCACTGGGACGAGCCTCCTCGTTGGGCCAGGTGGATTTTGTACCTGGAATCTGACAAGAAAAACAAGGTGATCCTTATTCGAGTTTCCTCACCCCCATCACCAACCATTTTTTTCTTTCCTTGAATCACTTGAGTTTTGTGGATTTGAAGAACACTTCTCACAAATATTACAGAACTCTTTCTGGGAAAAGCAAAAGATGACTTTCATTTCAAATAGAAAGGAATCTGGGGTTCAGAGTTCAGGTCCATGTTTGGGGATAAATATGTAGATATGTACACACTGAGGTTATCTACAGAGTAATCTCTGTGATGGCAAAAGATTTAGTTTTAAAAAATGGTTCCTATCTGAAGCCCAGTAAGAGCAGAGTACTCTTATAAACGCTACAAAGGAGTTTGTTTAGTTTGAGGGTTTTTTGCTTGTTTTGTTTTTGAGGTAGGGACTGGATTGCGCTAGAGAAGTCAGGTTGGCCTTGAACTCAAAGACAGTCCCCTGCTTCTGCTGGGACTGAAGGCTACACCAGCAGGTCTGGCTAGTTTTGCAGTTTTAAAGAGAGCCACTTAAGAAAAGCATATCTGAAAATCCCGCAGGAAGGAATTGAAGAGTTTTTGTTCCTGGTGTGCTATCATCCACTTTTGTCCTCTCGATCTTGTCAGATAAGCATTTTTGGCAACTGTCAAGTTTTTTCCTCACTGGATATGAGACCGGTAGAATGACCAACTTCTCAACGTACGTACACCTCTCTAAGTGAAGTGGGACTTTTGCCTTGTTTCAGCTGGCTATATTTGGTGCCTGTGTTAGTCTCAGCTACTAGGGCGGCTAAGGGAGGAACATGGGACTTCAGAACTAGCCTAAACAGCATAGTGATTCCTTGTCCTAAATAAATAAATAAATATGCTTTTAGTTTAGATTTTATGTTCAAAATCACTCAGATAAATTTGAACTGACGAGGAAGAGTCTGAAGAGACGGCTCGGTGGTAAAGAGCACACACTGCTTTTGCAGAGGATCTGAATTCAGTCACCCATGTCTCCCAACCACGTATAGCTCCAGCTCCAGGGGATCTGGTACCCAGTACTGGTTTCTGCAGGCTCTGAACACAATGTGCACATATATACATGCAGGGGAAAACTCATATACATAAAACATTTTTTTTAATTTAGCTGATCGATATCTATTATTTTGGCTCTTAACTCTGGTTTTGGTGATCATGCTGAAAAATATTATAGTACTTAAAAAGTCAGTAATGAACATTGTGTTTCCAAACTCACCCTCAGGACTTTATATTATGTTTCAACAAATAAGAAAATTTTTTTTAGCCTCATGGCATTCTAATGAACTTGATAATTAAAAAAATAACCTGAACAGATTTGATTAACTGAAGTAGTATATGCAAATAGTAATACCAAAAATGAAAACATAAATAAAGGGCATATATGTAGAAAATAAGACCCCACTATAGGTTTCATACATACAAGTCCCGAAAAAACTATAGCCAAACTCTGTTTCCATTTGTTCTGACACTCTTCAAGGGAAGAAAAGTCAGTAGATTCTCCAGGAGTCCATGACTCAGAAGTGGTGACAATTATCCACAATGTTCTCAGGTTGTGTTCTCAAGTCAGTAGATGAAGCAAACTGTTATGTGGTCAAAAGCATAGTGCCTACTGGTATTGAGACGTTACAAAGCCACAGAGAAGCAGGCTGGGGTTGTAGCTCAGTAGGTACTCACTTAGCATGCATGAAGTCCTGGGCTCTGTGATTCCAGTGCTCGGGACGTACAGTCCTTAAAGCCTAAGCCTATTTTTCAAAGCATTAAATCATAACAGTAACCATTGGGCATTATAAATGATATGAAGCATTAGCAATAAATGCAAGAATAGCCAGCCCCCTATATTCATGTATAGATCCAACAAGCAGCAACTGAGCATGCGAAAAAATTCTGTCTGTAGTGAACACAGATGGAATTTTTGTTCTAGGCCTAGGGATGTAGCTCAGTTGGCAGAGTGGTTGCCTCGCATGCAAAAGATTCTGGGTTTGGTTCCTACCACCACACAAAATGCATGTAAGGGCGAATGCTTGTAGTATTAGCACTTGGGTTGGAGGTAGGATGATCAAACAGTTTAGGTTCATCCTAGGTTACACAGAGAGTTCAAGACCAGCTTGAGATATATAAAACTGTCTCAAAATAAGCAAATTGGTAAATAATAATAAAACAAGTTTTCTTATCATTATTCCCTAAACTACAGAATGAGTTTCATGGCTTTTATGCAGTAGTGTATACTATAAATGATCTAGAGAATATGGGAATATGGGCATGCATTGTTGTGCACTGTAAGTGATACAGAGAATATGGGACAGACATACATGATATATAGATATTTTCTCCCTTATGGTACAGACTGAACCCAGGGCCATATATTATTCTAGTGCCTGTGTCATAGAAATAATCTGCCTTCCCAGGGAGAAATCACTCTCTACACTTAGAAATTAATAAAGGAAAAGCTCTTCACTGAAATAAAGTGTGTGGTTAGCTGTGGCTACTGTCCAAGGAAGAGCTGGCTTTGAATAAAAGATTTCACTAACACACACACACACACACACACACACACACACACACACACGCACTTTAGGCTTATGCATGCCACATAAACTGTCATCCTTAAATGTCTTTTAGGTCCCTGGTCCAGGTTACACTTTGAACAATTTAAATAGAGACAAGAGACTGCAAGTCTAGCTGCTTGACCAGATGGAAGATTTACACAGCAAAGAGACTACCAGAATTATGGCTTTAGCACACCAGTGTTGTTCTGTTCAAATACTTGCTACCTGGGTGCATTGGCCACCTGGCAGAATTATGCTTTTCATGATATGAGGGGACTTAATGGCAGAACAGGCAGGATTAATGGTATTTGTTAACCTGCTCTGCCTTCTTGAGCTGACTGTCAGAGGGATGGTTGTCTTTAGGGATGGGCCTAATGGCTGTCAATCCCGCAGAACAAGCATTTATATAATAGTGCTTAAATAATTTCTCTTATCTCTAACAGGCCTGGTTAGCATATTTTTTATCTTTCGGGAATTTTGGCAGCTGCATTCCCTTAACTGAGTTCTACTTGACACCAATTCTATTACTTGGAGTTTCATCTATATCATCTGAACTGAATCTTAAACATCTTATATGCAGATATTAATATGCTATTTTATAAGGGTCGTGAGCATCTATGGATTTGGTCTCCAGGAGAATACTGAGACCAATACCCTGCAGTTATCAAGGGCTCACTGAACACTATAGAGTTACTGGAAAATACTCAATGAGAAAATTATGACCATCCCTTCCTAAGAGCTATCTGTTTGACTTCTGCTTTAAGAATTGGAATAATCACACAAAGCCATTGAGCCATAATGTAATCACCCTTTCCCACCCTCAACCCCACCAGTACAGGGGATCTTGCTTTGGCAGACAGCACTGATGGCCTCTGCTCTGTTCTGATGATCAAGGGGCTTGCGCATTTTCACATGCTACATAATTAATTGCACCAAAACCTTCTCCAGGGGTCATCCTTGAAAAAATATGAGCCACAAAAATTAGTTTCACATCAACATAGTTATCTCATTTCTAGGTTTAAAACAAATACTCTCTCCACGCACTACAATCATTTGAAATAAAAATGTGCCAAGCTCCATTTAAGTTGCTCAGTCCATAGGAACTATTTCCATCTCCTATAAAAATGGTAGCTCACACTGTCACAACGCAGAAATTTCGCTTGAAGACTGCAAGGATTTGGCCTCAGAGGGGGAAAGAAAAACAGGAGCTCCAATGCCACATGCAAAAGCAAGCTGGTTGTGTATATTCTGATGCCAACCAAGCTGGCCATTGTGTGCCCCTTTTCCATGCTGGCTGCTTCCCAGAGCTCATTACGACAAAGGTTGTTCTTTCTCCCTCCTCAATGAATGCGGCTTTTGAATACACTTTCTAGTTCTATTTGGTCCCAGCACCGATAGGTTATTTTAACCATGATCTCCTAATGGGAAATTCACTCACTTTATTCCCAGAGAATGAGCTGCCCTGTGACAATTATAGCAGTTTTCAAAACTACAGGATATGTGGTGTTTTTGAAAGGAAAGGGATGGAGTCCTTGGCAAAACAACAAAGAACCAATTTCCCTTTGGTCTATCCTTGTCTGTTTTAAAGCTTGCAGTGAAATGGTAAAAGCAACAGGGGAAGTACTTGGGTTGCAGTTTTGTAGGTGCTACACATAGTTTTTACTAAAATAAGCTCTGTTCCTTTGTGTGTGTGTGTGTGTGTGTGTGTGTGTGTGTGTGTGTGTGTGTACACGCACGCGCGCGCAAGTGCCATAGTGCACATGTATGTGTGTGGAGGTTAGGACAACATTGAGTGTTAGTCCTTGTCTTGTCTTCTACCTTGTTTGAGCCAGGGCCTGCAACATACACCCCAGGCTAGCTGGCTTGTGAGGCTCCGGGGATTTTTCCGACTCTACCTCTCATCTCACCACAGAGTACTGGGATTGCAGACACTGGTTACTATGATAGGTTTTATGTGGGTTATGGGGATCTGAACTCAGGTCCTCACAACGGCATAGCAACTGCTTTACCCACTAAGTCATCTCCCCAGCCCTAAGGCAATTTTTTGTGGTATCTTATTACTGCTCCGAAAACTAGTGGGCTAGGGTCATTTCTTTCTGGAAAGCAAAGCAAGGTTAGCAAAAAAGAAGAAAAACTTTCAATGGAACTAATGAAGTGATATGGAAAAGGTGGTCTATCTCTTGACTTCCCACTTTATGGCACAAAGGACCACGGGAATCAGCAAGAGACTTGACAAATGCTGGAAGAGTTGATGCTGACCTTTGAGCCGTCAGCCCATCTCCCCAAAGGCTTGCATAGTGATGGCAATAAACCAGTGAAAAAGGTCTGTGTAGGGTCTCATTTAGCAAAATGGCAGAGTAGCTGACATAGTGCCAGTTCCCTCTGGTAGAAGGCAGACAAGGGAGCGCTGCCACATTCGTGCCTTGGGCACTGTTTTGGGGGAGGCAGACACACTTCTCAAGCTAGGTGGTGCAGGCAAGGGGCTCTGAAGGGAATAATTTTGACTTTAGAATCTTCTAAAGGTTCTTTTAAAAAGCAAATTTGTTTAGTGGATGGAGGTCTCCTCCCGCCAATATACATGTGTGTGCAGGTGGAGGTCAAAAGTTTATAGATAACATTTTCTTTAATCACTCTCTACACTCCCAACCTTACTTCTAGTTCATTTGAGACAGGGTCTCACTTTGTAGTCCTGGCTAGCCTAGAGCTCATTATATAGACCAGGCTGGCCTGGAACTCAAGAGACCCATCTGCCATTGTCTGCTCAGTGCTGGGATTAAAGGCAAGCAAAACACCACCGTGTCCAGCCACCTCATTTTCTGACAGAAACTCTCACCGAACCTGGAGGTCACCAATTCTGCCAGACTGACTGACTAGCAAGCCCAAGGGCTCTTCCTACCTCTGCCTCCCTTGTGCTTAGATTACAGGCATATGCTACCATTTGCGACTTTTTACATGTGTGGTAGGTATTCAAACATGGGCCTATTTGCGCACTTAGCACTTTAGCCTCTTAGCCAGCTTCCTGGGCCCCCGGGATCAATTTCTTCATCATTATTAATTTTTCACAATCATTCTTTCCCTGTCCTTCACTCAGAGCCCCAGTTAAAAAAGAAATCTGCAACTGATGTCACAACAATAGTCACAACAGACACCTAGCTAAGACACATAGTGACGTGGAAGATGAGCGTACTAGTTGGGCCGGGTAGATTTCTGCATGTGGAATTTGTACCTGAACTTTATTTATGAGAGAGAGAGAGAGAGAGAGAGAGAGAGAGAGAGAGAGAGAGAGAGAGAGAGAGAGAGAGAGCGCTATGGTGCACTTATGGAGCCCAAAGAACAACCCAGGGTAATTAGTTCTCTTCTTCTACCATATGGGTCTTAGGGATGAAATGGAACTGGGCTAGTCAAGCTTGACAGCAAGTGGCTTTACTTGCTTGGCCATCTGTCTGGCCCAGGATCAATTTCTTGAAGGACAGCTGCTTTAGAGACCTGAATTATCTCAGATGTGTGGCTCTGGAGATGCTGTCATCAAAGTGCCCCACAGAAAAGCAAATGGAAGGCCGGAGTGTTGGAGTGTCTTGTGGTAATCACCTTTCCCCACCGTGTTTCTATAAATGGCAGGAATGAAAGGTTAAACAAGAATTTCAGGGAAGAAAGTCAGAAAGACGAGCTTTCACAACCTTCTCCAGTGCAATATATGCCACATGCAGTAAAGGCTATGTGGTGAAAATGCTAGCAGGCAGCAGACTCTGTCACAAAAAAGCCTCCTGGCTTGGAAGAATCCCCTCAGCTTCCTATGGTATTAAATAGATGCTTGATTCCACTTCCTTATTTCTCTAAAGTGCAGACCACAAAACCATTGACTCACAGGATCGTGTGCATGTGAGAGCTTCTGGTAAACTGTAAATTAGCTTGTGACTTTGTGATCCGAAAGAATGAACAGGGCCAGTGAGATGGTTTCAAGGCTAAAGGTGTCTGCTGTCAAGCCTGGTGACCTGAGTTCGATTCCCGGGGACCCATATAATGGAAAGAGAAAACTGATTCCTATAAATTGTCCTTTGGCCTCTATAGGCCACTCTGGCACATCTACCCTCAATAAACAAACAAGCAAATAAATAAATGTGAATACATAAAATATCTTAGAGTAACTCTAACCAAACAAGTGGAAGACTTTAAATCTTTGAACAAAGAAATTGAAAAAGACACCAGAAAGTAGAAAGATCTCCCATGCTCTTGGGTAGGTAGAATTAACATAGTACAAATGGCAATTTTACCAAAAGTAATCTACAGATTCAATGCAATGTCCATCAAAATCCCAGCAAAATTCTTCACAGACCTCAAAAGAATGGTACTCAACTTCATATGGAAAAGCAAAAAAAAAAAAAAAAACAAAAAAAAAAACAACAGGATAGCTAAAACAATCCTGTACAATAAAGGAACTTCTGGAGGCATCACAATCCCTGACTTCTAACACTACTACAGAGCTACAGTACTGAAAAAAGCCTGGTAGTGACATAAGAACAGACAGGAGGACAATCCACAAACCTACAAACACCTGATTTTTGACAAAGAAGCAAAAAATATCAAATGGAAAAAAGAATGCATATTCAACAAATGGTGCTGGCATAACTGGATATCAACATGTAGAAGAATGAAAATACATCCATATCTATCGCCATGCACAAAACTCAAGTCCAAATGGATCAAAGACCTCAATATAAAACCAAACACTCTGAAATTCAAAGAAGGGAAAGTGGGAAGTAGGAGACCACTTCCTAAAAATAAATGTAAATATAAATAGTCAAACAAGGACATAGTTCAGTTAGCAGAGTACTTGTCTACCACGATGAAGCCCCGAGTTTGACCTTCAACACTGTATAAACTGAATACGGGTGGATAGATGCCTGGAAGATCAGTGCTTTTGAGGAAGAGGTAGGAGATTCAGAAGTTCAAGGTCAAGTTTAAGGCCAGCCTGGGCTATATGAGGACCTGTTGCACAGAATAAGATAAAACAAAATAACAAAATCATTGTCTGCTTGGACAAGAAACAATGACCTTTGGCCAGAAAAGAATAGGGAAAAACTAATTGAAGAAAGAGAGATCTGAGGTCTCAAAATGATTAGAAGATATGAACAAATTTAAGCATTCCAGTGAAGACATTGAAGGAAGTAACTAAATCTTTCCCTATATTATTGAGTGGGGCATGGAAAACATCTGCAATTTGCAAGAGGGAAAGGAAGATATATGCTTTAACAGCCATAGAGTAGAGAATTTGATAGACATTCTAGCCAACAGTCTACAAGCGACTTTTGAGAAATGTATGAGTACTTAGGAATGGGTACAGTGAAATTAGATGCCAGACCAGCCTCTCCTTGTTTCTTTTGGTAATGTTACCTTGCTATGCTCAGGGAATACTGTAGGGACAAGCTATCGGGGTTTGGATAAGTATATTAGTCAAGTTTCTTTACTGTACAAAACATCTGAACTAAACAACTTAAGGAAATAAAGGTGGTATCTGGACTCATAGTATCAGAGATTTAATGGGTTGATTTCCATGACTACCCAGTCTCCTTTGTCTGGATCTCTGGTAAGGCAGAAGATCATGAAGGGAGGGTGCAGTAGAACAAAGAGACTCACATCATGGTGGCCAGGAAGCAGAGAGAAAAAAATGTCTGCATTTTCTCCTTCTTTCCCTATTATTCCATCTGGGAGCCCTGTCTATAAAATGGTTGCTGCTTTCATTCAGGGGAGGTCTTTCTTCCTTAGTGCATCCTCTCTGGAATCATCCTCACAAACATAGACAGACACATGTTTTCCTAATCTTCTAAGCAAACCTATTCACCCCAATGTGTATGTATGCATATGTGTGTCCACAGCCAAGTGTACACTTGTGTGTAGAAGCCAGAAAACAACCTCAGCAATCATTCCCTGGATATCACCCACCTTGTTTCTTTGAAACAGAAGCTCTCATTGATGTGGAACTTGCCCAGTAGGCTAATCTGGGTGCAGACAAGCCCAAGGGATTCACCTGCCCCATTTTGCAGCACTGAGATTATAAGCATGTATTTCCATGAAGGACTGAGCTTTATGGACTGAGCCATCTCCCCACCTTTCCTAGGCATAGGTCCACTCAATCAGGATTAAACACTGCCAGGGATTTACCAAAGCTTTAAGCTTCCCTGTTCAAAAGAGAATTCAGAAGAAATTCCTTCAGGAAGATTGGTGCTTAAAAGATCTCCAAGCTGTGTCTGGAAGCAGTGATCCAAGCATGAGGTGGCTGAGTGGGATGCCGGTATTTCTGTGTGCTATGTGCCTCAATTGTTGTCTTGTTGTTATGATATGATACCCTGACAAAAGCAATGGAAGGGACAAAGTGTTCATCTGGGCTCACATTTCCAGAAGTTTCATCCCATCATGGCAGGGAAGACATGGCAGCGGCTAGCAAAGGCATGATGGCAGGAGCAAGATATTGGCTGGCCACATTGTCGCTGCATTCAGGAAATACAAAGGGAATAGAAAGTGGGGCTGGATTATAAAACAGCAAGGCTCATTCCCCGTGAATACTTCATCCAACAAGGCTCCCCGCTGCTGTTAAAAGTTCCAGGACCTTCCCAAACAGAGCCACCAGTTGGGAACCAAGTGTTCTAAACCACAACACATATCAATGTTTAAAATTACATTATTGGTGGTACTTTGATGATTAACTGTGCAGGGAATTTGAAGCCAAGAAAGAAGGCCAACCTATGGCATTGCAAAATTAACTGGGTACCTAAAGGAACCTGGAAATTTAGAAAAATGGGGAGACTAGAAAGATTGAATGTCATGAGGACAAATGTCTGGGTCTTAGGAACTAAACGCATGATTTCAAAACGGGGTGGGGGAAAAGGTGTGGTGGTTTGAAAGAGATGTCTTGGGCATACGAATATTTGATCTCCAATTGGCCACACTGTTTGGGGAGGCTTAGGAGGTATGGCTTTCCTGGCAGAAGTATGTCACTGGGGGTGGCTTTGAGAGTTTAAAGACTGGCACCATTTTGAGTTTGCTATCTCTGCTTCATGGTTGAAGATGTGAGAATTCAGCTTGCTACACCAGCCACCATACTTGCTTGCTGCCACACTCCCCCCGCCAAGATAGACTCTTACCTCTTTGAAACCAGAAGCCAAACAAATCCTCTCTTCTGTAAGTTTCCTTGGTTAGAATGTTTTGTCACAGTGATAGAAAAGTAATTAATACAGAAGATTTGGGGCTGACTCAACAGCCCCAGAAAACAATTGAACAGGCTTATTTTGGGCAAACATCTCTGTAAGTTCAAATGGTGTCGTCACTCAAGAAGGCCAACCAAAGCTTACATTGAAACCCAAGTAGGAATGCTGATATCCATGTTCCATTCCGGATATGTATTGTCTTTAACAAGGAGTCTAGCAACCATACAGAAGAGGATGTGGGTGGATTAGAAGTACCCAGCACACTTTCTCTCCTGAACTCCACACTCTGTGAAATGTCTCTATTTGTGAGTAAGTGAAGCATCAGCACTGAGAAAAATTCAAGTAGGGCGAAGAGTCTTCCAGGAAGTGAGAAATTCTTCATGGAAATTTAAATTGCTTGCAAGTATGTTTTAAAGTACTATTGGAAGGAGTCATTGAAATGACAGGAAATGCTTTGTGTTAAAAATCACTTTTATACAATAGCTGAAAATTCCAGATTTTGAAAATAAAAGGCCAACATTTAAGTAGAGTTAAGTTTCCAGGGTTTATTCTGGTCTCGACTTTAGAAGATTGCCTTCACAACTGAACGGAACTATGAAACTTTTAACTCAGCTCCAAAACAAGCCTGGGCTTTCCCCCCTTCCATTTCATTTATTTCCATTAATAGAACATGAATTAGATATGCAAATCCACTCTTGCTAAAAGTAAAATATAGGCTCTTAGTCATCTCTTCTTTGGTAAAATTGTCTGGTGTTGGTTATTAATCAGCCCACAAGTAAAAGATTAACTTTTAAAATATGATGGTTGCATAAGAGTTTTCCTTTACCCCTTGGGTCAAATGAGGGGAAATTCCATGACCTAGAAAGCAATGTATGCTGTTTCCACAGAAAACATTCTGTTTCCACAAAGTTTGGCAATAGCATTCCTGGGCAACTAATATCTTTCCTTTCTCACACTTCTTCAAGAAAGCAATTCACTGCAGAATTTCCCAAAGTGATTATTGATTTGCACGTAAAATAAGACACCCCACACCCACAATTCTGAAACCCCAAGGAAGCATTTCTTACCTTAATTCTCAAGACTTTCCAACGTGGTTAAGTATGTATCTAAGACAGCAGTACTGGGTAGGATGCTAAGAAATGCAGAAATGTGCAGCTGCCCAATCCCCAACAATCTATCTTCTGAGACAACAGACACACAGAGCATGGGAAGCTAGGAGACAATTCTCCAGAAGAATTTGATCAAAGGTCATTGTGCTGATGGTCCCAAAGACAAAGATTAGTTATCACATAATCAAGGGCTAAATGGAGTGTAGTACATATATACCCACACAATGAATTACTGAACCATGGGAAGGAAGGAAATAGAAGTCATGACATAGATAAACCACAAGAAACATTGTGCCAAGTGAAGGAGGCCAGACGCAAGAGTTGACATATGATTTTACTTAAACACCCAGAATTAAAAAACCCACGAAGACAGGAAGGGAAGAGTGGTTGCTTAGAGCTGTTTAGAAGTGGAGAAGGCATGTCGGATGTCAGTAAATGAGGTTCTTTTTTCTTTCTGAGGTACTTGTAATAGAACCCGGGGCTTTAAGAATACCAGACAAGTGCTCTATCACTGAGCTGCACCTCCAGCCCTCTATTTTAGGGGGAAGAAAGTATTCTAAAATTAGACTGTGGTGCGGCTAGAGAGATTGCTCAGTGGTTAAGAGTACATACCACTTTCCCAAGGAACTGAGTCTGACTCCCAGCACCCGCATCAGGTGGCGTACAACTGCCTATAACCCCAGCTCCAGGGGGGTCTGGCACCTCTGAGCTGTGTGAGCACTTACATTCATGTGCATATACCTACCATAGACATATAATTAATTTTAAAAATCTTAAAAAATATGATTAGACTGTGGTGATGTGGACACAGCCTTGTGGCTATCCAAAGACAGGGTGAACTGTACATGTTAAATGGGTGAATTATGTGGCATATAAATTCTATTTTAATTGCTAAAAAATGAAATTGTGACAAAATGTGGGACCTGCAATTTATGATCTCTGTTTATCTGATTTAATTTCCATCTTGAGACAATTCGTTCCCCTTTTACTTTTTTTTTCCTCTCAGAACACAGGACCCTTCCAATTTTTTAAAGAACTTTTATTTTGTTTTGAGGTCACTTTAGCCTTTCAGGAGGGTTGTCAAAATGTCAGAGAGCCATACAGTGGTATAGTATTTGTGTTTTAATAAATAAAGCTTGCCTGAAGATCAGAGAGTAAAACAACCACACTGGTTAGCCATACAGACCAGGCAGGGGTGACACACACCTTTCATCCCAGCAGCCACACTAGTTAGCCATAGATGCCAGGAAGTAACAGCGCATGCCTTTAATCCCGGCCCTAGAGAGGAGTATAAGACGAGAGGAGACAGCTCTCAGTAGTCTCATTCTGAGGATTCGTGAAGTCAGGATCGCTATTTCAGTCTGAGGTAGAGGTAAGAGTCAGTGGCTGGCTGCTTTGCTTTTCTAATCTTCAGGTTGAACCCCAATATCTGTCCCTGCATTTTTATTAATCATACAACAGAACCAAGCACTGTAATTCCAGCATCTGGGAGGAAGAGGGATTCCAAATTCAAGGCCAAACTGGGCTAGAAAGTGAGACTTTGTCTCAATGGGTAAATGCCATTAGAGTTTTGATAAATTCCTTACTAACTGAGCTTCTTATGTTAACATTTACATTGCTATTCAACAGTCTTCATAACTGGACAGCCAAGCTTGGTACAGCGCTATCAACTCAACTATAGCAGCTATCAGTTCTTCAAGTAGCATGCCCTTTTCATCCTAGGATCTTACACCGGGTTTACTTTTCACATGTCTTTGGTCTACGTCAATTTGACAGTCTCTCAGTCTTCTCTATGACCTTGACTCTCTTCAAGATGATTGGGCACACCCTGGCTGTAGGTGACATTTCCTCTTGTTTGGTTGAGGTTGTGCATTGGAAGGGAAGTCAGAATCAGACAATGGTGGCGCACGCCTTTAATCCCAGCACTCGGGAGGCAGAGGCAGGCAGATCTCTGTGAGTTCGAGACCAGCCTGGTCTACAGAGCTAGTTCCAGGACAGGCTCCAAAGCCACAGAGAAACGCTGTCTCGAAAAAAACAAAAAAACAAAACAAAACAAAAAAAAACCAAAAAAAAAAAAGGAAGGGAAGTCAGAATAAGGATGCTTTTGACATCGCAGCGCGTGGTATCAGGAGTGAATGATACTGATTAAGTGTTCTTGATCCATATTACTTTTGACATGCACCTTGATCACCTGGCTAAGGTGGGGTCTGCTAAGGTTCTCTACTGACAAGTTGAATGTAGAACTAATTTTCATGGGCATAACATGTTGACTTGATATCTGCCAGGGGCCAGAGACAATATAAAGCTTAAGAATATAATTGCTCATTTCTGTGTGTGAATTAAGATGATCAATGGAGCCTTTAAGACAGAGAAAACCCAAGTGTCTTTAGGGAAGACACTGAGAAGTTTGATTTTTTTTCCCCATCTGCAGTATTTCACATTCTATGGACTTTGTTAGGCGAATTGGGGCTCAGAAGAAGCCAAAGTACATCAACCATTCACTTGTCCCTTACCTAGGAAGCACATGCTTCAAACTGCCAATGAATTCCCCAGAAGGTGCACAGGACAAGACCTGTATACAGTGTAGCACCTTTTCCATCTTAATTAAGGACTTGTCTTTCACTATTGGCTAGAAAGAACTTCTACAGTTTACGGTGTGATAGCAAAACTAATACAAATTTCCTTTTCTTTCTTTCTAATTTCATGGCAAGAGTAGATCTTAGCAACCTCAGCATATGGATTTTGTCTTTCCTGACTGAGCTGAGGATTTTTACCTTTTGTTTTAAAGAAGTGTTTCTCTTTGGCACATACCATAATCATTATTACTAAGGAAAATAAGAGTGATTTGCAAACAAACACTATGATACCACGAGAGTTATTTTGACAACTAAAATGGCTACCATGTGCCTAATAATGGATACTGAATATACTAAGGAGACAATGATTCCCTTCCAGGTCCAAGACTGTACGTAATATTTCATTCTACTATTCAAAATGGAATCCAATTTAAAACTTCTGGAATTCTTCATCTAAACATTTAAAGACTTTTAAAGGTTGACAGAAAATAACCAAAGAAACTAACAGCATGATTAGTACATGTCACTTTGTATGTGTTTGTGGGGGTTGGGGATGATGTATGATGATGCCCTTGTGGGGATCCCAGGGGAAGATATCGGATGTTTTGTTCTATTACTTCCCTAGGAGGCAGAGGGATTGTACCACCACTTTCTGCCTTAGTCCCTCAAGACCGAGTATCTCACTGAATCTGAAGCTAGGCTGGTGGCTGGCAAGCCCCATCAATACTCCCATCTCTACCACCTCTCAGCACTGGGGTTATAGGCATGCACATATACGCATACAGAAGTTGACCTTGTTCAGCTTTTATGTGGGTTCTGGGGTTTTGAACTCAGGTCCTCATGTGTGCAGAAGCGCTTTAATCATCTAAGCCATCAGCTCAGCTCTATCAGTCATTAAACAAATAAAGCAAAGATTTATTTCCATTTTCTCTGTGTTGGTGTTTTGTCTGAAGAGGGCACCAGATTCCCTGGAACTGGAATTGCACGTTGCTGTGTACTGTCACATGGGCACTGGGAACCGAGCCTAGGTCCCCAGCAAGAACACAAGTGTTCTTAATTGCCAAGCCATCTCTCTAGCTCACTATATGTCACTTTTGAGAGTGACAGGGATATTTTCAATAATGATTCCATAGGGGCAAAATAAATTTGGACTTTCCAGGGTATCCAGGATGCACGGCTACCTAGGCTGAGGGTGAAAAAGAAAACAGGGTTAGCATTGTGAGTTTTAAAGCCATCAATGCAAAAACCAGGGAGTGCAGAATGAATGGGAAGACCCAAAGGTGGGTGTTGGAGATTTGTAGAGAAAGGAAGACAGGAAAGTGGCCAAAGATTGCCCACACTGAGGGTGTCAGTAGAGCAGAGGGGATGTGAGTGAGGACTGGAATAAGCGAGAAACAGAACAAAGAATCAGGGGTAAAAAGGATCCTAGGATTTGACAGAGAGAAGAGAGAACTAGAATGAGAAGTGGAAACAGTTGAACTTGACCTCGGTAAAAAGTCCAGTATAAAACCAAAGCCAGGCAAGGCAAGCAAGTGCCCTCAGCTTATGACTCAGAGTGCACACTCCTTTAGGACTCTTCCGCACTGACTTAGCCCCAGCCATGGGGAAGGTATTGAAAGCTTCGGAAATATACATGTTAGGTAAAATTCTAATGCAGCCAGACGCAGAGGCAAAATGCCAGGAACTGGAGAATTACCACCCCATATGATGTCTGCAGAATGAGACTCTGAAGGAAACAAAAGGAGAAAAGGGTTTGCCTGATTTCCCCCTGGAAATAGCATAAGAAAATTTGTCACTCTGAGGTGTTAGCAGCCACAAGACACATCACCTGCTTCGCATTAGCAACTGTGAAGGGAAGTGCTTTGTTGCTGCTGTTCGAGACACAAGAGAGCTCAGATTTGAGTGTAACGGTCTTTAAGTTTTAAAAATGCTACGTGTGTAGGTGTTTTGCCTATATGTATGTCTGTGTACCACAAGCATGCCTGGTGCCCTTGGAGGCCAGAGGAGGGCATCTGATCCCCTGGAACTCGAGTTACAGACAGTTGTGAGCCACCATGTGGGTGCTGGGAATTGAACCCTAGGTCCTCTGGAAGAGCAATCAGTGCTCATAATCACTGAGCCGACTGTCTACTGCAAGCTTGGTGTTCTTAAAATGATACAGGGTGGCTCAGGTTCCCGTGTGAACTCCATCACACAGGCATAAGAAGTCCACTGACTGATCCACTCCATATGTCTCCTTAGCCTTAAGATGAGGCTTGCCCCTTTCTGAACAGAAACAGAGGAGGAATGAATGGGTATTGGTGGAGGGGAGGTAGGAGAATGGGAGAAGAGGAGGGAGGGGATACTTTGGTCGGGATGCAAAATTAATGAATAAATTCAATTACTACTACTACTAATAAAGAATACTGATAGTGTTTCTTTTATGGGAGATGAAAATGTCTTGGAACTTGAGTGGTACAAGACTGTCAATATCTACTAGACACAGTTGAACTCTTCACCTTAAAATGATCTACTTTATGTTATGTAAACATAATCTCACTTTTTCTTTCTTTTTTCTTTTCTTTTCTTTTTTTTTTTTGAGACAGGGTTTTCCTGTGCTTTGGAGCCCGTCCTGGAACTAGGTCTTGTAGTCCAGGCTGGCCTCGAACTCACAGAGATCCACCTGCCTCTACCTCCCAAGTGCTGGGATTAAAGGCGTGCACGGTCACTGCCCCGCTTTTCTTTTTTTAAAACATCTTTATTTTTTCAAAAATAAATTGTGTGGATGTTTTGCACAGGTGTGCCTGGTCCCTGTGGGGGTCAGAAGACAACATCAGATTTCCCTGTAACAGGAGTTATAGGTGGCTGTGAACCACTATGCAGGTGCTGGGAATTGAACCCAGGTCTTCCTCAAGAGCAGTCAGTGCTCTTAACTCATAAGCCATCTCTTTAACTCCTTCTTATTTTTTTCAAAAAGGTGTGATATTATCTACTGCATACAGCAGGCTCAGGATTAAAGGGACCAATTAGAACAATGCCTGCCACATGTTCTAGATTCCAGTGACAGATTACAATGAGATGCTCCATCCCATGTAAGGACCATGGAAATATGCTCAAGAGATCTTTGACTAAGAAATAATCAAAAACTAACATATTTAAAAGGTTAGTTCCTAAGGGTAGCACTGATGAATGCTTCTAATTTCAGCACTTGGGAAGTAGAGGCAAGAAGGATGAAGAGGGAGTTTGAGGCCAGACTGGGCTATGTGAGGTCTTGTTTCAGAAACCTGAGATAAAGTAATAATAATAATAAATGCATTTGTTTAAGTACCATCTCTGTGGTATCCTTTTCTTCACAATTTCCCTCACCAAAATAACACGTTCTCATTTCATTAAACTGACTTTGTCTTTGAAAAATTAAACACGGCATTGAGACGACTGGGCTGCTTTGAATAACAAAGCTCATCATGTCATCTTTTCCACCCTGAGCAACAACGCATGAGACTACTCAATAGCACAGACTGTGCAAATGACACATCTCAACTTCAGCTGCCAGCAACTTACAACAAATATATTAATGCTATTCTTATTCAAAAAGTGTGAGATTAAGGAAGATATTATGAGACAAAGTCTTTGTTTTAATGGCTTGTAAACAGATACAAATGAAGAATAAGGCTCCTGTCTGAGAATAAAATAAAACATTATCATAAAAAAGGCTATACTTTTCTGGGGTTGAAGGAGAACAAATTAAGGATCAGAGAAAATAAAGACTACGAATGCTCCATTCCCTGGCTAATTAGATTTGACAAAGACCCACAGAACACGGAGTGTATGTAACACATTCTGAAGGTTCTGGGGGATACAACTTTTGAATCTGGGAGCTTGCTCTATTGCTGAGCTACACCCCCAGCCCCCACAAACTATTTTTGCAATTTCCAATTGTTACTAAAATAGCCCAACAATAGAAAGACAAAAATAGTAATAAGTGCCTGTGAGCACAGAGAACTGGTGGTACCCATCTCTGTCCTTGAGAAGCTGATGGCTGGAGTACAGGTGGAAAACCATCAAAGTGTCACGCAAGCCCAAAGGGCCAGGGCTGACTCCAAGGCACGTGTAGAGTCTGTCCAGTAAGAGCATTCACCGAACTACAGATGCTTCAGTTAGTAAAGTACTTGTAAGGTGAGCATGAGGACCCGAGTTTGATCCTCAGAACTCACGCAAGAAAAAAAGAAAGAAAAGAAAAAAAAAGCAAGTGCATGCTTGTAACCTCAGTACTGCGGAGTGGGGAGGCAGGAGGATCGATGGTGCTTGCCAGCAAACTTTAGCCTACTTGGTGAGTTCCAGGCCAGGAACTCAAAAGACAAGGCAGACAGCATCTAAGGAACAACACCGACAGTTATCCTCTGATGTTCCCAGGCATACATGTGAGTACACACAGGCACTTGGATGCATGTGGGCACACACAGAAATGAAATGTAGTCGAATAGAGACGGATCCAGAGAGATGTTCTGGGGGAATCTGGAACAATCTACTGTATGTCAAGATGGTTCCCATGGGCCGACTCAAAAGGCAGCAGGAATCTTAAGCCAGCTTGTGTAAGATCAAGATCCCAAACTGTCCACCTAAAGATCTGATGACAGTGAACAAGAGAAGAGTTGTTCCCAAGGGAATTCAGTGGCCATGACAGAGTGCCGCATATCCAACACTGAGTGTGTCCGTTGTCTGGAAGCATGGGAGGTGACATCATGCACATGCCATGATGTTGTCTCACCCCTTTGGCATGATGGATAAGCCCCCGGGGTGCTTTCAGAAGACTCTCTCTACTCCTAAATTGGAGAGCTGGTTGGAGCTCATGCGTGTGCACAGGCAAGACCATTCTTTGGGTCCCAAAGTTCCAGCTGTGCACTTCAGTGTCATTGAAAGGCCTGGGTCACAGGGCAGGAGAGGACACTTCCTCCTTACCCTCCCCTAAACGGACCCCTCTCTCAGTCTCCAGGAAGCTAAAGGGAACACCCACCAGCCGAGCTGCTTCTCACTGCCATATGTTCTCTTTCGCATACTGTTCTAGAAGGAAGCCCTTTTGAGATTTTGAACAGTCCATTGAGATAATCAAGAAGGCAAATGTAACAGGATCCCAAGGTTGTCTTCGGGGGCATGGAAACGTGACAGAAACGCTGAATTGGTTTCATCAGAAAACCTAGTAAGGAGGGAGAGAGTGAGAAGAGCAGTGCTCGGAGGTGGCAGGAACAAAATCAAATCTGCAAGGCTGGGGCTGAAGAGACGGCTCAGCAGTTAAGAGTACTGCCGGCTCTTCCAGAGGACCTGAGTTCAATTCCCAGCATCCACACGGTGCTTCACAACCATCTATAGTGAGATCTAGTGCCTTCTTCTGGCGTGCAGGCATACATGCAAGCAGAACACCATATACATAACAAAACAAAACAACAAAAAAATAAAAATCTGTAAGGCTGGGAACCAAGTCATTGTGCTAGGGAATCTTTTTTTAAAAAAAATTATTATCTTATTTTTAAGACAGGGTCTTGTGCATTCCAGGTTGGCCTCGAACTCACTATGTAGAATGGCCTTGTACTCCTGATCCTCCCGCCTCCACCCCTGCCCACCGAGTGCTGGAGTTACAGGCACAAGAAACCATGCCCAGTTTCTTATGTAGGTTCTGGGAATGTGAACACAAGTCCCTCATGCTTGTGTCATGTTGAACCTTACTCAACATGTCATTTCTCCAGCCACAGATTCCTCCTGATACTGAATGCCAAGTAAGTTCACTATGCTTTCTTGAACTTGTCAAATGTATGAAATGAAAGAATCCAGGTTTCTAGCTTTCATCTGGTTCAAGCAGAGAACACTCAGTTGCCTGAATAGAATTCTACACTGTTCTTAAATACGGGGAAATATTGTTAAGGGTCCACCAAGAGATGCTGCAAACCCTCAAAACTCAAGAGTCTGTAGATTTGACCTTGTCTCTATTTACTGCCCTTAAAATATCTGGGAACTGGGGCTAAAGAGATGGATTGCTTAGTAAAGTGCCTTTCATGCGAGCACAAAGACCTGCATTTGATCCCTAGGACCCATATAAAAGGCTAGGTGCCTGTAATCCAAGTTCTGGGGACATGGAGACTTGCTGGCTAACCAGTGTAGCCAAATAGGTGAGCTCCAGGTTCAGTGAGTGACCCTGTCTCAGAAAATACAGTGAAAATTGACTGAGGAAGGTATCAGTAGTCAGTCTCTAGGTACATGGAGGTACATGTGAATATGTATGTGAGCGTATGTGCACACACACAAGATCTGGGAAATACAGTATAAGAAATGGTGTCTCTATAGTATCACATTTGTTATCCTTAGAGTTATAAACTATAATACATCATATCATAAAGTAGGATGAATTTTTTCCAAGACATTAGATAACTGAGGTTGCATTCCTGGCCAAAGACTCCAAATCAGAAAGAAAGATAAATCAATGACAGAAGGAAATATATAATGTCTAGCCTGCATAGCATTTGAAACATGAAAGGATCTAAGTAGGAGAAAGGCTTAGATGACATGATCCAGGAAAACATTTGGTCTTCCCTGAAATCTTTATGGGGGAAGGACACAGAGAGTAAGAGGGAGAAAAACAACATCTGTTGAGTATGTATACATAATTTGTGTCATCTCACTTAAAGAGACATTGAGTAATTTGTTTGGGAAGGAGTCTAGTTTTCTGGCTTTGGGTTCCCAGAACAGGGTATTTAAAAACATATTTGTACCACTTAAAAACATTTTACAATTATGTGTATATGTGCATGTGGGAGTAGGGGGTTTGTGCACATGAGTGTTGTCAGTGCATATGAATTGAGTCCCTGGGGAGGCCAGAAGAGGGTGTTAGACCCCCTGCAACTATAATTACAGGCAGTTGTGATCTACCTGTGTGGATGCTGAGACCTAAACAGTCCTCACTATAAGAAAAAGCTTTATTTCTTTTATGTTTGTGTGTATGTAAATGCATTTATGTACACCGCATGTATAAAGGTACCCAAAGAGTCCAGAAGAGGGCACTGGACTGCTCTGGGGACAGAATTACAGGTAGTTGTGAGCCACCAGAAATAGGCACTAGGGAACCAAATATTGGTCCCCTTAAAGGAGTAACAAGTGCGCTTGACCACTGCGCCACCTTTCCAGTTCATGCACTATTTCTCTTATAAGTCTATAAAGCAGGCATAAGTATACTGGCATCCTCAAGTATATGGGGAAGGTTGGTTTATTAAAAATATGGCATCATTAAAATATGAAAGTTCATGGACTTTTATCCCAAACTGACATATTAGTTAACACAACTGCCAAAGAGCCCATTAGTTATCCTTGCTACCTTAGAAAAAAGGAACTCTTTAATGTTCAAATAAATGTCCAGAACCTGAACTACATATAGGGAGACCTTGAGTTCAGCCAACATCACTGAGAAGAAACAGAAGAAAAGCTGAGCAAACAGCAGAAAACACATAGATGTCTAGAAGTTGAAACTAAATGGCTGTTGGACCTTTCTTTCTATTACTGTGATAAACACCATGACCAAAAGTAATCCAGGAAATAAAGGGATTTGAATTATCTTACACATTAAGGTCTATCATCAAGCAGAAGCTAGGGCAGAACTCAGAAGCAGGAACTGAAGCAGAACCATGGCAGAATGCTGCTTACTGGCTTGCTCTTCATGACTTGCTCAACCAGTGTTCTTATATAGCCCAGGACTACTGGCCTTAAAAGGGCACAACTCACAGTGGGCTAGACACCCCCATATTTATCATTAATCAAAAACATGCCTCACAGGTATATACCTGGGCCAATCTGATAAAGGTAATTCCTCCGCTGAGGGTTCCTCTTCCTGGGTGACTCTAGTTTGTGTCAAGATGACAAACCCTGTCCATAATACAATAGGACAAATATACTTCATTTCTTGGAAATTTCAAAATACCTAGTAAAACCCTGAGGTGGTGGGCATGCTAACTACCTTGATTAGGTCAGTACACACAAGAAACCTTTATCAAGATATTACTGTATCTATAAATGTGCACTATTATGGGTCCAAAACTTCCATTCCCTTCAGTACAGTCAGGGTGTTAGTTTTACTCCGGTGAACCAGAAGAGATTAGTCTTATACTTCAAAGTCCAACATGATCTTTTACTTGAGTTTGGAGTGGTTTTAGTTTTTTACCCTCTCTGCTTTCTAATGTGAGAACTGAGGTTTTTGAGCTGAGAACGAGGCAAGAGGCAAGAGGATCAGGAGTTCCAGGCCAGCCTGGACTACAGGAGACCTTGTCTCCAAACAAAAACACAACCAAAACCCTAAGCACACAAACACATGAGGTTTTTCTTTTCTTTGAAAACCAAAACAACTGAAAGTGAGTACAAACCAAAAGAATTCACATGCTTGCCTCTGTATCACATGTGTAATTTGTTAAATCAGCAACAGAGGTGAAAATTTGACCTAGCTGTCTACCCTGGCCTCCTGGTTTTCTGACTCATGAGTATAAAATGCTTCTTGATTTCTGGGTTATGAGCCGCAAAGACGTTGCGGAATTAGTATTCAACATATTCAAGGGAGGCAAATGTATTCAAATTTCTGCTAATGAATTAGCAAGCAAAAGCTCACCCCGAAGTTCCCCATTTAATCAATGATTAATTTAACCTGATGCCTTTAGGAGCTAAATCGATCCTCTTGGGGTCCATAACATTTTTCTCTAGAGAAATGTGCGAACATTGCCTGTTCCTAGTACATTGCTCCATCTTTATGTTTACAGTAGAGGATGTATCAGGATGTAGCTGCGCTGTGGGAGCATGTGAAAAATGCTGCACACATAGGTACTATTTATAAGTTCCCAGCTCTGTTGACATCACGGGGCCAGAACGGATAGCATCCCTATATAATCCTGTCATTCCGAATCTTACACTTCCCGTTAGGCAAGGCGCCACACTGCTCTCAGCCAGCCAGCCAGCCAGCCAGCCATCACTCTCCTGGTGATGTCACTCCTTTACCAAGCTCTCAACATGGAACACAGCTTCCTCCCCGTTCCTTCAGTCTCTACCCAAGCCATTATCACTGAAGAAAATGATGTCACAATACAGAAGTTTTCACTCTTCTCGTTTAAGGTGTGGAGCTGGGTGCTGGGCTGCCAGTGTCCCAGGAAAGGGTGCCCTTCATCTTCCAGCAAGTGTGCTCCTGCGCATCCCTGTTCACCTACTCGTGAATGTTTTGTGCTTGTGTTTCTGGTATAAGTCAGAATCTAATGACATGAGCGCAGGGAAAAGAGTTCAGTCTTTGGGTTTCTCCTTCCAGGGAACTTGGGGGCTACCCTGAGGGAAGACAGAGGTGAGACTGCTAGAGGGGACAGCACAGAATCTTCTCAGTCTCAGTTATACCACAAACTCTGTTGCATCTCTCTCATGGTGGCTGTGAAGACAACAAGGGGTTAAAGAGAGAATCAGGATGTCACTAGGCACTCTCCATCACTAGCTTGCTATCCCTTCTTACCTTACTTTCCTGGGAACTGAAAATGGAGGAGAGAAGGGCAGTGGTGTATAAGAAGCGATTCTCAATATTGGCTGCCTTAGAGTCACTTGGGGGAGCATCCTGTTGCTGCTGCTGCTGCTCTACCCCTAGGTCCAATCAATCAGAGCCCCTTGGGGTGCAACCACAGGACAGTCAGCTCACCTCCCTGACAGCCTAACAGTCACTGAGAGCCCGCAGTTGACCGCAGCATTTTTGCTCCCAAGTGATCTCTCTCAAGCCCTCCTATGATTCTATGGTGTTTCACCAGGCTTAAAGCCCTCAATCACGTAGCTGATGCTACATGCAGGCTTGATATTTCACATGTATGATGAGGGCCGGCAGAAAAACAGACATGGCAGCCCTGAATTTGACGACCCCTTTCAACACTCAGGGGCCATTTTTCTATGACTGCAATGCTCTCTCCCATCATCTCCCGATGGGAACCAACATTAAGGAAAAGTGGCAAGGTGTGCTCATGCTTCAGGGTTTTTTTCCTGTGTGCATATCTGTGGGTGTATGTACATGATGTGTGTGTGGGTGCTGGCGTCAATCTCAAGATCATTCTGTAGGAGCAAGCCACCTCGTTTCTTGAGATAGTCTGTTAGTGGGACTCTGGGTTTGATGATAAACATGCTGGCCCGGCTGGCTAGACTAGGGAAAGCTAGGGATCCACCAATCTCTACCTTAGCAGAATCGAGATTACAAACTCATGTTATTGTGCCCAAAGTTTTTCAGGGTTGCTAAGGATGGAAATTAAGCCCCCATGCTTAGGTAGCAAGCACTTTTGCCATCTGAGCCATCTCTCCAGCGCCTAGAGTCTTCAAATATTTCTGTAAGCAGCCAGGGATTACTGTAAAGCCCACTTTCTGCAAGAAAGGCATTGCTTACAAGGTCGGACTAGAAAAATATTCTCCGTCCTAACAGATCTTCTAACGTACATGCAGAAACTCTTTCACAGGAACCCACAAAGGATAGAAACGTGCACATTCCCTTTAGCCCTGGGGAATGAAATCAAGATCTCCATTTGTCGCCTGTTCTCTCACCAAGCCAGGATCTGACAGTTCCAAATCAGGCCTCTCGGCCATTTCTTGAGCATGCTTTGTTCGGGAGTTCTGCACACACTGTTCAGGCCTCTGGTGAAAGCAAACAGGAAATTCATTCTACTCTCTGGAGGAAAAAGATGGCCCTTTTTGCCTCTTATTTTTCTTCTACCTAGGCTAAGGCTACTTTGTTTAATCTATTTGGGTTCTTCCCTTCTCCTGTTTCATGATGGTGTTCCAAGCTGAGATTAGAAATGAAGTAGGGCAAATTAAAAAAAAATGCTTTTTCTCTTTTGTCTCCAAAGCCAATTATTTAAAATAGAATCACGACTGCTTCAGATGGCAACAATACCTCTTTCTCTGTGGACTATTTTTAATTTGCATTGCCGGCGTCTGTGGCCTCCAGAAATACACAACATTTTCCTTCACAGCACGGCCAGCCGACCTCCAGTTCTCCAGGCCAACCAAAACAGCATGGCATTAACAAGAAAGGGAACTGTAGGTGTCCCTGATTTAACACACAAACAATTCACCTGAGGCCGCTGGCTAAGTCCGCTGGACCTGTGTGGGACTCAGGCGTTTTGAAGAAACCCTGACATCTTCCTGAAACAGCTGGGACCTCACTCTAGGAAGCAGGGAGCTAGGTGACCGTTCAAAACCCTGGCATCTGTTGGGTTCCTTTATAAAGGCTGGATGGTTGGCAGGCCCTCGGGTCAATGGAATGAGAATCTGTGGCCTGTGGCCTGGGCATTAATGGGCATAAACTACTCCAGGTGAGTCTAATCTCTGCCAGTCTCCAGAAGATGACGTCATGGAAATAGTACTGAACCACAAGTTGCCCAGCTCCCAGCTCCTCCCACAGCCAGAGGGCTTAGAAGACAGAGATATTAAATATAAATGCACGGGTAAGTGAGTTCCTGTCCCTAAGGAGCTTAACAGATGTACTACTGGATTCATCCAGCCAGCAAATATTTGTGGGCCAGTTGCTAAATCCCAGGAATGCTCCTGGGGACTAGGGATCCTGTGACAAACAAAGCAGACTTGGTGCCTGCTGTCAGAAAGTGACGGTTTCGAAAGGCACCACTCAGGAACACAAAGCCAGTGATTTGAAGCCGTAAGTGCTAGCAAGCAAATACACCGATTCTAATGAGAAGATAGGACATCCTGATGCTTCTGGATTAGAATCAGGAAGCATATGGTCTATGGTCCAACCAGTCAATGGTCAAGAAATCACAAGATTCCCCCCACCCCTCCTCCTTCATTTCAGGGTAACAGGTACCTAAACTGCCCTTGAACTTGCTATACAACCAAGGATGACCTTGAACTTCTGGATCCCTGAACACAGGTTTACAGGTGTGCACCATCACATCCTGTTTTTGTTGTGCTAGGTACTGAACCTTGGATTAATTCTCTAGCCCTATCCCTAGATCCAACTGGAGGCACCTAAACTACCTTCTGCCCATGCCATTGCACTAGAACAGTGGTTCTCAACCTGTGGGTCTCCACCCCTTTGTCAGAGGTCATGGGTCACCTAAGACCATCTGCATATCAGATATTTACATTACGATTCATAACAGTAGCAAAATTAGAGCTATGAGGTAGCAGCAAAACTAATTTTATGGTTGGGAGCACCACAATATGAGGAACTGTATTAAAGAGTCGCATCATTAGGAAGGCTGAGAGCCACTGTTTTAGAGAATTAATTAATGCAGAATCCCTGAGGGTGGAGCTGGGCCAGGAGTTCTTTATCTTTTTAAAAATTGGATTTATTTAGCGTGTGTGCAAGTGTGTGGAGGTCAGAGGACAATTTGCAGAAAGAAGTTGGCTCTCACCTTCTACCATGTGGGTTCCAGGAATGGAACTCAACCTGTCAGACTTGGCAACAAGCGCCTTTAACCTGCTGAGGCAGCTTCCTGACCCAGGAGCAGTTCCGAAAGGGCCCCAGGTGATCCCACCTCGTCCCAACTGACAGCACACGGTGTACAAGTGTACCAATCCCTCCACCGCAGCCTCCCCATCGGACCTGGAAAGTAGTTACAAACTGCATAACGGTAATTGGCAACCAGAACCCCGCTGACCCAAACGCCCATAACCACGGCAGAAATGGCTGCTCTGGAATTCATACGAAGACTATGACAGACATGCTAATCTCACTTTCTAGCTACGGAAAACAACTCGGATACAAAACAACAATTGCTAACTGTGAAAGGGCGCCTTCTGAATTTCCTTTTAAACTCAGGCGGCCACACTTTGGTGAAACGTGCTGTGTTTACGATTTGTCTGAGCTCGCAGTCCCCCAGAGGGGGCCCAGCACACTGCTATGAACTCAGTGGGTGCTTAATAAATATTTACTGGCCGCCTAGCTCGCCCAGATGTGAGAACGAAGTGTGTTTTTCTTGGAGTTGGAGAAAATATCGCCACCTAACCAGTGCATGTGACTTCAGGAAAGGCAGGCACAATTCAGCTTGTGGCTAGGTTTTGGAAAGCGGCAGGAGGTGCTGGAGGGGAGAGGTAAGAGGACAAGTAAGAAGTTTCAGCATCGCTGTACCCATGGCATGAAATAAACAGAAGAAAACTATGCCAATCACCGCATAATGAATTCGCTTCTGGCTGCCAAAGTAGAGGGCCTCGGAACAATGAACAATTTGAACGGCTTCTGTTTCCACAATGCAGCCTTGTGAATGTCCATGGGCAAAAATTTCTGCCTACCAAGCACTGCACATTTTTCTTTCTGAGGCTGTGCTCTAGACCTGGGCAGCAAATTGTGGACTAAAGAAACGTTTCCTGTCAGGGGCGGGAAAAGGAACATTTGAGCCTGCTGTCTGGCATAGCTTTCAGGTATAAGTATACAATTTCTTTTTCTTGGGGCCATTTTCTGAAGCAAAGACAAATGTTCAAAATGGCTGCGGTGGTGTGGTTATGTGAAGATGGCATGGCAAAAGGGTTTCAAGAATGTCCCTGCAGACACAAGCACCCTCTAGCTTCAGCATCTTCAAGCTGCCTTCAAGTTTCTGTGAGGAGGTGCTGACTGACTAATTTGGCGAGTTATGGCAGAATCCTTTGTAACTAAGATCTCTCCAGAACTAGCGACCATGTTCAATACACCCTCATAGTGTGCCAGGTGGCCTTCCAAGATTGTCCCCAGTCTGGCTTCTTTGGAGACAGTTGGAACTAATCACTGCTTCTGACAAAATCTGGGGCCGAAGTAAATAAGGTGTATCTAGTACGTATGGAATAAAGTCTCATTTCCGTCCTGTTCTCTGAAACTCCTTCTGTGCAGCAATATCTTTAGCCATAGATTCACACAGGCTTGTGTTACTGTTCCTTGGGCCTGCAGTCAACTGCACTCAGCAGATTTGGATAAATCCACGCAAATGTGAAAGAAAATTTTCCACACAGAGATGCATACTTTTCTCCAAAAACGAAGTCACGCAGCATAATGGGCACAACTTGCTCATCCTGATCCAGAGGAGTGAGTGGTACCAAGCACAGTACCATGCCAGGAACCATAGTTCTCATTACTCTGCTCAGGGGATCTCACCCCAGGGTTGGCCAAGACATGCGTAGCATCTACCCTTGCAGACAGAGGCGATCAAGAAATGTTCCCTGAGCCTGGTCCATGGTACGATAAGATTATAGTGTCTATAATCTTAGTACTTGGGAAGCTGAAGCAGAAGGATTGAGAATTCTGGGCCAGCCTGGGCCACATAAGGAGACCTTGTCTTAATAGTAATAGCTATTATTTCCTGGGAAAATAGCTACTAAACAAACAAACTATACCACATTGAAGGCTTTTAATGCATGACAGAGACACCACTTTCCAGAAGTTCTCAGGATGCCTAGAAGAATGAAATAATCACTCAATTCTCTTGAGTTTAAGGCTAAAAATATTAAACCTTCAAAGAGGAGAAAAAAAAAACCTATTCCTGCCAAATACCAGTTCCTACCTTCTCTTTGACCATAGCACTGAAGGAAAGAGGTAGTATTCCAATTGGGCACTTTTTTTTTCAGCTCTCAGTGCCATCATAGTAGGGTTCAAGAGGAGACAAAGTTTAAACACAGTTATAATGAGTGTGTTGGTGAGGAGGGCTGGAATATTTAGTATTAAGACTGAATAATTAGTGGCTGGGGAGAAAGCGCAGTCGATAAAGTGCTTGGCTTGCAAGCATAATAAACGGAGGTCAATCTTAGCTGAGTTCAATTCCCAGAACCCACATGAAAGAAGCTGGGCATGGTCACCTATGTCTATAACCCCAGTGCTGTGGGGGACAGAGCCAGGGTGATCACTGGGCTTTCTGGCAACCAGCATAACTCTATCTCCATGACAAATTACAGTCGGAGAGGAGTAAGTGATAGAGCGGGATTCCTGTTGTCCATCTATAGACTCCATACCCATTCATGCAGGCACAAGAGCCCACACGCACCTGCACACACAGCACACATTCACACAAACATATACAGTAAAGGAGTTTTTTTTTTTTAAAAAAAAAAGGCAAGATGGGCATCTTCTAAGAAACAACACTGGAGTGGCCTTCCTATGTGCACGTCTGTGTCAATGCTTGCAAACACACCCACCCCCACACACACCCACACACAATTGAAGAACTCAAGGCTGAAGTTGTAGTCATGTCTTTATGTTTTCGTATGGCCTTGTTCAGAGCAAGCGTTTACTTTTCAGCTCAGGGAACAGCCCGTTGTCTACAAGAAATGGTAATTTGCGATTGCCTTTGGAGAGTTCTCTAATAAAACATAAGGTGACCACGAACTGGATCAGTTAATTCGGGGACCAGCAAACTGTTCCAGTAAAGGGCCAGATAGTAAAGATACTAGGATTTTTTTTTTGAGCCACATGTGGCTTGTATTACAGCAACAACATTCTCATTTTGACAAAAACACAGTCAAAGAGAGATGATCCACAAATAAATGGAACTGGCCAGGCATGGTGGCCATTAGAAGTCTGGAATAGGACGATCAGAGTTCAAGACCAGATCACTCAACATAGGGATATCTCAAAGATTCCATTAAAAACAAACAAAAAAGGCTTGAATTACTGAAAATAAAAAAGACCTGTGTTGGAATATAACTTTACTATGGACACTGGGTTTTGATTTGAATTTCTTAAAATTTACGCTTCATAAATATTCTTTTATTTTTCTACTGAACTTTTTATTACATTTATATATTTATTTTGTGGGGGGGGCACGCACATGTGCAGGGGTATAGGCATGCCATGGTGTGTTTATGAAGGCTATGATTTTTTTTTTTGGAAGTTGTTTTTCTCCTTCTATGATTTGGGTTCCGGGGTTCAAACTCCGTTCATCAGGCTTGGTGGCAAGAGCCTTTACCTATTTCTCCAACCCTTCTATTTTTTCCCCAACCATTTAAAAAGGTAAAAATCATTTTTAGTTTACAGACTGTTCAGAAACTTATTGTGGACCAGATTATGCGTCCATGGGTCACAGTTAACCAAATTCTGATATGAGCTAGTCATTTTCTAACAAGACTTCATCTCTAAATTACACACCTGGATTTGGCGGGATGTTCACTAAAACTTACAGACCCGAATTGTCTTCTCACCTCCATACATTTGCTGTGGCATGCACACAAACACACATGAACACACACTCATGAGTAAATAAATGTTTTTAATTTTTTAAAAAAGAATTTAGCAGACCCAAGGTTGGTTATACACAAGGCAGGGCACTTAGCTACAGAAACACCTCACTTTTACTTTTGGCACTTGGAATAAAGGGGTTTGCTGCATTGAATCTATTTGAAGGATAAAACAAAAATTTGCTCAAATATGGGGGTTTGTATACACAGAGAATCAAAGCGGGTATCCCGCATGCTCCCTTTCCCTTCTCTCTGACAACTGCTCAGCCCTAGGGAACATAATGACAGTAATGTAAGTCACACTCAATATTTTCCCTGGACTGTTAACATCATTTTGGTGAGAATGAGCCTGCCATTCCTTGCCACGCAAATATTTTCATTTGGGGTTTTCTTTTCACTGCGGGCCAGATCTTAATTTGAGAGTGTCTACTGGGGCCTTCTGGCCCTTGGTTTGCCTTCTTTAGGGCTTCTGAATTTACCCACATAATCACAACAGCCCAGGGGGCGCCAGTGAGCTCTTCATTGTCTCCTGCTATGACCCTGCCTCTCTGTGTGACATTGGCAAAAGCCACGGGAAAATGAATGAGTCCAACTTCCCCTGAGCATGATGCTCTGGCACTTTTTTTTCCTTCATTTTTAGTTGACTTAACTTGTGTTGAAACAGGCAGCTTTCATTTCCCCAGAGAGGAATAATATTCTTTTAGCAAAATTCCTGGGTCAAATCCATGTGTATTTTGGAATGGATCAAAAACTGGTGGGGAGGGAACACAACCCAGCAGATTATCATTCTGGGAGAAAAAATATCATAGGCAGTTACTAACAACTCCTTCTGGAAAGTGACTAGTAAGGAAAAGGATTTTCCAGACCTCAAAAACTCCGTTTCTCCAGAAGAAGTATCTGCCAAGACCTTGACATATGTGGCTAACGGGACAGAAAGGCTGTGATACAAATAGGGTTTAAAAAATATTAGAATTCAGAATTCAATAAGTACTCTTGAACTGGGAATGGAGGCTCACACCTTTAATCAACACTTGGGAGGCTGAGGCACAGAATATTCCACAAATTCAAGGCCAGTCTGGGCTACATAGTGAATTCCAGGTAAACCTGGCATATAGAAAGAGACCCGGTCTCAAACAGAACAAAATGAAACAAAAAAATCTTTGAGCCGGGCGGTGGTGGCGCACGCCTTTAATCCCAGCATTTGGGAGGCAGAGGCAGGCGGATCTCTGTGAGTTCGAGACCAGCCTGGTCTACAAGAGCTAGTTCCAGGACAGGCTCCAAAGCCACAGAGAAACCCTGTCTCAAAAAACAAAAAAAAAAAAAATCTTTGAGATGATGCTTATGAAAAAATTAAATAGTCATAAAACATAAATTAAATTATCTTAAAAATAGAAGATAAATGGCCTTTCTGCGTAGCTGGAAGACAGGGAGAAGAGCCATCCTTGCTGGAATCTTGGTGACGGTGCTCTTTTCATACGGGACAGAGACATGGCAACTATGTCCTATAGAAATAAAGGCTACACTAGACCAAGCCATTCCTCCATTCTTCTGAGAGCTACTTTTAACCAACAAACACGAGAATACAGTGTTAAATAGTCTAGTGGCTCCTAGGAAATCCTAGGTGGTTTCCTGTGTAGAAAATGGTTATGGACTGTCAGTTTGATATGATTTTCTCTAATAGAAAGTATAAAGAGATAAGCTTTCTAAGGTGGTCTAGAGCTTTAAATATTAAATAAGGGTAATTGTGATGGTTTAGCTAATGAATTTGACTTGACTTGCAGGAACAAAAAAAAATAGGAAACATTTATTCCACATGATAGAATCAATGGTTAGGAGAATTTTGTTTTATTGTGTTTTATCTTGTAATGGAGCATAACACACTTAGTCCAAATCTTAAGTGTTCTATTTATTATTTATTTTTTAAAATCATGTACCATTACTCCGTGTGTGTGTATGTGTGTGTGTGTGCACGCGCGCACTCATGTGCGAGCACACATGAGGGGGTTTACATGTCATGGTATGTGTGGTGGGGTCAGAGGACAACCTTGTGTAGTCAGCTCTTGTTTTTTTAACCCGAGTTTCAGGGACTGAGCTCAAGTCATTAGACGCGGGCATAGGCACTCTTATGTGCTGAGATAGCTTAGCTTGCCAATCCCACAGATATATTCTTCATTGGTAGGAAAAGGTCAGATTTTCTTAAAGCCTCACACATTCTTGCCATGTCTCTAAAATTCTACTGGCCTTAAGAGATGTTGGAATCGTGCACTTTATTTTATTTTATTAAAGTTTTTTTTGTATTAGTTATTCTACTTTGGGGTGTATTTAAAATCTCTCTCTCTCTCGTGTGTGTGTGTGTGTGTGTGTGTGTGTGTGTGCACATACACGTTCCCATTTTCCTATGGAGGGCTGACTTCAGACTGCGTTCTCCACCTTATATTTATGCACAGAACTGGAGCTCACCATGTTGGCTAGCGTGGCTGGTCAGTGAGCCTGCGGATCTGTTTGCCTGTGCCCTTCTAGGGCTGAGGTTACCGGTATGCACTGTTTAGCTCAGCTTTTATGTGGACACTGGACAGAATTAGTCTTTTAAATTTATTTTTTTTGAAAACGTCATACAGGAGTACTGTATTTGCATTATTTCTATCCCTCCTCCTCCCTATAATACTCTCCACTCAAATTTATGATATCTTTAATTATTATATAATTATTATATAAATTATTTTTTATTTCACATACAAATATCTCCTGTTGTGTCCCTTTAGTGCTGCTCATGTGTATATGTATTTAGTGCTGACCAGTTGGGATTAGATAATTTATTGATGTAGCCTGTCCCTGGAGAAGACTGATTCTCCCTCTACATTCATATAGAAGTTGAACTTCAGTTCTGCCTGAAGCTCTTCATCTAAGGGCAGAGCCTTGTGAGATTGCCCTGATCCGTACTGGCATGTCGATTGGCATTGACATCGTTTGGTTCTTGTTTAGGTGACGATATTTTTGAGATTTTGTAAGGACAGCTTTCCTGCCATATGTAGAAGACACTATCTCACAGCAGATGTCCTTAACTTCCGGTTCTTACAGTCTTTCTGCCCATCTTCCGTGACGTTCCTGAGCCTTGAGTGTTAAGTGTTATGTTATAGCTGCATCCACTAGCGCTGAGCATCTCCGGCTGTGGATTTCTGTAATGCTCTCCATCTACTGCAAAGGGAAGCTTCTTTGATGGGTGGTGAGACCTACACTTCCCTGTGGCTATAAGGATAATTACTTATAAGGCCAGCTAGAAATTACACTGGTTTAGGAAAGTGACAGCAAAAGGGCTTCTTCTAGAACCCATGGCTTCACCAACCATGGGTGGTCACAGTCAATAAGGTTTTTTCTGTTGTTTGTTTGGTTGTGTGTTTTTATTTTGAGACAGGTTTCTCTGCATAGCCCTGGCTGTCCTGAAACTTGCTCTGTAGACTAGGCTGGTCTCGAACTCAGGGATTCTCCTGTCTCTGCCTTCTGAGTACTAGGATTAAAGGCGTGTGCCACCACTGCCCGACTTTAAAGACATCTTGAATGACCCAACACTTCTTTTCCCCTTTACACAAATGGGTTGGTACTTTCTAGCTCACAATGATTTATTATTACATTGTCCTGTAGTGTCTCTACTAGAGCTAACTTACAAATATATTTCAGGAGCAAGTGATAGCATGTTACACTTCTTTTATTGTTGATTTTTGTTTTGATTTGGGACATGGTCTCATATAGTTCAAAGTGTTCTTGCTGAATTGCTGAGAATGACTTTGAACTTCTGATCCTGTCTACAACTACCTTCCAAGTACTAGAATTATAGGTGTGTGCCACAATGCCTAGCTTTTGACAATGCTGGGGTTTAAACTCAGGATTTCATGTATGCTATGAAACCGTGTACCTGCTGATCCACAGCCCTAGCCCCTTAAATTGCTCCTAGAACAGAAGAAAGCTGCCAAGCAACTCATTTTTAGATAAGCTATTCCAATGTCTTGTTGCTGTTGTAGTTTTAAAGGGTTCGACCACAAAGTTGAGTCCTATCACTGCGTGGGAACATCCACATGCCGTCATATGGATGTCCGGGGGAACCCGAGCAGTTTGTTAACAAGCAGATGGACTTCTGTGCATCGTTCTGTATTTGTCATTTCCTGGAAGAGAAAACTCTTCCGCAGACAATTCTGGAGCCTTTCTATCCTTGCAGAGAATCTGAGGTCTGCAGATCATAACACTGCACCACTCGGTTACCCAGCTGCAAGTCATAGTCAAGAGTCCAAGGAATGTCCTAAACTTGTTCCAAAAAATGTCCAGCTGGACTCACTCACATACCACTCCAGTAGCAACACTGATGGATGCAGAATCAGGTCAGTTCGCCACACGCACATTCTATATGGAGTGGGCAGCCACTCTCCCCAAAGATACCCACATGAGCTCTGCAATATCCATAGGCCTCTCTGTAGATCTCATACTGCCCAAACTGGTTTCCTTTGAACTTAATCAGTTGTGTTTATTTAGACTGTAGTTAGCATATTCTCTCACTTTAAATCACTTGAAGGTATCTATTCATGGTGACTGCAAGTTTCAACACTATAAACTATGTGGTACCAACAGGCTGGGACAAGATGACTCTGACCTAAGAGGTTGTTTTTGTGTTATTCTGTCCTGCGTTATTGAGAATAAGTATGTGATTGATGTGGGAGTGTCATATATCAATCTGTTGATTTCATTGGCTAAGCAATAAAGAAACTGCTAGGCCCATTGGATAGGCCCACCCTTAGGTGGGTGGAGTAAACAGAACAGAATGCCAGGAGGAAGAGGAAGTGAGGTCAGACTCGACAGCTCTCCTCTCCGGAGCAGACGCCTTCAGAGAGACGCCATGCTACCTGCTCCAGGGAAGACGCACGCTATGAAGCTCCGACCCAGGATGGACTTAGGCTAGAATCTTCCCGGTAAGCGCACCTAGGGGCGCTACACAGATGATTAGAAATGGGCCAAAGCAGTGTTTAAAAGAATACAGTATCTGTGTAATTATTTCGGGGCATAGGCTAGCCGAGCCAGGCGGCTGGGGTTTTGGGGACCCAGCCCCGCCGCTCATATTACTACATGTGATCTCTTCAAAAAAGAAGCAATATTGCTGACACTTGGGGCCACATCATTCTATGGTGGAGGCTATCTAGCACTGTAGTGTATTCCCAGAGTTCCACCATCAACTGCCAATATCACCAGGTGGTACCCAATGGTCTTGGGCAATGAACTGTGCTCAGCTGAGAACCACTGCTTCAGACTTTGTGGAATTCTAAAGACAGTTTGAGGGATAAACAGTTGATAGAGTGCTTGCCTAACATCCTGGAGGTTTGGGGGTTCAATCCCCAGCACCACATATACCAGGCATGGTTGTGCATGCTTTTAATCTTAACACTTGGAACGTGGTGGCAGGAGGACCAGAAGTTCAGAGTCATCTTTGGCTACACAGTGAGTTTAAGGGCAGAGCCTGGGACACAAGAGACCCTCTCTAAAAAATGTTTAAAAGAACCAATGATAATAAAATTGTATTTGCCTTCGTGCTTTCTTGAGATGTTGCTATTTAAAGTGAAGTTGCTAGTCTGGGAGTATGGCTTAGTGGTAGAGCACTTGCTTAGCAAGCATAATACCCTGGGCTCCATTCACAGCACCACAAAAGAAACAGTAGATTGACTAAAAAATGGCTTAAAATATGAAAAAAAGGCAAAGTCTTCTAAGATGCCAATTTAGAGCTAGCAAGATGGCTTAGAGGGTGAAGGTGCTACCTCCAAGTCTGAGGACCTGAGTTTGATTTCTAGGGCTCACAAAGGTTAGAAGGAGAGAACCAGTTCACAAAAGTTGTCCTCTGACCTCCACAGGTACATGAAGGTCCATGAGGTTTCCCTTCAATAAAATCATAAATATAATTTACAAATTTTTAAGATGCCAGTTTAGCTTTGTTGAATACATGAACTGTGATCAACAATACACAGAGGGCACACACACAAGTACAGAATGGGAAAGGCAGAACCGTGGGGACAGAGGACAGTCTGGGATCACACCACTCTGAGCAGTCATGACTTCTGCACCTCAGTTTCTCACTTATCTCCTAAAAGGGTTGTCATAAAGACACAACATAGCAACTATATCCAAGGAGACCTGGCACCCAGCAAGTGTTCCTCTTTCCTTATTAGTCACTATCCCCAGCTACAGGTTTTAAATGTCATTAATTCCCTTTGGCAAATAGAGCTATTCTTTCTTGTACAGATTTTAGATAAATTACAAGTAAAATGTCATCACATTATAAAACATCCATAAAGAAATGAGTCTCTCTTAGTTCATTTTGAAAAATAACATTAAATAGCATGAAGTTAATTGGAAAGTTTGGGGCCTGTACAGTCACTAATGCTATAATGTGACCAACATAGGTTGGGTTAAAAATGATCATTCTCAGAACCAATAGAAGGTCCAGAAAGTAAAGATGATTATTGTGCAAGCCTGGTGACCTGAGTTTGATACCTGGAACCCCCATAACAGTGGAAGGTGTGAAACTAACTTCAAAAGGTTGTCTGCTGACTTCCACACCTGTGAAACACACACACACACACACACACACACACACACACACACACACAACTAGATGATTTTTTAAAATCACTCTAGAGCTAGAGATGAAGTTCAGTTGATAGAGTACTTGCCTAGCATACACAGAATCCTGGGTTTGAATCTTCAGTAAACTGAAGGTGGTAGAATAAACCGAAGGTGGGAGAGCTCACTTGTAATACCAGCATTTAGGAAGTAGAGGCAGGAAGATCAGGAGTTTGAAGGTCATCGTCAACTATATTTAGAGTTTCAGGCCAACTTGGGCTACACAAGACCTTATTTAAAAAAGCTAATTAATTAAGAAATAGGAATGTAAGGGTGTATTGAAGTAAGTGATGTCAATAAATCACAAATGGTGTACATATTAATGAGGGTCCCTTGTAATGTTCATTATACTATGTTCAAATCAAGTGAAACAATAATCCCCTCAAACTCGTACTCTTTGTGGTGAAAAAACTTAAAATCTTTTAGCTGTTGCTGTTTAATTTCATTCTTTTTCTTTTTATCCAAGACAAGAGTTTCTGTGTGTAGCTCTGGTTGTCTTAGAACTTGCTCTGTAGACCAGGCTGGCCTCGAACTCAGAGATTCCCCTGTCTCTGCTTCTGGAGTGCTAGGATTAAAGGCATGTGCCAACATGCCCATCTTAATTTCTTAATCTCAGATATACCATAAGAAGAAAATATCCTCTTTTTCTGAAGGATATTTTAGCTGAGAATCAGATCCAATTATAGTCTCAAAGCAGAGCTTTCTTGAAGCCCACGTTTTTTCTTCATGACACTTTCAATGTGTAACATTACATTCCATGCCTCAGTTTCCATAGAGTCAAAACCCCCAAGTCATGCAATGTGCTGAACACAGGAGGCAGTTGAGGAGATGGTTCTAGACAGACCCCTGCATTACCTGCTTGGAGTCTTATTATCTAACTCTCCAAAGAGGTTGTTTTGAGGACTGGATGAGAAAACGTAGTTTGAAATTACCTAAGCAAGGCTGAGAAAACCAAGAGTTGAATGCAAACGCGGATGCAGTACTTAATTATAACCTGTCTCTTTGCAGGCAATGTCCTATATGCCTCAGCATAAAGTGCTCACAAAGGCAGCTGTGAAAACACAGACCGACTAGCAAACAAACATGCCAGGCATAGGGAGCTGAGAGACACAGGCAAGCGTGGGGAAAATCGACTGCTTCCACAGAGCCAGGCAGAATTTCATTTCATCCTTGAGTTTCCGCTAGCTTTCGAAATGCCTTAGTTTTCTGGTGTGAACATCTGGAATGTCCCATTTCCTTGTCTAAAAAGGAGATTCATTCTCTGGAGTCTGAAATATAGTTCTTGCCCAATCTTTTCTTCCTGTCATGCTACGAAAGGGAACTTCAGAGCCGTCTAAGTTGTTTTCCACTCTTCCCTTAAATCTGTCAGGAACGAGGACCATTGTTCTGAAGTCTAGATAGACAAGGTCACAAGGCAACCTCCAGAAACTTGTGCATGCTTATCCAGGGGATTCTGGAACTCTGCTTCTGGAGCAGATCTTGAGATCCTGACTGAAGTCCTTTGTTGACTGAGTTTTCTGTCCTGCCCGGTTTCTGCAGTCATTAAGTACCAAAGAAATCACACAGAGGTCTACACTAATTTAAAAAAAAAAACTGATTGGCCTAGTATCTCAGGCTTCTTGTTAACTTTTATAACTTACATTAGTCCATAATTCTTGTCTGTGTTAGCCATGTGGCTTGGTACATTTTTCGGCAAGGCAGTCACATCTTGCATCCTCTGCATGACTGCAGAATGAAACTTCCCTCTTCCCAGAATTCCCATTGCCCTGCCTCTACTTCCTGCCTGGTCACCCCACCTATACTTCCTGCCTGGCTACTGGCCAATCAGTGTTTTATTAAAAATAATACAAGTGACAGGATACCAGACCAATGTCCCATAGCAGTCCTTTGGCCACTTTTACTAGATACTGAAATTTAGATGCCCTACCCCAACCCCAAATGCTAACTACCCATCAAGTACTGAACACATGTTGCTTACTGGGCCTAGGGCCAGGAAACTTTCCCATCCAGGAAAGGGATCAGCAAGCCTAAATCTATCTAACTCTTTATTTTTATTTATTACAAATTCATTGGATGACCTCTGATTTTAAGAGCTTTTTGTTACATGGAATTTCTAAAGAGTTGTCACATAGAAGTCAAAGGTGCCAATGCAGACTTACATTGCATGTATGTGCTTCTCAGAGAGAGACTTATTGGTTGGTTTGTGCTTATAATTGTGACATGATCACTAGGCTTGAGTAAGAGCAGAAAGGTAGCTGACCATGTCGTGTGGGTATGTGTGGTTTTCTGTTAGACTTAGGATTGCCATGGCTGAGGAAATGTCATGACTAATATTGATGGTCGATTTGACAGGATCTAGAATCCCCTAGGAGACAAGACTCTGTACATGCCTGTAGGGATTATTTAGATTATGTTAACTGAGGTGGCAAGACCTACTTTAGCTGTGGGAGGTACCATTCCATGGGCTCAAGTTCTGGACTGAATAAAAAGGAATGAGCTGAGCACCAGCATCCATTGCTCTCTCCTTCCTGACTGTGGATGCAATGTGACCAGCTGCCTCACATTATTAATGGATGCCTTCAAAACAAGTGAAAAATACTCCAGTTCCAAAACATGAATTTTTACCTTTACTTAATTTCTTACTAAAGGCTAATTCCATAAATGCAGATTGACTTTATTATTATTATTATTATTATTATTTTAGAACTTGTACAGATTCTTTCTCCATCTCAGCCCTCTGAGCTAGTAGACTCAGCTTATTTTCCATACCATTAATGAAAGTGGCTTGCTCATAAAATCACTTATCACCATTGTTTCATTGTAACCCTAACTGTAACCCCTAACCCCTAACTCTAGCCCCTAATTTGTTAATACAGTTTCTGTCCTGCCCCATCCCCCAGCTGTTCAGTCCCAAAGAAACACACAGAGGTCTACATTAATCATAAACTGGTTGGCCTATTAGCTCAGGCTTCTTATTAACTCTTACATCCTACATTAACCCATAATTGTCTGTATTAGCCATGTGGCTTGTTACCTTTTATCAGCGAGGCATTCTCATCTTGCTTCTTCTGTGTCTGGATGATGATTGCAGACTGCTTTTCCTCTTCCCAGCATTCTCCTGTTCTCATTGTCCTGCCTATACTTCCTGCCTGGCTACTGGCCAATCAGCATTTTACTAAAATACAAGTGACAAATCTTTATAAGATACAAGACCATTGTCCCAAAGCATTAACCCTTAAGCCTAACCCTAACTTATTGCTTAGGGAAGGAATTACCCTATTTTGACAGTCACCTAAGCACATAGAGAGGGTCAGTGGATTGCCCAAGATCAGAGAGGTAGTAAAAGTCCCATCTCTGATGCTTACTCTAACTAACATGCCTTCTATTCTGTCATGAAAGCTGGGTTGTAGGGGCTGCCTAAAGGCAAGCAGCAAATCAGAGACCCTCAGGTTCCTGTCTGAACCTGTCAGGGCCCATGACCCCCACAAACAGCTCCTGCTGGGCCATGACAGTGAAGCCCATCTCTCCTTATCCCAGTGGTCTTAATAATTCCTGTGAGTCACTGGTGCCTCAGCCACATAATCTACAGTGCCACAGGTTGAGCCCACAGGAAGCCCACAGGACCTAGTTCAGAGAACACACTGAAGATACAGCTCAATCAAGACAAAAGGAGGAACATGTGATATAAACTTAGAGGGACCTGTCTCTGTGTGTCTATGTGCACTCACATATAGGTTCATGTGAAAACCAGAGGTCAATGTTAGGTATCATTTCTCAGGTATCATCCACCTTGTTTTCTGAGACAGGGTCTGCCACTGGTCTGGAGTTGATGGCCAGAAAGTCCCAGGGGTCTGCCTGTCTCAGTCTTTCAGCCCTCCCAGCTCTGGAATTATAGGCATGCAAATCTGTGCTTGGCTTTTTTTTTCTTTTCTTTTTTATAGTTCTGGGAATCAGACTTAGGTCCTCATATTTGCAAGGCAAGTACTCTACCAATGTGACTATCTCCAGCCCCCCTTCCAAGTGAGACCTTCCTAGACATATTCTACTGTGTGATTGTGGAGCCATCTAAATGACCAACAGAGATGTGAGGATCCTGAGAGTGTTGGACAGACTTACCTTATGCTTCGTTACATCACATCAGTCTGTCCAGGGGATCCTCTCCTGGCATACCACTGTCCGGTGTGACTCTGCAAGCTGAGTCCCTTGATAAAGAGACCACCACCTGTTTTTCTCACATTGAGCTCTCGAGGCATCTCTGGGTACACATGGCTCAGAACTTGGACTTACATCAGGCAATACCCTAGCATCCAACTATTGACCAGCCCAGGCAAATACTACCTCTCAAATACTGAATGTGTTCCACGGATCAGGCCAACCACTTTTTCTTGAGTCAGTCTCTTATTTAGTCTTGGCTGCATCCTATCAAGTAAGTACAATCCCCAATTTGCTTATGAGGAAATTGAAGTTCAGAGAGAATAAAGGGAGGCCCTTCCCAAGCACATAGTTAGAGGAATGGGTACATCAGCATTCTGCCCTTAAGCTCCTGCTCATTATGGTTTTGCTGTGCAGGCTCTTGGACCTTCTCCAACATGAGGTCAGCCTCCAGGAAGAGACACCGGCATGGTCAAGGTGGCTTAAGGTCATCTTGATGACCAAGGTCAACATCAATGTGTCACTGTGCAGGATAAAGGGATCTTTTCATTAACAAATCACAGACTCGTTAAATTTGAGAGCTGATGGTCTTCCTGGGTCCTCAATATTACATGTAAGCAAGTAATGCCATTTTAACAAGGCGGGGCTGGGGGTAGGGAGTGTCTATGACTGGCACCAGGGGTAACAGAGCCAGAGGAAGGGCAGTGGGACCCACACAGTGCTTTGAAGGCTGAGTGGGTCATACATGGGGGGCGTAGGGACATTCAGTGAGCTGGAACTCTCAGAACCCCCAGGAGTAGGGGAGACTCCATCCTGATACTCTAGGAGGTCTGTAGAAACCAAGCTGATTGCTAAGGTTTAACCTACCAAGCCCTTAGGGCCTTAACTATCCTCCTGGCCTCCTGATCAGTTCTGAACTTGAGACAGCAGGTGATCACCACTCATGCAGTTTTTCTCTAAACCCAAGAAGGAGTAAGGCACAGAATAGGCTTCTTCAACTTTAAACCCATTTATACCTTCAAGAAAAATCAGACAACTTGTGTGCCTGGGAGTATAGTTCAGTGGCAGAGCACTATAGCATGCGGAAGTCCTAGGACCAACCCCAGCACCAAGGAAAACAAAAGTCAAATTCTTTGTCATACGAAGTTGTGCCATGTCCTTCACTAGGTCCGGCTTTGTGCAAACGTGGCTCTATTACGAATTCATTTGAATACTCTGTTTATTTAACCCCAGGGGCAATATGCCAGGAGACAATGTGTACTACCTTGTAAAATGAAGGACTCTGTGGTGCTAGGACGTATGGTGACAGCAGTGTTACGTGCACATGAGCCATCTGCAACCTTGGAGATGAGTAAGCACTTCCAAGAAGAGCCAGCTAATCTAGCCTCTTCCATGGTCATCGGGTAATTCTAGCTTTATTTTATTTGAGAGAGAGTCACGTGTGGCTCAAACGTTAAATGTAGTTGAGGTTGATATTGGACTTCTGCTCCCCCTGCCTCCAGCTCCCAAGTGCTGGGACCACAGGCACACACCACCTTGCCAGGTTTATGCCTGGAATTTCCTGAATGCTAGGCAAGTACTCTACTAAAGCTAGACATTTTGATTATTCCTTTTAATAGTGTCCCAAAAAATAAGGGTATGACCGTGCAGCATGCCCTCCCAGTTTGCCCAATTTATACCACATTGCTCTTTGATGGCCATATTTTTTTGCAAAACCCTCTTTGGACCTGAAGAGATGACTCAATGCTTAAGAGCATTTACGGCTCTTGTAGAGGACCTGGATTTGATTTCCAGCACCTGTTAGAAGGCATGGGTCACAATCCTCTGTCAAGTCCAGTCCCTGAGGATCTGAAGCTTTCTTCTGGCTTCCACAGTCACCAGGTGTATGCACGTGCAAATAAAACACTCACTCATAGGCATAGATAAAAATAAAATAAAACCCATTTGGTCTTCGACTTGAGAAGATTCCGTTTGAGCCATGTGTACCCTTTATTCATGACATAAATGGGATCCCACTTAAAAAGATAGGAAAACAAAATCATAACCATAATTACTTTGGAGCAGGCCTTCATGTTTCATAGTAAACACCAGCCCAGAATTTTGGAAGCAGGTAAAAGCTGTGTTGATCTAACCCTCACCGGGCTCTTGGAACAGTTTCATCTCTGTGTTAATTCACCCTCTTCCTATCCAGACTGCATTTCATTTTTCCCCTGATAAAGAACATCCTGAAAGTGTCAGAATCACCCGGTGATCCAACCTAAATCCATGGCTGCTGGCTTTTGTGAGAATGCGCACAGCTGCTGTGAGGAACTGTTTTTCTTCTCCCCCATTGGCCTGGTTCTCTCCCCAGCAGCTGCTTTTGTCTTTTGTTTGACTGCCTCCTCCCACTTCCCCTCCCCTAACCACTTACAAAGTTGGGGGCCAGGGCATGCTGGATACAAAGCTGAGCTTGTTACAATTTGGAGTAAATCTGGGCTAATAGCCAAATTGAATTCTAAAGACCCTTTCTGGAAGCTCAGCTTCAACTGGAATCTAGTTATAGGTCCGGCTGTTTCAAGGACACCATGTTCCCATTGCTAAGGGGGAAGGGAGCCAAATTTGCTTTGATTGGCCGCTGGGTTTCAAATATTTGGTCCATATTTTAAAAACCAACACTTTCTCAGAGCTAGGCTATACAGACTCCTCTGAACTATCAATTTATGACTAGAAGAAATTTTACAGTCAATGGATATACTACAAGTCAATCACATAATCCTATCTTTCAAACTAACTAGACAAAGAAGCAATCTAGTTCATTTTTCATGGTATTGTTTTTGTTTTTGCCACTAACAGGACTTGAGCCTAGGACCTCATGTCTGGTAGTCAAGAGCTTTATTATGGAGTGGTCTTTTTTTTTTTTAAAAAAAAAAAGAGGTTTTATTTCATAAGAAATATCCAACCCATTAAACTTCATATTTTGGAAATTTATCAGTAATATCTAGTATTCAAAAAACCAGAGTATCTCTTGGAAAAGAAAAATTGCCTGAATTCATGTGCCTTTTCCAGTGGTGAGATTATTTCCGTGTCAACTTTAAAGACCAATTTTAATAAGTTTTTAAAACCTCATACAGGGGTCTAGAGAGATGACTTGGTGTTTAAAAATTAAGGGCACTTGTAGCTCTTCCACAGGATCCCAGCTCACTCCCATCGGGTGGACCAAAAGTTGCTGTGACTCCAGTTCTAAGGGATCTGATGTTGTTTTCTGACCTCTGACACACACACACACACACACACAGAGCATAAATTCACACAGATGCACATATATACATAAATATCAATTTAAAAAATCTTGAAGACTTCAGACATGACTCCTATAATGTTAGGTCGTAAGGGGATTGGGAGGAAGAGAGGAAGGGCTTAAGACAGTCTTACTATGTAGCCTAGGCTGACCTGGAAGTCCATGCCTGTAAAGCTCAGGCTGGTCTTGATCTCCATGGATCCTCCTTAACCTCCTGAGAATTAGGATACATTGACATGAGCCCCCACAATCAAGTTATATGGTATTTATGGGGTCATGGGTGGGGAGTGTCCTTTTGTGGTCTGAAGATATCTCTAGAATATAGGAATGATGGGCACAAAGTCAAGACCACCAGGTTGAGTATGGTCTAACCGCACTTACAGGTAAGGGAAGAAATGCCCAAGCGTCTTCTGCTGTTACTGCTTCCTAATAGTTCTGCAACCCACTTGCAGATTTAGAAGGATGTAAATCTAATTGCTTTAGCCTTTCATGGTCTATCAACTCATAAGGGGCCACAAGAGCCATATGGGATAAGATCAAAGACCAAAACTGCCATTGATGGGCCCTTACCCTGTATGCTCCAATCTTCTGCGAATACTGTCATTGCACAGACACTGGAAGGTGTATTTACTTAAAGCTATCTGCTACAGCTTACTACTCAACTAGGCTGAATGGCCTATACAAGGCAGAGCCTTAAGGTCCTGGGACCAGGGTGAACAGATTAGTGTGAGATGAAGCGAAGCCCAAGAGAAGATGAAGCAATGTGTGTAAAGCTACTGCCAGCTTAGCCGGGCACACCATTTGACGGTGAACTTCTTGCTGTGTAAGTACAAGGGAAATTCTGTAAAATGACGACGAAAAGTACAGTAACTAGCAGGGCAGCGCACGCCTTTAATCCCAGCCCTCGGGAGGCAGAGGCAGGGGAGTCTCTGAGTGCTCCAGGACTACCTGGTCTACAGAGCAAGTTCCAGGACAGCCAGAGCTGTTACAGAAACAAAACCAAAAAGCCCTTTCTCAAAAAACTATATCCAAAACCAAACCAAAACAACAACAACAAAGAAGATAAAAACTACCATAAATAAATAAAGCTAGCAGTCCCAGTGATTTACAAAAACAAACCAAAAACATGGCTCCTTTAAAGAAGCTCTGCCTTACAGCAGAGCACATAGAGAAGCCTTTTTGAGCCTAAGTAGAAACTAAGCAGAAATAGTGTGCTGGGTAGGGATGCCTGCTGTGGCTCAGGCGCTGGCATTCCAGGACTGGGGAGACTGAATGCAGTTCCGGCTCACACATGCCTGCACCTACCCCCACACCTCTCCGCGAGTCCTAGGATTGCCTCTGACAGACCGGAAGAAGGGAGTGTCTTTCAGGGCCAGCAAAGAGAGAAAGTTAGCCAGTTGCTACTCTGACTATCTGAATCCACAGGTTTTCATCCTAGCCTTTGAATCTCAAGTTTTATTAGAACGATACGCATTTAGTTAAAACAACCTTTAGTGGCAGCACCAGAGCCATTGGCTGGTGGAACAGAACTCCCCCCAGGCTGCGGCCTTAGTGGCCACGCCGCTGGTAGTTTAAAGCGCATTCACTGTAAGGAAGGTAAAATAACGATTTCCCTGCCCCCATTCGCCTGCCCCTCTAACTGGGGTTATAGCTCACGCACAGGAGCTATACATGGATGCTGGAATCTGAACCCTGGTCTTCAAGATGGCCTAACAAGTGCTTTTAACTAACGATCCAATATCCTGTGGTAGGCTTCCTTATACCAGCTTCACCCCAAGCACAAATGGTGATACATGGCTGTATAACACCTGTCACTAGACCTTAGAAATTTTTTTCTCTCCATTACTGTTTTGTTGTTTGTTTTGAGATAGGATCTCAAGTAATCCACGGCATCCTCAAACTCCCCTCTTGTAGTCCAGGATGATCTTAGACACCTGCTCCAGTCTCCCAAGTGTTGGAATTCCAAACACGGGACACACCTCCCACATCAATTGCATTCTAATCTTCTGGAACTTCTGTACTATATGCAGTAGACTGTAGCGGTATATTATTTGTATTTTGATAAAGAAATCTTGCCTGAAGATCAGAGATAAAGCTAAAGCCACTAGAGGCCAGGCAGTGGTGTCACACACCTTCAATCCTAGGATTTGGGAGACAGCAGCAGATGGATCTCTGTGAGTTCAAGGCCTTCCTGGACTACACAAGATCAATGCAGAAACAAATCCAGGTGGTGGTGGCTCACAGCTTTAATCCCAGTCCTAGGGAGTCCCACATCTTCAATCCCAGTACTAGAGGGAATATAAAATGAAAGGAGAGAGGCTTAGTCTGCTTAGTCTGCGGTCGCCCCGCCTTGGTAGAGATAAGGCTTCTGTAGTGGCTCAGCTGCCTTGCTTTTCTGGTTCTGGAGTTGAAGCTCACTTTTCTGTCTCTGGGCTTTCATTGGGCATGCTACGCTGTCCCTGACAGAAGCATCACCACGTAGCCCTCAGCACACCACTTGCGCCCTCTAACTCTTGCATCTACCTCAGGGAGCTTTTCTTGGAGAGCTAAGGAACCTGCTCCTGAGAGGTAAAGCAGCAATTTTAATCTAGGTTGGTCTGACTCAATTCATTTTGTTTGCTTGCTTGCTTTTGGGGCAGAGTCTCAAGTAGTCTATGGTGGCCTGGATTCTCTGAACTCTTGATCCTTTTGCCTCCATCTGTCAAGTGATGGTGTTGCAGGTATGTGCTTCCATGCTGCCTGTAAATTACTCTTCGTCACATGTCACATACCCTTAAACTCAGACTTCAATACAAGTTGGTGAGACTTTAAAATGGTTTAATACCACCTTTAATCCCAGCACTTGGGGAGAAAGAGAGATCTGTGAGTTCAAGACCAGTTTGAGTTCTAGGAAATCTACAGTCACATACTAAGACACTGTCTAATAATTAATAATAATGATAATGATGATAATATAAAATGGGCTGTAAACAGTGTACTCATTTTAAAAGCAAGCAAAAACCCAAATGCTTCAAGGAATACGCTCAAGTCAACATGCTTCTTTTCCTGAGCCTTGTCTGAAGTCTGGCTGCACAGCCTACCCCCCTCTGCACACAATTGTAACAGCTTGAGGAGCTTCTTTGTCAATCACTGCCAGCAGCAGAACTGGGAAAGCTTTAAGCAAGCATATTGAGAGCACCCATGAGATGAAAGGAAGCAAATTATGAAAATGACACACAAAGAGTCAGAAGCATGGGCTATTTGAGACCATTTTTATGCAGACATAATATTTCCCACGTCATTTTTTATATTGTAACATGGTACACAAAGGATGTCTGTTATTAAAGGTATTTATAAAAATGAATCCCAATTTGTATCTCTGTACCTTCTTCATTTTGCTGTGAATATAAAATGTTCTGAAATACAAAGCCAAAAAAAAAAAAAAAAACAACCGAGCTCAAGGCTACAGATGTGCCCTTAAGTAAACTGTCAGGATTAGCAGCACCAGTAGTGAGATATACAGACATGACATGTCCCCTGATAGCATCGCTGTGGTTTTTGTGCCCCCAAACATACACCCCAAACCATGAGAAAAAATCGGGCACATCCAGCTTGAAGGAGTTGCTCCAAAATACTTGATCTGTACCTTTCAAAATGAGTTGAGGTCAAGGGCCAGGGATGAAGCCCATTCAGTATAGTGCATGCCTACCATGCATGGAACCCTGACTTCTGTCCCCTGCACTGCATAAAATGGAGCAGGGAAATGCCTGTAATCCCAGCACTGAGGAAGGTAGAGGTAGGAGGATCAGAAATTCAAGGTCAATTTTGGTTATCTAGCAAGCTTGAGACCAGCCTACTAGCTACATAAGAGCCTGTCTGCTTTTCTATTTTTTTTTTAAGAGTTGAAGTTGAAAGCCATAGAAAGAGTGAGGAACGCTCATGGGATGGAGGAGACTGCGGGAGTATGAGACCCAAATGTCATGTGAGAGCCTCAACTGCATGCTGCAACAGAAAAGGCCACTGGAAGAAAAGCTAGTGTCCAAACAAACATCTTGGCTTAGTTAACAGCATTGTGCTAATGCCAATTTCCTGGCTTTGATCATCGTTCTACAGTTATGTAAACGAATGTTAGAGGAAGCTTGGTGAAGACTAGACAGAAAATCTGTGATGCCTTTATTGCGCTTCTCTATCTAAAAGTAATATTATTGCTTTATCATTATTATTGGGCTGTGTTTTTCCTCTTTGAGACAGGGTCCCATATAGCCCACACTTGCCTTAAATTCCTGACCCTCCTGCCTCCCCCTCCTAAGTGTTCAAATTACAGGTACACCATCACTCCTGACATTTTCTACTTGAAATTCATTTTTGAAGTAAAAAAAATTGCATGAATCAAATTTGGTTAAGCATACATGTGGAAATATAAATCTTAGAAATGTCTTCCGCAGAAACATGTCAAATAAAAATGTTGGTTCTTTATGAGAAGGGTTAGTATCCGGTTTCCTGAGCACATGGCTGGCACACAAACATTTGTTGAGTAATGAATAAACAGCCCACCCCCATTTACCAAGACAGTGTTCCCATGGTAACAAGTTATTAAAACATTTTATCCTAGAACTCGTAGGTCTAGAGAATACTTGTCAAGATGCTACACATAGTTCTGATCTGCTCCTCACTCAGTTCCCCTATTAACACGAACCCCACTACTCCTATATATGCTGTGATTTATTCGGCTGGCTAGCTCAGTAGGTTCTTCGAAGGATGAAGACCAGCTTGATGCTAATCAAATCTTTGTTTCATTTTTTTTTTAAGTCAGGGTTTCACACATCCCAGGCTGTCCTCAAACTCACTAAGTAGCTGAGAATGACCATGAGTTTCTAATCCTCCTGCCTCCACCTCCTGAGTGCTGGGATTACAAGAGTGACCAGGCCATTCCCAGTTTATTTGGGGCTGGGGATTGAATCCAGGGCTTTGTGCAGACTTGGCAAACACGGCACAAATGAGCTGCATGCAGAGCTCATGGCTTTTGGAGTTTATAATCATAGTTGGGGGGAGTAGGTCAGGAGTTTCAGTTTACACAAATCATCTAATTATCACCATAATGGAAGGAGATGGGCATCTTTTCTTATTCCCACTCCATGCGGAAGGAGAATGAAGCACAGGAGACTTCCAAACACATCTCAGATCGTCCTGGAGAAAAACTGGAAGAGTTTCTGAGGGTTGTCTCGACTACTTCAACTGTCAATGAACCTAACCCTGGACACAGCTGTTCAACTAAGCTGCCCATATCCTAGGAATGTTCAATTGGCTTTATTTCAAGTAATCAGACTGTTTTTTTTTTAAAAAATTCCTTTTGGGTTTCCTTTTAGATCTGTGCATCTTTCCTTCTAACTTGTCAATGTTGCTTCTAGCACCTGTCAGTCAGTGCGTACTCCTTTCAGCCTAAGGTCGTCATCATTCCTGGGTTTAACCCATGTGCTAGGCATGCATTCCCATCCCTGACAATGATGTAGACCTGGGTCAGGAGTACTGATGCATGCTTATAGACCTAGCCCTTGGGAGGCAGGGGCAGGATCATGAGTTTGAAGTGAGTCTGGGCTATATAGAGAGAAACTTTGTAATAATGATTAAAAAAAAGCCAGACATGCTGTCACATGCCTTTAATTCCAGCACTCTGGAGGCAGAGGCACACAGATATCTGAATTTGAGGCCTGCCTGATCTACAGAGCAAGTTCCAGGATAGCCAAGGTTACACAGAAAAACCCCATTTCAAAAAAAAAAATCAGGTGTTGGCATTGCTACAGTTTGACTGGCGGCAGGGTGTTTGCATGCATGAATCCTGGGTTCAATCTCCAGTATTGGATAAATGGCGTGTGGTAGTACACACCTGTAATCCCAGCACTCAGGAGGCAGAGGCAGGAAGATCAGCAGTACAAGGTCATCCTCAGCTACGTGAGATACTATCTCAAAAAACTAACAAGCAAAGGATCTGGACAGAATCCTGTGAAAGTCGGCAACTGCCTCGATTCAGGTTGATGTAACCTTTTAATAAGCAATGGCTGGGCCACCCTTCAAAAGCAGCCACTCCTTATCACTGGGTAGAGTCTAGCTCAATGCACCCAGCTGTATATCAGTATCACACGTCACGTGCAAAAACTCCCCATGCCCAGTGCGGCATCCTAGAGCATTACACCCATATTTTGTGGGTGGGACCTACACTTAGGCACTAGCATTCGGCAAGTTCTCCAGTTGAGAACAGAGCATAGCCGGGATGCACCTTTGTTCTCATGCAAAGGACACATCAGTCACTGTGTCGGACACAGGCTTAGCATCTGCTCTCATTGTCAAGTCAAATCACTCCAGGGGAAAGTCAGTCCTGGGTACATGGACGGCATGATGAAGCTGCAGGCTGGAAAATCTGCAAGCCGAAAGACATAATTTCACCTGACCCACATGTTGGCATCACAGTATTGCTCCACACAAAGGTGTGGACGTAGCAGTCAGTGTAGATATGCTCTCCGAGGCTGAGAATGCTTCTTAGATACGGTCCAGAGCCGTTACGATCCCAGGCTAAAACAAAATCATCTCAACTCCCATTGCAAGCCTACTGCTAGAGAGGAGTGGCACTTAGTGTCATTTTTTGATGATGATGCAAATGTGCTGTTTTTGGTTGTCCAGTCTAGTAGCCTTTAGCCACACGTGGCCACTGGAGTCCTTAAATGTGTCCAGGGAACCGCATTTCATTTCATTTTAAGTAGTTCAAATTGGAATGACTAATGAGAGCCATATTGCACAGACAGCAACTGAAGCCAGCCGATGTCTGTTATTTGCACTCTTTAAAATCACTGCTGCGACCAGATTGGAAACAGGCACTGCGAAGTTGCTTTTGCTGAAAAGCCTTGATTCCCAGTATCCACAGGGTAACTAAATGCAGGATGAAAACCTCGAACCTCTGCCTTCATTTTCTACCCATCTCATTCACTTTGGCCCATAACTCTTGCTTGACTCTGCGTAGGTATGTTCCTCATGGAGAGGCTAGGCTGTCTAATTGTCCTAAACCTGAAGTAGTCCCAAGGACTTCTGAAAATAACCTGACAGGAAGGATCTGTTCCCAGGATGGCTGGGATTGCTTAATTACGCAGATCCCCACCCCTGATTAGAATTCTTTCTCTAGTTAGGTCCAAAACTCACGTCAGTCTCCAGAAGACACTTCCAGGCATGTTACCTCTTTACCTAGTCCACTTCCCAGTGTGGCCACAGGGACCCCCCCCCCGCTTTCTATCATTATTCATTTCTTTCCTTGGTATGTCAAGGGTGTGGGGTAGAGCCTAGACTTTTATCCTAAAAACTCCATCCCCATGTCACTTCGAAAAGCGGGTTCTCTTTTTGTGACCGTTTAACTGCTCACTGGCCCATCTCAAACTCTATTGAACCTACTAAGAAGTTTGTCCTACCAAGAAGTTTGGACAAGCTTGAGTTCCATGCTTTTCTGGGTACTGGGCCTGGCAAGATCAGCAAGCAGGCTCTGCTGAGAGTTGGGATATTGGTCTTGCAAAATGGAGCGACGTCAATGAAGAGCTCTTGCAAAGAAAACAATTCCCACTGCGCGTGCTCATTGACGGTGGAGTCTGTTTGCAAGGAGCTGGAAGAAGTGTTGGGATAGAACAAAGGCGAACGTCCCTCATGCTAGTCAACCACTTGGCTGACCTGCAATACTGCCATAGGTTGTGATGTTGTGATTCCCAGCCCCAGGCTTTCCCCAGCCAGCAACCACACGCATTCGTCACTCCCTGTGTCCTAGCACCTTTTTCTTTCCTAGCTGAGAAAACCAACACCAAGACAGGCAAGGTTGAACAGTCCGATCACAGGTTTAGTCCATAGTAATCTAGGAACAAATTGCCCCTCCACCCCAATAATGCCTTCCTGCTTTGGAAATCCTACTCTGCAAAGTACTGCTTAGACAAAATGTCTCCCCATATGTCTGCTGTTGAAAAATATCTTTACAATGGAATCCACAAAGGGATGCCTTTGTGATCCCAGCACTAGTGAGGTGGAGGCAGGAGGATTGCTGGGAGTTCAAGGCCAGCATGATTGACATAGCAAGACTGTTTCTCAAAAGAAAAAGAAAATTTGCTTTTGTCCACAATAATGACAGAGTTGGTGAGATGACTCTGGGCAACCGCACTGGTTGCCAAGTCTGAGTTCCATCTCCAGGACTCACAAGCCCAGGCAGTGGTGCACAGGAAACCTCTCGCCACGACAAACAGTGTAAAAACTGTTTAAACGTAACTACAAATGCATCCACATAAAGAAGTATTTTCTTGGTCTGGGGCTTTTCATTCAGTCGGTAGAGTTCCATCCCCAGCACTGAATACACCAGGCATGGTGGTGTGTATCTGTAATCCTGGCACTCAGGGAGGAGACAGGGCATTCTCTGTTCTCTGTTTCCCTCTTTACCACCGCCCCCATCTCTTAATAGGTCCCCTGCGGTTCTGAGCAGCAACCCCCACCAAACCAAACCAATGGTGCTATTAAATAGCATCAACTGCACTACCTCCACTAAGAGGAGATGAAGGCCACAGAACTGGGCCAGAGTTCTTGCCTTCAAACACTGACTGGTGTTGATGTTTCCTAGTTATGTGATCTCAGTTGTCACATGTGTAATATGGTCAGGATTACAATGTCTGATTAAGGAACACATTTGGAATAGTGTATACACATAGTAAGGGCTCAGTCCATTTACATATATATATACATATATGTGTGTGTGATGTATGTATGGTATATATGCATATTATATATGTATATGTGAACAATGGCTGTGTTTGTCATGAAGGCAACACACATTAGCCCATGTATTATCTATGTATAATGGCTAATATATATTCCTTTCCTAGATGACAGGGTGGGGGGAGATACGCCTTATGTGTATGTGTGTGTGCATATGTTCATTTCTTAATTGATACACATGTATATTTCATTTTCTTTGAAAATTAAGTTGACTCATAACAGCAGTGTCCTTTTGTCCGGACTTCAAAACTCTTGTCAAAGCTCGTTCTCCTGCATTTGCAATATGTCTAATTAAGTGCATCTGCCACGTACCCATCCCCCTAAGGGGCTGTGAAAGGCCCAGCATGAGCTCAGCTGCTGGGGACCCACCATCAGCAGGGGAAGGTGGCACGTGGGTTCAGAACAGGAAGGGCACTGCAGGCTACAGTAGGCTCCGAGCCTGCCTTGGGAGGTTACGACTATAATTTTATTTTCTCGGTGACCAAGGGAGCTTGTTTGAGTCGCTCGAAAGATGTAAACACAGAAATACAGACAGTGCCAATGAAAGGTTTCCATAACAGCCAAAGTGGAGCAAAGAGAAGCTCTCAGCTGAAGTGAATCTGTCTCCTATGCTGCCCTCGAGTTTTGTTTTTTTTTTTTGGAATGGAAATCTAAACAGAGAAACAAACACACAAAAGGCAGTTGTCACCGCTGATGTCCCAAGCAGGACATAGTTATTTCACCAATATGAACCCATAGAGCCACAAACTAAGATTCACTGTTTTTCTACAATATGAATGTCAAACCTCAGCTATTTGCAGAAGAGTCCTGCAAAAAAGGCAGAGCCATCAATGCCCGCCACATTAGCCCATGTATTGTCCTAAGATGCCAGCACCTATTCCAGGCTACTGAGTGGAAAAGAGCGCAGAACTCTTTACTGCTTACATATGTTTGAAAAGAACATGTAGTTGTTCATAAATTTGTGTGTGGTGGAAAGAAGCTCCAGCTTAAATGGGCATTTAAGGTTTTAAGGACCTTCGTGACAATAGAGGGTGGTAGAGACTGACAAGCGCAAATGAGGCGCTGCACAGACTCGTGAAAAGTCAGTGGCTTCAGGGTTGGCTCATGAGCTGAAGATTCCTGTCACACTCAAGACACAACGGCCGTGTCTATGACTTTTCAGGAAACACTCCACTCAGGTGGTTTTACTATGTTAACTTGGCATGGACACGTGGACAGTAGTTTTTTTTTTTTTTTTTTTTAAAAATACTACCTTTGCTTTCGTTCCTGGCCATTTAAATATCTTCAGTGTTTTATTAAGTAACTTACTTCTCCAAACTGCATATGATCAAGAGACATGCCAGTTAAGTGAAGACCTGGTCACTGGACAGGAACAAATGACATCGGGAGATTTCTTTCTCTTTTCTCCAAGCCATCAATCTGTAGATATTTTTAAATCAACTAAATGCACTTTGCTAATTTAACTACAAACTTGCCACTGGAATAATAACATATAGCCTGTCTCTGTGATCTCCCAAGATACTCATCACAGGTGATAAATGCATACAAGGAATGAAATGGATTGCTGGATCAGCCAATAGCATCTGAGACTAGACTTCATTGAGCATCTGAATTAAGATCGGAGTCAGTTCTCTCTTCCTACCATGGTTTCTGGAGACCAAACTTAAGTCATTAAGCTTTAGCAGGAAGTACTTTTCTCGGCTGAGCCATCTTACCAGCGCTCTGATTTATTTTCCTAGAGCATGCCAGTGAGTGTCAAGAGGCTTATGAAGAAGGAAGCACCATGTAATTCTGACGTTTCGTCAGGTCATTTGGAGCTACTGACCTATGTGGCTGACTCTCCTATACAGCTTGTGGTTTTATCAATTTTATCCCCAGCCGTCTCTGTTCTCCTAATTGCACAACACTGTCCATGATAATTTGCCACATTCAGAAAATGCCCTTTTGGAAAGGTCAGGTTCTTCCCAGCTGTATATTTCGTTTCAGCAGATTGTTCACTTGCAAAAAGAGCAGCACGTGGATATCAGTAAAAAGTGAAACTTGTTAATACGGTCGTGACAACGGTCAACTACAGTGTAAAAGACGACAGAACTGTATATACACATGTATGTGCTAGAACTACAGGCCAGTCATAAGTTGTTAGTAGTCTAGCACCAGAAAAAAAAATGCTTTCTTGAATACATTTTTATTGTTTTGCATCTACCTTTATCATAACTTCTCCTCTGGGGCCGGCAAGATAATTCAAAGGGCAAAGTAAGGCACTTGAATCCAAGGCTGATAACATGAGTTATAATCAGAGGGACTTGTATGGTGGAAAGAGAGAACTGGCTCCCTACAGTTGTCCTCTGATTTTGACGTGTGTGTCATGACATGCCCCCACTCCCCATTAAATAAATAAATAAATAAAATTTCTGTGCTTGCAAGTGTCTGTGCTACTGGACTACTGGAGTCTACTTTGAAGCTAAGAGGCTAGATAAGATTATAAGGTTTAAGTGCATAGCCTACACTTAAAATTGCCCTTAAGCAATGGCTGCACCAGGAGACCTGAGGGGCTGGCTAGCAAAAAAATCCATGCCTCAAAGAAGCCTTTGATGACATCAACACAGGTAGAAACATTACCCGAAATGGCTACTGTGGCCATCTGGTGCTTGGGCCTTGGCTACAGCCTTTCTCTGCAGGTGCTGCTATATCTGGCAGGGGAAAGACAAGAGTCAACCTTTTTCTGCAGCATTTATAGGTAGGAAGATGGAAACATAGAAAACTTTTAGTTCCTTAGGCCGCCGATGTACAGTGAGGCAAACCTTCCTTTCCTTTCTGGTCACTTCCTCAACATTTCAAGCCCTCTAACTTCCTTATTTGGACCCACCAATTAACAACTCTTCGAGTGAGGGTCTAGAGGCATCAACTTCTTCTTCATAAAGACTTCAAATAGTGTCACGCTGGTTAGGCAGGGATCCTTAAAGGTGGACTAGAGATGGTAGTGGGAAGGAAGAAGAGAGTTGGTTTGCCCTCCTGCTTGTTTGACACATGCTCTCCTGTAAGCCAAGCCAGGCTTGGATTCCCTCTGTTGACCGGGCTGGTATAGAACTGCTTCAGTCTCTTGAATACTGGGATATTACGATCGTGCATCGTCATGCCTGTGGATTTTCCTCACTGGACAATATGGAGTTTTATGATTTTTTTCCATGATGCTTTTAAGAGCAAGTACCTGCTTTCAAATATAAGTAAGTTAGAGCTGGAGATGTGGTTCAGTGGGAAGTGCTTGCCTAGCATGCACAAGGCCCTGGGCTCTATTCTCCACACTACAAGAAGAAAAAAATGTCTATAAATGTAAGTAGATTAGCTAAGGAACAAGCTTCTAATTACATGCTGTTTCATATAAGGATGAATTTTTTTTTTTCGAGACAGGGTTTCCCTGTAGCTTTGGAGCCTGTCCTGGAACTAGCTTTTGTAGACCAGGCTGGCCTTGAACTCACAGAGATCCACCTGCCTCAGCTTTCTGAGTGCTGGGATTAAAGGCGTGCACCGCGACCACCCGGCAAGGATGAAATATGAAATTTTAAATTTTAATTTGCTAAATCTTAAAAGAACATCTCTCTCTTTCTTTCTGTGTGTGTTAGGAGGGCACAAACACCACAGCACCCATGTGGAGGTCTGAAGCCAACTTGCATGAGTTGATTTTCTTTTTTCATCATATGGATCCTGGGGTTCGAACTCAGATCAGCAGGCTTGGTGGCAAGCACCTTTACCCATGGAGCCATTTCAACAGTCCAAGGATCAACTTTTAATCCTTCTCTATTCTTCACCCTCAGAGAGAAATATTATTTTCATTTCTAATACTGTTCATGACTGGTTAATAATTGTGTATGAGTAATTTAAAATGAGACTTCTAAACAATCTGGGAAGGTGTCTCTGTGAAAGTACACTTCTTTGTGAGGTCTTGACTGACAAGAGGTATAAATATCTTTAGAAATCATTCAACTGCGTGGACATAAGCAGTTGCCATTTAATAATTCCTTGGAAATGATATATATAGATTTAACAATTTCAACTAAATATATGGGGAGAACACTTTCCTGCAGATATTGCCTATCATCAACTGTGTACATCAGCAGAAGCATCCGTTAACTCTAAGGGAAAGAAGAGGCCCACCCCAGCTAAAGAGCTTCCTTTGCATGTCCACACATTGTATCCATATGTATGCCCCCAAGCAGACAGCAGCGTCTGCAGAGGCCTTAGTTCTTTGCTTCTGCAAAGGAATTGCGGTAGGGAGAGTGGCCTCTTGTGCTTCTTTCTGCAGGACGGGATTTGTGAGGGCAACTCCAAGCAGTGTCTTCTGAAGACTGATCAGAATGGACCTATGACAGCATGGACAAAGTTTCAGAAGAAGAATAAGTGGCTGGAAGGAACACCGGGGTATGAGATCGAGACCATGGCTTCGCCCCCTCTTTTTAGCACACTGGACAATTAGGCTACATTTGAATGAAAAAAGCCACACTTGTATATTTTTTAAAAAGGCCCAAAAACGGTGTAATTAGTAGTTCAGCCTGGCAGCTGCATCAGCAACTGGAAAGTCAGGGCAACCTGATACTTAAACCAACCATTCTACTATTCATTAGCAGCTCTTAGAATATAAAAAGGTAAACCTTTGAATTCAGTGATGAATGAAAAATAATTGGTTTGCGTCAGCGTTCTACCCTATCTTTTTTATTGTTGTTAATTATGTGAGTGTTGGTTTAAAATGTTAAATAATACATAAACATTTAGGGGTACAAAGGATTTGTATATGCTATCATGACTCGCAGTCCCCCTGTTGTTTTTTTTAAATCATAAAGAATGCTGTTACTGGGCATGGTGGCACATGGCTATAAACTCAGCACTAGGGAGGCAGAAGCAGGAAGATCACCAAGGAGTTCAAGTCTAGCCTAGTCTATATAAGCTGCTGCTAGGCCACTCAGGGATAAATAGGCAAACTCTGTCTCAAAAGTAAACAAGCCGCAGTTCCATGTTCATAGTAAGAGTCCTGAGAGGATCAGGGGAATTAGCCCGAGTAGGCTGGCATTGTTACTAGTAAAGAATGATACCTGGGACTATGTCTACTTCTGGGTGGGGTTTATGTGGAAAGATGCAGTTACTTCGGCATAAGCCTTTTTCTTCTTCCTTCCCTTCCCTCCCTCCTCCTTCCCTCCCTCTCTCTCTCCCTCCCTCCTTTCTTCCTTCCCCCGTCTCTCTTCCCTCCCTCCCTCCCTTCCTTCTTCCTTCCTTCCTTCCTTCCTTCCTTCCTTCCTTCCTTCCTTCCTTCCCTCTCTCCCTACTTCCTTCCTTTCCTCCTTCTGTCATTCCTTTTTTTAAAAAAAAAGTTTTATAACAGTCCACACTGGCCTTGAACTGCCTAAGTAGCTGAGGATGAGCTTGAACTTCTGATCCTTCACTGCCAGGATTGCAGGTGTGTTCTACCAAGCCCATGTTTATGAGGTTCTGGACATCAAATCCAAAGTCTTATGCATGCGAGGTGAGAACTCTGCAGACAGAGCTACATCCCTAACCTGTTTTCTTTTTTTTAAATATCTCATTTGCCATGTTAAAACTGAGGAAACTGTAGTTATATTACAAAGAAGTAATTCTTCTGTGTCTACACAAACCCCTGACAGTTAAAATAGAAAGGCAAAAAAACAAAAAGAAGCTAATTTTCACATATAATTTCAGACTTCAGTTTAACTTGCTTATTTATGTCCTTACTTAATAGTGCTATGGACAGAAGTTAGGGTCTTGTGTTATCTGAACGCATACTTCACCACTGAACCCCACCTGAGTCTATACTTGCATTTTATTTATTTATCCATTTGTTTATACAGTGCTGGGGAATGAACCCAGGACCTTCTACATACTAGACAAGTGCTCTAACATTAAGGAATAACCTTAGCCCAGATTCAATTTGATTTATTTCGCTATTTTAATTTATTTATTTTTATTTTGCAGTTCGGGAGATCGATTCCAAGGCCACCAGTACCCCTGGCATACGTTCTACCAGTGATACCCACGGCCCTCGACTTCAATTTTAAATTGTAAAATATTAATATTATGAAGCTATCCAATGGCAAACAGATTATAAGAGAAGTGAGCCCTGAGAATGGATTCTTATGGCTACAGCCTTTTAAGGTGGCTAAAATCTAAACACGGGTAGGTGTGTAAGTGGAGGACCACAGATGAACATAGAAAGCATCCACAAGTTTGGTTTGGATCTTCACTGCCCATGACACAGTAACAGTCCCCTATTTTTTTTTTTTTTTGGTTTTTTGAGACAGGGTTTCTCTGTGGCTTTGGAGCCTGTCCTAGAACTAGCTCTTGTAGACCAGGCTGGCCTCGAACTCACAGAGATCCTCCTGCCTCTGCCTCCCGAGTGCTGGGATTACAGGCGTGTGCCACCACCGCCCGGCTTACAGTCCCCTATTTTTAAAGAGGCAGTGGACATTTGGGTTTCAAGCCAGTGTGATCTACACAGTGAGTTCCAGGACAGACAGGACTGTTGTTACACAGAGAAAGCCTGTCTCATCCCACCCCCAAATAATAAAAACAAAATAAAAATTTTTTAAAATCACATTTCCAATGTTATCTTTTAGGAAAGTTACATTTGTGGCTTCTGTTGCCCTTGAAATAAATAAATAAGTAAACGTTTGAGGCCTTGTTGAAGAATAGAAATACTTCTATGAAGTGATGGGGAGCAGCCACACACATGATCTCATTTGACGGCTGACTAAGCTGCTTTCCGAAATAAATCAAGTCGGTGCTACAGGCCAACTGCTGGCCTCCTCTTAGCAGGGCACACGGTTATATAAAATATTCTGGGAGAAGTGTTCCATTAAATTACTTAGGGAAACTAGGTAATCTTGAATCGACCATGAAATTTTCATTTTTTCCACAAGTAACATTACTGAACTTTGAAGTAACACTTGAACATTGCTGAGATATAATGAAAAATTGCCTTTTTTTTCCCTTTCTCTTCCAACCGGGAACTACCGAGTCTGCCGCGCTGAGACCGCAGGCATGGCATGTGTCACCACTCCCAGCTTTTTAGCATTGTTTGATTTTGATTTTGCTTTTTTTTGGGAGACAGCATCATGCTATGTAACCTAGACTGGCCCCATACTCACAGCGATCCACCTGCCTCTGCTTCTCAAGTTAAAAAATGCATTATATGGAAGGCCATGCATGTGTGGAGGTCAGAAGACAGCTTCGTGGAGTTGGTTCTTCTCTTCTACCTTGAAGTGGGCTCTGCGGATTAAACTCAGGTTGCCAGGCTTGGGTGGCAAGCACTTTTAGCCACTGAACCATCTTGCTGCCCCCAGGAGTTTTATTTTATTATTTGGATGTTTACTTATGCTGCTTTCTTCTTCTTTTAATTGTTTTTATTGAGCTGTATATTTTTCTCCACTCCCTCCTTCCCTCCCTCCCTCCGTTTTTACCCTCTCCCATGATCCCCATGCTCCCAGTTTACTCAGGAGATCTTCTCTCTTTTTACTTCCCATGTAGATTAGGGTCCTCTTTGGTGTCTAGGTTCTCTGGGATTGTGAACTGTAGGCTGGTTTTTCTTTCCTTAATGTCTGAGTGACTACATATAATAATTGTCTTTCTGGGTCTGGGTTACCTCATTCAATATAATGTTTTCTAGATACATCCATTTGCCCACAAATTTCAAATTTTAGAAAAAAAAAATGATTTTTTTTTCTGCTGTGTAGTACTGCATTGTGTACTGCAATGCGCTGCATTTTCCTTATCCATTCTTCAGTCAAGGGGCATTTAGGTTGTTTCCAGGTTCTAGTTATGACAATGTTGCTATGAGCATGGCTGAGCACATGTCCTTGTGATATGATTGAGAATCCTTTGAGTATATACCCCAAAGTGGTATTGCTGAGTCTTGAGGTAGGTTGTTTTGTAATTTTCTGAGAAATCACCCTACTGATTTCCAAAGCAGCTGTAGCAGCTTGCACTCCCACCAGCAATGGAGAAGTGTTCCCTTTACCCCAGATCCTTTGCAGCATAAGCTGTCATCAGTGTTTTTGATCTTGGCCATTCTTGGCTTGCTGCTTGGCCATGCTGATTTTTCTAATTAGTGTTATTTCCACAAAGAACTTAGAACTCTTGTCATACAGAGTGAGAATCCAAATCAGCTTTTCTACTGAAACGGAGCTCTGGTGGGCAGTGGAGAATATCCTGCAACTACAGCTACTTGTTTTACGATTTCTCTAGAAGCCTGTGAGTGTGGAGTCACACTTTAAAAGCTAAAGTGTCATTCCCACATTACGACAGAATTCATCATCTTGTGATGAAGAGACCTTGTTTGCGACCCCAAGGACTCTAAATATGGGCCTCAACTCCCAGTTTTTATGCAGAATACAAGAAAGAGGGAAAGGTTGAATGTAGAAATTTTCCTTTTATTGAACATGGTGTACATCAAGGGAGACAATGAAATTTCCACTTGGCTCCATTAAAAGTAATTTCAATGGCTGCGAGTAGTGGCACTGCCTTCAAACTCAGTACTCTGAAGGCTGAGGCAGGCATATCTCTGTGACTCTGAAGTCAGCCTATTCTACCAAATGAGTTCTCTGTCTCAAAACAAAAACAAAAACAACATTCAAAGCTAGGCATTGTAGTACGCATGTGTAATCCCAACATTTATTGGTGAAGGCAGAAGATCAAGAGTTTAAGACTGAGGGTTGGAGTGATGTCTCAGTGGTTGGGAGCATTGGCTGCTCTTCCAGAGGACTCTGATTCAATTCCCAGGACCCACATGATAGCTCACAACTGTCTATAACTCCAGTTCCACTGGTTCCAATTCCCTTACACAGGCATGCAGGCCAAACACCAATGTACATAAAAATAAAAATTCAAAAGATAAAGAGTTCAAGACCAAAAATAACTGTACATCAAGCTCCAGGACAGCCTGGGCTAAATGAAACTATCTCAAAAAACTTAAAACAACAAATAAAGCCCTGAAGCAGGGAGACTGTCACATGGCTATCACACATAGCTCTTCCCAACAGGCTAGTATGTTGGTAACGCAGAATCAGCTTTCCCACACTGACAATTTGTTCATTTAGTTGACTAAGTTTGTACATTATCTGGATTTTCTAAAGTTGCAAGAGTATGGAAGGAAACCATGACATTCCATGGGATTAGATTTGACTTTATTTGATTCACTTTTTAAGAAGCTACAAATATTATGAGGGACCTTCAGATCATCGTAAGAGGATGTGACACAATTGTTGGGAGGTGGAATGGAGGTCAACGTACACAAATGGGAAGACTCAAAATCACTGAGCATGCGACCGGCACATTTACTGCAATCCCCCTCAAAATCCTACTCAGGTATGTTTGTGGAACATGAAAAACTAATTCTCGAGGCAACGACCAAGAATAGCTCAGTGAATAAGAGCTAAAAGAAGTTTCTGTGAGATTGCCAGGCTTGTTTTAAATGGATATAATCAAGGCTGTTTATATTAGCACAGAGACACACTCATGCACACATATGTAATATATATGCATAATATAAAACCAACACAAAAGGATGAATTACACACTGTGGTTGGTTTCTGTACAGATTATATAAAATAGTATATTTCAGCCTCTATACCAAAAAAATCTTTATGGAAAAAAAGGACTAAAAGGCTGGGGAGTGTTTGATGTGCAAACATTAGAACCTGAGTTCAAATCCCCAGCAGGCACATACCAAGCTGGCATGAGGTGGTGAGCTGGAGAGACGGCTCAGTTGCTAAGAGTACTTGCTATTCTTACAGAGATCTTCGGATCAGTTACCTAAGTCCACTTGGTGGCTCCTTCTGTAACTCTAGTTCCAGGAGATACAACTAACTCCCTCCTCTGACTTGTGAGTGCACATACATCTAGGCATTCACACAGACACATAAAAGTAAATAAATCATTTTTAAACACTAGGCATGATATAGCCATCTGGAACTTTGATGCTGAGGTAAGGAGGGGTGGGACAGACATAAAAGGATTCCAGCCCAATTGCCTCCTCCAATAAAAACCAAACAAATCAAATACCAAGCTAAACTCGGTGAGCTCCAAATTCATGAATTAGCTTGTCTCAGGGAATAAGTGATAGAAGTCCCTCTATCTCTGTGTGTGTTGGGACCAATTGAGTCCTGGCCTTCAGCTGCTCTTCCCTGTCTAGAGCCTTCTAATTGAAGTCACTAGAAGCTGTGCCTATCTTAGAGGATCAGAGGATGGGATTTTCACCTGTTGGCCACTGACTGCAGGGTATTTAAGCCTCCATGGGCTTTTGTACCAGCGATTGGAGGTCCGTGTGTTGGTCTGTCTCTGCGTGTGTTTCTTCAACCTCCAGCCCCTTGCCTGAAGCTCGCAAACTGGCTTCTAGCACATAGAGCACAGACGGGGGGGGTGCATGGCAGTGTGCTCATGCACACACACATGCAACAGAGACAGATAAAGACGGGACAATTTCAAGTATACATTTGTAAAACCTTTTAAAAAATAACAGAGGAACAGAAAAACGTTTTTCCTGACCTCAAGGACAATACTGATTTTTAAGTAGGATGGAGATAAAAATCCCAGATTAGAAAGTAGTAAAAGGAAACATTGCTCACTGGAACTTGATGACAACTTGAAACCTCAGTACAGTGTGACATGTTGGGCAAAGTTAAAGGTGGGTCATACACAGGAAAAACACACACTGACCACATCCTTCCTAAAGATTAGGACCCACAACATAGACACGCATGGAAGACAATACCCAAGTAGCCAAGAACCTAGCCCTCACTTTCAACCTCTCTAGGGAAATTCAATGTAAAAATCATGAAATACCATTTCATACCTACCATAATTTAAAGACGAAATAATATAATTACACCAAAGCTGAAGACACTAAGAAGCTAAAATTTTCACATGTTCCTGGTGGGAGACTATCTGGAGTCTTCAGTTAGAAAGCCATGATGACATGATAAAATTGGGGACAATAAACTCTCCATTGTGCTTGACCTTCATTGTGGTCAAGAAGATAAAACTTCTCGGTGAGGGGAGGCAGGCAGGTTATAGATGTGTATGTCCAAATAACACACGAAGAAGTCATTTGTCAAAGATAATTCTGTCTCTACCTGTGGACTTTTGGGATGAAAATCAGAAATCATCGCAGCTCTTCAACCGCTTCCCAGCCTTCTACTCTATTACCGTCAGGTTCTGAGGAATTATGGTTATAATTCAGACGCATCCTGCAACTCCATCTTATTCAGGAAACTCATTGGAGAGAGGCCCTGGCATCTATTACAGCCTTATATCCTGAAGCCAGAACGCATCCATATTGATCATTTCCTGAATGATCTAACCTAGCAGTGACAGCTTCCTCTCTGTGTGTAGCTCCTCAGCTCGCGCTTTCTCTCTGAGAAGGGCACATGGGAATATATTCTTTTCCTAATCTCTTCAGAGCCATTGTGTTTCCCATGCAAACAGCCCATCTCTCTTCAAGTATTGTTCCAAGATCTCTCATGGCTACTGTGGTAGGGTTTTTCACCTAAAATAGAGGGTACAAACCCATGCTTTATACCTTTTTCTACTAAATTTCTATAGACAAAGGCTTTTCATAATTGCTTCTAACCATATGATTTAGAAGCATGCCTGTCTTACGGACAGAAAACATTTCTGCGTTTGAAAATAATGTTGTGAATGTTGAACAAAAGTTCAGCATTTATACTTTATTATTCAATTGATATAAAATGTAAAACCAAGTAAAACTATTCTGCTGGAGATTAGTGGTTACCCTTGGTGGGGAAGACAGAAAGAGCCCTTGAGAGAACCTTCTGAGGGGCTCCCAATAATTTTCTTCTTCCTCCTCTTCTTCTTTGTTCTTCTTCTCCTTCCTTTTCCTTCTTCTCCTTTCCTTCCTTCCTTCCTTCCTCCTCCTCCTCCTCCTCCTCCTCCTCCTCCTTTTCTCCCACCTCCTCTGCCTCCTTCCCTCCATCATCCCCTCCTTGAGATAAGGTTTCACTATGTAGCCCTGGCTGTCCTGGAATTCACCATGCAGAGCAGGCTGGCCTCAAACTCACAGAGATTCTTTTGCCTCTACCTCTAAAGAACTGAGATTTAAAAGTACATGATCATGCCTGACCGCCCCCCCCCCTTTTTTTCAGTGGTGGGAACAGAAGCCATGGCTAAGCAAGCACTCAATCACTGAGATATATGCCCAGCCCCACGTTCTGCACTTGGAAAAACTTATCTAACTCGTATACTTACGATCTACTTACTTTTCGTGGCTATCTTATGGCAACAAATTTCAGACGAGTTTGTAATATCCATGTCTCTTACAAAACAGTGTTAATGACAAACCCTCACTATGTAATAGGGCTCCAAAGAGGTGTCGGCAATCCAGTACAGCAGCTTTGCAAAATGGCTGTAATTCACACACACTGGAGTTTCAGGCCTTCAGTGCTTGAGATTCTATTTTCCTCACCATGGAATGGGTCAGAGCAAGTCAAGTGAGAAAATAAAGGAAGCAATATGAAGTAAGGGGATGCATCCAGTAAAGTTATCTAAAGTGCTTGCATTGCTTTGCTAATTACCCCTCCACTCTTTGCTGACTGTGTGAAGGAACAGATGTCTGAATTCAAGCTCCAATTTGAAAGCCCACCACTGAAACAGCCTTTTCAGGGAAAGGTTATAAAAGCCCCACTTCTCCACCTAAAACAGTAACCTGCTGTACATAAATAATAATTTTTTAAAAAAGAACAGAATTCCTAAGCTCCTTCCAATCTTCACTTCTGATATGCCTTCTGTATTTTTTTTTTTTGGCCGTCTTTTGCAACTGCAATTAGATCTCTGGGGAAACAATGACTTACAGCCTCCACCGTGGTGGGTTAAGACTGGAGGGTAGGAAGGAAGATCCAAGGGCTATAGGAGAAGGATCTCCAAGCAACAAGCGTGAAGCCAGTCTTGTATCCAGCTCTTTTACTTGGAAAACATAATGAAGACACAACTATGCACTCTAAGGACAGCCTGTAGGAAGGCAGCCTTAAAGCCTTAAGCTGGCTAGATTTGGTTCTAGCTAAGGGGATGAAGTCTAAATTTGGAAAGGCCATTGTGCCCTAATTAAGGTCGTGATTAGCTCCTTCACGTCTTCTCACTTACTGGAAACAAGGATAATGTCAACAACAACTTTAGTAAGCAAAACCAACTTCAGAGATAAGAGTCCTGTGAGTGAGAAGTTGCACTAATGCATTAGACAAAGTAACCGAGGTAAAACAGACACCCTGCTCCAGGAGGGGGGGGCAGGGCATCACAAGATTGAGATGGTTTCTAGTGCCATTTTACTTCAAGGAAGGCACGGATTACGTGGTATGCCATGCTCCCCATTACAGTATAATCCTTTCTGGTAATGCTAGAAAAAGATGAAAACAAAACCCAATTTTCTTAATCTCTCTCTCTGTCTCTCTCTCTGTGTCTCTGTCTCTGTCTCTCTCTCTGTCTCTCTCTCTCTCTCTCTCTCTCTCTCTCTCTCTCTCTCTCTCTGTGTGTGTGTGTGTGTGTGTGTGTGTGAAGCAAGAAACAAGCATTCCCCCTGGAAAGAAGGGACCTTTTAAACCAGAGATTCCAGATTTACAGATATGTTCACCAAGTCCTCAGTGAGGCCATGATTCTGATATGTTTTTGATATTGTGATGCACAAAGGTTTTCAGTACCTATCTCCTCTTTTGAGACAAGATTTCATGTAGCTCAGGCTCCTCTCATACTTTTTATGTAGCCAAGGATGACTTTGAACTTCTGATCTTCCTGCCTCTACCTCCCAAGTGCTAGGATTATATGCAGGTGTCATCATCATAAGGTACTGAGGATTGAACCTGGGGCTTTCTGCACTCAAGAAATACACTCTACCAACTGAATTACATCTCCACTCCCCTCTTACTCTTAAACCATTATCAGTATGGCCCCATCCCCAGCCCCTATTCCATCAAGGTTATCTGACATCTGGGGACATTTGGTTGGTATGAATAGGGGAATGTCACCGCATATGGTGAATAGAGGTCAGGAATGCTGCTAAGCATTCTGCAAGGCACCAGTGGGAAGGGAGCACAAGAGGCATATGTGAATATGATCAAATCACATAGATGCATACAAAAATGTCCTAACGAAGCCCATTATTACATATAATTAACATATGCCAATTTTTAAAAACTTGAAAAGACAAAAAGCAATGAAGAGACAGGGAGATAGATTCTAGGTAGCTAAGCCCATGGAGTTTCTGTGGCATTAGTGTACCAAGCAAGAGAGGGCATGGAAGCTCCTCATGTCTTCTCCCATACTTTACCCAATGTACTTCTTCAGATGCATGCTCTATGAAATCCTTTATGATAAATCAGCAGACATATTTAAAAGTAACAATAACCAAATCACTAGACAAGGATGGTATTCTATTTCAATGCCAAATCATGAAGGAGTCCCAGCAAAGTTACTCCTTATCGCTTTTCATCCCAGGCAGCTCACACTTCGTTCTGTGCCCTTGAAAGGGAGGAGATAATAGATTTGCAAGATTCTCTGCGCCCATTTATAATAAGCGAAAATGTATCACTCCCATCTGGCTCTCTGTTAGCCCAACAAATCTTTTTTCCTTGTTTGAATTTTTTTACGTTTATTCATCATGTTTGTATGTGTATGTGTACACTAAGCTGCGTGTGCAGAGGTCAGATGACACTTGAGATAGTCCATCCTCAAACCTCCAACATGTTGGTCCCGGAGAGGAAATTCAGATTGCCAGGCTTGGTGGCAAGTGCCTTCATCTGCTGAACCATCTCACCTCAAATCTTGCTTTTTATTCTTCCCCACACCTACTCCTTGCTATGTCCAGTTACTTTAGGATACCACTGATAAGCCTCGCTCACTCCTACCTCTCCTGCATGGGTAGCTCCATCCTTCCCATCATTCCTCTCAGTACACCTTCAGTGCAAGCTTCCCCTAGAACCTTCAGAGAAGAAACGGGGTCTCAGTCTTTTCAAAACCCTGTCTATACTTTTATTTGGAAATTTGCAACCAGATAAGAAGAAATCTCTTTCTCTATTGTTGGTGGCAGTTTTTCTAGTTTTGCTTTGTTTTAATTTGGGGGATACTGCGGGGTAGAATCCAGTGCCTTATGCATGCTAGGTAAGCCCTTTCCCATTGACCTATTTCCCAAGCTACCACCTCTAGGTGTGTGTGTGTGTGTGTGTGTGTGTGTGTGTGTGTGTGTGTGTGATAGGAATATAAGTGTGTGCAGGTGCATGTGTGTATGTATGTGAAAGACAGAGGAAACCATGGTATCATTCTTCAGGTACTCAGTACTATTCATTTTGTTTTTTGAGACAGTGATTTGGCTAGGCTGGCTGGCCAGCGAAGCCCAGGAACCTACCTGTTTCTACCTTCCCAGCCTTGGGATCTCGCCCAGCTTCTTGACATGGGTTCTGCAGATTGAACTAGGGTCCTTACGCTTGCAAGGCAAACACTTTATTGATTGACCTTTCTCTCCATCCCCTTTCCTCATGAAAATACTAACTTTATTTTGAGACAAGATCTCATTAAGTTGGCCTGGCTGGCCTTACACTGCCTATGTAGCCCAGATGGTCCTTCAATTTGCCACCTTCCTGCCTCTGCCTCCATTTGCCAAGTAGCTGGAATTACAGAGTTGCATCGCCATGTCCAGTTTTAATGGTCATCTTTTTAGTCCCTTTGGGAGACTGCCATTTTTCCTCAGCTGTCACTTGCCTGCTTAAAATCCCTTTACAATTCTCTACGGCTAGCAGAGTCATGATTGATTGCTTTCCAAGCACGACACTAAGTAGTCTGGCCTCAGCTCAGCTCTCCCCACTCCCCCACTTCTGACCATTCTTACTTCCTTAAGGTACTCACAAAACAGCCTCTGTCCTGGCTCCTGCCTTTCCTTATCTGTTCACAGGCTCTGAATGTTCTGTCTCAGACACCTCCTTAAATATTCATTTTCTTTTTTCCTACAGGCCCTTGACCTTCAGCTTTTGCAAAACGGCTGGGTATAGGAAAACAGAGTCTGTGTTTCAGGATACAGCACAAGGCCTTGGGGCACCTGAGCAGGACTCCCCCATTCCTTTAATAGTCTCCCAGTCAGGCTATGGTACTAACAGGAAGGCAGAGGCTTCCAGTTGATTCTGGGCATGCTTATTGCAGGGCACTGTGCTACATGCTTATTTAACCCCAACATTGTTGAGAATGCAAAAACGAAACTTTTGGTGCCGTTCTATTCTCAAGGCAATGAGAATGTTTTTTACTGAAACAAAGTATTTCTTCTCTAGCTTTCCTGAACTTCAAACATTTGACAAGAAGAAATGATTTTTCACTAGAGGGAGGAAAATCTAACATCACAATAGGAAAAGCTAAAGGTAAAAAAAGTAACAATAGCAATAACAAGAACAACAACAACAGTGGAGGAACATTCAAACTGCTGTGTAAATTGTTTTTGTGTCTGGGCATGTCTGAAGTAATGGAATTACTATGAAGGCATTTTCCAGTGCTAAAATTCTGTTACTCCATGAAATACTGTGATACAAATATTAATTTTACCAAACTATGATGTTATTTGTGCTATTATATATTGTATATATTATATTATATATAATATATATTATATATATATATTATATATACTACTGTCCACAAAACTGGGCTTCTAGAATCTTCTCCAGAGTATAAGTACTATTTCTCTCATCAGTGTGTGTACTTAGGAAGTCTTTTGTCTTTGTCCCAAAAGGTAGTCATAACAGTTAGGTTTGTTATCATAATTATGCAAATTAATTTAATATTGCATAAACAAATGAAATATAAGTCTCAAAAGGAAGTTTTCTTTCTTTTCAAACCTGATCCATTGCTTTGCAAAGTCTTATCCAAAATGAGTCACTTCGAAAATAGTTGCCAGAATAATTAATGGCAAGAAACTGTTTAGGTTTCATTGGAAGTGGGGTGGGTAATGTGAAAGGATTCTGCACACAAACTGGATTTGAGCAACTTTAGGTCACATTTTACTTTAAAAGTATCCCAAACTGGCCATTAGAAGCCAACAATGAGCTATGATTCAAGTATGGCAAACTTTAAGGAACCCCAAGCCCCATCAGGATGTCTTAGTCAAAGAAAGGCCTTGACTCTCCAGCAAAACCTCAGCAGATTAATGTTTAAAGATAACTAAAACATTTAGGACACAGAAATGGCCCTTTATAGGATTTACCACTTTGGCATTTTCAATAAAGCATCCTACTGCTTGATCCCGGATGTCACTATCCTCTAAAAAGCCCCCAGGGAGGCCAAGCGGTTTGGCCAACAGCTGTTGCTAGAGCAAAAATATAGTAAAGAATCAATTGCTTCTTGTTTGTCACAAACAGTCCTCAGTGGACTTGGTCTGAGGTTTACTCAGAATTTCAGCCTGTTTTGAAAAGAGTCTCTCTGAGGCCCCGGGTGGGCTCCTTAGGAGACATTTGGTTTCAGAAGGCTGCCTAGCACATGCTGGGACCATATCCTGCCCAGTTATGCATCAGGACACCACTCTTTTGTCTCCAATTGCATCTGAAATCCTGAGCCAACTTCCAGAACTAAATGTTGTATGGTGGGGTCTTCAGGGTGCAGCTTCCTTTTGAGGCACAGCCTGGGTGTGTGTGTGGGGGGGGGGGCAGGAAAAGCTCTGTAGAGACAAGAGGGAAGACACCAAAGCTGGAAGTGTTGAAGAAGGCACCCTTGGGGCTTCCTCCATCCATCGCCTTGGAGAACAGCCACCATCCTGTAGGCGGGCACATGGAAGATGCCAGCATAAAACCCAACTACAAATGAGGTCTGGCTGCTGCCTTGACAGAACCAAACAGTGTTTAAACAATTAGGGAGCTGTTTGCTCCTGTTTTTCAAGCATAACATTACTCTCTCATGTTTGTCCCCTAAATTACATACTTGTAGATTTGTAAGAATTTAAGGAAGTAATTTTATAGATTTTTTTCTCCTAGTAAACTGAGGTTGAAGAGGTGAGAATGATGTATCTTAATCATACAGTACTGAGGGTAAGCTGAGGCATGGACCAGGTCCCTGACTTTCCCAGGCTTTTTTCTATTTTCTAGCTTTGGGCCACCAGCAGCAGAAGCAGTAGTGCCAGTGTGACTTTTAGAAATGTCAACAAGGCTGTTCCCAGGTTGGTTGAGCCAGGGCGCTTTCCTTTCACCAGGATCTCCAGATGATTTGTGATACTCCATTATTAAATTTTTTTAAAGTGTGTGTGTGTGTGTGTGTGTGTGTGTGTGTGTGTGTGTGTGTGAGAGAGAGAGAGAGAGAGAGAGAGAGAGAGAGAGAGAGAGAGAGAGAGAGAGAGAGAGAACCCATTTTCTGTGAAATGCATGTGAAAGCCAGAAGACAACTTTCCAGAGTGGGTTGTCTGCTTCCATCCTCGTTTCTGTCTTGATGTTTATTCCAGTCTACCTGGTTCCTGAGCTTCCAGGCAATTCTCCTCTCTCCACCTCTCATCTCAAGGCAGAAGTTCAGGGATTTACAGATGGATACCACCAAATCCAGTTGTTTTTTTTTTTAATGTGGGGTCCAGGGATTAAACTTAGGTTGTTAGACTTGTATGGCAATCTCTTTTATCAGCCCAGCAGAGCCGTCTCAACGACTGCTTGGAGTCTTGGATTTTCTTGTAAATTTTATCTACTGTGTATGTGTGTGTGTGTGTGTGTGTGCGGGCGCGCACACGTGGGCTTATCACAATGAGCACATGCAGGTCAGAGGACAGCTTGTGGGACTCAGTGCTCTCCTTCAGCGTATGCTGGCCAGCTCCATCTCCTAGGTGCCGGGGTTACAACTGTGAGCTACCATGTATAACTTAATATTTAAAGTAATAGTGAAATGATTTCATTTCATAATCATAAAAATTTCCTGTCAACTGGGTGCGGAGGTCTTTGAGCCCAGCTATTCGAGAAGCAGAGACAGGAGGATCACTTGAACCCATGAGTTTGAAAACAGCCTAGGAAACACAATGACAGCCTGTCTTAAACTAAAACACATTCCCTAGTAGTACAGTGGGTCAAATAATTATTTCCATTCATGGTTTGTGACATCAGATCTCTTCACATACTGAAATAATGTCAGCATTTCTCCCTAGATATATGAGCCATATTCCACAAAAGTCTTCGGAGAATTTATTACATTGAATTTTGTTTAATTACTATGTCTTCAAGCCGATGAGAGGAGAAACAAAGTCAACATTTTGTTGGCCAAATGGGTTTCCATCAGATACAATAGAATAAAACTGGTAGGGATAAGAGACATTGGGCCATGTGGAACCACTCCTTCTGGTCTCAGCACACTTAATTAGGTGGTGTCCTCTATCTATACAACCTGCCATCTCTTCTCATTGTGCCCAATAACCCAAGTCAATGAATAGTCCAATACAGGACAAACATTAATTGGTTCACTTCATTTACATGAAACATCGGGAAGAGCTAAATCCATAGGGATGGAAAGTAGGTTAGTGGTTGCTAGGGTTGGAGGGAGGAGAGAATGAGCAATAACTGCTAATGGGCACAGGTTTGTTGAGGGGGTGAAAATAGGGTCAATAGTTACCCAACACTGTATCAAAGCCTGCAAGTTTGTATGCTTAATATGTGTGAATTGCATGTGAACGGTAGCTAAAGCAGATCAGAAACAAAAATCAATTGACTGGGCAAAAAACAAAAAAACAAAAACAAAACACCTCATTTTCTTTGAAGATGGAATCGTATATCTGGCCACCGTTCTTTATCTTGCTTTTTTTTTTCTTTAAAAGTTTTTCTTTCTTTTTTAAAAATAGCTTAAAGTGCAAACCCAAAGGGGCATTTATCTTTACGAATTTCATTTATTTTATCAGTGAAGTAACTGATACCAGGTTAAGAAGTGACGCGTGTAGAAGAATCAACGGAATGGGCCAATGGTCAGCAATTTTCCAGCACTCACTTGTTTGAAATAGGGCACTCACAAGGGTACATTCAGTAAGGAACACATCTGGAAAAAGAAAGCCAGTTAACGGCCCCTGAAGTGTATTTATTTACTGGGAACGTAAAGGAAGTCAGTATGTTTCCTTTCTGGCATGAAGGGAGCTCGCTTTTTCATGTAAACTACAAAACGAAAACCAAGGCTACTGCCAGAAGTAATGAAGTATGCGCAAATTACCATAAATTGGCAACTGCAGTGTAGAACCAATAATTGTCCAAGACACAAAGTACTTCCTTGAGAGCAGGGTTTTGGCCGGGATATTTGTTTCGGGAGAACTGCAGCGCCCTTCCATGCCCACTTAAAAAGAAAGCCCCCCCCCCCCCCCCCCCCCCCCCCCCCCCGCTAAAGAACAGAGTACTTCAAACACCGCTGTGCAGAAGGCTAGCGCGCTCAGCCGATGCTCAAATTCAACTTCTGAATCTCAGTGTCTGGAGATCAAACACCACAAGAACTTCCTTTAGGCAAAACTTGTGCTTTCCCCCTATCCATCCCGCAGAGCTGGGAAACTGCAGTGGTCTTGGACAGCAGGCATTACTAAAGCAGCTCCAAGCTGCCCCAGAGCCCTCTGCTGACTTTTGGGTATGAACCCCGTTTAAAAGGGAAGACTGAGTTGTTGGTTACTGCTCACATGAGGACATTGAAAGAAGTAAGAACCAGAGCTACATGCCACTCAGTTCTACTCCTTCTAGAAGAATCTTATATCCTAGCTTTCATCTAACTTTTTGGAATGAATTTTTTTCTTTCATATTTTTATCATTGTATACTTTAAAATTGTTTAAATATAAAGTTATTTCAGGTTTCTTTTTAAGTGGAAACTGATGTGTCCTCCGTTCTATCTCGTCCCCAAAATATAATCAGTTAAAAAAAAAGATCGCTGCCCCACCCCCACACACTTCGAGGAGGGAGTGTAGTGGCAAGAGCTGGGGGCTTGCTTGTGACTCCCAAGCCCTGGCTCTTAACCTTCGGTGCTTAAACCCACTGCTTTTCACATTAGGAACGTTTCCGAGGGTCCCTTCTCAGTCCTCGTGGCGCTGTGGCTGGCTGGAGCTGTCATTAGAGAACGATAATGAAGCAGAGAGAAACCCCTTTCTCAGACGAAGCCCTGAGAGCCGCGGCACAAGGCTTATTTCCAAGGAGCTCTTGAGTTTTCCTCCCCATGGTGCCGGTTTTAAGGACGTGTTGCTGACGGCAGCATTTCGGGGTGTTAAGAAGTGACAGAAGGGATTCTCCCGCCGCCTAACACCCACCTCCGGGCAGGTGAAAGATTTTCGCGTCTCTGAACAGAGTCTTTCACTGTCGATAGCAGTCATTTCCCAATTGCACTGGAACCCACTTTCTCACCGGCTCCGCCTGCTCAGGGGTTCCGCTTAGGCAGTTGGAACCAGGGACAAAGAGAGACTCGTGGTGTGTCCTATCCTGTCCCCTCCCATTCCCTCCCACTTCGCTAGTTTCAAAGGTCTGGGTTCCGAGACAGGAGCTTGGAAGATCCCCGCGTTAGGGGGTACAGACATGTTTCCTTGGGCTTCAGAAGAATTGAAGGACCGCAAGGCGACACAAGACTGGACTCAGGGCTGAGAGCTCGGTGACAGGGAGATCGTCCCAGGAAATGGGCAAGAAGCCACTCTCTACCAACCCCTTGAAATAAAACAGGAGCCCCAAGTCCGGGACATGCTGCCCGACCCAACACACACACCCCTGCCACCCCTCGCGGGGCCCAGTTCTCTAGCTCCCGCGCTTGGCATGCGCCAGCGTACAGTGTGGGTGCAGCTGGAGTGGGGACGTTCCGTGGATGGGGCAGGGAGGAGCACCTGGGCATTGCGGACACCTGCGCTGTGCCCCTCCCACCTTCGGCCTCTGTTCCCCTCCCGCACCGGTCTGGACCGGATGACCCAGGTGGCTCAGGTAGCGCCACCTGAGCTGGGGGATAGGGCGGGGCGCGCCCCTCTTCGAGACAGAGACGCGAGGCTGTGGCCGTGGTGGTGGCCTTGGAGGTGGCATGGGGCCAGCGCGATCACTTACCCATGGTTGGAGACTGGCGGGAGGGGTGCGGGCTCCGGGCTATTGGGCTCCCCGGGGACGCAGGAGAGCCGGTGGCACAAGTTTGCAGGTTTGGCGGGCACGTGCGCGGGGCCGGGCTCCGGGGTGGCTGCGCTGGGCTAAGCAGGGCTGGCCGCTTGGCTCTTCTCTCCTGGCCGGGGTGGGAGCGCGGCGCAGCTCCGCCTGCACTGGGGGCCGGCCGTGCAGAGAGGGGCCCTGACGTCAGCGCCGGGGGCTTTGTGTGCCCGGAGCGAGGGCCAGGCTGGGGACAGTGGCCGCGCCCGCGCTATTGCCAAGCCAGCAGCTTTGACTGCGACCCTGGAGCAGGGGGCATGGAAACCGGAGAAGCAAGGAGGGGGGGGTGCAGAAAGAGGGGAACGGGATTCTAGTATCTTGGGGGCGTGAATCTTCGCTCCGGATGAAAACTAGTACAGTTAAGGGGGCGGGGGGCTTGAGGTCTTAGCCACTACCCGTTGTACAGATAAAGAAACTGAGTTTGGGAACACTGCTTTGAGGATACCCTTGGGCAGAGCTGCTTCGACCCACACTCCTGACATTTTTGTACCATTAACAAGCTGCAGGTGGTGACTTAATCAATTGGGCCTCAATCCTAGTGACATTTTAGAATCACCTATTTCATCAGGGCATCTGTGGATGGGTTCCAAGTTTAGGGCTCCCACACCACTCCGGACATTGATCGTGTTCGTACAAGACCTTACACGAACCACCGACTGGAGTTACCTGTGGGTAACAAGTGATTTAGAAGAGCTCAGATGACGTCCGTTAGTTTGGGTGGAATCAGATTTAGACATGCCCATAGTTAGTCAGCTGTCTAGATCCCTGGAAGCCCACCGCAGTAGGCTCTTGCAGACCACAGATTTGTGCCAGCCAAAGGTTCCAGCTGTTTCAGGCCTTGCGCTGAATCTTTAGGCGAATTAATGGTTTAACAGTGTCGAGCATTTAAATTCTTCCTGCTTCCTTAGAAAGAGAAGAATCTCCCTGTCAACACAAGTATTCGAAAAGCCCTAAGATCCAGACAGTTCTTGAGGCCGATATTTTATGTTGTGCTCCTTTATGGTTTTGGAAATACAGCGTGATACTTGAACAGAGGGTTACATAAACAGTAACACTAGATAGTGCATTTAAGGGACATTTAAGCCAGAAGAGAGAGGCTTTGGGATTGAGAAAGGGAGGAGGAAGCAAACATTTCATCTATTGAAATTTATTGGATTAGGAAAGATTTGATCAAGGCACTGCTCTAGAAAGCCTAATAATATTTTACATAAAAGGACAGAGATTTGTGCTAGGCGGATCACTGGCTCATTTTCTTCACAATCCCACGGGAACAATCATTCCTACTCTATCTTCGTGTGGTAATAAAGCAGCAGGGATCTCACAGGTTTCAGTTTTCTATTACCGGAGTAATCCCTTCCCCTGAGTGCTGTGTGCACCCACAGGTGACTCCTGAGGCGGCCTGTGAAGGACAGGAAGTCAAGGTGGTCTGGGTGAAGACAAGAGGAATCCATGTCAAGTCCTGGTTTTCGGAAGAGCCCTTTAGTTGGTTCCTACATCTCAACAGACTTTTAGGAAATAGCAAAAACACCGGAACAGGCTGTGGGCATTCCCAATCAGAAGTAGCATGTTTATTGCTTCCATGAGCTACTTGAGGACCAAGAACTGGAAAGTTTGTGTACTGAGGTGATAGTCAACCCTTTGGTCTGTTGATTCATTGCTTAGACATATTGGACTTTTTTTTTCACTACAGAAAAGAAAGAACAGCTGTCTAAATACTGGTGGGAGTCACAATGGGATGCTACGATTTAAAAGGGAAGTCACATTTTAATAGAAACTTTCCCTCACTTTGCAACTGTCGTGGATTAATTTCACCAAGCAATTGACCCCAAAAGTCTAAGCAAATCTTGGGAAACCAGAGGGCAGAAGGTGGACTAACCAACATGTTGGAGTTTCCTATTAAATGCTTTCTTAAAATAAAACTAATGCTTTCATGTTAAGTAACCAAAGCCTTTACAAATTAAAGCAAAATACACTGCAGGTGGGTGAATAAATTGGGCAAGGCTTTCTGGAAAGCCCCTTGGCATTGTGTATCAGAAACTTAAAAATATTCAGTGTCTCTGACCTACTAAGTCCCCTTCTGAGACTCTCCTCAGTAAATAACGACGGTTAAAGTTAAAATGAATGCAAAAGGATGTTTATCAGATGGTGAGATAAAATGACAAATAAAATAACAAAACAAAAACAGGAACGCAATCATTGCTCAACTATCAGGAAGTAGCTACAGCAAATTTTTTGCTGAGTTAGCTCAACCAAAAGGGGATTTGTGACCCTGCCCTCAGCAGTCTCTCCTGCTCTCCCTCCCCCAGAGGCCCCAGAGACATTTAGCCATCTCTGGAGAAGTTTGAGCATTAGGAACAGGTAGGAGGGCCCATCAGTGTCCTCTACCATGGTACTGTTAGAGATGTTTCCAGACTGTGGGATACTGGTCTGGGCTATAGGAGGTAAGTGAAAGGCCTTCCTTCCCAGGGGTCCATCCTAGGGTCCTCTTTTAGAATTGGTCTCCAGCTGGGCTAAGGCTTAGAGGATGGGATAAATGGTCACATCCTGTGGGTGGGTCTTACAGAATCCAAGGTTAGAAGTGAGAGGGACTAGGGCATAGGAAAATGAGCAGCAGCCTGGGGGCTCTGGATTTCAAAGCTGACTAAAAACAGATCCTGCCTTTCAAACAGAGGTCACCTCATGCTGCTCCTGTGAGTCATAGCAATTGACAAGCATTTTTTTAAAATGTGGTTTGTATTGAGCATCTCAATCCGGCAGTTTGGGCCATGTCTGTCTCCAGAGCTCTCGGAGCTTTCGTGTGATATTCCATATTTTCTACCATGGCCAAATTTCCCACATGTGCGAGTTTAGATCCCCGTTCACAGCAGCATGTCAGGAACTGGCAACAAATGCCCATGACCATGCTTAACCTGATGGAGGCTACAGCTAATGGGACAGCATCTCCTTGCATCTGCAGATGAAATTTTAAAATGAACCATTCATACAGCTCCAAAATATTTAACCTGTTCTAGTTTCATTTTTGTTGTTATGATAAAATATAAAGGCAGAAAGCAAATTATGGAAGGAAAAAAATGACTTGGTTTACAGTTTCAGGTGACAATCCATCACTGTAGGGAAGTCAGGGCAGAAATGTAAAATATTTCATCACAGTCAAGAGCAGAGAGGAAAGAAGTGAGTTCTTGCTTCCTCACTCTCAGCTAACTTCTATGTAACAGCTCTGCTGTCCTGGAATTAGCTTTGTAGACCAGGCTGGCCTCAAACTAAGAGATCCACCTGCCTGTACTTTCCAAGTGCCAGAATTAAAGGCATGTACCACCACTGCCTGGCTGCTTTCTCCTCCTTTGTGCTGTTCAGGATCCCCTGTCTAAGGAATGGTGTCACCCCCAATGGCCTAGGTCTTCTGACATTATTTAATAACCAAGACAATCCTCCAGAGAGATTCTCCCCGGACAATCTGATCTAGATAATTCCCTGTTGAGACTCTTTTCTCTGATATTCTAAGTTGTGTCAAGTTAGCAGTTCAAATTAACCAGTATATAACTGATTACTTGTGGTAACAGGAAATTATCTCTTATTCTTTCTATAGATTCCTATGGCCCAGAAAAAAATGAATTTGCTATGTTGATAAAAAAAAACTAAAACAAAACGACAACAAAAACCACAACTGTCACCTCAAAGAAGATAAACCAGTTTATTCTGGAACAAAATACGCATTATCATGGTCAGGGGACACAGATTCAGATGACCTCAAACACCCCAGTTTCATTTTTACAGTTAAAACAAATCATGAGATACTTTAAAAAATAATACATTTCATTTTTATTACATTTTGAGTGAGTGTGTGTGTACGTGCACACATGCTGTGGTGTGCTAGTAGCTGCAGATAACTTGCAGGAATCACTCTCTCCTTCCACCATATAGATCCTGGGGAATAGAGTCAGGGTGTCTGGCTTGGCAGCAAGTACCTTTCCGCAATGAACCACCTCACTGGTATCAAGACACTTCTAAAATACAGTAGTGGGAACATCAGGCAGTCGGTTACCATAGCAAAATGGGGGAAATCTCTGCTACAGGTCTCGTGTTATCTGATGACTTTCTTAGCTGATGAGAGGGAGGGGTCTGTTTGTACGTTCTGAAGGGATTGTTACCTGCAGTTGCAAGGATGTTAACTCAAGCATAGGCTATTAAGGGGCCTAAAGAGATCCCAAGATAACTTGACTCTCTCTGGACCTGCAATTTTGAAACCGTGCCACAATCTTTTAAATTCTAATCAGTGAATCAGCCTTTGTTGAAGGCTCCAAGTAGGGTGCAGCGTGTTTGAGGGGACATCAGTTCACAGTGTAGATTAAGTCTTAGAAAAACCATTCCAAGCTAGCCAAAGCTTCCTTGACTGTTATAAAAGTCAAAGTTATCATCATTTACAAAATTCCAGGGATGTTTTAAAAGTATCTCAGCAACCTGGATTATCCTGGGGCAAGCATTCCAGGACTGCCCAAAGCTGGTCTCTCGATGCATATCCATACCTTGCTGGTCAAGATAGAAGTCTCTATTGTCTCAGGCTGGAAACATTCTAAAAGTATGTTTTTTTTTCGGGTTCTTTGTTATTGTTTTCTCATGGTAAAACTCACATACCATAGAATTAGACGTTTTATTTTATTTTTTTTTCAGACATAGCCCTGGCTCTCCTAAAAATTCCTGTATAAACCAGGCTGGCCTCGAACTCACAGAGATCCACCTGCCTCTGTCTTCCAAGTGCTGGGATTAAAGGCGTGCGCCACCATACCAGGTCAGAGTTAGATATTTTAAAGTGAAACTCGGTGGCATTTAGTATATTCACACTGTGATAGAAACACTAACACTGTGTAGCTCTAGCGAATTTTCAGCAGGCCAAAGGGCAAACCACATACTATTTGAACTGTTGTTCCCCCATTTCTTCCCTCCCTCATGCCCTAACCACTATTAACCTCCTTTCTGTTCCTATAGATTGTCCTCTTCTGGATGTTTCATATCAGTGGAACATTACACGTGGCCTTGGTGTTTAGCTTCTCTTGCTTAACATCACGCTCTAGTTTGTTTCAATACTCTGTTCCACTTTTACGGCTGAATATTTTCCATTGTATAAATGTCACACATTTTCTTGCCTCAGACATCTATCTTTCGGCTACTTGTGAATAATACTTCTCTCAACATCGGTCTACAAAGATCTGTTCAAATTCCTGATTATAATTCTTTTGGGTCTGTTGGAACTGCTGGATCATTTGGTAAGTTCACGATGCCTTAGACAACAGCACTGGCATCTGACATTCTCATCGTCGGTACAGAAAGGTCGTGATGTTTTTACCTCCTTGCCTCATTATTTTCTGCCCTCTGCATTACAGCCATGATGGCGGGTGTACAGCTATATTCCTAGTAATTTATATTTTCAGCTCTCTTTGCCATGCCCTATAGGCAATTCTTATCTTCTACTGCCTGCCCCGACTTCTCCTGCTCCAGCCTTACTTACACCCTGACTGTTACCTTCCAGTGTAGGACCTCTGTGTACTTCTACCTCCTCTGTGTCTCTCTACATCTCCCTCCGCATCTGGCGCTTAGTTTGATGATCACCTGGCCCCTGAAGTCCTGTCTGATCTGTCCACTGGGTCGACAGCCGACAGTAGCATTTCACCGTGCCAAGTACCTCTTCTAAACCCTGCCAAGGCTGCAATTCTACTTTGGGTTAGATGAGTATGTAATGTATGTTGTTCCCCATCAGACCATGACTGTAGTGAGAACAAATTATAACACTTCTCTCAATTCAGGCATAGGTATAGCTCAGTTGATAGAGTACTTGAGTAGCAAGCATAAAGTCCCGGGCTTCATCTCCAGTACATGAATCATAGTGGCATATACTTGTAATTTAAGCATTAGGGAGTTGGGAACAGGGGGAGCAGAAGCTCAAAGTCATTTGGGGGTATATACTAAGGTGGAGACCAGCCTGGGATATATGAGGCCCTGTCTCAAAAAAAACATTCTCTGCATTCTGAGTTCTCTAAATGTTTGATTTCTTCCTTCCCTAGGACTCTGCTCCTGCAATAACAGTGCATTTTGGTTTGCTTGTTTTTGTCGGTTGTGAATCATGACTTTTAATCAGGTCATTTGAGATGATCCCCTTATGTTGTCGTCACTGTATGATCGTCTTAGCAAACCCCAGAAAAGTCACCCATACGTGTGCACACTTTTCTCACCTCCCAATCTCTGGAGCCCCTCCCCCGTAAGCCTAGTGCCCCCACCCTATTGCTACAATTTCTCTTTCAAGGACATAAATGACGGGGGCGGGAGCAAGACAGGATGCTTGTGCTGTGTCTCCTTGAAGTAACTTCTTATCTGAGCCTCTGAGAACCAGGACATTCCTGTTTTCTTTCTGTCTCAAAGGATACAATTTCTGTGTGCTCTTCACTGCTATTTAAACTTTGCTTCTCTCGACTCTTCCCGACTTCCTTTCATCCCTTTGTGCTGAGGACATAACCCTGGTGTCTCATTCATTCTAAGCATGAACTCTAGCACTGAATTGTGCCCCCTTTAATAATTAGCCAATTAATTTGTAGTGTGTGTGTGTGTGTGTGTGTGTGTGTACGTATGCGAAGGTCAGAGGACAACTTTTTTTGTTTGCTTTTGAAACAGTATCTCGTTACGTAGCTCTCACTGTCCTTGAACTCACTATGTAAACCAGGCTGACCTCAAACTCACAGAGATCCTCCTGCCTCTGCCTCCTGAGTGCTGGGATTAGAGGCATGTACCACTACACCTGGCTTAGAGAACTTTTGAGAATTGGTTCTCTCCTACCTTGTGAGTACGCACCATTATCCTACTGAGTATATCACTAATGCCTAATTGTTGTTTCTGTTGGTGGTGGTGGTGATGGTGTGTGTGTACGGGTGTGTGTGTACGGGTGTGTGTGTACGGGTGTGTGTGTGCTCATGCCATGTGTCTGCATGTGCCACAGCATACATGTAGAGGCTGGAGGGCAAATTTTTGGATTCTAATGATCAAATCATCAGACTTGAGCCATCTTCTCTGCCTTTCCTATTCTTTTCTTTCTGTCAGTTTCACGCAGTAGACAATAAGCTTCCTATGAGCACGAATCTTGTTTGTTTTGAGCATACCATAGAGTCTTTGTTCACTGAATTGGAATTGGTGCAGTTTGGAATATGTTTTGTTTTGGTGCAAGTGATTGAAGTCAGAACCTCACAAATGCTAAGCACACGCCCATTAGATATACCTCCAGCCTAAAAAAAAAGTTGTTAAAATTCTCATTTAAGTCAAAAAGATCCTAATGCCTTGTCTACACCATCCTTTGCCATTTTGATTCTCCTCCTGGACATGCTCACTGTTCTGCCATCTTTCTCTACTGTTCTTGGCTTTCTTTCTTCCTTTAGGTTGACCTCAAGCCATTGCCCAGCATGCTTTGGGTGCTGGTGTTTTCAACTACCTCAATTGTGCAGCACGTATCGCTCCACATTGTCTGCAGGGATGGAACAATTCCTGTTGTGGAAAAATGCCATCTTCTGTTTAGCACACACAGAGTTCTAGGCTTTTGCAGCTGTTCAGCTGGTGAAAGCACCTGTTGGCAGGGTGATTTCCAAAATGTGCGTGAGCAAGGTCCATTCCCGACCTCGGAAAGAGTGACAGCCAGCACGATGCCGCAGTTTATGGTGTAACTCCAAGTGTCCTGGTGAAGGTTCTCATATCACACTGTGACCAAGGGCAAAGAGCTGCCCTAGCAAGGCCATCTGATACAATGTTTCCTCTCTGTTATTGCTCGTTGCTCTGCTTCTCCACCTCCTGAAGGCCAGACAGGAAGTTGAGTGGCATCCTTATTCATTCTAGAAGCTTGATTTAAAAAAGCAATGATGTTGGGGGTGGGTAGCAGGCTGCTGTGATGACTCCATAAGCCCTCATCCTGGGAGACTGTCTCTTTCTCTTCAAATACGCTCAGCTCTCGACCCAATGTTTGTATAAGCACACTCACTACATATTGCCCAAGATTGCCCCGTGGGGTGGGGTGGGGGGGAACTCAGCAAATATGAGGCACATTGAGAAAACTTTGCAGAAGATGTTTAGTCTCAGGATGAAGTAGTATCTTAGCTTTGGAATGAATGCTCATAGATGACTGCTTGACTGAAATCATAAGGGCTTTTCCACACTTTCTTTCCCACATACATTTCCAGCATATAAGTGGTAGAGTGCTCGCTTAGCATGCATAAGGTCTTAGGTTCAAAACCCAGTCCTTCTCCCACTGAAAGTAGACAGCACTGACTAGGCCACTTGTGGGTTTCTTTCCAGAAACTCCTTTGAGCCTCTTCTCTTCTCTTCTCTTCTCTTCTCTTCTCTTCTCTTCTCTTCTCTTCTCTTCTCTTCTCTTCTCTTCTCTTCTCTCTCTCTCCTTCCCTCCCTCTCTCCCTCCTTTCCTCCCTCCCTCCCTCCCTTCCTTTCTTTCTTCCCTCCTTCCTTTCCCTTTTTAAATTATTTATTGCTGGGATGAGTCCCAAGCCAGCCTAGTCTAGATAGAGAGTTCCAGGCCAGCCTAGTCTATCTAGATAGAGAGTTCAGTGCCTAGCAGTGGTGGCGCACACCTTTAATCACAGTACTCGGGAGGCAGAGGCAGGAGGTTCTCTGAGTTTGAGGCCAGTCTGATCTACAGAGCAAGTTCCAGCACAGCCAGGGAGGGCCATACATAGAAACCATGTCTCAAAATATGTGTGTGTGTGTGTGTGTGTGTGTGTGTGTCACAGTGCATGTGGAGGTCAGAAGACAACGTTATGGAGTCAGTTCTCTCCTCTCAACTTCATGTAGATTCCATAATGAAACTCAAGTTGCCAGTCTTTTGCAGCAAGCACTGTTACCAGCTGAGGCATCTTGCTCACCCCCGTGTCCTTATTCTTGATTGGTAGAGAAGAATATAGTTGGCACATGCTTTCTTGTTCATTTAAGTGTTTGAAGCTGCAGAGTTAGGTGAAGCCCTGCATCAAGGCTGATTTTCTTTTTTTGCAGTTGATGACAAGACATTTGCAGTTACAACGTTTCCTTTGTTGGCAATTTAGACTTTTGCTCCAATTCATCTCTTGGTGAATCTTTTGTTCCTTGTTGATGCTAGTTTACATTGGAATCTCATGGCATCTCTGGGAGGGAGGGGGGAGGTTCTGGTTTTTTTGTTTATTTGTTTGTTTGTTTGTTTTGCTGGAACAGAGAATCAGAAACAGGTGACGAGTGGGAAGCAGGGTGAGAGAACTTCAAGAAAGAATGTACCATTCTAGGACTGGAGTTATGGCTAACTGCTTAAGAGTACTTGCTGCTCAACACATGTAGTTACCGCAATGATTCCAGTTGCTTTTCAGTTCGGGAGCCCACTATGATTTCTGTTAAAGAGGGACATGGATAGTTGGGAATACTTTGGATTAATGTCTAATTTACTTTATTTGCTTTTCTTCTTATAACTGGACAACTCCTTGTAGTTTTATAATTTTTGAATCATGACCCATGAGTCTAAGGCCTAAGGACTCAGCGTTAGCCACAAAATCCTCGCAGCTCTTTTAAGAGGTTCTGCCACTCAACACTTACATGGTGTTTATGAACAGCAGGCGACATGCTTCTTGGTGATGGTAGAACCCTAGAAGTTCTACAGAGTTGTGGCAATAAACATGGCTCCTGCCTCTAACTCTGCCATGAAACTGGACTCTCAGAAAGCTAAGGAATCATGAACTATGGGCTCAATATCCTTTGCTTTACAGCTGGCTGAGATGATCCAGTCTCACAGAATATTCCAATCAAGATTAGACTATAATCCTAAATTTTCTATGGGTCCCCATAAATTTATCAGCACCCCAAATCAGAGGGAAGTAGCTTAGAAAACTATGCCCACATTCCCAAAAAATAAATTTATGGATGTTTATTTTTGTTTTAGTTACAAGTTGTTATGGATGATGATCAGGAAAAAAAGCTAAACAAAGTAGATTCCAGAGTTCTTGTTTTTTAAAAAAGGGGAAATGCTGTGGGATTATTCTCCTTGTACACTGTAAAGAATTGTCACTTGTATTAGTTTAATAAAATGCTGATTGGCCAGTAGCCAGTCAGGAATATAGGTGGGGTGAGCAGACTAGAAGAATTCTGGGATGAGTAAAGGCAAAGATGCAGTTGTCACCCAGAGGCAGAGGAAGCAAGATGAGAATGTCTCACTGAGAAAAGGTACCAAGCCATGGGGCCAAATATAGATAAGAATTATGAGTTAATTTAATCTGTAAGAGTTAGTTAATAATAAACCTGAGCTAATAGGCTAAACAGTTTATAATTAAAATAAGACTCTGTGGAAAATTCTGTATGAAAGCTTTCATGTCACATAGTATGGCCTTTTTAGGAGTGCCTTGGTGTCTTTGCCAGTGACAGGCCAATTGTCTTTGTTGGTGTGGGATGAGAATGTTCCATCCTTCCTCTTTGCCAGTGGGTTTTTGTTCTATCATACTTTTGCAGCCTCAAGTAAAGGTTTCCATACTCCAGTCTCCATTCTGTTCTCCTGTTCCACTGTGGCCCAGAGGGCTGATGATGGTGACTACAATGTTCCAGAGACTCCAGGAATGTGTTAGTTACTGACAGTGTTGAAATTCTGAACTTAGGTGGAAGGAATTTGAAGTTGTCAGGGTTGATTTGAGCTGCTCTAATAAACTACCACAGATGGGGGAGGTTTATAAACAACAGATATTTATTTCTCACAGTCCTGTCTTGGAAGTTCAAGGCAGCAGTAGTTGGTTGGTGAAGACTGCTTCTTGATTCACAGACAGCCATCTCTCCATTCCTGTCTTCATGTGGTGGAAGAGACTAAGGGTGGCTACAGGACTCCCTTTATAGGGGTACTAAATAACTTCCAATATTGTTATCCTGGGGATTTCAACATATGAAATTGCAGATACAAATGTTCAAGTTATAGCAAAGGTTCTCATTTCTGACTGACTCTGAAGATGGCCGAGTTCTTCTCCATGTCCTCCTCTTGCTGTTATTAGGCTCTCATTGAATGTTTATTGAGTGAAAGAATGAATTAGTGGATGAGAAGACAGACCTAGTACCAGGCTCTATTAGAAGAGCCCGAGTCTCTCAACTGTAGTACCCTTGAAGGGTTGTGTTGGCCGTATAAAGAAAAGCTATTCTGTTTTTTCTTCCCCGCATTCAGTTTAACTCAGTCCCCCTTTCAGAATTGTAGCCACTTCCATTTTGTTCTTTCTTTCCATATACTTATTTTTACTTATTTACTTATTTTTATTATTTACTCCTTGTCAAAGGAAGAGAAAAGTAACCTCTCTGTTACCTCTCTGCTCCCAACCATACTTCTTTTCATGCTTTGTCCCCCCTGCCTAGTTCTGGGTTTCAAATTATCCTTTGTGTTTTGTGGGTCACAAATAAAAGCATAGCGCACACAAGGATAAAACATTAGCTTGCCAGTAAGCCAATATAATGTCCTTTAAAAAAAAAACTCAAGGTAATCGTGATTCATAATTCCAAGAATCCTCATACTCGTTTTGATTTCTCAAAATGCAATTGAATTTAACATAAAGAATCAAAATCCTTTATTTAAATTATATTGAAGTAGCTTTCCATCACCAAACAGGTCATATTTGGGGAGAAATTTCTCAATATTTAAAATGAATAATAATTGCTTTAGAATAATCATAATTACATCCCCAAAAGAGAAATTTATCTCAGTTAATTTTTCCCTTTGTACTGTTGAATTACTGATTCCGAAGCAATTATGAAGCACAGCGTTCTTTTTTGCCATTGAATGGCATGCCTATTATCCTGCCTGTGTCCTGTGTTTCCCTGCAGCCCTGCATGGGTCTGAAAACAGTGGTTTTGTGATTTAAGCTTATCGCACAAAATGCCAATGCTAATCGACCTTTGAGCATGTACATCTCTGTACCATAGCAAAGGGCCATGAAAAAAGTATGTAGGCGTGCAGCTACGAGGCATTTGATTTCCACTGTGCTAAGGGGCTCTGTGTGGGTGGCATGAACATATTGAGGTCTTACAAAACCCCTTTCCTCTCTGGAAGAGCCGCCCCCTTTGCAGTGGCTTCCAAGATCAGGCTTTCCGAGCCTCTCTGTTGGTGGGGACCTGGGGTCTGCCTTCCTGACATGTGTGTCCATTACTTTGCTGCTGGGGCAGCTGCTTAAGTAACAAATCCTGTTAAGAAGGGTGGGCGATGAGGTGATGCTGCTCTGTTGGCCGCTGCACATCCCACTCAGTTAGGAAATGATTCCCATGGAATCAGTGGGAAGGCAAGCTTTGAGGGTAGGTGGACTGAAGTTCAAATCCTGACTCTGCCCATGGCTCACCAGTTGATGCATTAGGCCTGTTCGCATGTGGATGTGAGGATGCTGAGGCAGAGTTAGGGGTGTGGGAGGTCACACCATAGCCAGTTTGCTTTGATAGAAGCTCAACTGCTGAAAACCCCTTCTAGCACTACCTACAATGTGGTACTTTCCATGGCCTGACTCTGTCTAAGTAGGTGTTGTCTTTGTAGAATGGGAGAGGAGTCGTATGTCTCCTAAGAGGTTGTTTAAAGCATGAATATATAATATACGTTGATATGTATTTGTGGTACAGGCATTATCCCTTATATAGCATCTTCCCATTCTGAGCAGGGTCACCTTGGAAGGGCCAATGAGGGCCCTACCTCATCTTGAAAAAGGCATGACTTTTTCAGAAGTGTGTGTGTGTGTGTGTGTGTGTGTGTGTGTGTGAGAGAGAGAGAGAGAGAGAGAGAGAGAGAGAGAGAGAGAGAGAGAGGGAGACAGAGATCTCATCTTCCTTGTTAGGCATAGCTTCTTCAGAAGGCAGTGTGTGTGTGTGTGTGTGTGTGTGTGTGTGTGTGTGTGTAGGTTAGAAGACAACTTTTGGAAGTTGTTTGTCTCCTTCCACCATGTAGGTTCCAGGGAGCTAACACAGGGTGTCAGGCTTGGCAGCACCCTCCCTTACCTACTGAGCCTTCTCTCTGGTTTCCTTTATGTTTCTATGTTGATGGGTAGAGGTATAGGTTTAATTTTATGTACATGTATTTATAAAAATATTGATACCTGCCCCCTTTTGGTTAGCATTGAATGGTGCTTTTCTTGGTTGTCTCATTCCATTAAGGTTTTTATCACAAGATGAAGCCTTTGAGCTCTGGAATGGAGTTCTAAGTCTAGTGTTCATTTCTTATAGAAAGATTTGTCTCCGTACATTCAGACCCCCTCTCTGGCACTTTGTCAGCTGCCAAGTGTGTACACAGGGGATGCCAAAATGGGGGCTGAGGGTCATGGCATAGCCATGGTAGAAGCCTTTGGCAGAAGCCACCAGCTGCTGTGAAGCCGTTCGCCCACTCCCACAGAGTCCTTGGCGGAGCCTCCCAGCAGTTGTCCCCTTGCTGTTTGCGTGTCTTACTCATAGTCACTGACTGTTCTCCATCTGTCTTTTTCTGATTTCCTCTTCCTTACTCCTCCTACTCCTCTCCCTTCCCTTTAGTTTCTGGCTTCCTTGTCTAATTCTCACCAGTCACTGCTAGAACATTTATATTATATTATATTATATTATATATTATGTATGTGTGAGTATGTATGTTTATTATTTATACATTTAGTGACAGGATCTCATGTAGTCCCAGCTGGCCTTGAATTTGCTATATATTTGAAAATGACCTTGAACTTATGATCTTCTTGTTTCTCTCTCCCTAGTCTTATGATTACAGGCTTGCTGACCACACTCAGCGTCTTAGTTAGGGTTTCTATTGCTGTGAAGAGACACTATGATTACGGCAACTCTTAGAAAGGCTAGCTTACAGTTTTAGAGGTTTAGTCCATTATCTTCATGCCAGGGCATAGTGGCATGTAGGCAGACATGGTGTTGGAGAAGGAGCTGAGAGTGGAGAAGGAGCTACATCTGGATCCTGCAGGCTAGTGGAAGCGAACTGAAACACGGGGCAGGGCTTGAGTATATACAAAACCTCAAAGCCGATGCCCACAGTGACATACTTCCTCCAACAAAGCCATACCTATTCCAACAAGGTCACACCTCCTAATAGTGCCACTTCTTTTCGGGCCATTTTCCTTCAAACCACCACATCCAGTTTATGTGGTGCTGGTGATCCAACCCAGGGCCTGGTGCATACTAGACAGGCACTCTACCAAAGTTACTACTTCTGGCATTGAGAGACGTGAAACTCTGCCAGTCTCTTGATCAAATGCTGACTTGTACCACATCATAGGGGGAGCTTGAATGTTCTGGACTCCACCGGCAGGATTTCTCATCCAGTGGGTCTGGCGGAGCCAAGGGTGCTGGTGAAACACAGAGAACATCCCTTTCCTTCTCAGGGATTGTCTCTCAGATAAAACTGGATCTTTGAATAGGCTGCAAAGATATAGCATGAGCCAGAGGGAAGCCGAGGCAGTGAGTTTATTTTATTTTTGTTTTTCGAAACAAGATTTCTCTGTAGCTTTGGTGCCTGTCCTGGAACTAGCTCTTGTAGACGAGGCTGGTCTCGAACTCACAGAGACCCACCTGCCTCTGCCTCCCAAGTAAGTGCTGGGATTAAAGGTGTGCGCCTGGCTTGAGTTTATTAAGATTAGGGAAGTGAGGCAGGAGGGTCAATACTTCAAGGTCATCCTCAGCTCGTAGGCAGTTCAGGGTGAGACATCACTGGCACCTTGTCTATGAAGGTATAAGTGTAAATAAGAAACTTACCTTTTCCAAGCACAAAACCCTGACATTTTTCATCTAGATTTCATGACAGAGTAAGAATGTGTTTCCCCTACCTCCTGGCCTATTCAACCCAGTTCCAGCCTACAAAAAAAAATGACACTAGCTCCAAGAGCTGCTTTGTGATATTGCTAGGAGGGGGATGCCTCTCTTCCAGCATTGTATGCTGAGACATCAGCATGGCCTTCTGACAGCACAGGCTGTGGAAGGTGCCCTGTGATCCTTTGTGCCAGCAAGACTGCTTCTCTGAGCCAGGCATGGTTCCTCACACCCGCAATCGTAGCACGTGAGAGGTCGAGGTGAGGTTCAGAGATTCAAGGACGACCTGGGCTACGTGCGACTGAAAACGGAAAGAAACAGAGACTGATTTCTAAACAGATTGCTACGATTATTGCTATTCTGATGCACAGCAGCAGGAAGAGCAGCAGGAGGGTCACTGTCGTTTGATTTCTGACCCTGTGTTTTTCATACTCACTCAGTGTTAACAAATCATTAAGATGCTAGTTTTGTTTTTCTTTAAGTGGTTTCCTGTAGCAACAATAATTTTTCAAATGCTTTCATCGGCTCTGAAAGAAATTGGTCCAGAGAAATTGGTGCTTCCTTCCAAATGCTCTCTAGCATAAATGAATGCTGCAGGTGCTGGCCATGGAGGGCAGGACCTGGTTGGAGAATGCTCTGGTCACTTCAGAGAGACCTTCTTCCCTAGTAGTTCCCGGGCACTTTAAAAGGAAGCTGGCCACACTGTCTTACGAAGGATGAAGTGATTCTTTTATTTTTTTCTTTTATTTTTTAACTTTTTTGTTGATTTTATTGAGCTATATATTTCTCTGCTCCCCTTGCTTCCTCTCGCTTCCCCTTCAACTCTCTCCCATGGTCCCCATGCTTCCAGTTTACTCAGGAGATCTTGTCTTTTTCTACTTCCATGTAGATTAGATCCATGTATGTCTCACTTAGGGTCCTCATTAGTGTCTAGTTTCTCTGGGATTGTGAATTGGGGACTTGTTTACTTTATGTCTAAAAGCCACTTAGAGTGATATTTATCTTTCTGGGTCTGGGGTACCTCACTCAATATGATGTTTTCTAGCTCCATCCATTTTCCTGCAAAATTCAAGCTGTCGTTATTTTTTTCTCCTGTGTATACTCCATTGTGTAAATGTACCACATTTTCTTTATCCATTCTTCAGTTGAGGGACATTTACGTTGTTTCCAGGTTCTGGCTATGACAAACAAAGCTGCCATGAACATAGTTGAGCACATGTCCTTGTAGTACGATTGAGCATCCTTTGGATATATACCCAAAAGTGGTATTACTGGGTCTTGAGGAAGGTTGTTTCCTAATTTTCTGAGAAATACTGACATCCAAAGGGGTTGTACCAGCTTGAACTCCCTCCAGCAATGCAGAAGTGTTCCCTTTATCCCAATCCTCTCCAGCATAAGTTGTCATCAGTGTTTTTTATCTTGGCCATTCTTACAGGTGTAAGATGGAATCTCAGAGTTGTTTTGATTTGCATTTCTCTGATGCCTAAGGATGTCAAGCATTTTCTTGGGTGTCTTTCAGCCATTTTAGATTCCTCTGATGAGAGTTCTCTGTTTAGGTCTGTACCCCAATTTTTATTGGATTAATTGTTCTTTTGATGACCAATTTCTTGAGTTCTTTGTACATTTTGGAGATCAACCCTGTGTCTGATGTGGGGTTGGTGAAGATCTTTTCCCATTCCGTAGGCTGTTGTTTTGTCTTGTTGACCATGTCCTTTGCTTTACAGAAGCTTTTCAGTTTCAGGAGGTCCCATTTATTAATTGTTTCTCTCAGTGTCTGTGCTACTGGGGTTATATTTAGGAAGTGGTTCCCTGTGCCAATGCGTTCAAGTGTAGATGAAGTGATTCTTTTTTTAAAAAATATTTATTTATTTATTTATTTATGTATACAATAGTCTATCTGTATGTATGTCTGCAGGCCAGAAGAGGGCACCAGACCTCATTACAGATGGTTGTGAGGCACCATGTGGTTGCTGGGAATTGAACTCAGAACCTTTGGAAGAGCAGACAACACTCTTAACCACTGAGCCATCTCTCCAGCCCAATGAAGTGATTCTTTAGAAGACGGGGCGTGCATCTTTCTCCTTTTTGGTGTCTGGGATTTTATTCAAGCGAGACATTGCAGTTGGAATGACTTCAGGTCCCATTCAAAGTTCTGGGGTTCCAGGTACAAAGCAGCTGACTTTAGCACTGTCAGGGAGACAGAACCCCCAACCAGGAACCCCAATTTCATCTTAGTTGAGTTCTATGATTGATAATCAGTCATCTATCATGCTAGACCCTGGACCAATGTAATTGGACCAAGTATTTGCTGCTACCAAAAAAGGCCCAGTGGGAGCCAGAGGTGGGAACTCTGGCTTAGCCCCCAGGTGGAAGCTGTTTTCTCCAGCTTGTGAGTGTCCTCAGAACTAGTGGTTCATACCAGGTATCCACAGTGCCTAGACTTCAAATTACAAACACACACACACACACACACACACACGCACCACACGTGAGAGACAGACATAGACAGAGAGAGAGACAGAGACAGAAACAGATCCAAGGAGAAACACAGAGAAACAGAGACAGAGAGGCAGAGACACAGAGAGACATCTTTATGGCTGACTCTGGAAAAAAAAGAATTAGTTTATTCAAAGATTTAGAGGAAATAAAAACAACATTTTGAAGGTTTTTCCTTCTGGTCATTGTATGGTATGATATTCCAGGGTGAAGAAAGTCTCTATTTTTTTTTCTGTAATGAAGGAATGGGGAAGGATGTATTTTTTGAAATTTTTATTATTTTTTGAGATTATAACATAATTACATCATTTCCCCCTCCTTTTCCTCCTTCCAAGCTCTCCCATATACCTTTCCTTTCTTTCAAGTTTATTACCTCTTTTTCATTGTTATTACATGTGCATATGTGTCTATACATATATATGTATATTCATCTATATTCATAAAAATGTAACCTGTTTAGCCCAGATATGTATAAGTGTATGTATGTTTTCGGGACTGACCATTTGTATCAGATAACCAATAGGTGCGCTCTTCCTTGAGGAAGACTATCGCTCTGTTCTCAGCATCCTTGGCTGCCTGCTGTTATCTGTGTAGCGTTTAATCACCACCGTAGTTCTCCACTCAGGAGATATCAGCCTAGGGTCAGTGTTGGGTTTGGAAGGGAAAGAATTGAAATGTTGTGGATTTTGTTTACAAAAACAAAACCACATAGACTATAGAGATGGGTCAGTGCTCAAGAGCCCCTGTTGGAGTTGCAGAGATAACTCAGCAGGGAAGAGGTCTTTCAGAGGACTTGAGTTCAGTTCCTAGTACCCACACTCATCTGTAACTCTAGTTCCAGGGAATCTGATGCCCTCTTCTCGTCTTGGTGAACACCAGGCACCAATGTGGTACACAGCTATACATGTGGGCAAAAACACCTGTACACATAACATAAAATAATTTTAGAAGAGAGAGAGGGAGAGTGATGTTCTTCCAGAATACAAAGTTTGCATCTTAGCACCCACAGCTGGTAGTTCACAATTGCCTGTAACTCCAGCTCCAGGGGCTGCCAAGTCTTCTTCTGCCCTCCTAAACACGCACGTGCGATACATCCACACAGACACACAGAGGCACATAGAGGCACACACATACGCTCAAAATAAAAATACAGTTTTAAAAAGAAACCTCACTAACATACTTCATGCTTCTGCAGATCTGCTTCTACTGAATATTTCACTTAAATAGATTCATCACAAACACAGACTTCTGCCCACACTCCTGTAAATAACCCGTGCCCATGCTCCTACAAGCAACACTAGTGAAACTCATTCACAGCACACATGCGCACACGGAAAAATACATGAAAGCAGCAAGGGGAAAGGGATCAGTGGGAGTTAGAGGGGAACATATAAGGGGAATTGGGGTAAATATGATCGAACTACACTATATACACATATGTATATACATATATAAAATATAGTTTGAACATAAATATACACATATAGTAAAACAGTGTGAAACCCATTATTATATAATTACACATAATGAACATGCTAAAAATGTGGTCTTCTGTGTCAGGCTCTTTCAGGTAGCATGAAGTTCTCAAAAAGTATCTAGCCATGCTGTAGCACGACCACAATCAGTCCCATTCTTTCGCTGGCCACCTGCTAGTCAATTGTACAGATAGATCATGCTTTGTTTATCCATTCGTTCATCTGTTTTGGATATTTGATCTGCTTCCAGGTCAAGGCTACTATGACTAAGGCTGTTACAAACATTTGCACACCAGCCTGTTGTTGTTTCAAAGATAAGGTTTCAGGTAGCTCAGGTTGGCCACAGATTCTCTATGTATATCCTTGAACTCTCCCCACCCCCCCACCCCCCGCTTTCACCCAGTATTATATGATGCTAGGGGTCAGAACCCAGGGTTTCACAAAAGCGCTCCATCAATGGAACTACAGCCCCAATTCTGCAGGGCTTTGCCTTTTTGATCTTTCTTCAAACCATACTTTTGTGGTGTGTCTAGACATTACACTGGTTTTTGGTGAGGCCCTGCTATATAGCCCAGGGTGCCTTCAAATCAGCAGAGGTGGAAGCAGGAGAATTGTGGTAAAAGTGAGCCACCATGCTGGGCTCTCTTGAGCATCTTTTAGAAACTGGCCGCCAGCGTGGAAGCCCAACCATTTTTCTTCCTGCCTTGGAGGATCAGCTCATTCCACCGAGTGAAACTGAACTCCGTCACATTCGAGAGTTCGTCTTCTCTCTTCTGAGCCCCCTGGCCTCCCAACCTAAACATAGAAAGCCAGATACGGAGGAGTAGAAAAAAGAAGCAATAAATCACTCACATGAGTGGATCATCTTGAAACTAGCGATGTAAAATCCCCAGTGAGAGAACGAGTCTGCCAACTGCTTGAGGTCTTAGTGGAAAAAAAGAGAAAGAATAAACCATTTTCAGAAAATGAGCCCTACATTAACAGGACCTAGAAATCTTCTTCAAACATTGAGCGAATAGTCCTTTGGGGAAGCCCTGCTGATTCGTTCACTAACAACATGTTATGCATGTTGATTTAATATGACAACTGAAGAAGGCAGGTGGGGTGGTGTGTGCCTGTAATCCCAGAACTAGCAAGGAAGAGCAGGAGGATTCCCGTGACTATTGGGCAGCCTGGGCTATATCGTAAGTTTCAGGTTAGCCTAGATTAGAGTGACACCCTGATTTAAAGAAACACACATGATAGCAGAATTTCTGAAGAAAAGTGGTAGACTATCCTCCAAAGGCTTGTGGCATGCTTATTGGAGCCATTTTCAGGAAAAAAAAAAGGATGCATTTGGGGATATCAAAATGACTGAGGGAGTTAAAGTGCTTGCGTTGCAAGTCTGATGACCTGGTTTGGACCATAGCAGCCTACAGTGGGTCCTTCCCCAAAAGTTCTCCTCTGAGCTCCACATGTGTGCATCTGTACACACCTATAATACAAGTACTACTACATGAAGAATGGGAGGAATTAGAAAGTGCCTCCCTTGCACACGCCCGGACCACCCAGTCCTCAAGCTCATCGGGTCCCACCCTCTTCTCCACACCCCTCCCGCGGCTCTGTCAGCCCACACGGAGCCTTTTGTTCTCCACAGCATCTTGCCTCTATCACTTAGGCTTGGACTAGATTCTCCACTTCCTGAAAGTGTCTCTTCAGGAATACATTGTCTCCCCGTCTCCCTTCCTGAATTTGTTTCTTTAGGAATACATTGTCTCCCCTGTCTCCCTTCCTGAATTTGTTTCTTCAGGAATACATTGCCTCCCCTGTCTCCCCACAAGGTCCTAAGGATGGAGGTTGTCCCTCCTTTTCTACGAAGAAGATTTCAGTACATATTTGCTGGAGTGAGTTGGGTTAGGGTCACTAAAAACGGGACCCGCTACTGGGTGGGCTCTCGTGATCTCACAGGGCTGTGTCTTGTCACAGCTCTCAGGGCTACTGGCAGAAGTGAGGAACAGCAGGCTCGGGGGATGCAGCTTCTGCCACTACGCTATTTGGCTCTTCCTCTTCTCCTTTTTCCTTCCTGTGCTTCTGCTTTCTATTTCTGCCCCTTTTCCTTTTAAAAATGTCTATCCAGCTCACTAAAATAAGAGGAAAATATGGTGGTCATAGAGCTAAGAAAAAGCAGGCCGGAATCATATATATATATATATATATATATATATATATATATATATATATATATATATATATATATATAACCAAAACCCAGGGCATCATGCAAGCACTCTATCAATGGAACTACAGCTCCAGTTATGCAGTGCTTTATATATATAAATATGTAAATACACACACACATTTTTCTTGTTTGTTTCCCATTTCTTTATATTCCTGATTTGGGGCTGGTGGAGCTAAGGCCCTGCAGATTAAACCAGGGTTTGTGATTGCTAAACTCACATTTCTCTTGAGGTATACTCACAGCCCTCATTTATTTCATTTAAAAATATTTGGTGTAATGGCTTTTGGACATTTGGATTCAGCCAGAATTTTAGATGTTGGTAAGGTTTTGAAATAGATTGTACAGGAGCTAGGAATGTAGCTCAGTTGGTAGAGGCTTGCCTAGCATGCTTACGAAGCCCTGGTTCCAGCCCCACTACTACATAAGCAGGGAGCGCGGAAGCACACCTGTGATCTCGGCACTTCGGAGGGGTAGATGGAGGATCAACAGTTCAAGGGCACCCTCAGCTACACAGCAAGTTTGAAGTCAGCCTAGGATACAGGAGACCCTGTCTCAGAGGGAAAAATAGATTTATGTAGAGAAACATTGAAATTTAGCATGAGTGGGCTTGTTTAGTTTAAAGGAAAGAGAGGGGGAAGGATGGGGAGGAAGAGAGGAATGAGACAGACAGAGAGAGAGAGAGACAGACACAAGGACATACACAGGCAAGGACATACACAGACAGAGGAGAGGGAAAGGGAGACAGACTGGTTGAGAGAAGTGTTGAAGGTTGGATAACTGAGTGGAAAGGTCAAGGCTAGATAGAGCCTGAGTATCCTGACTGCCTGTGCAGAGACCTGGGTGCGATTTCTATGCCTACAAAAGCTAGTGTACTAAGGAAGAATTGTTACTACAGTCAGCAACGTCTACATATCTCCTTAATGCAGGATTCACTAAGTCATACACCTGGAATTAAATTCAGAGTCAGACAGAAAGAAAACTGCACTGACTGCTCTGTCTCGCAGCTCTCTAAAAGTTCATGGCAGAGCTTCTAAATCCCCACAGCCACCTACCCTGGAGAATGGCTTGCTTTATTTCTGGTGGATGATTAAATCCAAACTCTGATGCTACGACAGAAATCGGGAACTGGCAAGCTGGTGACATGTCAAACCCAGCAATGAGTGTAAATGTCAAGAGGCCTCTCCTGGAGCTCGGCTGCTCCCCCCTCCCCAGCTAGTTTGAACTAGGTTGTCCTGGAATTAAAAGACTTGTTATCTGAAGGCAGAATGGCATGTTCCCGTGTTAGAAATGTATCTAGTTTGTTAGATTTTCATTAAATGTGTCTTTGAGAATCAGTTGATGTTGGGTAGGGCAGGAAGACAAACATCTGACTCTGAGCACTTTCCATTAACTTACTTCCAGAACCTTCTAGCAGATGTCTTAAGACTAGTTTCCTCTGTTTTTATGGGCATTGGAAATAGCACTCAAGGTTTTTTTATTATTATTATTTAATTAAAAATTTCCACCACTCCCCTCCTCCCATTTCCCTCCCGTTCCCCCCATCCCCCTTCCCCTCCCTTTCCAGTCCAAAGAGCAGTAGGGGTTCCCTGCCCTGTGGGAAGTCCAAGGTCCTCCCCCTTCCATCCAGGACTAGGAAGGTGAGTTTTTTTTAATCACATGTATTTCTTTTGTGTGTGCAGAGGACATTGCCTGACCACCACTGTGTGTGTGTGTGTGTGTGTGTGTGTAGGTCAGAAAACAACTTGCGGGAACTCAGGTCGTCAAGATTGGCAGCAGGTGCCTTTACCCACTGAGCCATGAGTGGGCCAGCACTCTTCTTTACCGTAACAATTGGTCACAAGATACAGGAACAGCACAAACCCGGTAATGGGAGCAAATGGAGGCAAGGCACTGAGATAAAAGACAACATTACAATTTTGTAACAAGTGTCCCCATCTGCCTGGATTTTCACTTTCATCTTCAGGATGGTTAAAACCCTGACTGGAACAATCAAATTCAAGTGGAGTACCAGTTGAATCTGCTCCTGGGAGAACACAATTCTCTGAGAAAATGGTCCAACTCAGCCCCTCCAGCAGTTATGTCCATCAGAATCCCTGCATTGATGCTGGTTGCCAAGGAGATGATTAGTTTAGGGACCCTGGGATAGAGCCCAGCTAGGTGGCTGCCAAGAAGAGCTGCAGCCAGAAGCCTTTTATGACCTCTCGGTTCATCGTTACACATCAGGAAGTCGCTTTCGGAGCGACATGATACCAGAGGGGCACCTGTGTCATCACAATCTTTGGGCTTCACAACTCCTACTCCTAAGTGGGCCAATGGCAAAAGCCTCCGAGGACTGTGAGTCTTGAGGTTAACCATTTCTGAAGCTGACAAAAGGCAAGTCACGGGCTTCCGTGGCTTACTGAAGTCCTGAGGATCTCGAGAGCAGTTTTTTCACATACATTGACTATCTGCTCAGTGATTGTCTTTCTGAAAGAGGCAGTGAGGATGAGGTCCATGGGAAAGATGAGCCCAGCCTGCCGAAAGCTCTCAGTGAAAGCTTCAGCACGATTGACTCCCTTCATGCAAGGCTGAGCTTCTGCAAAGGCCCTCTGGGGTCACAGATACTGAGATACCCAAGCATCACAGTTCCTAAGGAGCCAGAGACTTAAAAGGAAAAGAGGGAACTGGTTTAGGGTATCTTAGCCTACTTCCTGGCCACATGGCATCCACCGGGGGTGGGGGTGGCGTGGTGGGGGGAGTCAGATGGAATCCCGCCCTGCAGTGCTTTATTCCAAGTGGGAAATCTCACGAAGGTTTGTCAAAGTCCCATATGCCAATGTTTTCTCCAATGCCCTCTCTCCCATAAAGCCACCCACATAACAAGCTGAAGTAGAAGGCTAACTGCATTACCTCATCCTTTTGTAGGCCAGTTTTTCTACTGCTACGGTCTGGACTTTAACGATTGCCAGCTTACTACCATTTGAACTATCAGACTCTGGGTTTGGACTGTGTGGAAGAAGAGCAGAGAGCAAAATCTCAGAGCAATTTATTGTGTAGATAAGAAGGAAGCAAAAAAGGGAAGGAGGGAGGGAGAGAGAGAATGCGCAAGAAAGATATTTTACATACACGTCCTGGAAGCCCATTGTGGTTTAATTAAAAGATTAGTCATCCTAGGCCCAGACACTTCAGAGCATTGGTTCTCAGTCCCGGCTGCATATACAGTCCCCTGGGGAACATTTAAAATGTACACATATCCTACCTCGATCAATTCCACTGGAATCTCTGGGGGCGGTTCGCAGGCATTCAAATTTATTAGAAAGGATGCTGCTATTCAGGATCACCAGATGTCCGAGAAGCATCAAATTAGGTTTCTAGTATCAAATTCAGGAAGACCACATTTAAAATCATCTTCTGCTTTTCTATTTAAATACAAGACCTCACAACAATTAGCATCTACTGTTGGGCCTCAGCAACCTCAAGTTGTTATTCTGTTCTCTGCATTTGAAGTTACCAAGGGAATACTAGATATCAGTTTGTATGAAAGCAGTTGGTATATAATAATGTATCTATGTAAATAGACTGACTTAAAACTGTCTCTGGAAGTAAGATACAAAATGGCTTCCTTTTTATTTGGCATTTGTTTCCTGTTGTGACTTGATACTTAAAATGTACTCAGTGTGTGTGTGTGTGTGTGTGTGTGTGTGTGCGTGTGTGTGTGTGTGTGTATGTGTGTGTGTGTGTGTGCCTGAGTCACGCACATGTGCATGCATGCATGACTCTCTCACACACAGATGCTCACGTGCATGCTCTCACGACAGTCTTGTGTCTCAAATAGCTCAGGCTGTCCTTGAAATTGCTAAGTAGCTAAAGATGAGCTTGAACTTCTGCTTGTTCTGCTTCCATCTCCCAAGCGCTGAGTTTACAGGCGTGTACCACTACTGTCACTGGTTATTTTTGCAATGTTGGGAATGGAACCCATGGCTTTGGACCTGCTAGGCAAGCACTCTGGCACTTTATGAACCAAGATTGACTCCCAGCCCCGTCATTCATGTCTTTATGCAGGGACACACATTGGAAGCCTGTGATAGAAACCAACATTGGTCCAAGGGAGGAGACATCAGTATTGGCTGGTAGAGTCTGGCCAATTGGCCAGGAAAAAAGACCTTTGGAGCACTCACAGGACAGGCATAGAAAGGGTGCTTTGGGGACAGAGTCTTTGGGGGACACGCTTTACTGGCAATCCAGGAGGGATGGAAACACAAGGTGGAGGACAGAAGGCCCAGAGGCAGCAAAGAAATTCCTGTTAGACCCCTTCTCATCCTGAGCTACAACACAAGTCGGGGAGATTGAGGCTGTTCTGTCTCACCAGGCGCTGTAGACAGTCTGTCAAGTGGGGAAGTAAGATACGACCCCTGCTCTTGAGGAAATGCCAGTCTAACTAGAGGTTCAGATCTCAGTCACTATTTTTCCCCCTTTAGTAGAGTCTCCCAGAAGCAGATTGTTGAATCTGCTACAACAGAAGACAAGACCAACCCTTTGCAGAGGCCCTCTTTATGTATGAGTATCCAAAGCTGAGGGCCCAAGACTTCAATGCAGTCATAAAATCTGAGACCACTTTGTCACTTATTAGCATGCATGTGCTCTGTTCATGAAAGTTCTGTGAGGTAGATCAGATAATATTGGCCCAGGAGTAATAATCATGCATTGCTTGATTCCAAGAATCATGTGACTGACCATCATGGACTTACAGCGCAACATTTTGTTTCAGAATTCACATCCTCCGATTTTTTTATCTTGTCCTCATTTTGTGCAATTCTTTCCCTTCTGGCCAAACACCAATTTGTCCCAAATGTTTCCATGCCATACCATTTAACAAGAGGAGAAGACTAGTCCTGAAATGACTCACTGGAGGAGAAGGTGTGAAAAGTTAATTCCTAGCCTCCAGCTTAGTATCTTAGCAACCACATATATTTAGTCATGACTGCTTCAAGGCCTCCAAAGCACACTTGCTTTCATATGATCCACAAGCTGTACCACAATTTAACTGAAGCTTTGCTCTAAAAGCTCTAATGACTCTTTCATGAGCAGAATCTTAGTTTTCGCCCTCTCTGCCATGCATATGATGTGTGAAATTCTAGCACTTTCTTAGTATAAAAAGACCCCCCTTTTAAAGGAGGATGATGCAAATGAGGGTTTTCCCCCCTTTTGAGGTTGTATATGACTTTCATAAGCCTGGGGGAATTTATATAGGTATAACCTTTTTGAAGAGCAATTTGATAGTGACTATCAAAAGCCTAAAACATGTTCTCTATTTGACTTGCTAATTCCACCTCTGTATTCTGTCCTCAGGCAAATGAATCTGAAAAAGAGACTAAAATTCATGCATAAAAGTCTTTGCTGCAGCATTATTTATAAACAGCAAAGCATTATTTACAACAGCAGGAAAGTGGAAAGAACCTACACGAATAAAAACGGAGTGGGGTGGTTGAGCTGAAATTTATACAGTCAAAAATAGACTCAGCGATACAGGGTCAGGGAAGATGGCTTAATAGGTAAGGTGCTTGTTTGCAAGTGTGAGGACCTGAGTTCAAATCTCCAGAGCTAAAGGAAAAAGCTAAGTCTGGTAGTGAATGTCTGTAAATGTCAGCATTTTAACTCTACTGTGAGATGGGAATTGGAGGCAGGAGAATCCCCAGAAGCTCACAGGTCAGCTAGCCTGGCATCCACAGGATGAACAAGAGATTCTTCTCAGGCAAGGTGAAAGACAAGGACTGACATCCAAGGTCTTACTATATCACTTTGGCTGGCCTGGAAAGCTCTTTGTAGACCAGGCCCACTTTGAACTCAAGAACTCTGCCTGCCTTATTCTCCCAAGCACTAGGATTAAAGCCATGCACTGAAACTCCTAGATCTTTATCTTTTTGAGACAGGGTGTCATGTGGCCGTGTGGCACAGGATGACTTGGGATTCATTATGTAGCCAAAGATGACTCTGAGCTTCTGATCCCCCTGCATTTACCTCATGAGTGCTGGAATTCCAGATGTGTGCCAACATGCCTGGAATACGGTGCTTGGGATCAAATCCAGGCTTCCTTTCCCATGCTAGGTAAGCACTCTAGCAACTGCGCTACAGCCCCAACACCCCCAAGCTCTTTTATGCTGCTTCTTCTAGCAGTCAACGGGATGTTTTGAAATGAAGAATGAATTTCCTGTCTCTGCTCAATGTCCTTTAGCACATCATCAAGGGAGTGTCCCCCGGAAAGCTGACAAGACTCTGTGGGATTTCTCTGACTCTTTCTTTTCCAGTCACACTGGTATCCTTGGTGTCCACTGAATAGGCCAGGAACATGCCTGTCTTAGGGCCTTTATACTGTTAGTGAGCACACTTCTCTCAGGCACCAACGTAGCTGCTCCTCGCCCTCGTCCCACTTTTGTGCACACGTGACCTTCACTGATTGAGGAAGGTCATTGGTTAAAAAATAAAGAAACTGCCTTGGCCCATTTTATTGGTTAGAACATAGGTGGGAGGAGTAAACAGAACAGAATGCTGGGAGGAAGAGGAACTGAGCTCAGAGAGATGCCATGCTCCCCTCTCCCGGGCAGACACACGCCATGAAGCAAGCCGCCAGGTCAGACATGCTGAATCTTTCCCGGTAAGACCAGTGCTACACGGTTTATTAGAGATGGGTTGATCAGGATATCAGAATTAGACAGTAAGGGCTAGAGCTAATGGGCCAAGCAGTGTTTATAAGAATGGGATGTAGCCCCACCGCTCCTATTACAACACTTCACAGTGAGCCTTCTTTAGACACACAATTAAATATGTACTCCTGTCTCGTTCCAGCCTCCCATGCTGCACTTTTCCCCGGTCATGGGATTCGCTTCCCCTTTTCTGTAGGAAGTGCCACGTTTCCACAGTTCCGTTGATTCATGAAACAGGACTACTTTTGGCAGGGCAAAAGACAGAGCCCTCCTCCTGTCGGCACACCCTGGGACACTTTTCTTCTCCTCTCTTCTAAAATTATTGATTATTATAACTTTTATTGTACATGCTACAGTGCATGTGTAGAGGTCAGAGGATTTAAGTCCTTCTATCTTTATTTGGGTTCCAGGTATTAAACTCAGGTTGCCAGATACAAATGCCTTTATCCATCAGCCTCCCTCATGCACTTTGGTACTTTTGTTCTTTAGCAGCGAAATGAGTGTGTGTGTGTGTGTGTGTGTGTAACTTCATATCTGCTTGCTTATTCATTTTTGTATTTATTAAAACTGGGTGGATAAAGCTAAATCATAGAGGTCATTTTTGCTTAATGGATAAAAGCACACCCATATCCACACAGTAAGATTTATGCCTAAGGATGAACATGACAGTATTTTCTCCATTAGAAAATCAAAACTATAGGCTAGAGGGATGGTAAAAGTATTTATTGCTACGACTCATGCATGACCTTAGCTCAATCTTCAGGACTGAGCTACCTGTTGAGAGGAGAGAACAAACTCCCTCAAGTTATCCTCTGACATCCACATGCATGCTGTGACATGTGCCCCCAACACAAAATAAAGGGCTCTTAAACAACAAGGAAGCAAGAAAGGAAAAAAGAAAGAAAAGGAAAGGAAAGGAAAGGAAAGGAAAGGAAAGGAAAGAGAAACCAAGTTTGCAACCCAAGCTGAGTGGTAGAATTCTTGTTTAGCATGCACTGGGTCCTGCATTTTAATCCCCAGCACTGCAAAACAAACCTGAACTGAATTGTTCAGTAATAAGTAAATACTGTTTAATAAAATGGTTCCGCATCCATACAATGCCGTACCCTATAGCTATTTGATATGTAACCTGCAATCCATCTGTAATCATGTAGTAGCTTATATAAGGCACAGCGAATACAAACCAGACTTCAACATATTTCCATTTGTGAGTAAACTGATGCCAGTGTGTCATACATGGATAAAGACAATGTAGTGAACATATGCAGACTTTCTGGAAAGAGTCACAGTGTTACCACTGGGTGTTAGGTCTTGGACCCGCATTTGAGTAGGGAAAACTTGACCTTTCACTTAATAGCCCCTTTATAGTTCTCAGTTGTTTCCATGAGATGCATGTGTTACCTTTATTATAGCAGCCCAAATCCAGATTCAACAGCATTCCAAACTGCTGTTGGGACCATGTTTCAATTATGAAGGTATTTTATCCACTAGTAATTTGATCTTCCTGAACAATTAAAGAAAGAACTTTGTAGAGATTGGAAGCTAGAATCAGAATTTAAAAATAAAGTATTTACTGACATTCAGGTGACCATATAAAGGTTATCATTAACTCCTAATGAAAGCGACACCTCTACTTCCCAATTCAACCAAAGACACTATGATCTGAGAGGGCTGGTTTAGGATTAAGAATCGACTCCTTGGTTATCAGGTGACCTAAGGCAGGTGGCTCTCCATAAGGAAAATCCTACTAAGTAAAAGTGGTTTAAAAGTGACAGATTTTTTTTCCCTCTGTCATCACTAAATATAATTCTAGAGATGGGACTTTAGGGCTGGCTGCTATGGTGGCTCCACCTCCATGGTGACCAGGAGCACACACTCTAATACCTTCCTTCTTTATCCTCCTGGAAAATGCTTCCATTTTCAAGCTGCCTCATGAGCCAGGGAGGCATCTGGAACAGCAGCCACTATATCAGAATACCAAATGGCAAGCAGGAATAAGGAAGCAAGGATGAAATAAGCAACTTTTCATTGATTAAACTTTCTTTAAGTGGTCCAAGAAGTCTCACCCAATTGTTTGGCTTGGTTCTTGTTAGAAAAGTACTAATTGCGTGATCAAGCTATCTGCAAGGGAGGTAAGGGTATGATCACACTGTTAGCCTGAAAAAACACAGCCTTCTGATACTGAGAGAGAAGAGCTTACAGGAGGGACATGATCCCCAGAAACAGAAATAGCAATGCCTACAATGCCTATTTGAACATAGATGTGTGTGTGTGTGTGTGTGTGTGTGTGTTTTGACACTAGATTTCATATAGCCCAGGTTATCTTCAAAATTACTGTGTAGCTGACAATGACCTTGATCTTTAGATGCCCTTGCTTCCACTTCCCAAATGCAACCTAGAGCTTTTTGAATGCTAGGAAAAGCACTACACCAGCTGAGTGGAATGTGATTTAAAGTCACATTCGTCTTATCAGTGATCAGGCTGATGTTCGCATGTCTGTTATTTGGATCCTGCATTTAGTTTACACTTACTCTTAAACTTCAGTAGAAAAACAGGATTGAAATGTATTAGCATCTTCAGCTCCATATATAATTATTTTTATGGACTGATTGACTTCCTTGGTTTTTTTTTTTTTTTCAGAAAACAGAAAAGGGAAATTTATTCAGTGTGGCCACATTGGGAAGAGGGACAAAGACACTATGATCCAGTGAAGCCCAGGTTGCTGGGAAGGGAGTGGCTCCCATAGGTTCTCTCTTTTCCTCTCTCCGTGTTAGTGGTTTTATTTAAGCACAAAGAAAACATGCACATGTGCTATCTATTCATTCTCTCTCTTTTGCAGTCTGGTGTTGGGATTGGGGACTTTGATGGCCAACTGTGCTGTTCTTTCTATGATGGCTTTGGGTTCTTAGAGGAAACATAAGCGATGTCAGCACAGTAAGATTAGTTGCACATCCGCGGCGCTCCCAGCTCCTTGATGTATGAATGAAGAACTTCAGGAAGCTGCCGGGCATCATGAGCTTGGTTTTCTCCTGTAATCAATGGTGGGCTTCAGGATTTGGTCCTACACAATAATGAGTTTCATCATGAGATTTTCATACATATACATTTTCCATTTATTTACCCCATTGCCCTTTCTTAATTTTCCTAGCTTTCTTTTTTGGGGATACTATTTTATAGCTACATTTTCTGAGTATATTTTGTTTCCTTATATGAAACAAAAACAAATACAAAATAATATGTTAGAATTCTCATTTTCCAACTAAAACAAAAACCATTTCTTTTCTGGAAAGATGACATAAAAAAACTGTGTTCTGGCAAATGTACACGATGCATTAATACTCTTCTCTTCATAACTTGGGCAACAATGGTCTTTTGTGACCGAGAGAGACACACTATCTTCTAAGACAGAAATGACATATGTTCATGACTACCATAAAAAGAATCTTGTGCAGGGAGTGCCACATACCCCAGGGAATGTGGAAGGGAGTGACAGAAGAGAGAGCAGCAATGCCTTTTATGGTTTCTTTTCAGAAACTTGCTTCTTATGCCCTTTGCGTTTCACTTCCTGCATAATGAGCTTCGTGCATAATGAGATTCTCTGCTGCTTGTGTTGTTTCTATTTGGCAACTAGTTCTATTTCTACTGTACTTCAAAGGGGGAAAAAAGACCCTTGAAATATCGTAGGAAATGGTCCTAAACAAAAATAGAAAGGAGATTAACTACTTGTAGGGAAATGAAAATTTGGAAAGAGCAAGTTACTATAAATGTGGGACAGGTGGGCAGGAGATGTGAGTTGGGAATCAGTGATGGGCACAGTTTGTCACGGCTTCGGTTTCTCTTTATATTTCTCTCTCTCTCTCTCTCTCTCTCTCTCTCTCCCCCCCCCTCTCTCTTCATGTGCATGAATGCGTGTGCACATGTGCCACAGCTACATGTGTGGAGGTCACAAGACAACCTTGCATGTTGGTCCTTGCCTTCCATCTTTGTTGGACACGGGGTCTCTTGCCAGTCTCGGTCTCCAGCAAACTAGCTGGCCCGTGAGCTTCTAAGGGGATTCTCTTGCCCCTGCCTCCCATCTCACCATAGGGGCACTGAGATTATAGATATGTGCTAACATGTCTGGCTCTATGTGTGTTCCGTGGATCTAAACTCAGGTCCTGATGCAGCAAGTGTTTTCTCCACTTTTAAACTCAGGTCCTTATGCAACAAGTGCTTTATCCACTTTTAAAATTTTGTTCTGAACCTGAAAACAACCTAACGGCCCATTGACTGATGAATGGATAAGGGAAATGTGGTACATTTACACAATGGAGTACTATACGATGGAAAAAATAGAATGACATCTTGAAATTTGAGGGCAAATGGAGCTAGAAAACATTATATTGAGTGAGGTAACCCAGACCCAGAAAGACAAATATCATATGCACTCACTCATAAGTGGCTTTTAGACATAAAGCAAAGAAAAACAAGCGTACAGTTCACAATCCCAGAGAACCTAGACAACAAAGAGGACCCTACTAGAGAATTACATGGATCTAATCTACATGGAAAGTAGAAAAAGAGAAGATCTCCTAAGTAAATTGGGAGCATGGGGACCATGGGAGAGGTTATGGGGAGGAAAGAGGAAGGGATGGGAGTGGAGAAAAATATATAGCTCAATACAAACAATTAAAAAAATGACATCCAAAAAATTTTTGTTCTGAGACAGGATCTCCCTATCTAGCCTAGATAGCTTTGAACTTACAATCCAGAGTAGTAGTCAGTTCACTTCCCTTTATTTTTAGAAGCCTAGATCCTCGTCATCTTCACAAGGGCTTTCTCACACCATGACTGGCAACTGATCAAAATTGATTAGGCACAGCTGCAAGTAACAGACTCCAGATACCAAATCATAGCAGCTCAAGGAGATGAAACTTCCTCCCATGAAAAGTCAGGACTAGGTAACTTAGAAATGATACGGCTATTATGCTTCATCCAGTCCTGAGGAGGCAGACTCAGTTCATTTCTCAGGGCATGATGTCCCACCTGTGGTTGAAAAGCTTGGTCAAGGGTCCACGCACTATATAAGAATTCAGGGCAGCAGAAGGAAGAGATAAGAACAAGCTTTACTGTACATGCGCCAGCTGTCTTTCTTTCAAAGATGCCTGGCAGCAGCCATGGGCACTTTATGCTCACATCTCATTGGCTAGAACGTAATCACAAGCCACAACTAGCAGCAAGGGGAAACGGGAAATGCAGTCTTTCCCTGCAACCAGCATTTTAAAAGAAATCAGTTTTCAGTCTGATCAGTTCTCAACCTCCTGGCTAAGATCAAATATGACATTTACTCCAGGGGAAGAAGAACATTAGATACAAGGGACAATCACGATGAGCCAGAAATTGTGCCTTCTATATGTTGGTCTCAAATGCTGTTTCTTGGGATTAGTGCCAAGTAGTAAGTAACAAAGAACTGACTGTGTTCTTTTCTAGTATAAGTTCAAACAGTTTTAAGTTGTCTTTTATCTTTATGTCAAGGCTCTATTAGATTTGATCTCATCTCAGCTTTCAGTTCCTTTTTGGGAACATAGGGATGTCCTGACTTGTCTTTATTGGGTCGGGTCATGGACACTCAGCTTCCCAGGACACTATTTCGATGCGTGGAGACACAGGCAGCCATGTTGCACCCATGCAAGGTATGCCTCGGACCCTTCTTCTAGAAACCAGGAGCCATAATTTAGAAGCTTGAGGCTGCAGGTCAAGTGACTTTCATGGTGGATTTAATAATTTTATAGGACAAGGTAGGAGTGGACAGAGTGATTCAGGTGTTAAGCTCTATCAAGTGGAACACTCTCCTGACCATCCAGAATTGGAAGGAAACTCGAGGATCATCTGTCTTAACAAGCCATCATATAGAGCTGGATCACTAGGACCATGGCTGGTTTAGAACCATCATTCCCCAAGGCTTGGAACATTAGCATCCAATATCTTAACTCTTCTATTAGATAGGCTACGGTATTATCCCTGTTTTGAAGACAAGGAAACTGAGTTTGAGAGAGATGACATTATCTTATTTTTTTTCAGTGTGACTCTTGAGTAAGAGGAATAAAACACAGGCTTTATACATTTAACACACATTGTATTACTTAGAAGTCACTTAATCTGAATGATCTCTCCTAGCTCGAAGATGAAATTGATAGTTGTTTGGAGGTAGGTAGGTGATGCAGTAAAGGATAAAGAGCACAAATGACATATATGACTCTACTGAACCTTCTTATTGCATTTTAAAAAGTCCATGTAAAGGTTTGGTTTTGGTGTTAAGCCCATGGCATTCTAGGGAGATGGCAGAACATTTAGGAGGTGAGGTCTAGTAGGGGGAAGTTTGCTCACTGGTGTATGCATACTTTCTTTTTGTTTCTCCCTCCCTCCCTCCCTCCCTCCCTCCCTCCCTCCCTCCCTCCCTCCCTCCCTCCCTCCCTCCTTTCTTCTATTTCTTTCCCCCTCCTTTCCTTCCTTTTTTTGAGGAACAGTCTCACTATGTAATTCTGTCTGGTCTGGAACTCTCTATGTAGACGAGGTTGGCCTTGAATTCACAGAAATTGGCCTGCCTCTGCCTGGGATTAATGGCATGTGTCATCATGGCTGGCATTCTCTTTGCTTCTTACAAGCTTCTTACAACATGAGCAGTCTTTTCTACCATATGCTTCTGCTATGGGCACCGCCCAAAGGTCATGAGGCCAAGCGAACGCGTAGACTGAAATTTTAGCAGTTGTCAGCGACACAGACCTTTTCCCCTTTAAATTGATTATTCTGGGGATCTGTTATGGTGATGGAAAGCGAACAGACACAAAACAAACCTGGTTATAGAAACCCTTGGATGCGGCTGGAGAGAAGGCTCAGTAGTTAAGAGCACCGAGGATGAGGGTGCAGTTCCCAGCATCCACACAGTAGCTTAGAACCATCTGTAACTCTAAGTTTCCGGGGCCTTCTTCTGGCCTCCATGGGTACTAGTCATATGTTACTCACATACACACATGCGTGCACACACACCAAAAAAAAAAAATAACCCCAAACCCACAGAAACACACAAAACCCCCTCAAAACCTTAAAAAAGAGCCTCTTAATGGATAACAGTTGCTGTGTTCTGGGTGGGAGCAGGTGGAGAGTTCACACTTACCCACAGGAAATGTACTGTAAGACACAACTGAGGGGCTATTGTCTGCATTCAGCAGGAACGTTGAGGAAGATTTGCAACAATCAAAGATTCTACATATCTACAGAAGTATTATAAAAATTCCTTCTATAGCTATGGATATGCTTTCTTTGTAGTTCTTACCTTATTCGATTTATTTTTTTAGGTGTGTGTGTGTGTGTGAGTGTGTATGTGTGTGTGTGTAGGCCTGAGGTTGATGTTGGGTGTCTTACTCTGCAACTCTCCAACTTTTTTTTTGAGACAGGGTCTCACATTGAACCTGGAGTTCAAAGCTAGACTTGAGGACCAACAAGCCCCAGTAAACTTCCTGTCTCTACCTCCCCAGTGTTGGGATTATACATTCTGTGTCTTAGGGTTTTATTGCTGTGAAGAGGCACCATGACTTCAGCAACTCTTATAAAGGAAAATATTGAATTGGGGCTGGCTTACATTTCAGAGGTTTAGTTTGCTATCACCATGGCAGGAAGCATGGTGGCATACTGGCAGATATGGTGCTGGAGAAGGAACTAAGAGCTCTATATCTAGATCGACAGTCAGCAGGAAGAGAGACACTAGGCCTGGCTTAAGTTTCTGAAACCTTCAATCTCATCCCCAGTGACATACTTCATCAAACAAGGGCACACCTCCTAATCTCTGTCAAGTAGCACCCCTCCCTAATGACCAATTATTCAAATATATGATCCTTTGGGGTCATTCTTATTCAAATCACCACATGCTTCCTTGCCTAGCTTTTCTATATGGTTTCTGAGGGATCAAACTCGGGTCCTCATGCTTGAATGGCTGAGTCATCTTCCCTGTTTTTTTCTTTTCTTTTATTTCCTGAAACATGGGTTCTTGCAGCATTAAATTTGCACACTAAACTTAGCTGAGGGTAATTTTCAACTCTTAACCTTCCTGCCTCCATCTCCCGATGCTGGGATTACAGGCATGTATCACCAAATCTGGTTACTATTTAATAATTGTAGTGGTAGCTTTATTTACATATAATTTTATACTATATAACTCAGCTAGCTATGTTATAACATTTGATGGTTTTTCCAGTCATAGGATTGTGCAACTATTAGCACATATTTTTTTCTCTAGGGGGTTGTTGGGGGATCCAACCCAGGGTCTCATACATACTAAGTATGGTGTCTACCACTGACTTGCAACTCTAATTACCACAATTGACTCTAGAATATTTCCATCACTTCATAAGGAAACCTCCGAACTCAGTGTGATAGCTCAAATCTGTAATTCCATCACTTGGGAAGAAGAGGCAGGAGGATTACCACAAGTTACAAGCCAACACAGGCTATAGACTGAGGCCCTTATGTAAACAAATCCTTCCACTCACTAGCAAGAGACACCACATTCGTTAGCATTTGTTTCCCCCTTCTTTTCCACTCTGTCTCTATGGATTTGTTGTTTTGGAGATTTTATATGTTAGATGGAATCAAATAATATCCAGATACTGTACGTGGCCATGATTTTATCATCTTCATGAGCATCAGTTAAACAGACAAGAGAGACCCGTATTTATCATTAAATGGTAAAATCACAAACCAGGCCAATATCCAGTCACAGAGAAACAAATAGATGGGATTTGACTATTCCCTTAGTAAAATAACTAAACTATTTGAAAATTCACACTTGCATGCTAAAACCATATTTTTGACTCATACTATTCATTTTTTAAAAAATGTTGTTCTTGGTGGTTTTTCATTCTTTGACCTTTCTGCCAAGTCGCAAATTTAAGCCCTTCCAATCTCTCTGGGCTCATAATAAAAGGAAGAGCTCAAATAGATGCAGAACACAGAGTAATAGAGAAGTACTTCTTGACTTTTAAAGTTCAGAAGCCTCAGCAGGATGGCTCAGTAGATAAAAGCACTCGCTGTCAAACCTAACAGCTGAGTTCTATCCCTGGGACCCACATGGTGGAATGAGAGAAGAGACTTCTGAAAGTTGTTCTCCGGCCTCTACACACACACACACACACACACACACACACACACACACACACACACACACACCGCACACACACCAAATAAAATAACAAATAAATAAATAAGATGCTACATAAAAAAATAAAGTTCAGAAGCCTGGTCCTCCTGACAGACTTGTGTAGTTATCAGCTGGCCTGTTGTGTGAAAATATTAAAAAGTAGTATTGTTGACTGAGGTTTTCTGTCCCACATCCATTCAGTCACAAATAAACACACAGAGGTCTACACTAATTATAAAACTGATTGACCCATTAGCTCCGGCTTCTTATTAACTCTAACCTATATTAGCCCATTATTCTTGTCTATGTTAGCCATGTGGCTCAGTACCTTATTTGGCAAGGCAGTCACATCTTGCTTCCTCTGCATGTGGGTCATGACTGCAGAATGAAACTTCTCTCTTCCCAGAATTCTCATTGCTCTGCCTCTACTTCCTGCCTGGTTGCCCCACCTATACTTCCTGCCTGCTACTGGCCAATCAGTGTTTTATTAAAAATACTGTAAGTGACAGGATAAAAGACAATTGTCCCACAGCACTTTCCCTCTTTTTAAAAAAAAAACTCTAATCTAACATCATTTGTTTAACTTTTCTCCTGACCATTATCCATAACAACTTGTAACCAATATTCTAAACAGAGGAAAATATCCATAGTCCATTTTGGGGGGGATTCCAGGATACTTCCTGCTGGTTGGGGGTGCTGATAATCTTATGGAGACCTAAAGAAAATTTATAATTATCATCAAGTCATGACTGGAGTATCCTGTGAGGCTTGATCATCTCAGGCAACATCTTTTTTTATTTTAATTTATTTATTTATTAAAGATTTCTCTTTCCCGCCACTGCCTCCCATTTCCCTCCCCCTCCCGCAATCAAGTCCCCCTCCCTCATCAGCTCGAAGAACAATCAGGGTTCCCTGCCCTGTGGGAAGTCCAAGGACCACCCACCTCCATCCAGGTCTAGTAAGGTGAGCATCCAAACTGCCTAGGCTCCCACAAAGCCAGTATGTGCAGTAGGATCAAAAACCCATTGCCGTTGTTTTTGAGTTCTTGGTAGTCCTCATTGTCTGCTATGTTCAGCGAGTCCGGTTTTATCCCAGGTTTTTTCAGACCCAGGCCAGCTGGCCTTGGTGAGTTCCCGATAGAACATCCCCATTGTCTCAGTGTGTGGGTGCACCCCTCGCAGTCCTGAGTTCCTTGCTCGTGCTCTCTCTCCATCTGCTCCCGATTTGGACCTTGAGATTTCTGTCCGGTGCTCCAATGTGGGTCTCTGTCTCCTTTCATTGCCTGATGAAGGTTAATATTCAGGAGGATCTCAGGCAACATCTTGAATCTGTTCTGGATGTAGAACTCAGACATCTGGGCCATCTGTTCCTACCAGAGATTTCTCAGGGGGTCTTCCTTGATCAAACATGATTTTTCTTAACTCAGAATGCATCTACAGCCTCTCATTTCCTATGGAAACAAAAGCAAAATCTCTTCTCCAAAGCAACATACCTTTTTACTTCAATTTTGAAGTCAAGGCATTTTCAAAATACCTCTTGGATTAATTTAGCAGGATTTATAAACAAATATCTTTTAGCAGCTGTTGCTCCGTCCTCATCATTCAAACAATTTAAAGAGAGCATAATAACAAATAGTATCCAGACTCTCTGTATATTTTTCATCTTTACACGGCTTTATTTTAACCTCCATTTCTTTTAATTTTTATCTTTTTGAGACAGGGTTTCTCTGTGAATCTCTGTCTTGGAACTCCCTCTGTTGACCAGGCTGTCCTTGAACTCACAAAGATCTGCCTGCCTCTGCCTTCCAAGTGTTGGGATTAAAGGTTTGTGCCACCACACCCAACTACTTTCTTCCTTTCTTTTTCTCTTTCCATCATCGGAGTATCCAGAATTGAAATCAGGCCATTTGGCTTGGCAGCAGGTAACTTAACTGTGTAAGCCATCCTGCTGGTCCTTGCTGGTGCTGCTTCTTTAAAGATTTTGTTTTCCCATTTTAAAATTCTCTGTGTAAATGTGCCTGTTTGTGGCCATGTATATGTGAGTTTGCGTGCCCCACAAGGCCCGAAGTATCAGATGTCCTGGGGCTGGAGGTATAGCTGGTTACCAGCTGCCCATGGCGGGTGCTGGGGATCAAACTCAGGACCTCCGGACAAGCAAGCAGCACAGGCTCTTAATGTCTGAGCCATCCTGCCGGTACCAGCTGCTTGCTTCTTGACGCAACGTTTGGTCACCAGTGCAGCCTGTGAGTCGGTATTGTCCAATAGAACTGGGGTTGATGATGGATGTGCTGTCGGCTACGCTGTTGAACAGATGAAATATGCAACTGTGACCCGGAAACTGCAGGCAGCGATATATGTGGCTACTGGCTACCACCCTGGACAGTGGAGATGTTCCAATCACTAAATAACGTTCTGCTGGAGAGCACTGCTCTCTTGGGAACCAGCCCTGAGCTATAACCTGTCATTGTTTTTGCTTCTGGCGTGGGAAAATAGACAGCTGGAAAAGGGAGCACTGAGAAGGGGTCTGCACATGGGCAGTGGGAGCCCTATTAGCCCCAGGAGTTCTGGGAAACAGCAGAATTCACATCTTAGGATCAGGCTGTCTCAAATGTCATGGAACTGGCATATTTCTCCAATTTCCCCTTGTTTAGTTCCTGTGACTTTTTGGGCACTTCCACTTGTCCTGCACAAGAGAGGACACTGGCTCTAAACGGTCTCAGTCACAGAACAGGAACAGTCAATGCTGTCAGGGTCTACAATATTGGTTCCCATAGGGTCCTGGTCCTGACCTCTAGGCTCAACCATAGTGTTTTATATATGCCTTCAGAGAAGTTGTCTCATTTGTATTTTTTATTTCATTTAGATAATGACTTTATTCCATAATATTCTTCTACTTTGTTTTTCCTACTGAATAGAGTATGTTTCAGAAATATTCCATTGGAATCATTTTTTAAAGATTTTCCCTTCTTGGCTGTCTTTATTACAAAAAAGCTTAGGCTGGGGAGAAAAGGACCATCAGGGGCTTGACTGAAAGAACCGAAAAGCCTCGTGTTTAGTTTATAGATTTCAAAGGCAATTGTTGAGACTGCAGTTTGCTTCAAGTCATTTCAGGATGGTGATTTTCCTGTTAAAAAAACAAACAGGAGTTTGCTCGGTGCTAAATTCAAGCAGTGTGTGGGCTGATTAGATAACGGAGTAGGCAATCAATGCATTAACTCCCAGGATGCCTACTGCAGCGGAAGGAAGCAGACTTTTAGGCAAGGTAGCTTCCAGCGTGGGAGGTAGCTTCCAGCATGGGTAGTTGTAGATTCAGTCCACTTCCGCAGCAGACAACAATGTTACTTTTGATGCCCCTTGAAGGATGTCTAGACTCCTAGTTTCTTTTTCTTCTCCCACCTCCTTCAAACATTCCACATTGACCTTGAAATCCCTGGGTAGCTTCTTGAACTTCTGAGCTTATTTATACCTTCGCCTCCCAATAGCAGGAATTACAAGCATTTACCATCTTGCTCAGCTAAGAATGCATCAGGTATACTCCTACCTTTTCCCATTTCCTTGACTGTTCAGTGAGGATGAACAAGGGCTATTGAGATCAGACTCTGCCCTGCTCTAAGTTACTCTATATTGTGGAAAACAGTGGGGTTTCAGGCTGCGCCTTGCTTTGGGAGATTCCATTTGAGGATGGAGGATGACTTTCCAACTTGGGGCACCTATAAAAAAAAAACACCATCTACCCTACACCACCCACAAGGCACAAGCTGATAAATAACATTCCAAAAAGTAGAAAAAGTGCTGTCCTAATGACAGGAAGCTGAGAACTTGGGTTGGCTCAGAAAAAGTATAGCCTTCAAGTCTACTCCCACTGAGCTACCTCCATGAGGGTGGCCCCACGTTCCACATGTACCACAACCCACCAAAAGAGCATCACGACCTTGGGACCAGAGGTCCAAACACATGAGCCGATGCGGGACATTTTACATTGCAACCAAATCAGAGAGTTTTGTGTAGAACAGATTATAAGAAAGCAAGGGTGGGTAGGGAGCTATTGAAATAAAATCTCGATTTGAAACGGACAGTAGCATTTGGACAGTATGGAGGTTTGAATGAGAATGGTCCCCCAAAGCTCATATGCTTGAAGACTTGGTTCCCCAGTTAGTGCTGCTGTTTGGGAAGGATTAGAAGGTAGGGTCTTGTATGAGGAGGTGTGTCAATGGGATAGGCTTTAAGATTTGAGGAGCTCACATCAGGCCCAATTTTGCTCACTCTCTGTCTGCAGTTTGTGGATCAAATGTGAGCTGTCTGCTATGTAACCATGGCTGCCTACCTGCTGCTTCCCTCCCCGCCAGAATGATCATGGACTAGCAATATGAAACTGTAAGCAAGCCCCCAATGAAATGCTTCTTTCAATAAAATTCTTGATCATGGTGTTCCCTCAGAGTAATAGAACAGTAACTAAGGCAGGTAGAGAGGCAGCCGTGTGATAGCAGATGTAGGCAGAGCCAGCAAGATTTCTGATGGGTTGAGTGGCTGAAACACCTAGAAATATGGAGTTGTCATTTCTTCTCCATCTCTCACATCTATCTTCTGTCCCCTGTTTCACTGCCACTTTCACTGTAGGCCCCATTGATTCTCAGTGCTGTTATTGCTTTCAAGCAGATCATTGTGGGAAATGGGTTAGTTCAGTTCGGGCCTTTGTGAAGGCTTAGCAGCTGCTCACAAAGTCCAAAGTGTAACATGGAAAACCTGCTCCAGTTCAAATGCAACTTGTCTCCTCTGCAATTCAGTCAGAAATTAATCCTTCATATGAGATATTAAGAGATATTGGAACCTTAAAGAGGTGGTTAGGAGTCTGAATGGATTAGATCATGCAAGTCCACTCTAAACCCAGCTTAGCTAGGTCTCATGTGCAATCACCATGTGGGTCCATCACTGACTGCTTCAGGACCCTGCCAGCAAGAGTATTACCCAATTTCCAGTTCCTGGCAAACACTAACTCATTTTCTATCTCAGTGGATTTGCCTACTTTGAACATTTCATATCAATGGAATCATTCAGCATGTGTGTGTGTGTTCTATCTTGCTTTTTTAAACTGATATAACAATTTTGAGGTTTCTGTTCCAGACACTTATCTTCGCAGTACTGGGTCTTCTTATGTTACCCAGTTGGCCCTCTTTCCTCTCCGACTTTGCAGTCATCCTAAATGGTTTATTCTACTTGCACGAAATCCACTGTGGGTGAGTTTCTGCCTTGACCTCAGACTTCTCTTTTAGTTTTTCACCAAATGCCTATCCAAACCACTCTGCAACCCCAGGCAGTGAAGACAAGAGACTCAGTCTCCCATGTCAGAAAGCTCGGGCTCCCTCAAATCTTTTTGTCCATCTGCAGATGGAAAGTGTAACCCAGAGGCAAGAGCTCAGAGAGACTCAAAACCCAGATCAATCTTCACTCCTGATGTGGCTCATTTGCCGGCTTGGGGCCACTTCCTCTGACTTCATTTCTCTATCTGGGCAATAAAGAATTGATTTTCAGAGGTGTGCTAGGATCGAATCATGTAGTGCACATGAATTGCCCAGCACATAGCATCACCAATCAATCACCCACTTCCTACATCAATTTCCTGTTTGTCCTTTCTGGTAGAACTGCGACAAATGTAATGACTTAAGCCAAAGACAGATCCTCTTACGCTTCCTGAGGGCAGAAGTCTGCATGGAGCCTCACAGGGCTAACATCAAGGCATATGAAAAGTTTCATTTCTTCGAGACGCTCTTGGGGGAGAATCCATTTTCTTGACGTCTAATTTCTGGAGACTGCAGGCGGCTGGCTGTCCTTCGCTCTTTCTAGTCATGTCTTAGACTTCTGCTTCTGATGTTCTGTTGTTCACTCCAACCCACATGCGTTCGCAATTATAAAGATCCTGGAATGACGAATCACAGTGTAAGAATACAGGATCCTCCCTCCCTTCATAAGCTCGTTCACTCCATCAGTCAAGTCCCCCATTGCCATGTAAAGGATCTGGACAAGTGCCTCAGACGAGGAAGTACTACCATACCATCTCTGAGATCTGTGTCAACACCCACAAGACCTGGGTTTTTCCCTTCAGTGCCTAAGGCTAGCCCTCTCCAGGTCTATCTACTTCCCACTCTCTTATTATTATTAGCTCATGCTCATTTTTTCTATTATCATTATTATTATTTTATTGCTTTTCGAGACAGGGTCTTTCTACATAGCCATGGCTATCCTGGAACTCACTATGTAGACCAGGTGAGTCTTAAAGTCCGAGATCCACTTGTCTCTGCCACCCCAGTACTGGGATTCACCACTCCCAGCTCTCCTGCTCCTTCTGGACAACAGAATTTAAGAAGTTTTCGCTAGAGCAATCCTAAACGGCTTCTAGCACTCTGGTCCTTCCCCACTTGGAGCTAAAGTCCTGCAGGCCATCTTTATGCAGAGACGTTTGGCTGTCTGTTACAGGGCATAAACATCTCTCTAATCTCAGGATTGAAAACTGATCTGGATGTGAGACAGAGGTATGAGGACCAAGAGTTTAAGGTCATCCTTGGATCCAGAGCAAATTTGGTGTCAGATTGGGCAACATGAAACCTAGCCACAAATCCCCACAAATTAAATATGAAATTAAAAAAAAATTCTAACTGACCATGCTGGCTAGTTTTATGTCAACACAAGCTTTAGTCACCAGAGAAGAGTGAGCCGCAATTAAAAAAATGAACCCCAAAGGTAAGCTGCAGGAAAAGCTGGAGGACATTTACTTCTCTCTCTCTTTCTCTGTTTTTTGAGACACGGTTTCTGTGTAGCCTTGGCTGTTCTGAAGTTTGCTCTGTAGACCAGGTTGACCTTAAACTCACAAAGATCCACCTGCACTTGCCTCTCAAGTGCTGGGATTAAAACCCGCTGTAGGGCATTTTTAAAATTAGTGATTGATGGGGGAGGGCCCAGCCCATGGTAGGTGGTACCAACCCTGAGATGCTGGTCCTGGGTTCTACAAGAAGGCAGGCTGTCCAAGTCATGTGGAAGAAGTCAGTAAACAGCAATCCGTGGCCTCTGCATCAGCTTCTAGCCCCAGGTCTCAAGTTCGTGCCCTGACTTCTTCCTTCAGTGATGAACAAAGTAAGCTAAATAAACCTTTTCCTCCTTGCTTTTGGTCATGGTGTTTCATCACAGCAGTAATAGATGGTTCTATACTCCTTGGTGGGAGTTCCCGACTTTCTACTGCCCGGCCATACATTTGCCTATCTGAAAGGTGTGAAATGTTATGCTATTTGAATTACCATGGTTCTGATTAGCTGTGGGGTAATCCATAATAGGCTTGGAAATACTCTATATGCATTCACGTTGCGCTAAGATTTATTGGTTTTTGTTCTTTGAGACAAGGTTTCATATAGCCCAAGCTTGTTTCACACTCATTAAGTAGCTGAGGATGACCTTGAACTCCTGACCCTTCTGCTTTTACCTCTACCTCCCCAGCGCTGGGGTTACAGGTGCACACTACCACACCTTGTTTATGGAGTGTTGGGGATAGGACCACGGGCTTCGTGCATGCTAGGCAAGCAATCTCACAACTGAGTTACATATCTGGCCTTGTGGTATGATACGCAATACATATTAGTCTCTGCACCTGGTTCCCAAATGAACTCCTGAAACTATGGTAGAAAACGGCTCTAAGAGAATATTAATTCTAAAACTTGGCTTTTGGTATGGAGTTCTTAAATCCCTTGGACTTCCCTATATAATAAGATCATCTCTTGATCTAATGAAACAACTCTTGGTAGCTCTAGGATGGTGTCAGTTTGGGAGCTTGCTGCGAGCAGAAACAACTAAAGCTGTCCGCATCAAAATGGAACCCCTTATGCTAACCTCTACAAAGCAACTGTTTCTTCAACTTTGACATAACTTTGGTTATTAGTCATTGTGGCAGAGGATATTGTTTCAAAATAGCTGACTTGACGCTCTTCTTTTTCACCTTAAGTCTTCCTCTTGTTCCAAACTCTCTGAACATGGGCATAGGTTACTATGGTGCAAATATTACCACTGCCTTGCCCTAAGCTCTCTCTTCTGCTTTTACAGATGCCTCTAGCAGTACAGACACACAGCAGTTAACATAGTACATGTTTGTGTCCCTGCCTAGAATGCAAGTTCCCTAAGGGAAAGGACTACGGTGCAGCTAATTGGAAGGGATACTCAATATATTCAACAACCATTTACTGAGATCAGCAACAGGTGTAGTCTATCACAAATGGTCCTAGGAACAAATTACAGGTGGGCATGAGGTATCCAGAAGCAAAAGTGGACAGGGAAGGAATTCTCTATATTTGGAAGTTTTATATTCTGGATCCCCCTTGATATTTTATGGCATTTTCAAAAGAGGGAATGTGTATTATACTTACTTTTTACTGTGTGACCAGCACTGTGTTTTATAGGTACTGCTCAATGGTCTTCCCAACAGCAGTGAAAGGAAAGCATTGACACACACTTCAAAGAGAAAGAGCAGCACCAAGAGAGGAAGGTAACAAAGCCAGTAGTGGGGAATGGCCCGGCAGCATCTCTGAGGCAGGTAGAAAAAGCTGTGCTCTCAGCCAAGCATCTCCTGCTGAGACACTAAGTGGCTTGTTTGTGTGTGAGTCACATTCGTATTATCATTTAGGTGTTGGAGTTTCTAAGAAAAGGGAGAAAGATGGAACACTGAGAATGTTAGTCATTGTGTCACCCTGGGGCAAGTGAATTCTGATTTTTGTCTACAGTACCTAAGCACAAATCGCAAAGCCAGTAATAAAATGAGAACTTGGAACAAATAAACACCCGGGGTGCTGAAAGGAATGTTTGTCTCAGGGCAGGGGCCAGATGGAAGCTAAATGTGCTCCTCGGGAGAAACACATCGATATGAAGTCTTTTCACCTACCTTTGATGGATGTGCTAATCTTCTCAGGCCAACACAGGCTCACCCCCAGCAATGCACTGTTAATCACTTATTTAAAAAGTAGCTGGCTTCTATAAATGGACTGCGCCGTCAATGTTTAGGTTTCCTTCTCACAGATATCCTTGCTTATTAAATTGGTATTTACCATATGCAGTAAGAGCTCAACTGTGCATTCTGACAACAAGAGGTGGCAAAAGTGACCAGACTGGGGAATTCCTGTTCCTTGCTATCAATTAATTCTGTTTGACATCCAAGGTCTGGACAGAAAACAAAATAAGAATGTCAGATGGGTGATTTTCACTCTGTTACAGCAGCAGTTGCAGATCAGATCCAGTCCATGGCCTATATTTTACAAATAAAGTTTTATTGGAACACAGTCAAATTCATTTGTTTACTCAGTATCCATGGCTGTTTTGATGCTGTAAAGTCAGGGTTAGGCAGTTAGGAGACAGAGCACATGGCCTGGCCTTTTAGAGAGCATGTAGGCTGACACCTCGCTGAATAGCAAGTGGCATTTTCCTTACTGTACTCTTGTATCATTTTCAGAAGGATCCAAAGGGTTACAGTCAGTGAGAACATGTGGATTAGAGCCCACAATGGGGTGCACATCTGTAAGCTAGCAGTTGGGAAGTGGAAGGAGGAGGATTTAAGAGTTTGGGGCTAACTTGGGTTATATGAGAACTAATCTCAAAAAAAAAAAAAAAAGAATGACATGTGGCTTAAGGCTTTTGTGACAACCAGGAAGGCTTAAAGAAGGAAATTACAAATGCAAATCATTGTATCTCTAGGCAAAAATGTCCATGAACTGAACTCTATTAGGGAGTTAATCAAGAGCCAGTATAATATATCCGATTATCACTTTATGTAAAGGGGACATTTCTTGTGTTGGCAACAGTGTACCTCCTGCTGACAGAATTCTAAGTGGCTGACAGATCGTATCCACTGTGTTGGTATATAGGCCTCTTTCTCTGAAAAATGTCCAAGAGAAATGAAGAGAACACATCCAGAGGAGGGAAAGGCGAGGAATTGTGTTCAGGAGGCTTTCCCCAAGGTCCCTGTGCCAACGACTCAGAACTTCAGAGGAATGACAGGCCAGTATTTTGGCTGCTTTTTGTCACAATACTTGTCAAAGCTCATCTGCACAGCAGCCTCCATGGCCAGGATCTTGGGAGCACTGTCCCCATACAAGCGCTTCATCTCGGTTTGACGCCGCTCCCCAGGCTTCTCTAAGGGAGGCTCTGTGGACCGGTGGTGGTTGTAGTACAGCCCATGGTCGGCATTTACATAGTCGTCCAGGCGCTCCGCTTCTAGCTGCTGCTGTCGCCCTGGGGATGGATAAGACCATGGCCATAAAAGATATGTACATGCAGGAGAGGACCTGATGAGTATTGCCGCCACTGGCACAACTCATGTGCAGCCATAACTCACACGCCGCCTGTGGCCCCTAAGGTCCTTCTGTCGCCTTTTCCAGTGGTAAATCTGAACCCTGCTGGACCACTGAGGTAATTTTCAGATCCTGAGGCATGGCCTACAGATTCTCGTTATCTATATTAGTAGTCATGAAGCTCACTGCTCACTTCTTAGGGGCCTCTAGCTGCTGACAGAACTGGCAAAATACCACCAAGAAACCCATCATTCCAATCCACCAATCCTCTGTGGCAGACCTTAAAAATACAAGAGGAAATGAAAACACATGGCTTCCGCTGGCCATCTGCTGGGCCATGCACGGCAGGCAGTCCTTGTGTGCTTTCATGTAACGCTCCCCCACGAGAATTACTATCCACTGGATAGACGGAGGCAGGCGCAGTCCCTTGGACCCAGAGCTCCCTGATGCAGCTAGTCTGTTTAGCCAGCTTGCTCCTTGGACTGTGTCTCTTCTCAAACGCTGGGATTACAGGTGGACTGCCACGCACATCTGCTATTGCTGGTGCTGAAGTCCCAACTCTGGTCCCCACACTTGTATGGCATGACAAGTGCTTCACACAGAGCCGACAACTCAAGCCAAGAAGCAGTTCTTACAGCCACAGATGAGGTATGAATGTGGGGTGACCCCTCTGTGCCTGCCACACAAGGAATCTGCTACATAAGCCATCTGCTTTTTTAGGTGTGGGGTTTCACTTGTCACTTCACAGCTTAGCCCGGGTGAAACCTGCGAGTCTGCCAACTTAGTAAGTTCCTGTAAAGTAAGCATTTATTCAATTTGTTTCCCCTTTTCTACTTTTGTTTAAACCACACGTCCCAATAGTACAATTTTTATTCCTATGTAAATAGCCACATAAAATTGTCAACAAAGCAATGCTGCAGAGGGTAAAATGGAGGCAGCTCACACGGATTCTGCAAGCGATGCTGTCAGGAGGGAAATGGATAGCAGAAAGCACATTGTCTGTAGCTGCTATTGTTACCAAGAGGAACGCCTGGAGATTAGGAGTCAAGATGGCTGTAGGGGAATAAAACAATGGCATAAATCAGCCTCTCCTAGTTTCTGGAAGGGAAGTCGGCACTGAGCTAATCAAGTGTGAAGGGAAGACATTTATAAAGCTATTCGCTGTCACCCTTGTAAATCTAGTTCTTTATAACTAACACCTTGAAGTTGGCAAGGAGTTTTACAAACCTGATGGAACAAGCCTTTCAAAATATGCTAGCCCTCCCAAGGCGGAAGCAGGTGGACAGCTGTGAGTTCTAGACCAGACTGGTCTCCATTGTTAGTCCAGGATAGCCAGAACTGCATAAGGAGACCCTGCCCACATTTCATTCCCGCACCCAAGCTGGGCAGCTCACACTTACCTGGAACTGAAGCTTCAAAGATGCTCTGAGAGCACCCCCACACATTTGACATGCACACATACATACACACATATACATAAATAAATAAAAATGGCTATGGCCACATATATTCATCTGGCCACTGTTGTCCTAGAACATCTGCAGTTTACTGTCCCATGTGGAAGTAATATATAATAAGGCAAAAGCCCGTGAAGCCACAAAAAAGAGATGTATATTGATCTTTACTGGAAGATGCACAAAACTGGCCTACTGCACAAATAAATTAGAGGTCACCAAGTATTTGCTTCAAAACTTGGGTCTTTCTCCCAAGTTTCAATCATTAGCATTGCTGCTCAGTCCTCAGAGGTATGTACATTCTATACCCCAAACCTGAGTTCTGGTAGAGGAACATGATGGTGAATGAACTGGGCCCCAATTAGCCAGGGGAAATGGCCATTTCACCTCTGAGCTCACTTCTGCTGGAAGAACAAAAATTAAAAAAACTGAATCCAATTCCTACTTTATGGATGTGAAGTGCCCAGGATGCTATAGAATCACCACGGTCTTTAGCCATGCACAGACGGTGGTCCTGTGTGTCTGCTGCTCCACTGTCCTCTGTCAGCCCACAGGCGGGAAAGCAAGACTGACGGAAGGATGCTCCTTCAGGAGGAAGCAGGACTGAAAAGCACCGGATTCGAGATGAGTGGGAACCATCCCAATAAACACATTTTGGAAAAAAAAAAAACTGAATCAGGGAAAAGCACGTGACAGCTCTCTGTCTGCATCTTATTGCTATAGAGATCCCTGAATTTTAGATATGGGAGCTTGGGTGGAAGCCCAGCCAGGGACTGTCTTTTCCCTGGGCTCACCCTTCACCCTTCTTTTACTACCCTCCCCCAGTCCTGGAATCAGTCACCTCCGGTTCTTTTGGCAGAACTCTGAAGTAAGCTTAGACTGCCTGGTGGGACAGTGTTTAATACGCATTGGAATAGTGGCTTAGCCTAGACTCGCAATGTAGCCAAGGTGACTGACTCCAAACTTCTTATCTTATGGTCTGCACCTCTGAGGTGCGGGATTATAGTAGAGTGCCACCACCCCTGGTTTAGCCAGGCTGAGGGTGGGACTGCAGGCTGTGGGCAACCCAGGCAAGAACGTTACCAACCGAGCTGTATCTTAGACTCAAAAATTTAGTTCAAAATCAAACACTCTCTGACCAACAGGCCGTGTACTTATGATCCGTTAGTATCTGAAAATACTACGAACAGCAGTTCTCAATCTGTGAGTTGTGACCCATGAGGTCAAGTCCCTTTCACAGGGACTTTCATACCCAAGACCACTGGAAACACAGATATTTACATTATAAATCATAACAGGACCAAAATTGCAGTTATGAAGTAGCAACAAAAATAATTTTATGCTTGGGGGTCAGCACAACATTAGGAACTGTATTAAAGGGTTGTAACATTAGGAAGGCTGAGAAACACTGATCTAGAATACACTGACTTAGAGAACCAAGAACTGTATGATACAATGGGCTTGAAGGCCTCCGCCCAGTCTGTTTGTTAATTATTGCTTTCTTCCTCTCTCCCAAGGAAAGAAAGCATCTTTAACCCTCCACATTTTCTTTGTCAAGGTATGGTGAAGGCTCAACTGAATGATCCAAATGAAGCTGACATCAACATCACACCGGAGACACAGCTGAATGGTTGCCTTGCACGGATAACAGAGTAGGTCATGTTAAATCCCAAAACACAGTAGCACTCAATGTCACAGCATTTTTTCTCTCTCATAGGGTTGTAATAGTGAGTCTTAATTAACAACATGACTGCATTGAGGGACACCTAGGATATAGTAAAGACCCCCTTTGCACATCTAGGAGTGTTTTTCTAGATGTACAACCAAGGAAGAAAGATCTGTCATAAGCCAGGCGGTGGTGGCGCAGGCAGGTGGATCTCTGTGAGTTCGAGACCAGCCTAGTCTATAAGAGCTAGTTCCAGGACAGGCACCAAAGCTACAGAAAAACCCTGTCTCGGAAAAACAAAAACAACAACAACAAAAAAAAAACCCAAAAAATCTGTCATGAATGTGGGTGGCAACAGGCTGGTTCCCAGAGAGAATAAAATGATCAGCAGGAGTGCTAATGTGCTAAGGTGGCTGCTCCCACAAGCCACTGTCAGTTGGTGTTCTGCCTTTTCTCAGTCTCAAAGCCACGATTTCATCCAACTGATCTTGGATTAAACCTTCTGAAACTCTGAGCCCAAACCAATCTTTCCTTCCTGGTTGACAGGTATTTTGTCACAGCCACTGAAAGTCTGACTAATTTAAGGGTATTTGGCCGAGGGAATTTACTAACTACAAATCAGAACAGCACTTAAATTCCATTGCAGTTTCAACACAGGGCTGAAGCAGGCTAAACAGAATGTCCTTACTACTGGAGCACCAAAATGGGAGCTTACTTGGAAAGAGGGTTATTGCAGACAGTTAAAGAGAATGATGGGATTATACTAGATTAGGGCAGACCCTGAATCTAATGAGAGTGACCTTATATGAGACAGAAAAGGACACAGAGACACACAGGGAAAGCCTTGTATACAGACAGAGCCTGTAACACTGCTCTAAGTGAAGGGATGCTGGGAGACACCAGAAGCTGCGGCAAGCAAGGCTTCAGAGCCTTTATAGGAAAGTAGCCCAAAGCCGGGCGGTGGTGGCGCATGCCTTTAATCCCAGCACTCGGGAGGCAGAGGCAGGTGGATCTCTGGGAGTTCGAGGCCAGCCTGGTCTACAAGAGCTAGTTCCAGGACAGACACCAAAGCTACAGAGAAACCCTGTCTTGAAAAACCAAAAAAAAAAAAAAAGAGGAAGGTAGTCCTGAGGGCACCTTGATTTTGGGTTTGAAAAGATAAACCTCTCCCATTTGATCATGAAATTTACTGTAATTTGCTACAGCTACCCTATAAAGCAAATACAAGGATTTTCATGTGGGGTATAAATAATCCTCCAATCATTAATATATTTTAAAAGAAAATGTCACTGGACTCCATCTAAGTTTAGGGTCCAGAGTTTTGACATGTTTCTGTCTCAGTCTGTGCATCTATAAGAGACTGGAGATGACTCCGTGGTTAAGAGTTCAACTGCTCTGGCAGAAGATCCAGGTTTAATTCCCAGCACCCAGGCAGGGGACTCACAACTGCCTGTAATTCCAGGCTGCTCTGGCATTATACCAGCACTCTTATACCTTCTGGCCCCCCACCCCCACCAATTAAACTTGATTTTAAAAGAGAGAAATTACTAATGTAGAATTATAATCCATAATGGGAAAAAATAATCACAGGAAGTTACTCAGACTTTAGGGAAATTTTACACAGCAGGAAAACACTCATTAAATATTCCACAGATAATTAGCTCAAAGGCAGAACAGTTTGAGACAAAGCACTACAATAATGAGTGTTAAAGAATCTTATTTCTCCTCATTTTTCTAGGATTAACATGTCTTTCTTTATGAGAGTTCTCTGCTATGTTGCCAAAGTTAACGATGCTAGCATAACCAAGGACAGCACAAACGTGACTAAATCAGCAATGCCTTTCTGGCTCATCAGCAACAGACTCAAAACACAGGTACTTGCCAAGCACAGTCATCTGATTGGTGTCCTTGTTCTGTGTCCATTGTTCCACATCAAGTGTAACCCTGAAGTCAGTGGACAATCATCATTTTAGCTTTTATGAGGAAAGTGCATTTACCCCGCCCCCTTCCACTTTCTCTGACCTTCCACATCCATCATCTCAATAGCTGCTTTTCCGAGCTTCGCAACATCTGTACCAATGAGATGAAGGCATAAGGTGGGATGGTGCACAGTCAGTGTGATTTCACACTCTCATCCCATTACCCAAACCAAAACAGCTCAGGAAACACTCGACTATAAGCCTTGTTAAATACTCCAGGTTTTCTAGAGGACATACTAAGGGAGAAAGTGGTGGGTTCTTAGTGCACTGACCAAAGGGTCAGTCACTATGGACACAATAGTGGAAATCCTTTAAATGGGCTATACACAACATTATGGAGCCCATGTTTCCCGTGAGATGCACAAACACATCTGGGCTCTTTAGTAAAAGTAACACAGCAGTTAAGCACCAAGTGGACTTAACCTTTTTTCTCATTCTTAATAGATGGCACTGCTCCAAGTCCAGAGCACACTCCAGTTCTCCACAGCTACCTTGTAACAGTCGTCCGTCCACTGTCTTGGACACTGGCTCTACCTCTTTGTTTGTGTCAGTAACTGTATGTGTGCTGTATGCCACAGACACTCTTCTACACTTCATTTTAAATAAGAGTTCATTTCAACTTCATTTAAGAATGTCACGTTCTTTGAGAACATGTCCTTGTTTTGAGCCAACATCTACCATAGAATCACATCTAATAAAGACCTGACCAGCACAACACCAAGACCACAGGGGCAATATTTGTTTTGAAGGGCTTTCTTTCCTATGGGGGATGTTAACTTTCATTCATGTTCCTGACTTTTCTTGGCAGTAATATTTTGCAAAATCCTGTGTTCTCTAACCCATGCTGTAAGTCATAGTGTTACAAGTACATATGAACATGCTCCAACACCTTACCTCTTCATTTGTGATATATGTCTTAATTAGACTAATGACTGTTCTGTATGAATTTTGAGAAAAACTAAAATTTATTTCTGGGGGGCAAGGAAAGAAATGTACTCCATGGGTCTCCTGAAATGATTTGGCGGATAAGGGCATTTATCAAGACCCATGACATGAGTTCAATCCCTGTGACCCATATGGTGGAAGAAGAGAGCCAACTCTGGCAACTATGTCCTCTAACCTGCATTCCCCCAATAGATAAACATAATAAAAAAGAAACATACTCTATGCAAAACAAAGTATTGCTTTCATAGTTGTTTAGACATAGTTTCTTTTTGAATTATTATTTTTTATTTAATATGCATGAGTGTTTTGCCTGCATATATGTCTGTGCACCATGTGGAGTTACAGACAGTTGTGAACTGCAGGGAATGGAACCTGGGTCCTCTGGAAGAACAGTGCTCTTAACCTCTGAGCCATTTCTCTAGCCCTTGGATACACTTTCTACCATGCATCAAAGAAATCAAGAGTTTAATCAGAAGAAAACTGGCAAAAATATGAGAACAAATGTTTTAGTGAAGAATCACAAGCAGATACTTGGTGTAGGAAGTTCTTCTGTTCATGTGTTGCTTTCATTGGCTAATGGATACAGAAACTGCTTTGGGCCTGATAGGGCAGAACTTAGGTAAGTGGAGAAGACAGAACTGAATGCTGGGAAGAAGAGCAGAGTCAGAGAGCCGCCATGGAGCTGCCAGAGTCAGACATGCTGAATCTTTCTCAGTAAGCCACTGCCACGTGGTGATATACAGATTAATAGAAATGGATTAAATTAAGATGTGAGACTTAGCCGGGTGATGGTGGCGCACGCCTTTAATCCCAGCACTCAGGAGGCAGAGGCAGGTGAATCTCTGTGAGTTCGAGGCCAGCCTGGTCTATAAGAGCTAGTGCCAGGACAGGCTCCAAAGCTACAGAGAAACCCTGTCTCGAAAAACAAAAACAAAACAAAACAAAACAAAAAAAAAACAAAAAAAAAAAGATGTGAGACTTAGCCAATAAGAAACTAGAGCTAATGGACCAAGAAGTGTTTTAATACAGTTTCTTTGTGATTGATTATTTTGGGTGTAAGATAGCTGGGTGGCTGGGACAAACAAAGGGCTCCCCTCACTGAAACAATTGGTGCTCCAATGTGGTCAACTGGATCCACGTAAAACCTGTGAGGGCTTGAAAAGGGAATTCTAGACTATACATACATACATATATACATACATACATACATATACTGAGAGTTTAACACAGCTTTTTGCTGTTTGCTGGTGGCGTGCCGCAGAGACATTTTCCTGACTCAGTAGCTGCAGCAGGAAAAGAGTGGCAGTTTTGAAATGCCTACTTTATGTACTGTGCCACCAGCGTGACCACTGACTCTTTTGGGAGACGGAGTATTTGGATGGGATTTGTGAGTGGATTGCTCTGGCTTGCTTGATCGCAACTTGGACTGGCTGTGTGCCTGGAAGTTGGGCCATGTGCGTGGTTCAAAGGCTCAAGCAGCTCAGCCATGCAGGACTGGATGGGGCAAGCAGGTACTGACGTATTACCCAAGCAATGACACAACTTAAGTTTTTAAGAAGCGCTTAGCATTTTAAGAAGTGCTCCTGGACAGTAAAGAATTACAGATTCACAATAGGACAGATTCAGATATAAAAGACCTCTAAATGGGTCACAGTGTTGGATAGGCTTGGGAGAAGGAAAAGGGTATAGAGAGCCATAAAATAAAGTTAATGCTTAAAAGGAGGGTAAAGTCGTTAAGGAGACAGAGTACAGATAGTAATAGACTAAAAGGAGTAAAGAAAAATAAGCCACATAAAAACGGAAAATTCATCCAGAGTCTGGATTATGTATTATTGTGTTTTCTTTGAATTTCTTGACTTTGAAGGAGCTAAATACAGAGAGACATTTCATTATATGGGCTGCTAAGATAAACCAGCATGTATATTATAAAAAGTATCATGACTTCCAAATTTGAATCTAAGGATAAGTTTCTTTGGAAAGGAGGTTCTTCTTTTGTTTTCACCGAAGATGAGAACCTGTTGATTGCTTCTACACCAATATGGTTTCATGAACCAAGACCTCCTGAAAGGTCGCCATGAACACCCTCAAAAAATTACTTTGCCCAACTGGTAACTGAGATGAACCTAGCACACAGGATACACCATGAAAGACCTGATTAACAGCGCCCCAATATAGCAGGAAGAAGTTTGGAGAAAAATAACTATGCCCATATTCCCAAATATTGCTTATAACTGTTTGTTTATATTTAAAGGGGGATATGATATAGATATGAATAATTTGCATTAGTATGGATTTTGGTTTATTTATACAAATTTAAGGTCAATTTTGTTATATATATATATATATATATATATATACACACACACACACACATGTATTTCTGATCTTGATTAAGGTATTGTGATTGTGTAGCTCATTTAAAAATGTAATGTATAATTAACAAATATAGGTTAATAGAGAGTCATCTTTATTAGTCAAGCTTATAGTCATGTTAGTTAGATTTTCTAGATGTATAGAGATATATTTCAGTCAGATAGGTATTCTTCAAGTTTTTTCAGAGACCTTCAGAGTATGGCATATTGTTTTAAAAATTTAGGACTTTTCATGACAATGAGACACATCTGCTCCTGGCAGCACAAGCTACTTCAAAAGGAAGATGGGCATTGAAGAGGCTCCTTATGGAGTTGGTTAGCCATTTGGGCAAGAAACTGCTCTTACCTGGACTGCTTCACTGGACATGCAGGACCTGCAGAGAAATGACTGCTGAACTTGCCTAAAGGTGAGATGATCCTTCAGAGTTCCTGCTTCATGAAAGAGTCTATGAACCATTCTACAGGACACAGAAGAAAGTGACTGAAAACTGCCAATATAGGCAGAACTGGCTTTAAAATTTCCTGCTTTGTGGAAAAGTCTGCTGGATACTATGGACCTGTAGGCTGAAGATCGATGCCCCAATGGTACGGAAGAACTTTGAATGACTGTCCAGGCAGCAAGATGTTTTTGTCAATTCTAGAGTTTTGGAAATTGTTTATAATGCACTTCATGTTTACTTAGGTAATATTATATCCTTCTGGAGTCTTTGATGGAGTTGAAGAATTTATCGTTATAGTTTTCCTTAGTTATGATAAAAGATAAAGTAGATATAAATATTGTAACTGTAATTCTTCCTTGATAACTGCTTTGTTATATGTATTTTTACTATGTTAAAGCGTTCCTTTTTGTTTAAACAGAAAAGGGGAAATGGTATAGGAGGTTCTTCTGTTCATGTGTTGCTTTCATTAGTTAATGAATATAATGCTTTGGGCCTGATAGGGCAGAACTTAGGTAGGCGTAGAAGACAGAACTGAATGCTGGGAAGAAGAACAGAGTCAGAGAGAAGCCATGGACCTTCTGCCTGAGACGGACGCTGGTTAGAATCTTGCCAGTAAACCAAAGTCATGTGGTGATACACAGATTAATAGAAATGGGTTAAATTAAGATGTAAGAATTAGCCAATAAGAAACTAGAGCTAATGGGCCAAGCAGTGTTTTAATGAATACAGTTTCTGTGTGATTATTTCGGGTGTAAGATAGCAGGGTGGCCAGGGCAAAAAAAGGACCCCCCTCTCATTGCAACAGATACTAAAAAAAAAATCTTTCATCCAAAGTCTGCTGCTCAGTTCCTTGTATTAACTGGGGATCAATAAATGCTAATCTATTGTTAAGAGGGCACAGATATCTTAAAATGGAAACGAAACTTGTCTACTTTGAAGCTTCTAGTTTTCTGTTTATTAGAAAATTCTGGGCAAGGAGCTGGCTTTAGTGGTGCATATCTTCACTCCCAGTATTCAGGAGGCTGAGGCAGGAGGATCAGAAATTCCAGGTTAGCCTGGGCCATACAGGAAGACTCTGTCTCAAAACCCCAACCAATCAACCAACCAAATGAAAATTCTACATAAAATACACAATGAGACCATATTGAAAGGTGTCTCGAGACCGAATACTAGTTGTAATAGGAGAGAAGTATTTGTAAATCTTCAAGGGCACTTGAAACAATAATAAATGATCTAGTGAACACTGCCAATGTTAAATAGGAAAATTCCTGCTGTTGAACATACGGTGATAAGATCTTTATTGTAATGCTGTAACCTGTAGCGTGGACCAAACAGGAAAGCTGTATATGTGGTGCACTTTGTTATTTTGTTTAGGTTCATACTGACTCTACACTGCAAGGAGCTATATAGGACCAGCTCTGAGCTGTGTCCCCGAGAAATGGTCAGAGTACAGTATTTGGAAAATCTAGTAGCGTCAGGGAGAAGCATGGCAGAGAGAAAGATACATGCTAGTGTGCAGTCAGGAAGAGCTGAATCCTAACAGCAAATGAGTAGCTGTGTAATTAACCTCCTCAACCTTCACTTTTCTCATTTGTAAAATGAGTTCCATGCCTTGAGAGACTGCTGTGTGGATTAGAGGGCATACAGGCATGCACATACATGCACGTTCCATCTGGTTGAGTGTCTAATGCTCAAAAAATGGCAGAGGTATCATTAGGAACTCAAATGAACAGCCCTATATAAAAACTCTGGATCAATGTAATTGAGGTACATCATCATAGTTTTTCTGGGCTTAGGACCAGATTTAGATTAACTGTACATAAATAAAAAGTTCTAAGAACTTTTTATGTGTTAGAGAAGAAAAGAGATGCAAATGGCAGGGCAGCCAAAAGAACACAAGGTAACAGGCCCAAACTTACGCCGCTCTTCTCTGTGCCTCTCAGTCTCTGCAAAGTACTGGCGGAGCTCCTCCGTGATTTCCATATTGCTCAGGTCACATTCTATTTCATTATCTGAATCCGACTCCATCTCTTCCTCTTCATATGGGGCTTCATCTTCTCTTGTGGTGGCCTGGATTCTACTGCTATCAAACAGAGGCTGCCCAGAACTTTGGAGATGGGAAACACTGTAGGGAGGCTCCTGCCAGACCATGTGTTGGCCTTGATAGTTCCAAGGATGCCCAGCCTCAGAAGCAACAGGGTTCCAGGGAAGAACTCCTTGAGGGTAGAACCATGGGGAAGTGAAACAGGAATTCCTGGACTTCTTGTAAACATTCTGGTGGGATCGCATCCAAACCATTGCATGATGATAATGTCGCCAATATCTTGCATATACTGGGTGAGAATACCAAGATTCACTAGTTCTCCATTTTGAAGTCTATGGAATGGACACATAAGAGACATCAAATGATTCATCCTCTAGAGAATCTTCAAATGTTTAAACGACTAACCAACAGCTATTCACTGAGTGCTATCATTTCTTTTTCTGTTGCTGTGATAAAATACCAGGAACAAGAACAATTTCTAGAAGAAAGCATTAAAGAGGGCCTTGTGCTTCCAGAGTTAGTCCATTACAGTTGGGAGGCATGGCAGCAAGCAGCAGGCACGGGAGCCTGAGCAGAAAGCTAAGACACCACATCTTCAACCATAAACTAAACTAGAGAGTAAACGGAAAGGGGGACAAGGCTATAAATTCTCAAAGCCCACTCCATGTGATGTACTTTCTCCAGCAAGGCTACATTCTTCAATAACCTCCCCAAACAGTGTCACTGACTGGGGATCAGTGTTCAATTACACCAGCCTACAGGGGAGATTTCCCACTCAAACCACCACACTAATATTGAATATCTACTTCCACAAGGATGCTACTAAGCATAAATAAAAAGAAAAATGTGTCAAACAGGTTTGTACCCACAACAGGGGGCAAATGTAGTATATTTCCTGAGTTACCCACAGGACTATAGCTGAAGGTTATGGAGGCTTATAGAATGTGATGATTGGTGTTGACAACATCACAGGATTTAGAATCAGATCTCTGGATTCAACTGTGGGGGATTCTGTCAATTGCGTCTGGAAGACCAGTCCAGGTGGCACCATTCCCTGGCAAGGATTCTAGAGTGTAAATGAAGCAGAAGCATGAATTCCTCACCCCTTGCTCCCGACTGTATCCAATATTACCGCCACGATGAACCGTACCTTTGAACTGGGAGCCAAAATTATTTTTTCTCCCTTAATGTGCAGTTATCTGAGAATTTTATCACAACAACAGGAAAAGAAACCAAGGCATCGAGGACAGAGGCAAATAAAGACTGTTTTCACTAAAAAAGCCTTCATTTAATTCACAGTATTTCTAGCAAGAGTCCACTTTAAGTTTTTTATTAGTATATGTAATAACAGCTTCATGACAACATCTCCATACTAGTACATAATGTATTTAGAACATATTCATCCCTATTATGCTTCCCCCTTTTCTACTTTACTGGTTGCTTTCTATAAGATAAAAAAAAAGTCCTGACATTTGTCATTTTGGCTATCTGTACTACTTCCAAGATAGAAATGAACTGCCAATTCTAATGACCCCAATAGCCTCCGGTTCCTTTTCTTGTTTCTTACTAATCTGCTAGCTTAGTTCACTCCTCAATGTCTGAGACATATATCTAACAGCACACAAGATGGGGCTTTTATTTTTAGTTGCTGATAGACAGGTTGAGTAATCCTTATCTGAAAATGCTAGGGTCACAAGCATTTAGAATGGCTGCATACATCTTTACTAGAAATCCGTAATCTGTACTACCTCAAAATCTGAAATAGTGTGTGTGTGTTGTATTTGTGTACAAACATTTTTGGGCTCCGAATGTCTTGGAAGAATGAGTTCATCAAGATTTTAGGGGGTGGTTGGAGTGGGAGGACTATTAGGGGTTGAACATAGGTGTGCTGTGCATGCTAGGCAAGTGCTTTACCGGTCCAGCTATATCCTCATCCTAAATGTCAATAAAGACTAACTTTAAAAAATTCGTAAGAAAAATAGGTAATCTTACCATTGCTGCTATCGCTGATTGGAAATTCCAAGTGGGCACTGAAAAGACAAACACAGTATGAACATTTGATCAGCACTGCTATAGTACGGTCACAGCTATTTCATGGTCAGTTATCTTTTCTCTTGTGGCTCTGGGATTGACTCAGGTTGTCAGGCTTGGTGATATGTAGGCAGCTTGGCCCATGGAGCCACCTTGCCAGCCCAATCATGAGGATTATCTTTCCAACTGACTGGACGCCTCTGTTGGGTCTTGCCTTAAACTTGCAGAACTCTCTTGAAACAAGAGGATTCTCTAGTCTCCACTTTGGTTTTGGTCTCCTATGATATCCTTTCTTTATTCATTCCGCTTCCAGAGGCATAGCATATTCTAACTGCGTTTGCCAAAGCACTGCTTTGCCAGTTTGGCTCCTTCTCCTACTACCTAGCCACCTACCTATTTGTGATCACTCACTCATCCACTGAACAACCTGCCTAAATAGAGGTCTAAGCTCCACCTGCACATCTTGTACAACCCACAAAAATTAATGTTTGGGCTGTTGAGACTGCTCAGCAAGCAGACGTGCTTGCCACATGAGACTGATGAGCTGGAAACCACAGTGGACAGAAAGATTCCCAGAAGTTGTCCTATGACCTTGGCCTGTACACACACACACACACACACACACACACACACACACACACTGAATTAAAAGTTAATTTCTTCTCCTTGGTTAGAGTTTTTAAAATGCCTGACAACACCAGAATGTACTTTTAAAATAGTTATATCAGGCATGGTGGTGCATGCCTGTAATTCCAGCACTTGGGAGATGGAGGCAGGAGGATCACCATGAGGTCAAGGTCAGTATGGACTGTGGAGATCTTCTCTGAAAACAAACAAACAGATAAAGAAACAAGAAATATCTTAAAATACGTGTAAATTTAAGATCATATAAGACAAAAACACCTACAATGTGATACTTAAGGTTTTAGAAATTTTAGAAATCAGATTCTGAAGAAGCCCTATTTGTTTTACTTAACTAGAAGCCAGAATCCCCAAAACCCCAAACTGTTAAAAATAAAGCTGACATAATTTGTGACCTCAATAATGTTTTCATGAGTATGTTAAAAACTAAGATATTGCACTGACTATCCTTGTTTTCAGATTTATCTTAAAGAGAATCGTTCATATTGAAATGTAGTAAGCTTTCAAATAGGGTATGATAAGAGGGTTGTCATGACCTTCTACAGACTTCTTTTAAACACAAGTACCTTGTAAATTCAGGGATGTAACATGTGCTTATGAACACATATACATGCGCGCGCGCATGCGCGCGCGCACACACACACACTGGATAGAAACCGGGAGAAAGTAATCAAATGCAATGAGTGTGTAAGCTGAATTGATCTTTTCAACTCTAATTTAAAGGTTTAAAACTGGGTCCATTTCCTGGAAACACAGCTAGCAGCTAATGTTCTTTATAGGCTATGGAGGAAATAGAAAATAGTAATTGGGTGTGTTACCATCTAACAAAATAAAAAGAAAGGCAATTATGGTAGAAATCAGTGCACATTTAAGTGCTAAACCGCAAGGAAGCCTGTAAGTGGCTAATTGACTAAAGCCAGGTTTCATATATCTATCACTGAAATCTAAAGAGCTTTCAGTGCCTGCAGCACACAATGACATCAAGATGAACTCCATGCGTGTCCTAATCAAATTTGTTTTCTAGGTTAATAAAGAGCATAGGGATTAAATATAGAAAGTCCAAGAGTAATCAAGTGTCTTCGGGAAATTAAGAGTTTTGCATCCTAGCTGCATGTGGCAGTGCATGCCTGTGATCCCAATTCTCATGAGTCTGAAGCGGGAGAATAGAAAGTTTGGCAGAAGAAATAGAAGCAGTCATCAAGCCCCCCCCCCCCAAAAAAAGGATCAGATGGTTTCAGCTCAGAATTCTACAAGACTTTCAAAGAACTACTAATACCAATACTCCTCAAATTATTCCATACAATAGAAACAGAAGAAACATTGCCAAACTCTTTTTATGAGGTTACAATTACCCTGATACCCAAACCACAGAAAGACATTACTAAGAAAGAGAATTACAGACCAATCTCACTCATGAACATTGATACAAAAATACTAAATAAAATACTGGCAAATCGAATCCAAGAACACATCAGAACTGTCATCTACCATGATCAAGTTGGCTTCATCCCAGAGATTCAGAGATAGTTCAACATACGAAAATATGTCAATGTAATCGACCATATAAACAAACTGAAAAATAAAAACCACATGATCATTTCATTAGATACCGAAAAAGAATTTGACAAAATACAACATCCCTTCATGATAAAGATCTTGGAGTAAGCAGGGATACAAGAATCATACCTAAACATAATTAAGGCAATATACAGCAAGTCAACAGCCAACATCAAACTAAATGGAAACTCCCAGCAATTCCACTGAAATCAGGAACAAGATAAGGTTGTCCACTCTCTCCATATCTATTCAATATAGTTCTTGAGGTCCAAGCTAAAGCAATAAGACACCAAAAGGAGATAAAGGGAATACAAATTGGAAAAGAAGAAGTCAAACTCTCACTGTTTGCTGATGATATAATAGTTTACATAAGTGATCCCAAAAATTCTACCAGGACTTCTACAACTCATAAACAATTTCAGTAATATAGCAGGATACAAGATTAACTTAAAAAAAATCAGTAGCCCTCCTGTACACAGATGATAAAAGGTTGGGAAAGAAATCAGAGAAGCATCACCCTTCACAACAGCCACAAATAGCATAAAATATCTTGGAGTAACTCTAACCAAACAAGTGGAAGACTTGTATAAAAAGAACTTTAAATCACTGAAGAAAGAAATTGAAGAAGACACCAGAAAGTGGAAAGATCTCCCATGCTCTTAGGTAGGTAGAATTAACATAGTAAAAATGGCAATCTTACCAAAAGCAATTTACAGATTCAACACAATGCCCATCAAAATCTCAGCAAAATTCTTGACAGAACTCAAAAGAACGATATTCAACTTCATACAGAAAAGCAAAAAAAAAAAAAAAAAAAAACCCAGGATAGCCAAAATAATCCTGTACAATAAAATAACTTCTGGAGGTGTCACAATCCCTGACTTCAAACTCTACTACAGAACTATAGTACTGAAAACAGCCTGGGTATTGGCATAAGAACAGACAGGAGGACCAATGGAACCAAAGCAAAGACCCAGATATTAATCGACACACTTTCAAACACCTGATTTTTGACAAAACAGCAAAAAATATCAAATGAAGAAAAGAAAGCATATTTAACAAGTGGTGCTGGTATAACTGGCTATTGACATGTAGAAAAATGAAAATAGACCCATATCTATCACTATGCACAAAACTCAAGTCCAAATGGATCAAAGACTTCAACTTAAAGCCTGCCACACTAAATCTTATAGAAGAGAAAGTGGAAAATACACTTGAACGCATCAGTACAGGGAACCACTTCCTAAATAGAACCCCAGCAGCACAGACACTGAGAGAAACAATTAATAAATGGGACCTTCTGAAACTGAAAAGCTTCTCTAAAGCAAAGGACATGGTCAACAAGACAAAGCAACAGTTTATAGAATGGGAAAAGATCTTCACCAACCCCACATCACACAGAGGTCGGTCTGATCTCCAAAATATACAAAGAACTCAAGAAGTTAAACACCAAAAAAATACCCCCACATAATCCCATAAAATAATGGAGTACAGACCTAAACAGAGAACTCTCAACAGAGGAATCTAAAATGGCTGAAAGACACTTAAGGAATTGGTCAACATCCTTAGTCATCAGAGAAATGCAAATCAAAACAACTCTGAGATTCCATCTTACACCTGTAAGAATGGCCAAGATTAAAAACACTGATGACAACTTATGCTGGAGAGGTTGTAGGGAAAAGGGAACAAGTCTGCATTGCTGGTGGGAATGCAAGCTGGTACAACCCCTTTGGATGTCAGTGTGGCAATTTCTCAGAAAATTAGAAAACAACCTTCCTCAAGACTCAGTAATACCACTTTTGGGTATATATCCAAAGGATGCTCAACTGTGCCACAAGGGCATGTGCTCAATTATGTTCATAGCAGTTTTGTTTGTCATAGCCAGAACCTGGAAGCAACCTAAATGCCCCTTGACTGAAGAACGGATAAGTAAAATGTGGTGTACATTTACACAATGGAGTACTACACAGCAGAAAAAAATAACATCTTGAATTTTGCAGGAAAATGGATGGAGCTAGAAAACATCATTTTGAGTGAAGTAACCCAGACCTAGAAAGACAATTATCACATGTACTCACTCATAAGTGGTTTTTAAACATAAAGCAAAGAAAACTAGCCTGCAAATCACAATCTCATAGAAGTCAGACAACAATGAGGACCCTAAGAAAAACATACATAGATTTAATCTACATGGGAAGTATAAAAAGACAAGATCTCCTGAGTAAATTGGGAGCATGGAGATCTTGGGGAAGGGTTGAAGAGGAGGGGAGAGGCAGGGAGGGGAGCAGAGAAAAATGTAGAGCTCAATAAAAAACAATAATTTGTTTTTTCAAAAAAAAAAAGAAAGTTTGAGGCCAGCATCAGCAGCTACAGGAGCAAGTTACAGACTAGCCTGAACTATACAGGGAGACCCTGTGTCAGAAAACAATCATAACACCACAAACTGCTTGAGATCTAGACTTCATTCTATGCGTTATAAATTATAGAAATGGGTCAAGTCTGATAAGCTCCAATTAATAAATCCCATTGTGAACGAACATTTATTATAGGCCAAATCCTGTTTTGATTTATAATTGAGAAGATGCAATCTGGCCTTAAAAGTACTAGCATATTCTGAAAATCTATGAGACAGCTGAGGCTCGTCTGCGCAGCTAGACATTTAGGTGGTGTGGAAAAGTGGGTAACCCTTGAAGAGCTTTAAGGGTAATTAGTGACATTTTCCCAGCAGCTCAAATGTCAATGCCTGTGATTAAAAGGCTTCAAAAGAGTTCTAGTTTGCACAGAGGTTGCTTATGATTTAGGTTCAACAAATAATTAGATAGCAGGTTTGTAGTGATACAATGCTCACTCTAAGCACTTCTGCAAGCCAGAAGCCAGGAAGATCATATTTGCTCACTAAAGAAATCGGGTTTCAGCTTTCCACACAGAAGTGGCTCATGTTGAGTCTGGTGTCCCACCATCTAGAAGATAACATAAGGTACCCAATCAAATTCTGTCAGCCATGCTGGGAAGAGAGCCATGATCCTTGAGCAAGCTAAGCAAGCACCCTAGAGATTGAGAGACTCGGTCCAGCTACTAAACACTTTGAAGACTTAGACCATAAAGGAACGACACAATTTATGCCAACGATGGACAAGAAGAACTTTGCTGACAATTTTGTTTGGTTTTGCATACCAAGTAGAAGAGGAATTCAATTAGTTTTGGTTGCTGCGATACTTATAATCAAATTGCTGCCATCCGTCAGTAAGTACAGTGCCACTTGGGCAGGACATCAAAAATGTTCACGTCACCCTTGGCTTTAGTACATTCCCATCCTAATTTCCCAAAGCAATTTGTCATATTCTTTTACATTTTAGGCTCCCCAAGATCCTATAGATATTCATATGAATAATTTTGAGGAATTTGAAGATTAGCATTTACAAGTTAATCTTCCAAACTCAAGTAAGATAAAGCACAGAAAAACACCTCAAAAGGAATAGCAATTTTAAGCAAGCTTTATATAATTATTAGCTCAGTATTTCTAGCATCATTCTTCATATTTTATGCTAGCATTTTTCAGTAAAAGTCCAGATAGGAAATATTTTAGGGCTGTCGGCTACATATAATCATTTTTACATAATGTTAATGTTCATCTTTGCTTTTAAAAAAAAATCACCCAACAAAACAAGCCCCCTATACTTTTAAAACATATAAACTCAATTTCTAGCATCCTGTTAACCACAGTTTTGGGTTAATATGACAATATCTTGTATAGTCTATCATATATATATATATATATATATATATATATATATATGCATGCTTTTGGGTTTTTTTTTTTGGTTTTTCGAGACAGGATTTCTCTGTAGCTTTGGAACCTGTCCTGGAACTAGCTTTTGTAGACCAGGCTGGCCTAGAATTCACAGAGATCAGCCTGAATCTGCCTCCTGAATGCTGGGATTAAAGGTGTGTGCCACCACTGCCTGGCTCCCAAATATTCTCCACATTCTACTTGGAAGTCAGTGGAGGAATCATATAATTCTTATATATTTCATGATTGGGCTCTACATAAGACTAGCAGAAACAAGAAAGAAATTAGGATCAATTCTAGTCTTGGTAAGTGATTCCTAATATTTGGGGGCAAAAGAAAAATGTTTCTAGTAAGGAAAATGGGACATTCAATTAAAGCTCTTCATAGACATTGAAAGACTTAATTAGGGGGTCGGTGGTGGTGCACGCCTTTAATCCCAGCACTCACGAGGCAGAGGCAGGCAGATTTCTGTGAGTTCAAGGCCAGCCTGGTCTACTAGAGCTAGTTCCAGGACAGGCTCCAAAAAGCTACAGAGAAACCCTGTATTGAAAACCAAAAACAAACAAACAAAAAAGAAAGACTTAATTAAAAGCACCAACAAGGCCGGGCGATGGTGGCGCACGCCTTTAATCCCAGCAGTCGGGAGGCAGGGGAGGCAGAGGTAGGCGGATCTCTGTGAGTTCGAGACCAGCCTGGTCTACAGAGCAAGAACCAGGACAGGCTCCAAAGCCACAGAGAAACCCTGTCTCGAAAAACAAAAAAAAAAAAAGCAAAGCACCAACAAGGGGGAGAGATGGCTCTGGGCTCAGGGGTTAAGAGCACTTGTTGCTCTTGCAGAGGATGGGTTCAATTCCCAGAACCAACACAGTGGCTGACAACCACCTGTAACCCCAGTTCCAGGGGAATCCAGTGTGTCTTTTAGCTTCCTTGGGCACTTCATGAATGCAGTGCACTTACATACACGCAGGCAAAACATCCATACACATAAAACAGAAATCCATCTTTTCTAAAAAGCAGGAAGAGACTGTACAATAGTATCAGTCAGCAGTAGAAAGCCTGGCTAGGGTCATGTTTTCTGACAGAGACTGCTAACTAGCGACAGCAGCATGAGGAAGCAGGCATGGCGGTTTTGAGCACATATATACCCGGAAGGAACACACAGTCTTTAGTGCAAGGGAATCGAGTCTGCTCCAAAAAACACCGCCCCACCCACCCACCCAAATGAGTCCGGTGGTATTTTTAGTGGGTTAAGAACACTTGGCATCCCTGGCAAAGCCAACACTGCAACATCCTCAGGCAGTAAGCAGCATTCTCCTCAAGAAAAGAAAGTGCATGGGGTCTTAAGGGCTTCCATTTTATCTTTCACCCCCCCCCCAAGTCTCCTTTCTGGAACAAGCCTTCAGGGACTGAATACGTTTTCTTCTGAAGGGCTGGTGGAACGGAGAGAAAAGGGACTGACAATGTCAGGAAAGGCAGGATCCACAGCTCTGCAAACTGGGCAGCCCTCCACAGCCAGCACAATGGCATCATGGTCACCACCCAGCTGAGCTCTGGTGAATACAGAGACCGTTCATTGTTCTCAACCACCAAAGAAGGGAGAAAAAAAACCACAACAGCATTGAGGTCATTCACGAAACACTGCTAAGGCCTACAGACAAGACAGAGCCTCCCAGTCTTGAATGATATATTTTCCCATACAGCTCTTCTAAGGCAAAAAGAGAAAAAGGAAAAAAAAACCAACAAGAAAAAACACCCAAAACCCCCACATTTGTTCTGCTATGACTTTCTTGCTCTAAAAGATAGATTTTTAAACACATTAACTATACATGAAGAACAACAGTTAAGAGCTTTGTCATTTTTCCACAAATACAATGTAACTCTTTCCACTAAATTACTAAAAAAAAACTCCAGCTGTAACGCCTTATTGGAAACTTTGTCAAAAGTATGTATTCTTTTCATTGCATATTTATATGCTTTCTTTTTTCTTGAACACACACACACACACACACACACACACACACATTCTTATAAATATAGGATATAGGGCATGCCATGACAACCAGAAAGTAAAAATCACAAACTCCCTCCAAAACTATGTGTCTTAACACGAATTTTCTTTCTGTCTTTTTTTGGTACAATTTTGAAAATTAAATACATGAAAGCTCATTTGCTTTTACTTTTACAAAGGAAGCCAGTCAAAATCAATTATTAAATTAGTCTTTGTGGCTACAGCCTGGAGGCTCAACCCTTTTCTGTTGAGGTCTCCACTGACTTGGCTCTGAGTCACAGACTGATAGTTTGGGGGCGTAATTAAGACCCTCAGAACACACGCTACAAGGGAGTGTGCCGAAGACTAAAACAAAGCAAATGAAGGGGTCACGAGTAACAGAAGTCACCTGTGATTCTAAGAAATCGTCCTGAACATGTAATGCTAACCCCAGAGATGCCTTTCAATTGTACAAATACCAAGAGTTAGCTCAATGGGGAGAAACGCTAACGTGCCAATTTGAGACAGTTTGTTTCCTGCCCTCCTACTCTGGCTGTCTCCATGCTACCCCTAGCTCGTTGAGCACAACAGGCTTGACACCTCATGGATTTCTTCCTATGGCTTTGGATGGTCCCTACTCCGTCATTTAGACATTAAAGGTGGCCTAAGTCCAAATGTCCTACTTCCACCCACAGGACGAGTCAAAGCTTCATTTTTCAAACAAGAACATTTGTTTATTGTGTGTATGTATCACATTTGGTGGTGATAAATGCTTTCACTCACTAAGCCACCTGCCAGCCCCACAAGCTCCATCTTTAGCTGGACACAGGGCCCGCTTACGAACACACATCTCACTCTGTTTCCGTCTGCACCTTTAGAGTTAAAGATGGAGGGAGACAAGTAAGTGATATTTAATCCCGTTTCACCCCCTCAAGCCCAGCTTTACAGTCATCTGGGTGTTGCACTAAGAGTTGTCAGGAGGACAGCATGGGCAGTGGGGGAGAAGATGGAAAGGGGATAGTTACCAATCTTGCCTCTCCCCCCACAAATCACATTCCACCCACAGAAAGGCAATATTGAATGTATCAACAAGGGTGATAAACACTTGTGAATGGTTTTATTTGCTAAACCCTTAATGTGGCTAGTGCCAATCAGAAATGAACTACAAGGCCAGGAAAGAGCAGGATATTCTGACTCAGAAACATCACAGGCAATGGAAGAACTGAAAATGGGGACAACCAAGAATGGCAATGACAATCCAGTTGAAAAGAAGAAACAGATGGCATTCATTCCATTTCAGGCATGTGTCTTTCATACAATATATCCTAGCGTGACCGTGAAAGAATAGGGGCGCAGAGAGCACACACTCAAAATTATTGACACAGCAGTAAAAATCTTTAGTTTAAGTAGTTAAAACCACTTTTATATTTCTGGACATTTACTTTAAATTACTGTCTATAAACACATTCCTACAGATTCCATACTAATTTCTTTTTCTGAGTCCTGTACTTGCTCTGGGCACTTATTTGGAGGGATAGATCCCACCACGTATTCCTTTTACAGTTCCCATTTTCCTGCCACCAGAGAAAATAACATCTATTGTCTCCCACCTGTGGAGGCTGCTGGAATTGTTGAGGTTATCTGCTGCATCCAACCTCTGCAGCCCCAAATTATTAAGGGTTCAGTAGCTCAAAAAACAGCAAAAAGTTCCAAATATTCTCAGCAGTACACGGAAATCCGTTAATATATTTTCAATTTATCTGGCCTTAATCAAACAGTTACAGTTTGTAGTCACTTGTCCAAGTGTTCTATGGGTGGATTTCCTAATGTAAAGAAGTAATTCTGAGAGTTCGATATTGGGTTTGTGAACTTTCTTATCTATACTCCAGCCATGTTTAATTTCCTGTCGTCTGTCTTATCTCAACTTCTCCTTAAACGCTGGATTTTAAGACACACAAAATAGTCTGCCAGCTGTAAGATAGTTTTCGAATGAAAATGTCTCTCTGCAACTTTGGTTTGTATACTTTCCCAGTGTAGCAATCAAGGGGAGGATTATATACTTCACTGTGAACTTGCCTGTTAGGTTTCCCCAAAGCATATGTGTGTATTTCCTTGTCATTTTGCCATCCTAAAGGGGATATTATTCTAACAAATTATGCTGGCATAAATTGTACTTTTAAATAGTACCACAACCTCACAATTCATAGGAATAGAGAAAGTAAATAACCCTAGAAGCCTTGTGTTAACTTTTAGTCCAAAGATTTCAAGTAATGGTCTGGCTTTTGGTTAAAACAAAACAAAGAACAGTTGAGTCCAGAGAGCCTAGCCTATCAAATGTTCTCAAGATAATTTCCACTAAGACCCATGACTCCTGACCTACAAGAGGCCAAAGGAAAGGAAAAGAAAACTTTTTTTTTTCAATGAGCCAGTATCATAGACATACCTCCAAGGAATTGTCCTGAGCTAGGGATGGATAGGCAAAATCAAATTCACCTATAGACCTACTACTGCAAACGGGTCATTTACTGCACATTTGAATTACAGGTTTAAAGTAGTTCCCATGCTTGTGCCTCACTTCTAAAGATTTCGACTGAAAGAGTCTGTGCTTGAGCATCAGAAATTTTAGCAGGCATCCAAGGATTAGTAAGCACGATGGGGTTGAGAGCAGAAATTAGAACTAGGTTTCTTTAAGCAATCTGTTAAGAGTCTGGAACTCTCACGAGTCTCAGCAACTCCTCGTGCCGCCAGATAATGGTAATTAGAGCCACAACGTGATCAAGAGAGTCCCTCAAGTTTCTGTGGCTATCAGACCTGGGGCCTCCAGGCTACTCCCTTAATCCCCCAAAGCAACCCATCAGTCCCCGAAGTCACCTCGTGGGCATGCAGCTTGCAGATGTCAGGCGGTGGGCAACCACGGGCCCAATTTTCGGTGGAGCGGGGGTAGGGAGGTGGGGGAGGGGAGGAGATACACGGAAGGGGGAAGGAGGGAGATGTTGCCTGGGCAACTAGGACTGCGCTTCCGGTTCGGCTCCCGAAGGACGGAAGTCCTGCCTTAGCCGCCTACGTCACCTCGCCTTCGGGGCTGCACGGAGCTGACAGGCAAGCGCACGAGGAATCCGCACGTCCGGGTGTGGCGAAGGCGGTTGGAGGGCGGTCCCGGCCGACGGTCCCGGGCCTGCCTATTGGGTACCAGGGCGGGACTGTTAGCTCCCATTTTTTGTTCTTTTCTTTAGCTGTCGCTTTCTCCTACGTACCTAAAATGGAGGCTGGGAAGTGCTCCTGCTTTGGAAATCTAGATTCACTCAGATCTGAGCTCTGTGTATTTAACTGCCTCAGTCCGCTATTTCCTAACCTTGACACGGTACCTAGCCTGATGCCCCACCTCAGACAAAAAAGTACCAACAATTTCTGTCATCATAATCATCAGCAATGCATGTCCTGCTAGAGTCGCAGGAGAGTCCTTAATAATCAAATATAAACTAGTAGACGTCTCAGTGTAATTATTTGGCAAAATATGCCATAACTTGTGGGAAACTTTTCCTATGAAAATTGAATTTGGACCAGATGCTTATTTGCATGGTTATTCCAAAAAGTGAAAACTGGAAACAATTTAAAAGTGAAAAAGAAAAAAGGACTAAGACAATTAGGTAGTGTCAGTAGTGAGACACTAATTACCTTGTTCTTGTAATGTGGACGAATCGTACTGGTATAAAAATATTTAACAAATATATACCAGCTACCTACTGTGTGCTAAGTGTCTACATTGTCTTGTAGCTTCTAGGCACACGTGGCTTTGAGCTATTGAAATGTGAGAATTTTTAATATGCTAAAGTAAATTCCATAGTATACTTTAAAGAATTAATATGAAAAAAAGAATATAAAAATATCTAGTTGCTATTGAGACAGTCTCACTTTTGGTTGGCTTGAAACTCACCATGTAGTCCAGGCTGACTTGAATTCACAGAGATTCACCTGCCTCTTGTTGGAATTAAAGGCATGTATCACCAAGTCTGACTCAACTCTGAAATTCTCAACTGTGATATAGCTCAGTTGACTGATTGCTTACCTAGAGTGCACGATGCCCTGGATTATACCCCTAGCGCGGCTTAAAACTGATCATGTGGCACACCTGTAATCCCAGAATTCTGGAGATGGAGACAAGGTTGTCTTTGGTGACATAGTGAATCTGAGACCAGCCTGGGATACGTGGAGCTCTGTTCCAGGGGGGAAAAAACCACCTTGCCCTAGGGGAGGATAATTTACCTTAAGGAAGAGTAAGATTAATTTTATCTTTATATTTTTGCCTTATTGATGTGCTTGTTAGAACATAAAATGATATATGTGGGATACATTGTGATTCTAATGGAGAGTAGTATTTTCTTTACTGAATATACACCGGTAAACAAGATAGCTTTTTAAGTTCATAAAATTGACAGTTGGTTGGGTAGAGAGTGTAGACAGTAAATGAAAGTGCAGTTATGTTTTGGTTTTGTTTGTTTGTTTTAGAGTCTTCGGTAGCCTACTCACTATGTAGCCCGGGGGGAACTTGAATTGTTCCTGTCCTTGCTTCTATTTCCCAGGTGGAAAAGGGTTCACTACCATACCTGGCATGTTGTAGTAGATTATGTGAAGAATATGTTGTAGACAGGGCCAGTTTATACACTCACATGCACTCACGCATGTGGTTTGGTGTAGGCAAAAAATGAGTTGCCAGTAGCGACCCTCACATGTGACAACTAAAAAAAAAATGTCCCCCAGGGTCAAAGTTACCATCAGTTGAGACTTATTGTCTTAAGACTTGGACAACTCATCCATCATAAAGACAAAGCACTTTTGGAATTTTCTGTCTTCCAGATGGCCTAGGCACCCAGCAGCAAGTTAGCTGAAGATGAAGTCAAGAAGCTAGCAGATTCTCTCCTCCCCCTTGTCTTATGGAGACAGCTATCTTCTTGGCTGAATTTTAGTGGTTATTTCAAATTAGTCACATAAAAACATTGATGGTGTTTAACAGTTAGCCACTAAAATGTGAGAACCCAACCCATGATCATTTTTCGATTCTGAGTGCAGAAATTGATGCTGTCCACAGACAGTAACATAAATGTACGGATGGCATGTGATACATTTGTTCATGAATAAAGGGGAAATGGCTGTGAAAAAAAGGGTGAGAATTCTGTTTAAGAAGCAGGTCAACATAATTAAGGCAATATATAGCAAGCCAATAGCCAGCATCAAACTATATGGAGAGAAACTCCCAGCGATGCCACTGAAATCAGGTACACGACAAGGTTGTCCACTCTTTCCATACCTATTCAATATAGTTCTCGAGGTCCTAGCTAGAGCAATAAAACAACAAAAGGAGATCAAGAGAATACAAATTGGAAAAGATGTCAAACTCTCACTGTTGGCTGATAATATGATAGTTTACATAAATGATCCCAAAAATTCTACCAAGGAACTTCTACAACTCATAAACACTTTCAGCAATGTAGCAAGATACAAGATTAACTAAAAAAAAATCAGTAGCCCTCCTGTACACAGATGATAAAAGAGCTGAGGAAGAAATCAGAGAATCAACACCCTTCACAATAGGAACAAATAGCATAAAATATCTCGGAGTAACTCTAACCAAACAAGTAGAAGACTTGTATGACAAGAACTTTAAATCATTGAAGAAAGAAACTGAAGAAGACATCAGAAGGTGGAAAGACGTCCCATGCTCTTGGGTCGGCAGAATTAATATAGTAAAAATGGCAATCTTTCCAAAAGCGATCTACAGATTCAGTGCAGTGCCCATCAAAATCCAAGCAAAATTCTTCGATGACCTTGAAAGAACAGTACTCAACTTCATTTGGAAAAGCAAAAACCCCAGGATAGCCAAAATAATCCTGGGCAATAAAAGAACTTCTGGAGGGATCACAATCCCTGACTTCAAACTCTACTTCAGAGCTACAGTACTGAAAAAAGCCTGGTATTGGCATAAGAACAGACAGGAGGACCAATGGAACTGAATAGAAGACCCGGATATCAATTCACACAGCTTCAAACACCTGATATTTTTTTTTTTTTTGCTTTTCGAGACAGGGTTTCTCTGTGGCTTTGGAGCCTGTCCTGGAACTAGCTCTGTAGACCAGGCTGGTCTCGAACTCACAGAGATCCGCCTGCCTCTGCCTCCCGAGTGCTGGGATTAAAGGCGTGTGCCACCATCGCCCGGCCAAACACCTGATATTTGATAAAGAAGCAAAAAATATCAAATGGAAAAAAGAAAGCATATTTAACAAGTGGTGCTGGCATAACTGGATATCAACATGTAGAAAAATGAAAATAGACCCATATCTATCACTATGCACAAAACTCAAGTCCAAATGGATCAAAGACCTCAACATAAAGCCAACCACACTAAATCTTATAGAAGAGAAAGTGGGAAGTACACTTGAACACATTGGCACAGCGAACCACTTCCTAAATAGAACCCCAGCAGCACAGACACTGAGAGAAACAATTAATAAATGGGACCTCCTGAAACTGAAAAGCTTCTGTAAAGCAAAGGACATGGTCAACAAGACAAAGCAACAGTTTACAGAATGGGAAAAGATCTTCACCAACCCCACATTAGACAGAGGTCTGATCTCCAAAATATACAAAGAACTCAAGAAATTGGACACCAACAGATCACATAATCCAATTAAAAAAAAGTGAAGTACAGACCTAAACAGAGAACTCTCAACAGAGGAATCTAAAATGGCTGAAAGACACTTAAGGAAATGGTCAACATCCTTAGTCATCAGAGAAATGCAAATCAAAACAACTCTGAGATTCCATCTTACACCTGTAAGAATGGCCAAGATCAAAACCACTGATGACAACTTATGCTGGAGTGATTGTGGGGAAAAGGGAACACTTCTACTTTGCTGGTGGGAGTACAAGCTGGTACAAGCTCTTTGGATGTCAGTGTGGTGATTTCTCATAAAATTAGCAAACAACCTTCCTTAAGATCCAGTTATACTACTTTTGGGTCTATATCTAAAGGATGCTCAATTGTGCCTCAAGGACATGTGCTCAAGTATGTTCATAGCAACTTTGTTTGTCATAGCCGGAACCTGGAAACAACCTAAATGCCCCTCGATCAAAGAATGAATTAAAAAAAAATGGTACATTTACACAATGGAGTACAATACAGCAGCTTGAATTTTGCAAGAAAATGGATGGAACTAGAAAACATTATTTTGAGTGAGGTAACCCAGACAGAGAAAGACAATTATCTCATGTACTAACTCATAGGTGTTTTTTAAACATAAAGCAAAGAAAGCCAGCCTACAAACCACAATCCCAGAGAACTTAGACAACAATGCGGACACTAAGAGAGACTTACATAGATATAATCTACATGGGAAGTAGAAAGTATAAAAAGACAAGATCTCCTGAGTAAATTGGGAGCATGGGTACCTTGGGGGAAGATTGAAGGAGGGAGGGGAGAGGCAGGGAGGGGAGTAGAGAAAAATGTAGAGCTCAATAAATATCATGGGGAAAAAAGCAGCGTGAAAGGGTGAGAGGATTTGGAAATGCTAGGGGAGGTTGCAGCATTACTTGTCTTTTAGCGCCACCTCGTGGGAATTTTTAATCCGCTCATTCCTCATCCTGCATTTCCTTTCTTTTGTTCTGTTTTTAATTTAGGATTCTGCCAAACTTTACAAGGTCACCTATGCTGAGGAATTTTAAACTGCTGTGTTCTCACACTTGAGACTATTGGTGTTTGAGGCAGTGTAGCACCTATGCATTGTAGAGTATTTAGAAACAACCCTGGTGTCCCAGGTTGCCTCTCATTTGTAAGAAACAAAAATCTTGTCAAATGTCCCCTGTGGCACAGAATTGCTTGCAGTTGTAAACCACTCCGTTAAGCCAGACAGCCATGTACCTTTTCCTGTTTTGGCAGCTTGTATAGCACAGTAGTCTTAGGGCAGCGGTGCTCAACCTGTGTGCTGTGACCCCTTTGGCACACCTCTATCTCCAAACATATTCATGTTATGATGCAAAACAGCAGCAAAATTGCAGTTATGAGGTAGCATAGAAGCAATTTTATGGACTAGTGGTAGTGGTGCACACCTTTAGTCGCAGCACTTGGGAGACAGAGGCAGGCAGATCTCTGTGAGTTCGAGGTCAGCTTGGTTTTAAGAGCTAGTTCCAGGACAGCCTGAAGAAACAGAGACACAGAGAAACCCTGTCTAGGACAACCCCCCAAAAAGTAATTTTATGGTTGGGGGTCACCACAACATGAGGATCTGTATTAAAGGGTCGCAGCATTAGGAAGGCTAGCATCCTAGGAATGACCTGTATGGTAAGGATAGCATAACAGTGCACCTAAGAAATGAGATTTCAATCATAAATAGCTACAACAGGATATGGCCTCCTGTTCACAGTTTGCAAAATCCCACTCCTGCTCAAGCCAGTAGTGGGAGGAGAGATCTATGGCAAGACGAGAGAGTGGAGTGCTAAGTCCTACATGCTAAGGATGCGAATCTACAGAGGGAGTAGCACAGCACAACCCTAGGCTCCGCCCCACAAGTGGGACACAGCTGTGGGTGATCCAGAGACACCGAGGAGTCCATAGCTAATCTCTTGAGCTCTTTGGACCTCCCAATCGTACCCTAGGGCCCGTGAGTCACGAAATAAGTGGTTGGAAAGCACATTCCTGTAACAGCTGCACTTGGAAGGTGGTGGCTGGAGGGTCAGAAATCCAAGGTCATTCTTGTCGGAACAAGCTAGAGGCCAGCCTCCACTACTTGTTACACCGTTTGAAAGGACAACCAAGGAAAGAGGGGCTTTCTAGGAACACCTCTAACATCTTCCGCTCCTTTCTCTCTTAGGTCCTCTCCTATGCTTTCTCCTTGTTCTGGGATTCAAGACCTACCCACCAGGCCCTCTCAGTGGCCTGTTGCCCTTACTGACAAGACCGGGCTCTCAGGTCAGCATTCCAAGCTGCGTGGCCTTCCAGGACCTTGCTCTTAAGGCTGTTCAAGTCTGATTCTTTCCCCTGCCTGGGGTGCAGCAGTCAAGGTCTTTTCTGGAACTTTCCCAGAGCCTCAGAGGCTTCCCATTCTCATGCAAATTCACCTCACTCTTCCAAAGGTCACTTTTTTCTATTTCCTGCCCGCTGAGCAAGTGACAAACTTGTTTGCGTTTTTCTGATCCTTTCAATACTTTCTTGGGTCTTCCAGTCCATTCTTCTTGCTGGTCTTCCTCTCTGGCTTTCTTTCGTGGTCACCCTTCTGTAAAAATCGGGCTGCCTTTATTTCTTCACCTTCTCCTCTACTCTCATGGTTCTTTCTTTCAGCATCTCTCTCTGAGGCCATTGCAGACTTCTCCTGGGATACTGCTTATCAGTCGTCAACTCTGCAGGGCTTTCCATAAACTGATGCCTTCTTTTTCGTTATGCAATTAGAATGTCCATCTCATATTACAAAAGTAACACATGCTTAATGCAACAGGAGAGGGGTAGAGAGAGGGAGGAAGGGAGGTAGGAGAAGGAGGAGGAGGAGGAAGGGAGGTAGGAGGAGCAGGAAGAGACAATTACAACAGCAATAAAAGCGCAAGTCTGGGGAAAACCCAGGTAGTTTAACCACAAAGGAAAATGCCAAGAATCACTAGCTCTGGGTGTACTAGTGAGGTGAGAGATTGAGAGATGAGAATTGAGAGTTTCAGGCTAGCCTGGGATTCATAGTGAGAGCCTGTCTCAAAAAAAAAAAAGCCAAGACTGCCTAGATGGTTCAGTGAGTAACAGCACTTGCTGGGTTAAGCCTGATGATTTGAGCTCAGTACCTGGGCCTCCACAACTGCTCCCTGGAATTTATTCTCTCTCTCTCTCTCTCTCTCTCTCTCTCTCTCTCTCTCTCTCTCTCTCTCTCTCTCAAGTAAGATAATACCTGCCTCCTTAACATACCTAAACACAAGGCAATATACTGCAAGCCCATAGCCAACATCAAACTAAATGGAGAGAAACTCCCAGCGATGCCACTGAAATCAGGAACAAGATAAGGTTGTCCACTCTCTCCATATCAATTCAATATAGTTCTTGAGATCCTAGCTAGAGCAATAAGACACCAAAGGGAGATCAAGGGAATACAAATTGGAAAAGATGTCAAACTCTCACTGTTGGCTGATAATATGATAGTTTACATAAATGATCCCAAAAATTCTACCAAGGAACTTCTACAACTCATAAACACTTTCAGCAATGTAGCAGGATACAAGATTAACTAAAAAAAATCAGTAGCCCTCCTGTACACAGATGATAAAAGAGCTGAGGAAGAAATCAGAGAATCAACACCCTTCACAATAGGAACAAATAGCATAAAATATCTCGGAGTAACTCTAACCAAACAAGTAAAAGACTTGTATGACAAGAACTTTAAATTGTTGAGAAAGAAATTTAAGAAGACACCAGAAAGTGGAAAGACGTCCCATGCTCTTGGGTCGGCAGAATTAATATAGTAAAAATGGCAATCTTTCCAAAAGCGATCTACAGATTCAATGCAATGCCCATCAAAATCCCAGCAAAATTCTTCAAAGACCTTGAAAGAACAGTACTCAACTTCATTTGGAAAAGCAAAAACCCCAGGATAGCCAAAATAATCCTGGGCAATAAAAGAACTTCTGGAGGGATCACAATCCCTGACTTCAAACTCTACTTCAGAGCTACAGTACTGAAAAAAGCCTGGTATTGGCATAAGAACAGACAGGAGGACCAATGGAACTGAATAGAAGACCCGGATATCAATTCACACAGCTTCAAACACCTGATATTTGATAAAGAAGCAAAAAATATCAAATGGAAAAAAAGAAAGCATATTTAACAAGTGGTGCTGGCATAATTGGATATCAACATGTAGAAGAATGAAAATAGACCCATATCTATCACCATGCACAACACTCAAGTCCAAATGGATCAAAGACCTCAATTTAAAGCCGGCCACACTGAACCTCATAGAAGAGCCAGAATGGCTACTCTGACTTGTAGGAAGAAGGGATGGTGGCAGAGCCTTTATTCTCAGACATGGACCAGTAACTGGGCCCAAGATCCTGGAAAGGGGTGTGATATTGAAAGCAGCGACTCTCTGATGATGAAGCCTTTTGTTGAATGATAATCTAGTGTTTATAACGTGGGTACTCAGCCATTATTAATTTACCTCTTACTGCCTACCACTCAATGTAAGGATTCCTGAGAATGGGACTACATTTTGTTTGGTTGTATGTTATCAAAATCTAGTAGACTATGAACGAATCACTTGTGGTGAAATTAAATAATAAAATAAAATGGGACAGTACTTGTGGTTATTTGGTTATTTACAGACTTAAATTTTGGAATCAAAAGCTTTATTTTCAGCCAGGTGGTGGTGTCACACAACTTTAAGCCCCGTACTTGGGAGGCAGAGAGAAGTGGATCTCTGAGTTTGAGGCCAGCCTGGTCTACAGGCCAGCCTGGGGAATTCCAGGAGAGCCAAGGATATACAGAGTAACCCTGTCTCCAAAACACCAAAGACAAAAACAAACAGATAATAATACTTTAATTTTTATTTTGCTGAGTTGTGGGAAAATCTCAAGAGACTAACTCATGTCCATGTTGTTATTTTAATGTAGGAGTTCTTTCAAGGGTAACTTACTATCAAACTCATCTTCAATAATGCCCTGAATCTTCTGTACATGAAAGTATTAGTAATTTGAAAAGAGTATTAGAAAGTTGAAGTGCAAAAGAACCAACTAATTTCTGGAATGCATTCAGAACTTCAGCATCAAAAATTGTATTTTCATATATTAAATTATTTTTGAGACAAGGTCTCACTATGTAGCTCTGGCTGTCCTGGAACTCACTATGTAGACTAGGCTGGCCTCGAGCTCATAGAGATCCACTTGTTTCTGCTTCCCAAGTCCTGGGGGATTAAATGCATGTATCACTACACCTGGCTCTGTATTTTATTTTTATTCATTTGTTTGTGAGATAATATTTCATCAGTTCTCTGAGAACTTCATAGAGTGCATTTGGATGAAAATTTGCATTTGGTTATTTCTTTTTCAATTTTAAATATTTTTATTTAAGAAATTGCATTTTCACTTTCAGTGCTTATGAAGTGCACGTGAAAATTGTGTGTGCATGTCATCTTGACATAAGCTAGAGTCATTTGGGAAGAGGGAAACTCAATAAAAAAGTGTTCCCAGCAGATTGGCCTCAGAGTAAGCCTGTGGTACATTTCCTTGATTGATAATTGATGTGGCAGGGTTCAGCTTGCTGCAGATGGTGGGGTCCTGGGTTCTGTAAGAAAGCAGGGTGAGCAAGCCATGAGGAGCAAGCCAGTAAGCAGCACCTCTGAATTCCTGTCCTGACTTCCCTCAGCAATGGGCTGTGGCTTGAGAGTTGTAAGGTGAAATAAATCCTTTCCTCCCCAAAGTTGTTTACAGTCACGGTATTTTGTCAACAGCAATAGAAGTACCCACTTTCATCCAGCAGAGGGCATAGTTGTACATGCTTATTCCTGGAGAAACACTGGTCTTGTAAAGTTGAAACAAGTATATTTATTAATTTGTCTTTCCCTGTGGTGACATGTGTCACAGGTAAATTAGTCTATCTGTACATCTAAAATTCAATAGCGTATTGTTTCTAGATGATATTCCATTAATGTATTTCCAACTCTATTTTTTTGTGTTATTACGTCTTCAACAGCCCCAGAATTGGGTTCAAATTATTCTCTAGCAGTTCATTTCCACGGGCTATGGTTGTTTGAGCCTCACAATGTGTAAGCCTTTTGTAGAGCTGTTTCCTCCATGGTATGCTTTCTGTCCTGACAAGATGCTTTATTAAAACAGAGGGAAAGCTCATCTCCATGTACTGCACAGTATCTAAGATGCCTTAGGGACTAAGGAAAGATTAGTTTACCAGCACTCCCTCCACACTGCCGGATTTTTCATGGCCTGGATCGTATACATGCTGAACTTACCATGTAGAATGGATGGACTGCTCTAGGTTTGTCCTTTAATTTCCTGGGCCGTGTTGCTGCTTCTCAGAACTCCTATCTTCTTCTGTTAGTGGGGGATCTGTGACGGCTGCTGGGCCCTCTTTGCAGGTGGCCTTACAGGGCACGGGGGCCCATTCCTCAGATGTGTGGCCCGTCACCTATGCCACAGACTAGAGTAACTGAAGCAACAGTAGCCATTGTGACATAACTGTAGGAGAGCAAATTCTCTAGTGTCCTCCCTGCAGAGACTTGAGCAGAATGAATTTCTGAGTTCCCTCCTGCAAAGACTTAATATGAGTGAATTCCAGAGTTCTTGGCCAGTTCAGAGAAATCTCTAAGTGAGAACTTAGAACTCTCATAGCCTGAGGAGAAGGGCTTTGGGTAATATTACAAAATATTTTCACCTTTAAAGCAGGTCAAGCACATTTTGTACTTTAGATATGTTTTTGATGCCACATTGCAGAATTTATTCAATACTATAAAATAACCAATGGAAATATATGTGAAGATATTTATTAAAGCATAATTTATGGACAATTAGTTATATTTTAACACAGTTAGCAACAAGGATTATTAGGCAGCCATCAAAATGCAAATTATAAATATTATATAGGTATGTGTAAAGAGAGTGAAGTAAGTAAAATGAGAGCAGAATAAATGAAACAGTGCTTTAATAGTTGTGCTGAGATTGAGAGTAATGTGACTGGGGAAAGAAGGTAGGAAGGATGGAATTGCCGTGATCATTGTTACCTTTTTATTCTTTGAGACACGGTTTCTCTGGGTAACAATCTTTGTTGTTCTGGAACTCACTCTGTAGACCAGGCTGGCCTTGAACTCAAAGATGCCGGTCTGCCTCTGCCTCCTGTTAGGAGTGTTAGGATTACAGGCGTGCCCAGCAGAGATTCTTAATAAGTCTACGCCTGGGAGCTAGAGATAGCTCTCTGTCTCCTTCCCCTTTGAAGTCTCATTATTGCTGTTATAATTGTGTTTCTGGAAAAGAGGCTTCTGAAGAGCTTTTCATATTTAGCTTCAAATCCAGTAGTGCCCATTTATCCAGTATGCTAGGGAAGAAGTAGTGGATTTAATACTTATGAGTCTATGTTTTGTATTTGTTGATGTTTGCTCCTCTCAAGACACACACACACACACACACACACACACACACACACACACACACACACACACACACAGAGAGAGAGAGAGAGAGAGAGAGAGAGAGAGAGAGAGAGATATGTTTTGACTAGAGATCTTTCTATGTGATTTTTGCTTTCTTGTTATTGCCAGTGGTTATCTGAGCCTTTTTTCTTTTTTCCTTATGTCTCAGGCGTACCAAGATAAATGTCAGTCTCTCTCTGAGACGAGACTACAATGATGTCCTTATGTGAAGTTCAAGTGTAAGCTTGTTTGCTTTTGTATGGAGTGATCAAATGTCTTTGATTTTTGATGACTTGATTTTTATTTTTGATTTTTGTTTGTTGCTGCTGTTGATCTTCCACTCTCTTGCAGTCAGTTTTATCAGGGGCTGTTTTCATGGCTGCTGGTGTCTTAGCCTTTGACAGCCTTCATTCCTAACTTCTCGACCAATTTGCTGCTTCTAGTGTGCTTTGTGAGAAAAGTCACACTAGTGTGTTTGCTAGAATTCTACCCAGAGTGCTCCCATGCGTATTCTGCTTTTTGGGAGCATCTTGCTGCTGGAGAGAGGTCTGTCTTGGTTGCTCAGAGGTACATTTTGCTTACTTCTCAGCTCTTGGTTGTTTCTGGTATAGGTTGAGGTCTCTGGAAGACCTCTGTGCATGAGGGACATGCTGCTGCAGGGAAAAATAGAATTCTGGTTCACTGAATCTGAGCATAGCCGTAGTAAATCCAGTCAACACCAACAAATCAATGGGAGCCGAGAGCAGAGTCCAGCAATCAATAGCTAAAAAAAAAAAAAATGTTCCCGGTGCCTCTGCGCCCTTCTCTTTCCTTGTCACGTCATCTCTTCCCTTCGCAGACGTCATCCTGATCTGCCTTACCTCCACCCGAGAAAGGAGCAATGCAACAAGGAAGATCAGAAATGATACAAAAATACAGCAGAGCATAATAGTTTATGCTATTTAAGATTCTTTTTATTTACAGGCTGGGGATAGGGCTCCTTTTGTGGAGTGCTTGTCGACCATTCACGGAGCCCTGATTCAACCCAGCCAGCACTGCACAAACCCAGTGTGGTCGTACTCACCTGTAATCCCAAGACTTGCAAGGTGGACATAAACTGGAAATCCAAGGTCCTTCCCAGCTACATAGCTCTTCTAAAGAGTTCCTCTTCTAATTATCGATCAACATCAACGCCATTTGAGGGTGTTGATGTACTTACCGAACTTGGGAAAAACTTATATGAGTATAGGCCTCTGCAAAACAAAATATGCAAGCTCACTCCCTACTTTTTAGGGCAGCAGTTGAAATAATAACTTGTAACGGACACAGTGTTGGGTGTTCTTTGATTCCTAAGGACTGTACAGATTCCATGAACCACTTTGTGAAAAGTACCTTATTCTTTGGAAGGGAGAAGATATTTTCTTACTTATTATAAGACTTACAACTGATACTTCATATAAAAAACAAGCTTAAAAAATTGGCTTAATATATATTCTTTGGTATTTTTGAGACAAGATCTCATGGAGCCCAGGCTGTCTGTGAACTTCCTTATGAAGATGAGGATGACATGAACTTCCAGTCCTTTTCCTCCAAAGTGCTGCGAATATAGGCATGTGCCACCACACACAACCTTTTCATTTACTATAAATTAAAACCATTTCTTACTTTATTCATGACTTGGTTCGTTTGTGTGTACATGTGTGAGCACGTGTGTGCCATGGTGGAAGAACAAGCTGTCTTTTGACCTCTAGACCTACACCGTGGCACAAGCCCAAGTCTTTAGGTTTGGCAGAAAGTTTGGTACTTGCTGAGCCATCTCATTAATTCTGATAAAAGCATTAAGGCCATTAAGGAGCCTTTAGAAATGAATACTCAGAGATTTGGGAAGACTGTCCATTTGAATGGGCAGTAGATTGGGAGTCTGATTGGAGGACAATGTGTGGACGCTGGTGGTTATAAACTGGGGGAGCTCAGCAAAGCCTACTTGCGTGCATTCTTGGCCTTTGTGCGGAAAGTTTTCTCCCCTCCATGAGAAGGGTAGGTCAAGTAGGGAGAAAGGGGCGTGAGTGTTTGAGCAAGTGCCTTCTTAGGTTTTGTGGCCTGCTTTTGGAGTAGGTCAGAGGGTGTAGCATGAATAATAAAAACCCAGAGACAGAAATTAGGGTTCAACTTGAAGAGCAGAAAAGCAAAGCAGCCAAGCCACTAGAGAGCTCTTACCTCTACAAAATCTGAAAAGAGAGCGAGTACCTGTCTCACCTGCTTTATATTCCTTGAAGCGCTGGGATTAAAGGCGTGCACCCCCACCGCCTAGTGGTGACTGCTGGAATTGAAGGCGTGTTTCACCAGTGCCTGGTCTGTATGGCTGGCTAACCGGTGTGGCTGTTTTGCTCTCTGATCTTCAGGCAAGCTTTATTTATTACAAGGCAAATAAAATATCACTATAAGAGGGCTGTCTTGCTTCTGCTGTTTTCTCAGTTGCTAAATGGCCGTATTTTGGGGGGTATTGTGTCCCGAGCCCCATCAGTTTAGAGTGATGTTTGAGATGTTACCTATCTTGTAAGAATGAATTTAGGAGATCTGGTGACTCAGTGTAAAGTGTTTGCCCCACAAGCGTAAGGACCTGAGTTCAGATCCCCAACATCCATGTAAAAAATCTGGGTGTGATAATACATAATCTAAGCCCAGAATTGAGAAGGCAGAGATGGTCAGAACCTGGAAGATTGCTCACCATCCAGTCTACCTGAATCAGAGAGCCTGCCTCAAAATATTAAGTGGAGAGCAAAAGAGAAAGCAGCCAATGTTGACTTCCAATCCCATATGCACTTATATATCTGTGCACATATACAAACACACACACATTCACATGTATCACACACACACACACACACACACACACACACACACGATTGTGGTGGTGGAAGTTTTTTTTTTTCGGTGTGATTCAAATGATGATCAGTACTGAAGAAATAGCTGGAGGCTATAGTCATGAATACCTAAAGTCGTCGTTGCCTGAATAAAAAATACGTTGGAACCCGATGCACCCGGTGAATTCTGGTTTGTTCGCAGTAGTAGAGTCAAGGCTAGCTTCTAAGAAAATCATCTGATAAGATATTTAGGAACAATTTCAAACAGAGCCTCAGGAGCTCCAAAACCATTCCGAGTCACATTTCATCTAATAATTAAGACATCCTCTCATCACATTTTGTAGTGTTGTGAAAAATTCTGAAATAACCAATATTCTTCATATTGTTTTGGCTTATTTTCTGTTGAGAATATTAATGGGGGACGAAATGGTCCAAAAGTTAAGAATTAGAGGGTACTTTCTTTTCTGGCTGAAAGAGTCTGTGAACACCTAGACATCTGATAACAGCAGTTCAGTGGGTGTTAAGGATAATGGATATACTTTATTGTTGATATTCAACTAGTTTCCTATGGCAGTAAATGTGCAATGACATCAATACCCCCAACTGATAAGACCACGGAGATAAAGCACCAGTTTGTTCCTTTGCCACAGCACTTCTTAGCTCAGGATTCATATTAGAAACACTTCACAAGCTTAAAGTAACTCCAAGCCCAGGCCACATTGTAGACCAATTAAAAACTCCAGTCTCTTGGGACGGAGACCTAGATCCCTGTGTTTAAAAACTCACTAGATGGTTTTAACCCGTATCAGAGTTTTTGGATACACTGCTTTAGAGAACATTACTGCTTAATTTTATTTAAGCTTAAGTCCTTTAGAGACTCTAACAATATTTAACAGCCCTTTCCCTTAAGTCTTTCGGGACCATTTCTGTGTCTTTAGCTTTAAACAAAAAGCGACTCATTCCAAATGAATAATCTTACCCATTTTCTTTTATTCTGTCCCTCTGTTTCTTTGCTGTAGCTTTTTTTTCCCTCTGCCATATTGATCAAAACTGTGTAATGGCACATGGAATTAGGTCATCCCTGGTTTAAACACAGGGCGAGCTATTTACTAATTGTCATGGATTGGTGATTTAGCTGGTGTCCAAGGTGATTTCTTTTTTTTAAATATTCATTCATTTATTATGTTTACAATATTCTGTCTGTGTCTATGCCTGCAGGCCAGAAGAGGGCACCAGACCCCATTACAGATAGTTGTGAGCCACCATGTGGTTGCTGAGAATTGAACTCAGGACCTTTGGTAGAGCAGGCAATGCTCTTAACTTCTAAGCCATCTCTCCAGCCCCCCAAGGTGATTTCTCCAATGTGCACAGTAGCTTCTCCTTGGATGGGGATGGCTTTACTCACTATGAACGATTTGGGAGTATTGAAGAGGTTTTTGACTGTCACTACTATTCTGACATCCACTAGATAGATGCCGTGGGTAGTTCTAAAGAGAAGGAACCTTGGTTTATAGAGGAGGGACAGAGTTTGGGCATCTGACTTCAGCATCATTCCTCTTCTTTCCATCAGGGTGACCTTGAACAACTTAATCTGTCTCCCTTTTCCTTTTCACTACTCTTGGACTTAATGTGGGCTTTACATAGGATAATCTATTTATGACATCAACACCGTTAATTATCCTCAAAATGTGTCTCCCTCTGTCTGGAGAATGTATGGCCTTTAGTCTGCACATCTGATAATATCAGAGCTGCTGTTTCATGACTGAGGAGGAGAAGAGTGGAAGCGGTTGGAGGGTGTGATTGTCTTTTACCATGCATCTGCTTGGAATCCTAAGTAGAAATCCAACAATAATAGTGATGCAGTACACCAGCAAATCCCTGCCCTCCGTTTGCGTTTCTCTGCTACCTTACCTCTGGCTGGACGCTTGTGCTGAAATAGAGCCTTCCAGCACACAGCCTTGTACTGGGCCTGATAAGCACTAAGATATGCTTGTAAGTGCTGCTTTTAAAAGCAGAGGCTTTAATGGTAATGAACATGGCTTGTTAATAAACTTTATTATTAACAAGAGGCAGATAGTTACAGGAGTTTGAAGTTCATGGAAGGGCTCGGAGCTAAAAACGGGGGTTTGGGAGGCATAATTACAGAAGGAGTCCAAGTTATGGGAGAAGAGGAAACCGCAAGGGATGCTGTAGGGCAAGAGCGGCACTCAGGATGGAACTGGAGAAATAACACCTAGCTTACCGTCCTTGCAAACCCACCGTACTTCCCAGCACCCTTTCACCTAATGCACGCATCTGGATGTTAGAGAAGATCCCTGTTAATCCCTTGTCCTTGTCGACAAGTCAGGTAAGGCTGGCTTGAAAAGTAAATTGATTTCCACTGAAGAAAAAAGGTTGTGCTCCCCAAACTAGATAGGGAATCTCTGTATTGATTGCTCCCCATTAGTAAGGGTCACTTAAAGTTTTTTTTTCTTTTGCTGTACAGTAGACATGCCAAAGTGGATGGGAGAACTACCATGAGACCTCAACCTTGGACAAAGGACCACAGGCAGCTAAGGAATGCTGAGACAGGGAGAAACAGTCTTCCCAAGGGAAGAGCACACCAATTGGTTATCCAATACCACATGGTCAGCCCTGAAAACACACATACAAGTAACATTGTATAGATGTAGCAGGCCATATTTAGGAATATATATGTTCACACACATGTACACACACACACTTAATGAAAAAAGAGGCTGCTTCGTACTGGCTTTGTGGGAGCCTAGGCTGTTTGGATGTTCACCTTACTAGACCTGGAAGAAGGTGGGAGGTCCTTGGACTCCCCACAGGGCAGGGAACTGTCTGCTCTTCAGGCTGAGGAGAGAGGGGGAGTTGATTGGGGGAGGGGGGAGGGATTTGGGAGGCGGTGGCAGCGAAGAGACAGAAATCTTTAATAAATAAATAAATAAATAATAATAATAATAAAAAGAAAAAAGAGGCTGCTTATTTGAAAGAGAGCAAGGAAGGGTGTATGAGAGGGTTTAGAGGGAGGAACAGGAAGGGAGAAATGCTGTAATTATAATCTCAAAAATAAAAGAAAAAAGTAAAGACAAAGCTTTGTTATAATTATTTAATTATATTATGAAACAGAAAATTTGAACCTTTTCTACGTACATGTCTTTCTTTAGTGATAGTGTCATGTAACCATTTAGTAAGTGCTTTATTGCAAGATAATTCATACACCGTACAATTTACCCCCATAAAGTATCAGTGGTTGATAGCATTGCCACAGACTTACACAGGCATCAGCAAAATAGGTTTTAGAACATGTGTATCTGTTCCCCTCTGAAGAAACCCTACACCTGCTCAATCAGTCTTCATTTCTTATATTTTAAAGACTTATTTTATATTTTTAAAATCATGCATGTGTGTGTGTGTGTGTGTGTGTGTGTGTGTGTGTGTGAGAGAGAGAGAGAGAGAGAGAGAGAGAGAGAGAGAGAGTGTAGCGGCGTAAACGAACGCAGACAGTTTGTAAAAATATATATATATATAGTTTTAATGTAGAGATAGACTTACAGAACCACCGTTCCCGCGGAGACCAGGAAAGCAGAAGAGGAAGCTCGGAGCGCGCTCGCCAAATTTATAGGCAGACATTAGCCCGAGGCGAACACGCCCCCTAAGGGGCGGGACTTATCCCTACATCTCCCCTTTTTGTCTAAATAAGACAGAACTAAACCAAATACAACTACATACAATAACAACAAATACTAAATATAACAAACAATATTGAGAACAAAAGCTTTGCTAAACACTCTATCTCAAGGAGTCCAAATAATGTAAAGAGTAACTACAATTATATAATCTTCAACTCAGTCAAAGATCTGAGAAGGGAATAAACACTACTCAACAAACGAGATATATCCAAAATGTGCAACAATTGACAGACAACTGACTACCTGGGCAATCACCCAAAGTCTCGTTTGCAATGTTGAGTCAACCAATTTTGGCTAAGGCCTAACATAACTGACATACCATTATTAAAGGCAAGGAACTTTTCAAAACTATCTTACCCTGTCTTGGCAGGATATGACAGTCCTGTTTTATCCATTGATGCACGCTCTGTATCTGTGTCAGTGGTTGAGGTATAGGCATTTCTTTGCCCAAAGGCCAGTTCTGCCAAATAGAAAGGCTCCAGGTGGAGTGTCTTTGGTGCTCAACATTCTCTCGGGAATGGAGTGGTGTTGCCAGGAGCAATTGTGTCTCACTATCACGAAACTCTGAGTTAGATTAAAGGCCATTTTCTACAGCTCTTTGAAGAGGTTGAAGATTATCTATCTATACTGAGTATAATCTCTATATATCTAAAGAACCTGATTAGTCTGATTATAAATGACAAACTTAGATGACTATTTATCTATATAATTCTCAATATCTATCTAACTTAAAGACAAAGACAATAAACAACTGTGTAACAAATGAGGATAATGACCTCCAAATATAAACACTGTACAAATATACATTGCAATATGGTAAATATATATCAATGCACAAACATTATATAAGTATCTTAATCAGAGGTAGAAATGTACATCGCAATATGGTAAATGTATACAATATATATATCAATACAATATATGTCAATATATAAAAATGTTTTAAACAGACATAGAAACATGCATGCATACAATAGTCAATATAATTTAACTTTGTTTCAATATACAAGAATTGATACCAATATATTTGTCTAAAAGCAGTAACTCACAATTATAAATCTATAATCCCATCATTCCCTCTTTTTTTTTTTTTTTTTCAAAATGATCCCTGAGCTTATAAAATTCCTCCCCCAACCTCCCAACCCCTAAATGATGTCCCTAAACCCAGGGGTAAACTTTACTGGGAGAGGGGACGTCGTCCTCTAGAATTACTTCCAGCTGTCATGGGGGCGACGTTCTTTCTGGGGGATCCTGTGAAAGTAAAATGATGGTTAAATTTCAAGATCAATGTCTTTTAAAATTGCAAATAGTCTCTGAGTATTTTGTGGAGGTCTGGCCAGAATGTTGTACAAGATGTGCACCATTTCAGCTAACCAAGTTGGGATCGTCTTGTGCAGCTGGTATCCAAAACAGGTCTTGTAGTAGCTCTATCAGTATCATGACGTCATATCAACCAGGTAGAGTTGTTGTTGTGGGGCCCCATCTTCTTCCTGGAAACTTCAAATGTCACTTCGGGAAAAACTCATTGTTCATTGTGAAAAACTTAAACATTAATCATATAGACATATATATACATACATATATATATATTCAATAAAAGGCATGATATATATATTCAATGAAAAGTATGATAGATATGAAGAAAAGCAAGGATGTTTTCTAAACTCATATTTCTTTCTGTCCCATATCATGGCTCTTGACATGAGACAGAAACTCCAGAAACTCTGGGTTTTTCTCTTACTAACAGGCTTGGAATTGGAGAAGGACTGAGCCAGAGTCCAACTTCAAAACCAGCTCTATATATTTATAAAGAAATGTTTAATAAGATATATAAATAAAAATTAATACTTACAAAATGTGTCCATCCATCAGTAATTAAATATTCAGGGTTCCTTAATTTCTTTGAAGATGAGTGTTTTCCTGTGGAGATAAGAAAAGAACCCCGCCTCCAAACCTATCTGTATTTCTTACCATCAGTATGTTCGCCATCCTTATGAAAGAATTGTTATTTATCTTTTCCAAGTGGCTTCTCTTCTTCAAACCGAACCTTTATTAATTTTGATGGTATCCACAATTTTTCCTCACCTGTGGAGATAAGAGCAAAACCCCTTCCCCAACGTAGCACATATCCTGGCTTCCATTGTGAGGTCAGCACATCCTTGAAATAAACTGGTTGATTTAGTTCAGTAGACTTTTCCATTATCCAATGTCTTTCTGCAGCCGTTGTTCCCTTCTCATTAGCGTTGAGAAAATTCAAGGTTAACAAAGCATTATGTAGCCTATTTCTGGGGGTGTTTTCCACCCCTTTCTGTTTGTTCAACATATCTTTTATAGTTCGATTTGATCTTTCTATGACTGCTTGACCTGTAGGATTGTATGGTATACCTGTAACATGCTTGATATTGTAATAATCAAAAAACCGTTTCATTTTCCTAGAAACATAAGCAGGACCATTGTCCGTTTTTATTTGTGTAGGTATACCCATGATAGCCATGACTTCTAATAAATGAGTGATTACTGAATCAGCTTTTTCTGAACTTAAAGCAGTTGCCCACTGAAAGCCTGAATAAGTGTCAATGGTGTGATGAACATATTTTAATTTGCCAAATTCTGCAAAGTGGAACACATCCATCTGCCAGATTTCATTCCTTTGGGTGCCCTTTGGATTAGCCCCTGCAGGCAGTGGCGTTTGGTTATAGAAAGAGCAAGTAGGGCATTTCTTTACAATCTCCTTAGCTTGTTGCCATGTAATTGAAAACTCTTTCTTCAAACCTTTGCTATTAACATGATGTTTTTTATGAAATTCAGAGGCTTGTAGCACACTACCAATCAGTAATTGATCAATTTCTGCATTACCTTGTGCTAGAGGACCTGGCAGACCCGTATGGGATCGGATGTGTGTTATGTACATAGGGCAAAGCCTGTTTCTGATCAAATCTTGAACCTGGAGAAACAATGAGGTTAGTTCAGTATCATCAGGTATAAATTCAGCAGTTTCAATATGTAAAATAACTCTTTCTGCGTATTGTGAATCTGTAACTATATTAATAGGTTCTTTAAAATCCCTTAGCACCATAAGAATGGCATATAATTCTGCCTTCTGGACAGAATTATACGGACTTTGTTCCACCTTATCCAAGTCTTCTGATTTGTAACCTGCCTTCCCTGATTTATTGGCATCAGTATAGAATGTACGGGCTCCAGTTATTGGAGCATGACGGACGATTCGAGGAAGAATCCAAGAAGTTCTCTTTATGAAGTTAAGCCTCTTGCTTTTTGGATAGTTGTTATTAATGTCTCCCAAAAAATTAGCACAAGCTCTTTGCCATGGTTCATTATCTTCCCATAATTTCTTTAGTTCATCAGCAGTGAAGGGCACTATAATTTCTGCTGGGTCTATGCCTGCTAGTTGACGAAGTCTCAGCTTGCCTTTTATAATTAACTCAGAGACTTTTTCCACATAAGTTTTCAGTTTCTTACTTGGTTTATGTGGTAAAAAGATCCATTCCAAAATAATATCATCTCTCTGCATTAAAATTCCTGTAGGAGAAATTTTTGATGGTAGTATGACAAGAATACAATCGAGCTCTGGATTCACCCTGTCCACATGTGCCTGTTGTAATTTTTCCTCAATCATTGTCAGTTCCTTTTCTGCTTCAGCTGTTAATTCTCTGGGACTGTTTAAATCTTTATCACCATCCAAGGTTTTGTTCAAATGAATTATTAGATCAGGTGTTATTCCAATAGCTGGTCGTAGACTGGAAATGTCTCCTAACAGTCTTTGAAAGTCATTAAGAGTCCGTAGGCGATCTCTCCTAATTTGTGCTTTTTGTGTCTTAATTTTTTGCAAACCTATTTTATAACCTAAATAATTAACAGAATCTCCCTTCTGAATCTTTTCAGGAGCGATTTGCAATCCCCATTTAGGTAAAAGTATCTTTATTTCTTCAAACAGTCTGTTCAAGGTATCCATGTTTGAATCGGATAACAAGATGTCGTCCATGTAATGGTATACTATAGATTTGGGAAATTTCTTGCGTATTATTTGCAATGGTTGGTTCACAAAATATTGGCACAGGGAGGGGCTATTTAACATACCCTGGGGGAGAACGGTCCAGTGGTACCTCCTCGAAGGTTGAGAATTGTTATAAGTAGGCACTGTGAAGGCAAATTTTTCTCTATCTTCTTTTTGCAAAGGTATAGTGAAAAAACAATCCTTTAAATCAATAACTATGAGAGGCCATCCTTTTGGTAATAAAGAGGGCAAAGGAATTCCAGATTGCAGAGGGCCCATAGGTTGAATAACCTTGTTGATGGCCCTGAGATCTGTCACCATTCTCCATTTACCTGATTTTTTCTTAACCACAAATACAGGAGAATTCCAAGGGCTGGTAGATTCTTCTATATGTCCAGCATCTAATTGTTCTTGTACCAGCTGTTCTAAAGCCTGTAACTTTTCCTCAGCTAAAGGCCATTGCTTTGTCCATATTGGTTTCTCAGTCAACCATTTTAGAGGCAAGGCTGTTGGTATCTCTGAAGGGACATCAATTGCTTGTTCTTGTACAGCCCGAATGGCCAGTTTTCTCCGTTTGTAATATCTTTTAATATTATTCTCAGAACTATAGGCTCTAGAAGTAGCAGGAATGTTAATTTCGGTATTCCATTGTTGTAATAGGTCACGACCCCATAAATTCATTGCGATATTGGCTACATATGGCTTTAATTTTCCTATTTGTCCCTCTGGCCCTATACATTCAACCCATCTCGTGCTCTGCCTTACTCGAGATAGGGTTCCAATTCCCAGGAGCTGAACATTTACATTCTGAAGAGGCCAATACGGATGCCAAGATTCTGGGGTAATGATACTTACATCAGCACCTGTGTCCAGCAGGCCAGTAATAAAAATGCCATTTACACACACTCTCAGTTTAGGTCTTTGATCATTTATAGAAGTTTGCCAAAACACACGTAACTTATCTTTCTGATCATTATTGCTTGTAACAGTAGGCATGGGGCTTCCTAATTGTCCTGATGAGGCACGTTCTCTGCAGAAACTGGATATGACTGAACCATGTTTGCCATGGGGGCCTGTGAGGCCCCCCCTCTCACGTTTCCCGACTGTATCAGGTTGCCTTGTCTATCTCTTGTAGACCTGCATTCATTCGTCCAATGTCTGCCTTTTCCACATCTTCTACATAAACCTGAAGGCTGAGTCCTCCTATTTCTGTTATTTCTAGAAGATGCATTATTATTATTATTTCTGAAAGATGCATTATTATTATTATTATTTCTGAAAATCCGTTGTCTACAATTCCTTTTCATATGACCCATTTTGCCACAATTAAAACATTTGGTATTCTGGTGTCTCCTTTTACCATTGGAAATTGCTTCTTCTACCCATGCTTCAGTGCCATAATCAAATGTATCAACATTGAGTGTATGCAAGACCCATTCTTCCAAAGGCGCTGATCTGAGCTTTAAAGGCCCCAAAATCCTTTTGCATTCCACATTTGCATTTTCATAAGCCAAAGACTCAATCATTATACGTCTTGCTTCTGGGTCAGATATCCCTATTTGTACAGCCTTAGTTAATCTTTGTAAAAAGTCACTAAAGGGTTCTCTCTGACCCTGTTTAACTCTGACAAATGATTCTATTCTCTGTCCTGGGTCTTGTACCCTGTCCCAAGCCCTTAAGGCTGCTGTAGTACACATGGAGAGTGTGTTTTCATCCAAATTAGCTTGTTCCTGAGGGTCGGAAAAGAGCCCTTCACCTATAATTTTATCTAGGGAAATGTCAATTCCCTTCGCTTTTTCCTGCTGTTCTAAGAGTTTAGCCTCTTGCCTGAATAAGCATTGCCATTTCAATTGTGGTCCACTCTCAAGTACTGCAGAGCTCAGCTGGAGCCAGTCCAAGGGGGTTGCTTTGTTTGTCGTGGCCCAAGATCTTAGCATCTCTTTAACAAAAGAGGCTTGCATCCCAAAAGTCATGACAGCCTGTTTAATTTCCTTGAGGTCATTCATACGGACAGGCTCCCATGTATCCTCCTTGATGACCCTAGGGTTTCTGGAACCAACCACCTTCTCTGTTGTTATTACTGGAAAGGCAGGTAGAGCTGTCGGTAGAGCTTTGTGGAAATTGTCCCGGAGAGATTTACCCACAGATGTAGTTAAAATTTGCCCTTCTACCCTTTGCTCTTCTTCATCAGAATTTAGAAATTCCTCAATCTTTTCAATTCTATTCACTATTGCCTTCTGCAATGTCTGAATCTCCTGTCCAGAATTATGTTCCAAAGCCTTCATTGAGGATTCTAAAGTATGAAGTTTGTCCGTTAGAGATAACATCTTATCTTTGGACATAATTTTTATGGCATAAACTGTGCCTTCTTGTATTGACACTCTTTCCATCAATTTGTCATAAGCTTTAGACAAAATCCAATTGTCACATTCAGCAGTTTTGATTCTCTCAGTTAATGTTTCATTTCCTACAGAAAGGGACTGAATCTTATTGTCCAAATCAGCTGTTCCCTCTTCCATAGTAATGAATTTCTCCTTAATATCAGCCACTAATGTTTCAGTTCCTACAGAGAGGGACTGAACCTTACGATCCAGATCAGCTGTTCCCTCTTCCATAGTAATGAATTTCTCCTTAACATCAGCCTGGAGAGCCTCAAACTGATTCTTGAGAAGATTGTTATCAGCCTGGAGAACTTCAAACCGATTCTCGAGAAGATTGTTATCAGTCTGGAGAACTCCAAACTGATTCTTGAGAAGATTGTTATCAGTCTGGAGAACTTCAAACTGATTCTTGAGAAGATTGTTATCAGTCTGGAGAACTTCAAACTGATTCTTGAGAAGATTGTTATCAGTCTGGAGAACTTCAAACTGATTCTTGAGAAGATTGTTATCATTCTCAATTGTTTTTAAGCGTTCTATCTCTGCCTTAAGAATCCTGGATTCGTCTCGTAAAGACTTTATCATATTTCTATTATCAAACCATTTGGTGCCAATGAAAACTACGAATCCCAGAAGGATCCATAGAGGTGGCGTGACAGACACCTCTTGTAAAATCTCCCACATGGTACAATTAAAAAAACTGTTAAATTCTTGAACAGTAATGTGTTCAGACATTTTATTTATAAAAGAAAAAATTTTTTACCTGCAATATTCGGTTCCTGCCAGTTGTTGGTCTCTGTGTTTTTGGAGCCTGTCCTAGAACTAGCTCTTGTAGACCAGGCTGGCCTCGAACTCACAGAGATCCGCCTGTCTCTGCCTCCCAAGTGCTGGGATTAAAGGCGTGCACTACCACGGCCTGGCAGGCCTCAAACTCACAGAGATCCGTCTGCCTCTGCTTCCCAAGTGCTGGGATTAAAGGCGTGTGCTACCACTGCCTGGCAGGCCTCAAACTCACAGAGATCCGTCTGCCTCTGCTTCCCAAGTGCTGGGATTAAAGGCGTGTGCTACCACTGCCTGGCAGGCCTCAAACTCACAGAGATCCGCCTGCCCTTGCCTCCCAAGTGCTGGTATCAAAAGCGTGCGCCACCACTGCCCTGCCAAGTCACTTTGTGTCAGACCAAATCTGCCGCTGTGGCAGCTTTTGTTGCAAAACCGCAGGTACTTAAGCTTCCGCTAATTCAGGCAGTGGGGTTCCGCTGTAAAACTTAGCCAAGGCAGGCAGAATGGGCCTGTGTGGCCGAGTATGTCTCGGACCCGGCACTGGGGCCGGAGTCACAAACTGAAAAACAGCACCCAGGAGGGTGCTGTGTTAGCTAGCGGGCTACCCGCTTGAGTCGAGGGCAAAATAGCCCGACGTTGGACGCCAAAATGTAGCGGCGTAAACGAACGCAGACAGTTTGTAAAAATATATATATATATAGTTTTAATGTAGAGATAGACTTACAGAACCACCGTTCCCGCGGAGACCAGGAAAGCAGAAGAGGAAGCTCGGAGCGCGCTCGCCAAATTTATAGGCAGACATTAGCCCGAGGCGAACACGCCCCCTAAGGGGCGGGACTTATCCCTACAAGAGAGAGAGAGAGAGAGAGAGAGACATGTGCAATTATGAGTGCAGATGCCAGGGAGTTTGGAAGAGGGGGTTGGATTCCCTGAAGGTGAAATTACAGGTGGTTCTGAGCTGCCCAAAGTACTGGAAACTGAACTTCAGTCCTTTGCAAAATCCTTACACGCTCTTAACCGTTAGGCATCCCCATCTCCTTCATCTTCTCTCCATCCTCCTAGCAGTAGACAGTTCTAGCTATAAATTTGTCTGTTTTAGACATTTCTACAAAATGTGGCCCTTTCTGTCTGATTTCTTTCACAAAACACAATGTTTGAAAAATTTGCCCATGTTGCAGTACTCATCAACGTCTCACTCCTTTGTTGTAGAATAGTATTGCATTGTAAGGATATAATGTATTTTGTTTATCTATTCACTAGTTAATAGCCCTTCTACATTTTGACTATTATGAGTACTTCAATGAATACTTTTCCACAAGTGTTTTTTTAAATACATGCTCTCTATTATTTTGATCATATACTTTGAAGCATTTACTGGGTTATAGAGTAACTTTATGTTTAATCTTTTCAGAAATGGCAGAGTTTGCCATTTTGCACTCCTATCAACCTGGTATGAGTATTTAGATCTCTCTACACATTCACCAACATTTATTATTGTCTGTAGTTTTGGTCATAGCCACCATAGTGGGTATGAAGTGGCATATTATTTCTGTTTTAATTGTACATTATTTTAAAATGATGCTGTTTGGCTGGGCATGGTGGTGCACTCAGGAGGCAGAGGCAGTCAGATCTCTGAGTTGGAAGCCAGCCTGGTCTACAAAGCAAATTCCAGGACAGACAGGGATACACAGAGAAACCCTACCTCAAAAAAATAAACCAACAAAAAACTCAAAAAACCAAATCCAACCAAACAAAAAAGGGTGTTATTTGAGATTCATTTCAAGGTTGCTATCTGCCTTTCAAAATCTACATTTAAACTGGTTATAAAATATTCCTTCAAATAGGGATCTAATAATTTTCTAGGTCATTCTTGTATTTAGGGACATTTAAATTGTTTCCAAGTTTTTGCCATTATTAGTAGATCTTTTTATTCTGTTTATAAGATTAATATTTTCTCTCTACCGCCTTCCTTGCTCATATAATCCCTCCTCCCTCTCGTCGACTGGACTCACGGAGCTCAGCCTGTGGATCTCTGCATCTGCTTCCATCAGTTACTGGATGAAGGTTCTATGATGACAGTTAGGGCAGTCACCAATCTGAATACAGGAGGTCAGTTCAGGCACCCTCTCCACTATTGCTAGGAGACTTAGTTGTGCTCATCCCTGCAGATTCCTGGGAATTCCACTAGCACCAGGTGTTCCCTAGCCCTATAATGGCTCCCTTTATCAAGATCTCTTTCCTTGGTCTACCTCTCCATCCCTCCCCTAACTCTACCATCCCATTCTCTCATATTCTCATTCCCTATCCCCGCCCTGTTACTACCCCCTGCCCCCAGTTTATCCAGGAGATCTCATCTAATTCCCCTTCCCAAGGCAGTCCATGTGTCCCTCTTAGGGTCCGCCTTGTTACTTAGCTTCTCTGGAGCTTTGGATTATAGTCTGGTTATTCTTTGCTTTACATCTAATATCTACTTATGAGTGAGTACATACTGTGCTTGTCTTTCTGAGTCTGGGTTACCTCACTCAGGATTTTTTTCTAGTTCCATCGGTTTGGCTACAATTTTTTTTTTTTGGTTTTTCGAGACAGGGTTTCTCTGTAGCTTTGGACCCTGTCCTGGAACTAGTTGTTGTAGTTCAGGCTGGCCTCAAACTCACAGAGATCTACCTGCCTCTACCTCCCCAATGCTGGGATTAAAGACGTGTGCTACCACTGCCCGACTCCAAATTTCATGTCATTGTTTTTTACATCTGAGTAACATTCCACTGTGTAAGTATACCACATTTTCTTTATCCATTCTTCAATTGAGGAGCATCTAGGTTGTTTCCACGTTCTGGTTATTATAAATAATGCTGCTATGAACATAGTTGAGCAAATATCCTTGTGGTATGATTGAGCATTTTTCAGTTATATGCCCAAGATTGGTATAGCTGGATCTTGAGGTAGATTGAGTCCCAATTTTCTAATAAACCGCCATACTGATATCCAAAGCAGCTGTACAGGTTTGCATTCCTCACCAGCAGTGGAGGAGTGTTCCCTTTGTTCCACATCCTCTCCAAGATAGGTTGTCATCAGTGTTTTTAAACTTAGCAATTCTGACATGTGTAAGATATTATCTCAGAGTCATTTTGATATGTATTTCCCTGATGATTAAGGATTTTGAGCAATTCCTTAAATGTTCCTTGGCCATTTGAGATTTTTCTGTTGAGAATTCACTGTTTAGATTTGTACCCCATTTTTAAATCGGATTGTTTGGTATTTTGATGTCTATTTTCTTGAGTCCTTTATATGTTTTGGAGATCAGCCGTCTGTCAGATATGGGGTTGGTGACGATCTTTTCTCATTCTGTAGTCTGCCATTTTGTCTTATTTACTGTGTCTTTTGCCTTACAGAAGATTTTCAGGAAGTCTCATTTATTGATTGTTGTTCTCAGTGTCTGTGCTATTGGTGTTAAATTTAGGAAGTGGTCTCCTGTGCTAATGTGTTCAAGTGTGCTTCCCACTTTCTCTTCTATCAGGTTCAGTGTACCTGGTTTTATGCTGAAGTCTTTGATTCACTTGTACTTGAGTTTTGTGCATGGCAATAGATATGGATCTATTTGCAATCTTCTACATGTTGACATCCAGTTATGCCAGCACCACTTGTTGAAGATGCTTTATTTTTTCCATTGTACAGTTTTGGCTTCTTTGTCAAAAATCAGGTTTTCATAGGTCTGTCTTCAATTAGAGACAGCTGATCTGAAACTTGTGGGAGCTCACTGACAGCTGGGGAGCCTGTATGGGAAGGAACTAGGCCCTCTGCATGTGAGCAACAGTTGTGTAGTCTGCCCTGGGGCCCCTGGCGGTGGGACCAGGATCTATTCCTGGTGCATGAGCTGGCTTTTTGGAACCCACTGCCTTGATGCAGTGGGGAGGGGCTTAGTCCTGCCTCAACTCAATGTGCCAGGCTTTGTGGACTCCCTATGGGAGACCTTACCCTTTCTGAGAAGTGAATGGGGGGTGGGTTCGGGGGAGGTGGGGGAGAGCGGGAGGAGGTGAGGAAGAGGGAACTGTAGTTGGTATGTAAAATGAATAAAAAATAAAAATAACATTAATATTTGCATTGTTTCATTAAACTATATTAAATCGATTTGATATCTTTTTGAAATATTTATTTTTTATTTTTAATTATGTGTATTTGTAGGTTGGTATGCGCACATGAGTACAGGTATGTGTAGAGACCAGAAGAGAATGTCAGATCCTTTGGGGCTGGGGTTACAGGTTGTTGTGAGCGCTCTGGTGTGGGTGCTAGGAACTCAACTTGAGTTTTCTGCAAGAGCAGTATATAATCTTAACTGCTGAACCATCTCTCTAGTTTATGAAGTCATTTTTTTAAATTCATGAAGGAAGCATAAAGAAATACCTAATTCAGAAATTTTGTGTGGTAGAGAGGCTATAATGAGGTAACATTTATCATTTAAGATTTAAATGGATAAAAGCTACCAAGTAGCCAGCAGCGAACTTCATCTCATTTTTTTCATAGAGATGAAAATCTCTCTAACCTTTACTTGATGGCATTTGAACAAGGGGCCTGGTACACTTAAATTTAGAGTTAGGTGTATGTGTATTTATAGTTTTTTTTGTTGATGTTTATTTGTTTCATTTTTTGAGACAAGATAGCCCATGTTGGCCTTTTCATTATGTATTAAGAATGACTTTGAAATCCTTATCCTTAAAAAATAAATATATATATATTTGTGTACAATTTGCATGTATGTGTTTATGACTGTGAATATGTGTGTGTTTTGGGGTGTGCACGCATGTGCATACACGTGAATGGAAGCCAGAAGACAACCTTGGGTATTATGCTTGGTCATTATTCATTATGTTTTTATTTTTATTTATTTATTTATTTTTTTGTCTCTCACTAGCCTGGGCTTGCCGGTTTGGCTAGGCTGGCTGGCCAGTGAGGCTCAGAGATCTGCTTGGTCTTGTCTCCCCAGAGCTGAGAGGACAGTGCACTGTCATCACTCCGAGCTTTTATAATGTGAGTTCTGGGGGCTGGGCTCAGGTTCTCAGGCTTGCAGAGCAAGCACTTTAGCAATTGACACATCTGCCCAGCCCACTAAATGATTTGTAGTGCATATAAACCATGGAATATAAACAAAGGAGGAAAGAACTTCCTCTCCCTACTCCAAAATTCTCCCTGCAACTTTGGATTACCTTCGGGTGCTAACTGCCTCTGATGGTTGAGTCGGAGGAAAACCATCTATCTACAGGCAGTTCTAGTAAATGCCCTGCAGGCCGTAGAGGAAATCTCCTCAAAGCATTGCTTTCTATTGCCTTTGGTCTTCTTTTTGGTTTAAGTACATTTAAGAGCAAAATTCATACACTTACAAGGAAGAACATTTCTGTGGATCTTCCCATTGACTTCAGAAAATGGATCCGAGTGACAGTAATTCCCTATGCATTAATCAGACAGCTTGCAGGGTGCACCAGCTGCTAATTTCAATTATTTCCCCAAGTTTTTACTCTAGATAGATCTAAAGAGATCTTTGTATGCTGAGATATGCCTCCAATGTAAGTGCTTTGTCATAAAATGGATTCTTCCTCCCCACCCCACCCCCAGTATAAGTAAAAAAATGTCTTTTTTTTTACTTTGAATACCAAACTATGAGTCTACATGTACTTCCACACACTGATTATGCATTTTCATACATGTATTGGGCGCCTACTGCACACAAAGCAAGGCACTGAGTCTGTGAACTCAATTGCAAGGGACTGGATGCTAGGGAGAAAGAAAGGTGATCCTGAAGCAAACGAGGAAAGGTTCATGGGCCAGGGATGATCAGACTGAACATTTTTTTCTAGACCTCAGCTTTATTTATGTTAGTTTCCCTTTTAGAAAGTAGAGCTAAACCCCAAACATAGAATTGGCTGGGAGGGCTCTGGAGACCCTGGATAGTTGAGGGAAGTTTGCGGAACTGAAGCTTAGGGAATCTACGTTGTGTTGAAGGCTCAGGAGAAGAGCAGATTTATCTCACTTGGCCGTTTTGCTGTGGTCCCTGAATGCTGACAAGAACCCGCAGGCCTGTGTTTACAAAGCTGTCTTCTCCCGGAAATCCCTTGTGTTTTTATCAGAAAAATACAAGTACTTTAGCCCCGAGTCCAGAGATTGGACACTGTTGGTGAGGGGCCTTGGAAGCTACTTTTTTAAAAAACCAAGTTTCCCCGGCGGTGTTTCTGCATAGACCGTTTTTGGCTTGTCTGTAGCACTGTGATTCTGTTTAAGAATTGGGCCTAGGCTGGGTGGTGGCGGGGCACACCTTTAATCCTAGCATTCTGGAGCCAGAGACAGGAGGATCTCTGTGAGTTCGAGGCCAGCCTGATTTACAAGAGCTAGTCCCAGGACAGTCTCCAAAGCTACAGAGATACCCTGTTTCCAAAAACAAACAAACAAACGAACAAACAAAAACAACAACAAAAACAGAGATTTTGGGGCCTGGCCCTTCTGAGCACGGGGATCATTTGGGGGAATGTCAACAGTATTCAGGTCCCACTGCTAGCATCTGAGGTCTTACTGTCCTTTAGTGGGCTTTGCCATCAATTTCCTAAGCTTTCCAGGGGAGTTCAGGGCAGGCACATAGAGATCAGACTTTCAGTCTTTCCACTCTGCTAGTCCAGAAGCTGATCATCCAAGAGAGTTCAGGCTACAGAGAAGACTGTTACATAGGGGGCCATTATTAATACAAAGCCAATACAAAGTCTTCCTTGGACTGGTTACTGCTTGGTTGGTAGAGTGCTTTACTTAGCACGTAGGAAGTTCTGGATTTAAGTACTAGATAAAAAGGGTCCAGGTGACCCAAGCCTTCAATCCCAACACTCAGGAGGAGAGCCAGGAGGATCCAAAGTTCAAGGTCATCCTTGGTTACCAAGCAAATTCAAGGGTAGCCTGGAAAGCGTGAGATTTTGGCTCAGCAAGAAGAGAGAATACTGCATCTTAGAGACAGTTGTGCTTTTAGCATTCAAAGGAGAGGGCGGGAGAGCAGGGAAGCAAGCAAGCACTCTTTAAAAGACTTGCTGCTTCTAGAAGGTTCATCAAGCAGCTGGTGTCTTGATTATAAAGTGACACTTTCAGCTTCCAGCAATAAGTGGTCTCACCAGGTCTCCAGAGTGAATAGAACCCCGACTGACCACAGTGTGACCATTTTTCACCTGCACAGGATATCTGTCCTAGCAAGAGGCTGCCTTCTCATGGCTAGTAGAAAAAAAAAATCACCGGCTTTGTTCACAGTCTTTTTTTACTCCAAACAATGCCGTGTCTTTTTCTTCTTTACAAATGGCACAGCAGATGGCAGTCCAACATAAAAAGAATGAGAGGATCATGCCACCACCTCGAACGGTGACACGCAAGCACGAGCTAGCAGCCTTTGGGAAGCCCCTGAGTGGTGAAGAAGTACCACCGCCTAATGAAACTCGCAGCCTGCCAGAATGGCCCTCCATCTGCAACGGCCTGCCGCTGCAATCCTTGCAGCCAGGTGGGCTCTGAGCTCTTGAAAGGTGTTGCCTGCAACTGAAGAAGCGGAACAAGATACGGCGTGAGTGTTTGTGTGTTTCCTAAAAATGTGCAGAGTAAAGCTGAGTGGAAAAGAGAACAGCATGGAGTGACAGGAAGCTACCCCAGCTCAGTGAAAGCAGCCACACTCACAGGCAGGGACAGCCGTGAGGAAGGAAGCCTCGAAAGGAGTGCTCCTAGAACAGGGCTCCACATCTCCACTTCATCTGTATCTAAACTGATACACGGATCCTTGTGTGTTATGGAAACTGGAGCTAGGGCAGACCCGAAGGGGTTGTTGTGAAGATAAAGTGGGCTGAAGCTCCCAAAGTGCTCGCACAGAGCACGATGCGATAATTAGCGATGGTTGAGCTTTCCCTTCCTGTTTCTAAAACGAATACAATACTCTTCCGGGCTTCTTTGCAAGGCTAAGTGCATCAGCTCGCAGAGCGCGTGGGTCATAGTAGGCGTAGTTCTCAAATGCCATGCTTGTTCCTTCTGAGGGAAGGGGCTTTTCTTCTACGTCTTTGGTAGCGATACCATTTTACATTGCAGACCCAGACAGGCCCTGGGGATTTACTGGATGGAGATATTAAGTCTTTCTTTCTGTCCTTTCTCTCAGTTACATGAGTGTCACTTTTAGGAAACTTTCTTGTGACAGTCTAGCATGTATTTGAGGCTATTATCTAATGTCAGGCTTGTCTTCCATCTTAATTCACAGTCATCGCTTAGGTTTTCCTGCCCTTACAACTTACACAGATATATCACCTCACATGGTTGAGCCCAACTTTGATCTATTTTCACCAATTTAAAGGTCATATTGTTGGACTCTAGCGTCCAAACACTGAGAAGGAGTCATCCCCAGAGACCATCTCACACACCACAGCCGATGTAAAAGCATGAGGATTTTATTAATTCTGTCATGATAGGGTCCCCCAGCATTAGGGAAGCCGAGGGACCTCGAATAGCTGGTACAGTCTACTTTTAAAGGGGCCACAGAAGCAAGTGGGGTTGTTCTTTGACTATTGTGATTGGCTTATTCGAAAGGGCTATTACCAATAATTGACTGGAGAGCTGTTGCCAGATCAGATGAGCTAAGAGGTCATTTTGACCCCGTTTCCCAGGGGACTGAATCAAAACATACGTATATGGGTAATTGTTCAGGAACTGAGTACGTGCGAGTGTAGCTGTTAGGTCCTTGGTTCCCAGGGGAGGAGGGGAAGCACTATGGCACAGAGGCTGAGAGGATTCAGAATTGTCAGAAATGGCTTCAGGATTGTCTTAAAGTCTTACAATATTTTACCCAATCAGTTGTCCCTAACTCTTCCACAAGGCTCTTCCTTTCTAAGTACGTTTATTAGTCTCGCTTTCTAAATGCAATGAATTGCGTGTGTGCCAAACACACTCGACCTTTGGCTGAAATACGTCACTCTCAGGGACTTTTCTTTTTTATCTTCCGTATTTAGCCTAGCTTTGTTGCTGAGTACTTGTGGATCACGCTTGTGCATACGAATCAATTGCTTCTTACAGTAGCGGCAAGGAATGTCTAGAATTTTTGGGTTTTGGGCCAAAGCTTCTGAAAAACTCAAAATAGTACAGAGTACCTTTGGGGCACCGGGCAGATGTCTGATTTTCGTCATGGATTATGTGCTAACTTAAAACTTTAAGGTTCAATTTAAAAGTGTTCTTAAACATTCTTAAGTGAAACAAAACCTAAGTACCACCTCATTGGCTATCTAACTGCTTTACCTCTGGGTGGTGGTGGTAGTGTTGATTGGGCTAGCAATATGTGGGTAGCTCCCTAAAAGCGTGTTGAGTGAAACAAATGTGCCTTGTGCCTCTCACAATATGTGCTTCCAACTAAAAGCGGGTAGTGTGACATGGCGCAACCGATCAACTTTATTACTTGACTTTTCAGCTGGCACTTCAAGTAAAGGAGAACTGCAATGGAAAGCTTTTGTAGATTCTGGCACGGAGTGGTTAGTGATTTGACGTTCAGAGAATCTTATGTTTTGCAGTCTGCTTAGTTTTTTAATGTGCGGGCTCAGGTGTCCCAAGAAAAGACAATTGCAGCTCTACTTCTGGAACACAATAGCGTAGTCCCCCACACGACGACTAAAGGGAAGTCTCGTTTTGTAGTCAGATCCCTTCAGCTGTTGACTCTCCATGGTGAATGAGAAACAAAGCCATAAAGCGGAGATGGAACTGCCTAGAAAATCTGAGAACTAAAAACACCTCACCAAACCCTGAATAGAAATCTTGTCAGATCTGATAACTAATGCTTCGGGTCTTTATCTACTCTAAGTGGTTAGAGTTGTCAACGAGTGTATATTAGGAGAAACATTCTGGCTAGTCTCTGAATGGGGTGTTTATCAGTCAGCGAGATATACACAGAATTCCTCCACAGACTTACTACTTCCGGTCAAGCTTTCTTATTTTACTGGGTTTGTAAATCACGAAGTGTGCTAGAAATATCGAGTAATGGCGAGCTGTGATGTGTGGGAAAGACTTGCCATTAGTGTCAATTCTTGTCTTTCCCTAGAGGTCCTGCAAAGAAAATACTAGTGGGTAAAGGGAGTGCCTTCTGAGGGCTGCGAACGTGCCTGAAAGCTGCTATTTCATCTGAGGAGGGGCTCTTTAGAGCCTGGGGCACAGTGTTTGAAGGTTGGCGGATTGCTTAAAGTGCGGCCGGGAGACAGAAATCACACACATGATCTCTCAGTGGAATAGCTGGTGAAATTCCACATTTCCACAAAAGCCACCTAGTATTTCCTCACCATCTCTATGGTGCTGCCAACCACACTGTCCTCATCATTGCGCAGGTAAACTAAAATGTAGGTATGTTACGATGCCCATGCTTCCAACACAAATAAGCTGATTGAAAAAGCTATGCTTGACCTGAGAACGTATCTAGTAGTAGAAGAAAACTGCGCAGACACGTGTTGAAACTAAACTGTTACGTGGACAAAGCAAGTGAGCAAGGCACTTGTGGAGATGGAACCCAGATTTATTTACTGCCGCATAGTTTACATTGGTCTTACTTCATAACCATAAACTAGATATGCTTGACATACTATTCACAAAGTGTTGAGATAGGTATTAATTCCTTTTCTCTCCACAGCGACAAAATACCCAACAAAAGCAACTTATGAAAGGAGGAGTCCATTTCATCTTTTAGTTTGAGGGTAGAGTCCATCAGGGCAGGGAAGGCATTGCAGTAGGCGCAAGATATGGCTGGTCACATTACTAGGAAACAGAGAAGAGACAAGAAGTGATCCTGGACTATAAAACCTCAAGGTCATCCCCACTTCCCCAGACTCATTTTCTTCACAAAGCTTCTACCTCCTGAAGTTTCTGGTTTTCCAAAAAAAGGGCAAAGAGTTGGGGACCAAGTATTCAAACATGAGTTGAGTCTATGGGGGACAGTTCACATTCAAACCACAATAAGACAAAAGAGTAACAAAAGAAGGCAGAAATTGAATTTGACTCTTGAGGACAGTAACTGCATTGGGGAAAAGCCAAACATGCACAGCTTTCTCCTGAAGGCATCCTTCAGTAAAGGCTAAAACTCAGTCTGAAAGCCGCTGTCACCAGTAAAAGGCAACAGAAGAAGACTGGACAATACAATCAAGGACTCTGCCTGCAAGAGAAACTGGGTTTAGAATTTGAATTGTGACATGACATTGGTAAGCACTTGAGGATTTCTTTTGAAATACCAGAGAAGCTACTGTGCCTCATTGTTACAGGCCTAGGATTAGCCTTGAATCTAAGGATGAAACAGATCCACCATGACAACGCATAAAATCAAGCCTTCACGAGTTCAAGGTTATCAGCTAGTTATTTATGTATCTGCTAAAACAAAAACCAATAATATTACATAGAGGATAAAAGGATGCCAAATCTTTAAAACATACCATCCACAATATATAACAGGAAATTTCATCTATCTACAAAAACGGAACTGGCCAGAAAGATGGCTAACTGGCTAAAAGTGCTTGCCTCTCAAGTCAGATGACCTGAGTTCAATTCCTGGACCTTACATGTAAAAGCCAGATACAATAAGGCAAGATGAGAGGTAGATACAGGAGATTTTATAGACTCTTACAAGCCTCCTAGCTTGGCGTATATAACCTTAGGGGCAGAAACAATGAGACAGACTCTGCCTCAAAACAAGGTGGAGAGACCAATTCCCAACAAGTTGTCATCTGACCTCCACACATGTGCTGTGGCACATACATGCATGCCTGCACACACACACACACACACACACACACACACACACACCACAAAATAAATTAATAGATTTTTTTCAAAAAAACAGAGATATGTGACCTAAGTCAGGAAAGAAAGTAGTGAGTAGAAAGAGTCTTGGGTTCACAACCAGGAGCTCTGCAGGGACTATTATTAATCACACCCAAGAACCTTAATGAAAAGAATCATAATGAATAAAAAAAAGACTAGGAACAAAGAGACAGAAATAAAAACTACAAAAAGCCCACATGAAAATCTAAAACTGTAAAATACAATGAGAGAAGCAATAATTCACTGAATAGGTTTAATAGCAGCTTGGAACTGGGAGACAAAAGAATCAAGGAGTTTTCAAGGCAACTCAGTAGAAATGCTCCAAAAATGAAGAGTAGGAGGGAAAAAGTTTATTGTGGATTATTTTACTTTTTTTGGGGGGGGGGAGGAGGGCGCCACCCAGTTCCAAAATAAATCACATACACGGAGGCTTAGTCTTAGTTATAAATGCCTGGCTTTTTTCTTGCCTGCTTTTCTTAAATTATCCAGTTTATCCTTTGCCTCTGGGCTTTTATCTTTCTAACTTCTGTAGGTCTTACTTTCCTTTTTACTCCGTGGCTGGCTGCGTGGCTGCGTGGCTGGGTGGCTGCGTGGATGGGTGGCTGACCCCTGACGTCTTCCAGTCCTTTCTCTTGCTTTTTGTTCCTCCTTCTATTTATATTCTTTGTCTACTAGCCCCACCTGTCCTTGTTCCTGCCTCGCTATTGGCCATTCATCTATTTATTAGGACCATCGAGCGTTTCAGACAGGCACACTAACACAGCTTCCCAGAGCGAAACAAATGCAGCATAAACAAATGTCACACACCTGAAACTAATATTCCCCAACAGGCGTTGAAATAAAAATAATGTTCTCACTGATTGGTGGGGCAATATCAAGTGACCTTACATCCATACATGTAATTAGTCTTTAGGAAGGATCAGAGAGAAAGGGACAGATGAAAGAAGAATATGAAGGAATAATGGCTACAAGATTCCCAGTGGTGAAGATCATCCATTTGTGAAGGTAGGAAACGAAGTCATCAATAAACAGGAAAAATGCACTGAAGACCACATGGAGCCACATCATGGTCACACAACCAAGAGGTGAAGGTGGAAGAAATCTTCAAAGCATCTGGTGAGGAGAGGGATACATTAGAATAAGCAGTCGTGAAGGATGACTTGTCATCAGAAATAAAGGCCTAGAGACAATGGAATGACATTTTTCTTGCTTTCATATGTGTGTATGTTCATGTTTGCCCGTGTGTGAGCACATGTGGTGTATTAGGTGTGTGTGTATGTGTGTGTGTGTGTGTGTGTGTGTGTGTGTATGTGTGTGTGCATACATGTGGAGCCCTAAGGTCAATGTTGGGATTCATATTCAATTACTCTTCTACTTTATTCAATGAAGCAGGGTCTCTTAAGCAAATCCAGAGCTCATCTTTCTAGTGAGTTTGCTCTGGGGATGCCCTGCTTCTACCTTGGGGAGCCAGAATTACAGGCTGGCCACCATGCTCATTTTGTATTTATCTAGGTTCTGGAGATTAGAACTACACCCCTCGTGATTGCATAGCAAACCCTTCACTAAACCATCTCCCCAGCTTCAAAGTGTCATTTTTTTTGGGATGAGGGACAAGGCATTTCTGGAATTCAGGCTGTCCTCAGGCTCAAAAAATCATCCTAACTCAGCGTCCTGAGTGCAGGGATCACAAATGTGTGCCACTATGCCTAGCTTGGAATCGTGTTTTTAAATTTCTTAATGAAAAAAAATCACAATTCTATATGTAGTAAAAAACAACAAACAATAATTCCAAATAGACCAATATCTAGAGAATGTGTTTTTTTAGATACAAAATGAAAATAAAAACTATGGTTTTGATTTGTTTTTTTGGAGACAGGGTTTCTCTGTAGCTTTGGAGCCTGTCCTGGAACTAGCTCTTGTAGACCATGCTGGTCTCGAACTCACAGAGATCTGCCTGCCTCTGCTTCCCTAGTGCTGGGATTAAAGGCATGCACCACCACTGCCCGGCCAAAAACTATGTTTTAAGATGAATAAAAAGTCTAAGGACTGTGTTCCAGAAGAATTCAAAAGGAAAACGCATCAAATAATAAATATTTCAAATACAAAAGAAGGAATTAAAAGCACTGAAAATGATAACTATCTTGATAAATATAAGACTTTCTTTTTGTTTTTAATCTTAGTGTCTTTAAACTGCAAATGATTCTTTAAAGTTAAAAAATAGTATTTAATTTTAGGATCACTAACATGTGTCAGTGATAAGAGTGAGTTAATAGAATTAAACTTTTACAGGCTCTTTCATTTTCTATGAATTCATAGAAAGTTAAGTCTATATAGGTTTTAAGTCAGGACTCACATTATCTTGTTTAGAATACCTAACTAGTAAAGGAAATGCAAGGAGGGATGGGCAAAAAGTCATTGGAGGAATTCAGTGGAATAGAAGAACTTTATTTAATTAACCAAAGAGAAAGTAGAAGTCAAAATAATGATGATGAAAGTATATGAAATAACTATAAAATGGTATTTTAACATTTCTCTAGAAGAGAGCTGGGGATGTAGTGCCAGGGGAAAGTTAGTGAGTGAATACTACAGTCTTCACCTAGCGCCACCCCCAGTACTACAGAACTCCACTGTGGTGATACACACTTGCAATCTTAGCACTGGGGATGTAGAGGGAAAAGGACCATAATGGTCCTTCTTGGCTGCATAGAGTGTTCGAGGCCAGCCTGGGACACACTATTTCAAATAACAACAGCAACCAAGTTTATCTAGAAGAATAAACAAATGGAGAAAAACTAAGAGAACCACTGCTGTGGGAGAATTATCTGTATTCTGTCAATCATGTATTTTAATAAAATGCTAATTGGCCAGGCAGGAAGTATAGGTGGGTCAACCAGACAGGAAGTAGAGGCAGGGCAATGAGAACAGGAGAATGCTGGGAAGGAGGAAGCCCATTCCTCCCATTCCTGCCCAGACTCCAAAGAAGCAACATGTGATCTGCCTTGCTGTGAAAGGTACTGAGCCACATGTCTAACATAGATCAGAATAATGGGTTAATATAAATGATAAGAGCTAATAAGTAACCTGAGCTAATGGGCCAATCAGTTTATAACTAATGTAGACCTGTGTGTGATTTTCTTTAGGACTTGCCGGCTGTGGGGTACCGGGTGGGACAGAAACCCCAACAAGCAGGCCTCATGTTACAAACCACACATCCCCTTTTGTTCACTTGTTTGAGGCAGGGTCTTACTATACCTCTCAGGCTGGCCTCAAATTTGTAATCCTTCTGCCTTAGCTTCCCACAGTGTGAAGACTACAGGTATGCACCATCATGCCTGTCTAAGAAAAACTTATTCTAACATTATATAAGAATGCTCACAAAACTACAGTGGTTAAAACCTTGTGGTACTAACTCAGAAGAGACAGGTGAATACAAAGAGGGTAACTGGTATGAGAGAATTTGCCATTTCCATTTGGTGTTGCTAATGAGGGACACATGAGTCAACACATCAGATGTGGAAGACCAAACATTTCCACCAAAGATTGGAAAGAAAGCAAAGATATCTGCTTTTACAACTTCATGACACTGTTGTGTAAAAGTGATGTGGATGTTTTCTTTATTTGTAGATGTCATGCTAAGGCAATTCAATAGGGTAAATGAGAATCTTTTCAACACATAATTCTTTTTTTTATTGAAAAAACATTTCCGCCTCCTCCCCGCCTCCCATTTCCCTCCCCTTCCTCCCATTTCCCTCCCCCTCCTCCCACTTCTCTCCCCCTCCCCTCACTCCTCTCCCCATCCCTCTCCATTCTGTTTGTTTTGTTTTTTTGTTTGTTTGTTTTTCGAGACAGAGTTTCTCTGTAGCTTTGGTGCCAGTCCCGGAACTAGCTCTTGTAGACCAGGCTGGTTTCGAACTCACAAAGATCCGCCTGCCTCTGCCTCCCAAGTGCTGGGATTAAAGGCATGTGCCACCACCGCCCGGCATCCCTCTCCATTCTGAAGAGCAGTCAGGGTTCCCTGCCCTGTGGAAAGTCCAAAGTCCTCCCCCCTCCATCCTGGTCTAGGAAGGTGAACATCCAAACTGGCTACGCTCCCACAAAGCCAGAACCTGAAGTAGGATTAAAACCCAGTGCCATTGTCCTTGGCTTCTCAGTCAACACATAATTCTTGAATAAGTAGCTATTCATATGGAAAGTGGCCAACCTTAACCTCAAGCCCATCTATGGATCATACACAAGTCCAACCCATGTCCAATGGTTTGATAGAAATGGAAACACTGATCTAACATTTATAAATTAATGTAAAAGAACCAGAGTTATCCAAACCCACTCTTTCCCCTTTTAAGAGATCATTTCCACAAAGCTATTGGTGGAATGAATTCCCACAATGATATACATATTGTGGAAAATGGATCTGCAACAAAAATGAGAAAACTACAATGACAGGCTGAGTAAAAATGAATTCCAAGAATGTTACTGCATGATTCAACTTTTAGAAAGTTCAAGAATATGCAAGACCAGCCGGGCTGTGGTGGCGCACGCCTGTAATCCCAGCACTCGGGAGGCAGAGGCAGGCGGATCTCTGTGAGTTCGAGGCCAGCCTGGTCTACAGAGTGAGTTCCAGGACAGGAACCAAAGCTACAGAGAAACCCTGTCTCGAAAATCAAAAAAAAAAAAAAAAAAAGAATATGCAAGACCTACAGCAATAGAAATAAGAATAGTGGTTACTTACTGTGGATGGGATGGAACTGAAGGAGACATAAAGGATCTTTGTTGGGGATGAAGGAAATCTTGTTCTTGGATCTAGGTTTGTTAATGCCCATATGCTATATATGCACATCATAATCCATCCAGTTATAGAGTAAAACATAAACCAAAATGCTAACCACATTGCAAGTTGAATGTTTCTTCTTGGAAACGCCCATGTTTTCAGGTTTCCCAATGAACATTTATTTCTTGAACAAGTAGAATTCACTTTTAAGAAATAAATCATTTTGTTGTTTGAGATAGTAAGGTACTTTTATTTTTATAATTTGGTCACTTACAAATTTATGTCTAACAAGGTCACATTTTACCTGGATGTACTTATTGTTCTAACATTTTTGCATTAGCATACTGCCTACAGGGTATTTCAAAGTTCAAACAAATTATGTATGGCATTTATGTGGCTGGAAAGTAAGTTGGATAAAATAAGCTGGCCTAAAAGATTCACCACCATAGTGATGTGGTATGTCTCTCTGTATGCTGTGAATATGTTTTATTACCATTGGTTAATAAAGAAGATGATTTGACCAATAGCCAGGCAGAATAGAGCCAGGCAGGAAAAGCAAACAGAGATTGAGTGAAAAAAAGGGCAAAGTCAGGGAGACACTGGCAGCTGACGGAGAAGCAAGATGTGAAGTAACAAGTAAAACATAGAATAATAGAAATGGGTTAGTTTAAGCTGTAAGAGGTAGTTAATAATAAACCTGAGCTAACAGGCCAAACAGTTTGTAATTGATATTAAGCCTCAGAGTGGTTCCTGCACTCCTTTCTCTTCCTCCTCTTCAGGATTCCCGAACTGCACCTAATGTCTGATTGTGGGTCTATGCATCTACTTTCATCAGTTGCTGGATGATGCCTCTCTGATGACAATTGGGATAAGCACCAATCTGGTCCCTGGAGGTGGCTAGTTCAGGCTACTTATCCACTATTGCTAGGAGTCTAAGATGGGGTCCTCCCCATAGACTCCTGGGAGATTCCCCTGAACCAGGCTTTCACTTGGCTCCAAAATGCACCCCCCTGCAGTTCCCCCAGCACCCCTCCCCTTCACACTCCTCCCAACCTTATCACTTGTGTTCCCATCCACACCTGCTCACAGACACTCACAAAATCTTTTATTTCCCCTTCCTAGGGAGATCTGGGTGTCTTCCCATGAAATCTTTTTATTACCTAGTCTCTCTGGGTTTATAGATTGTAGAGATTTTAGGATCACTTTTGTATACTATATCATCTGCAAATGGTGAAAGTTTGACTTCTTCCTTTCCAATTTGTATCCCCTTGATCTCCTTTTATTTTATTATTTTTTTCCCTTGATCTCCTTTTGTTGACTTATTGCTCTGGCTAGAATCTCAAGAACTATGTTGAATAGATATGGAGAGAGTGGACAACCTTGTCTTGTTCCTGATTTCAGTGGAATCGCTGGGAGTTTATCTCCATTTAGTTTAATGTTGGCTGTTGGCTTGTTGTATATTGCCTTAATTATGTTCAGGTATGTTCTTTGTATCCCTTCTCTTTCCAAAACCTTTATCATAAAGAGATGTTGTATTTTGTCAAAGACTTTTTCAACATCTAATGAGATTATTGTGTGTATGTGTGTGTGTTTCAGTTTGTTTATATAATGAATTACATTGACAGATTTTGTATGTTGAACCATCTCTGCATCTCTGGGATGAAGCCAAGTTGATCATGGTGAATTATTTTTATGATGTGTTCTTGGATTCTGTTTGTCAGTATTTTATTGAGTATTTTTCATCAGTGTTCATGAGTGAGACTGGTCTGTAATTCTCTTTTTTAGTAATGTTTTTGTGTGGTTTGTGTATCAGGGTAATTGTAGCCTCATACAAAGAGTTTCACAATGTTTCTTCTGTTTCTATTATGTGGAATACTTTGAGGAGTGTAGGAATTAGTTCTTTGAAGTTCTGGTAGAATTCTCCACTAAAACCAACTGGTCCTGGGCTTTTTTTTTGGTTGAGAGGGTTTTGATGACTGCTTCTATTTCCTTAGGGGTTATAGTTCTATTTAAATTGTTCAACTGGTCTTGATGTTGTTCCTATACAGAAAATTGTCCATTACTTTTACATTTTCCAATTTTGTGGAGAACAGGTTTTTGTAGTATGACCTAATGATTCCCTGGATTTCCTCAGTGTCTGTTGTTATGTCCTCCTTTTAATTTCTTTTCTTTTTTTTTTTGTTCTTTTGAGACAGGGTTTCTCTGTGGTTTTGGAGCCTGTCCTGGAACTAGCTCTTGTAGACCAGGCTGGTCTCGAACTCACAGAGATCCGCCTGCCTCTGCCTCCCGAGTGCTGGGATTAAAGGCCTGCGCCACCACTGCCCGGCCTCCTTTTAATTTCTGATTTTGTTAAATTGGATGTTTTCTCTCTGCCTTTTGATGAGTTTGGATAAGGGTTTGCCTATCTTGTTGATTTTCTCAAAGAACCAGTTCTTTGTTTCATTGATTGTTTATATTGTTTTCTTGGTTTCTATTTTATTGATTTCAGCCCTCAATTTGATTACTTCCTCTTGTCTACTCCTCCTGGGTAAGTCTGCTTCTTTTTGTTCTAGAGCTTTCAGGTGTGCTGTTAAGTCACTAGTGAGGTTTCTCCCCTTTCTTTATGTAGGCACTTAGTGTTATGAACTATCCTCTTAGCATTGCTTTCATAGTGTCCTATAGGTTTGGGTACATTGTGCTTTCAATACTAGGAAGTCCTTAATTTCTTTTTTTCTTCCTTGACCCAGGGGTGGTTTAATTTCCACGAATTTGTAGGCTTCCTACATCTATTTATTTATTTATCTATTTATTTATTTATTTATTTATTTTTGATTTTCGAGACAGGGTTTCTCTGTAGCTTTTGGTTTCTGTCCTGGAACTAGCTCTTGTAGACCAGGCTGGCTTGAACTCCCGAGTGCTGGGATTAAAGGCATGCGCCACCACCGGCCAGCGCTTTCTGCAATTATTATTGCTGTTAAATTCTAACTTTAAACCGTGGTGATATGATAAGATACAGAGGGTTATTCAAATTTTTTGTATCTGTTGAGGTTTGTTTTGTTACTGAGTATGTGGTCAAGTTTAGAGAAGGTTTCATGAGGTGCTGAGAAGAAGGTATATGTCGTTCATTTAAAATGTATAATTAGGAAATATAGGTTGCTAATGGATAATCATCGATGATAGTAAAGCTTGTAGTCATGTTAGTTAGATTTTCTAGATATATAGAGATATATTTCAGTTAGATAGACATTCTTCATATCTTTCAAAGACTGCAGAATATGGCATTTAATGTTTTAATAACTTAGGGCTTTTCATGACAATGAGACATGTCTGCTCCTGGCAGCACCAATCTACTTCAAGAGGAAGATGGGCATCAAAGAGGCTCGTTATGGAGTTTGATAGCCATTTGGACAAGAAACTGCTCTTGCCTGGACTGATGCATAATCTGGACACAAAGAACCCGCAGAGAGAGGACTGCTGAACTTGCCTAAAGGTGAGATGGTCTTTCGGGGTTCCTGACTCATGAACGAGTCTGTGAGACATTCTGCAGGACACAGCAGAAAGTGACTGATCTGTCTTTGAAAATTCCTGCTTCATGGAAATATCTGCTGGATACTATGGGCCTGTAGGCTGAAGATGAATGCCCCAACGGTACCGAGGAACTTTGGGTGACTGTACAGGCAGCGAGATGTCTCTGTCATTTCTAGAGTTTGAATTTTCTTAGTTCTTGTTTACTTAGGTAATATTATATCCTTCTGGAGTCTTTGATGGAGTTGAAGAATGGATAGATAGTTATAGTTTTCCATTGTTATGATAAAAGATAAAATAGATATAAATATTGTAACTGTAATTCTTGCTTGATAACTGTTTTGCTATATGTAATTTTGCTATGTTAAAGTTAAAGCCTTCCTTTTTTTGTTTAAACAGAAAAGGGGGAAGTGATGTGGGAGTGTCATATATCAATCTGTTGATTTCATTGGTTAAAAAAATAAAGAAACTGCTTAGCTGGCCCTCATAGGTTAAAACATAGGTAGGCGGAGTAAACAGAACAGAATGCTGGGAGAAAAAAGCTGAGTCAAGGAGTTGCCATGATTCTCCCACTCCAGGCAGATGCAGGTTAAGATCATTCCTGGTAAGCCAGCTCGTGGGCTACAGCAGATTATTAGAAATGGGCTAGTCCAGGTGCGAGAGCTAGCCTAGAAGAGGCTAGATAGAAATGGGCCAAGCGGTGTTTAAAAGAATATGGTTTCCGTGTAATTATTTCGGGTAAAGCTAGCCGTGCGGGCAGCTGGGTGCCGGGACGCAGCCCCGCTGCCCTTATTACTACATAGAATGTTCTGTAGATGTCTGTTAAGTCCATTTGAGTCTTGTCATCTGTTAGTTCTCTTATTTCTCTGTTAAGTTTCTGTCTGGCAGACCTGTCCATTGTGGAGAGTGGGGTGTGGAAATCTCCTATTAGTGTGTGGGGTTTGATGTGTGATTTAAGCTTTAGTAATGTTTCTTTTACATATGTGGGTGCTCTTGTATTTGGGGCATAGGTATTCAGTATTGAGACTTCATCTTAATGGATTGTTCCTGTTATGATTATAAAGTGTCCTTCTCCATCTCTTCTGATTGATTTTAGCTTGAGGTCTATTTTGTTAGATATTAGGATAGCTACGCAAGCTTGTTTCTTGTTCACTTGATTGGAAAATCTTTTCCCAACCCTTTACTCTAAGGTGATGTCTGTCTTTGAGGTTGAGGTGTGTTTCTTGTAAACAGCAGAAGGGTGGATCCTGCTTTTGTATCCATTCTCTTATCCTGTGCCTTTTTATAGGTGAATTGAGTCCATTGATATTAAGAGATATTGATGACCAGTGATTGTTAATTTCTGTTATTTTTTTGGTGTATTTCTCTTCTTTTGGGTTTCCTAGTGTGAGGTTATCTGTTGCCTGTGTTTTTGTGGGTGCAGTTAGCTGGGTTGGAGCTTTCCATCTAGAACTTTTTGTAGTTTTGGATTTGTATATTGTTTAAATCTGTTTTTTGTCATGGAATATCTTGTTTTCTCCATCTATGATGATTGAAAGCTTTATTGGGTACAGTAGTCTGTGCTTGCATTCATGGTCTCTTAGTGTCTGCAGCACATCTGTCCAGGACCTTCTGGCTTTTAAGGTTTCCATTGAGAAGTCAGGTGTAATTCTGATATGTCTGCCTTACTTGACCATTTTCCTTTGCAGCTCTTAATATTCTTTCTTTATTCTGTACGCTCTGCATTTTGAATATTATATGGCGAGGGGACTTTTTTTTCTTTTTGGTCCAGTCTATTTGGAGTTCTGTAAGCTTCTTGTACTTTCATAGGGATAGCCTTCTTTAGGTTGGGAAAGTTTTCTTTTATGATTTTGTTGAAAATATTTTCTGTGCCTTTGAGCTGGAATTCTTCTCCTTCTATTCCTATTATTCTAAGGTTTGTTCTTTTCATTGTGTCCAATATTTCTTCGATGTGTTGTGTTAAGAATTTGTTGGATTTAGTTTTCTTTGACTGATGTATATATTTCCTCTATAGTATTCTCAGCACCTGAGATTCTCTCTTCCATCTCTTGTATTCTGTTGATAATGCTTGTTTCTGTAGTTCCCATTCATTTACCCAGATTTTCCATTTCCAGAATTCCCTCAGTTTCTGTTTTCTTTATTACTTGTATTTCAATCATCAAGTCTTGAATTGTTTTAACTGTTTGCTTTACTTTTTGATTGTTTTTCTTGATTTTTTGGGGTCATTTCTTTGAGAGATTTATTGATTTCTTCCATTTTTTGTTTGCCTTTTCCTCCATTTCTTTAAGGGAGTTTTTAATTTCCTCCTTAAAGGTCTCCATCATTTTCATAATGTTACATTTAAAGTCTCTTTCTTTTGCTTCTTCTGAGTTAGGATGATCAAGTCTTCCTGTTCTGTAATCACTGGGTTCTGGTGTTAACGTTTTTGCTTTTTAGGTTGTTGAATGAATTCTTGCATTGGCACCTACCCATTTTTTCCTCCAGTTGGTGCCGGCAGTGTCTTTGCCTCTTGGTCCAATCCTTGCAGTGGCTCTCTGTGTCTTTGGGAACTGTTCTTGGTCTATTCTGTGTCTCATGGAGCCACTGTGGTTTTTTTTATTTTTTGGGGGTTTTTTTTTGGCCTGCTCTCTGCAGTGACAGCCTGTGCTTCAGAATTCCTCTCTTCGTCCTCTCTGTAGGAAGCTTGCCTGCTGGCTGGCTAGAGAAGCTGAGGCAGGTGGGGGAGCGGCCTGGTGTTTTGCCCCTATGGAGGGCCTAGAGAGTGGGGTGCTTTGCTGGGTAGTGTTCAACTCACCTTTTCTTCCTCTCTGTGTTTGAGTTTTTCTGTAGTCATGGGGGTGGGAGATAGGGGAGATAGGAGGATTTGGGGGCAGAGTGGGACTTGAGGCTTACCGGGTCTGAGCGATGGGATGGGGGTATTGGAGCAGCCTACCTGCAGGAAACTTACCTGTTGGCTGGCTAGAGAAGCTAAGGTAAGTGGAGGGGCCTGGGATTTTCCCTGGTATGGAAGGCCTAGAGAGTGGGGTATCCCACCAGGTGGGTGCTCACTTTCCTCTTGATCCTCTCTGTGAATCTATAGCCTGTGTTACCTTGTATACTTCTTATAATTTGATATGAATCTCCTTCAGGTTAGAAACATTTTCTTCTATAATTTTGTTGAAAATATTTTCTGGGCGTTTGAACTGGGTTTCTTCTTCTCCCTCTAGTCCTATTATTCTTCAATTTGGTCTTTTCCTAGTGTTGCAGATTTCCTGGATGTTTTGCACCAGGAGTTTTTTTTTTTGACTTAACATTTTCTTTGACCGATGTACCCATTTTTCTGTTGTATCTTTAGTGCCTGAGATTCTCTCTTCCACCTCTTGTATTCTGTTGGTGAAGCTTTCCTCTGTGAATCCTGTTAGAGTTTCTAAGTTTTTCATTTCCAGATTTCTTTCATCTTGGGCTTTCTTATTGATTCTATTTCCACTTTCAGCTCTTTAAAGACTTAATTAATTTCCTTCTATTGTTTGTGTTTTCATAGATTTTTTAAAAAAATTTATTCATTTTCCTCTATTGTCCACATAAAGGTTGTTTTAAGGTCTTTTTATTGTGCTTCCACAATGTTGGAGGCATACTGTCCTGGCTGCTGTTGAGTGTACATTTATCCTGGTGTCTTGGTATCTGCAATAGAAAAGATTTTAATTGTAGGTGCTGATATTTGTTTTTGTCTTTGTTGGATGGGTGTTTTTCCCCTTGGTTTCTCTTTTCTCTCTGAGTCTTAGAAGAGTATAATGGCTGCTCATTGCCTAGAGGGACATCTTCTGGGGTCCTGATAGGTATAGGTACTTGTGGCCTAGAGGGGCATCTTCTGGGGTCTGGATAGGTATAGGTACTAGGGGTTCCAGGTAAAATGTGCTTCTGGGTTTTGGGACCTGAGATTTAGAAATGGGGAAGACCTGAGGGCTTCACAAATGGGGGGAAAGCAGAAGGTTTCACCTGTGCCTGCTTACTTAACCCCTTCATTATGGAGATGGAGAATTTGGAGAGGAGACTGCAGATGGTTTGCTAAACAGCTGGAGATGAGACTGGGGGTTGGACTTAGGGGTATGGAGGGAGAGCCTACTCGCTTCCCTAGTCAGAGTCGCCTGTGGGTTCCCAGGGAGTGCCTGCTGGAGTTGGGAGGAGGTGGTGGGACAAAGTAATGATTGGGGAGAAAGGAGGTTGTGAGAAGAAGATCTATGGGATTCACTGGAGATGGGGACAGGATAGAAATGGAGGCTGCAGCAGATATTCTGCTCCAGAGCTGGGGATGAGACTGGGGATTGGATCTGGAGGAGCTGAAGGGGAGGTGAAAGTTGGTTAGCCAATTTGCTTTCCTGGCCAGAGTGACCTATGAATTTCCAGGCAGTCTGATCTCAATACTTAAATCTTTTTTTTTTTTTTTGAGACAGGATTTCTCTGTAGCTTTGGAGCCTGTCCTGGTACTAGTTCTTGTAGACCAGGCTGGCCTCGAACTCACAGAGATCCTCCTGCCTCTGCTTCCCTAGTGCTGGGATTAAAGCCATGCACTACCACCGCCCGGCTCAATACTTAAATCTTATTGGTGGATGATTATTAGAAGATCCGTTGAGGCATATAAAAACTAGATCACCAACTATTATACTGAAGACAAACTGAGGTTATTGGTTTCTAGAATCTTCTAATCACTCTATCCTGTTGTTCTGTCATTGGTGTTTTAATAGTTGAAATGTCCTGCTTTCTGTGACAAAATGAAGTCCTGTTTGCATGTATAATATGTTGCTTTAAAAAATTTTATTTTTAAATTTCATTTTACATTCCAACCACAGTTTTCCCTCTCACTCCCCCTACTGCTCTGCCTTTCCTCCCTCCCCAGTACACCTCCCATCCTCTCCTCCCAGTGGGTAAGGGCTCCCATGGGGAGTCAGCAACATCTGGCACATTAGGTTGGGGCAGGGCTGAGCATTAAGGCTGAGCATGGCATCCCACCATAGGGAATGGGCTCCAAAATGCTAGCTCATGTATCAGGGGTAGATTTTGGTCCTACTGCCAGGTGCCTCTCACAGAGTCCAAGCTTCATCACTGTCTCCCACTTATGGAGGGCCTAGTTCAGTTCCAAGGGGACTCTATAGCTGTTGGTCTGGAGTTCATGATTTTCCATGAGCTTTGTTCAGTTGTCTCTGTAGATTTCTCCATCACGATCTTGACCTCTCTTGCTCATCTATTTCCTCCTTCCCCTCTTTGACTGGGTTCCCAGAGCTTGACCTGGTGCTTGGTCGTGGATCTCTGCATCTGGTTCCATCAGTTTTTGGGTGGAGGCTCTATGATGAGAGTTGGGGCATTCACCAGCTTGATACAGGGCAAGGCAGTTCAGGCTCCCTCTCCACTATTGCTAGGAGTCTTAGCTGGGGACATCCTTGTGGATTCTTGGGAGTTTCCCCAGCACCAAGTTTCTCCCTAATCCCATAATGACTCTCTCTATCAAGATATCTTTTTCATTGTTCTTCCACTTTGTCTCTCCTCCAACTCCACCTCCTGTTTCCTCATGTTCTTATTCCACTTTCCCTCCCCTGTACTGCCCCTTGGCCCCAGTTTACCCAGGAGATCTCATCTAATTCCCCTTCCCAGGGGGATCCATGTGTCCCTCTTAGGGCCCTCCTTGTTACTTAGCTTCTTTGGAGCTATCGATTGTGGTCTGGTTAGCCTTTGCTTTACATCTAACATCCATTTATAAATGAGTACACACTGTGTTTGTCTTTTTGTCTTTCTGAGTCTGGGTCACCTCACTCAGATTTTTTTTTCTAGTTCCATCCATTTGCCTGCAAATTTCATGATGTCATTTTTTTTTGTTTTTGTTTTTTTTTCAGCTGAGTAACGCTCCATTGTGTACCACATTTTATTTATCCACGCTTCACTTGAGGGACATCCAGGTTGTTTCCAGTTTCTGGCTATTACAAATAAAGCTTCTACGAACATTGCTAAGGAATGGTCCTTGTGGTATTATTGAGTATCCTTTGGGTCTTGAAGTAGATTGCTTCCCAATTTTCTGAGAAACCACCATACTGATTTCCAAAGTGGTTGTACAAGTTTGCACTCCCACCAACAGTGAAGACGTGTTTCCCTGATTCCACATCCTCTTCAACATAACCTGTCCTCAGTATTTGATGGAGGTGGGTGTTGTATCTTATCTGTTGCTTTCATTGGTTAAGTAATAAAGAAAACTGCTTGGCCCTTTGATAGGGTAGAATTTAGATAGGCAGAGTAAACAGAAGAGAATGCTGGGAGAAAGAAGCCGAGTGAGAGAGTTGCCATGATTCTCCCACTCCAGACAGACGCAGGTTAAGATCTTCTCTGGTAAGCCACCTCGTGGGCTACACAGATTATTAGAAATGGGTTAGATCAATATGTAAGAGCTAGCCAATAAGAAGCTGGAACTAATGGGCCAGGCAGTGTTTAAAAGAATACAGTTTCCATGTAATTATTTCGGATAAAGCTAGCTGGGTGGCGGGAAGCAGCCTGCCACTCTTATTACAACAAGTATTTTTGATCTTAGCCATTCTGACAGGTATAAGATGGTATCTCAAAGTCATTTTGATTTGTATTTCCCTGATGATTAAAGATGTTGAGCAATTCCTTAAATGTTTTTCGGCCATTTGAGATTCTTCTAATGAGAGTTCTCTGTACCTCACTTTTAATTGGATTATTACAGCTTAGTTTAGGTATAAAAACAGACATGTGGACCAATGGAATTGAACTGAAGAGCCTGACATTAATCCATACACCCATGAACACCTGATTTTCGACAAAGAAGCTAAAATGGAACAGTGGAAAAAGGAAAGCACCTTTAAAAAGTGGTGCTGGCATATCTGGGCATCAACATGTAGAAGAATGCAAATAGATCCTTATCTATCACCATGCACAAACTCAAGTCCAAGTGGATCAAGGACCTCAACATAAATCCAGTTACCTTGAACCTGATAGAAGAGAAAGTGGAAAGTAGGCTTGAACACATTGGCACAGGAGACCATTTCCTAAATATAACACCAGTAGTAGAGACACTGAGAACAATAATCAATAAATGGGACCTCCTGAGACTGAGAAACTTATGTAAGGCAAAGGGCATGGTAAATAAGACAAAATGACAGCCTACAGAATGGAAAAAAGATTCATTAACCCCCAATTTGACAGAGAACTGATCTTCAAAATATATAAAGAATGCAAGAAAACAGACCCCAAAGTAAAATGTTGTCTTAAAAAGCTCCTGCTATTGGGTCAGTCTTTAATCCCAGCACTCAGGAGGCAGAGGCAGCCGGTCTTTGTGAGTTCAAGGCCAGACTGGTCTACAAGAGCTAGTTCCAGGACAGGCTCCAAATCTACAGAGAAACTCTGTCTCAAAGAAACCCAAACAAACAACAAACAAACAAACAAACAAACAAAAACTCTAAAAAAGGCCCTGCTATTGTTAAACTCTAAGTATAAAATGGCACAGCGTCACCTTGGTACTTTGTCAAAATAGACAGGAGGCCTGTAGCTAATTGTCATTTGTATATTAAATGAAACGAGAAAATGTGGTGTCAAGAAACCTGTGTCAACTGTATCAAATTCTTACAAGGACTGGATGTTTGCAAATAGAGTTGCAAAGCTTTGCCTCGTATATGAGTCAATGATTAGGTTTCCCTTCCCTCTCCCTTCTTTCATTTTTTATTCTCCATTTACTTTCATTTCTTAATTCTTTTTTTCTCTCCATGTTTTCCAAGATGTTTACACTGGTGTTCAGGAGTGATGGCTGGGAGTCATAACTCCTTATTAAGCTGTAACTGAAGAGACTGAAAATATATTTTGGCTTCCTTCAATGGAATTACAAAAAGACCAAAATATTCGTCTTATAATTTAGGACTCTAAAAAAATTGTAGGGGTGGGCTATGGTTCAGTGGTAAAGCACTTATATAACAAATAGTGCTATGTTTAATTCCCAGTACTAAATACAAAGATCGCAGCATAAAAATTAGCATAAGAAATAGTTATAAAAATTGAGTGTCCTTGAGCCGGGTGCACTCCTTTAATCCCAGCACTCGGGAGGCAGAGGCAGGAAGATCTCTGTGAGTTCAAGGCTAGCCTGGTCTACAAGAGCTAGTTCCAGGACAGGCTTCAAAAGCTACAGAGAAATCCTGTCTCGAAAAAAAAAATTGAGTGTCCTCTTGTCCACCCTCTCCCCCCAAAACAATAGCAACTGGACTGAGCAGAAAATCAAGTTTAGGTCCTAGCTCTGTTCTTTATCAACTGTTTCATTCTGAAGACATATTAGTCTCTCTAAGCTCACTGTTACTTGTCTATAAAATAAAGAAAAACTTAGTACATGCCAAACAAGAAACCAAGTGTCCGAGCATAAAGATCTCCAGATTTGAATTGTTGAAAAACCTCTAGATACTTATAAACAAGGGTACAACATAAATGTTTTGATAAATGTGTACTCAATTTTATCAAATTGAGCTGAGTAGCATACACATCATCTTATATCTTTTATTGTGGTAAGAATATTAGAATATACTCCCTGGGCAGTTTTCAATAGCACAGTGCATCATTAATCATAATAGCCACACTGTAAAATAGATTATCATAATCTATCCCTAATGTCAGACACAAACTTGGTATCCTTTCACAGGTATTTCCCCAACTCCACCAAGCCCTGAAAGAAGGATCGCTTTTATAATGAAATGGGTTTTATTACTAATATCGCCAACACACGCATAGGTAGCACTGTTCTAGGCAATCTGAAGCAGAACAAGGTCTAAGGTCCTTTTCGCTCAACATGGCTCCAGATGCAGGTGTATTTGTTCATCAAAGTGGGGTAGGAGGGCCGAAGGGAAGGGAAGGGAGAGTCCTAAGGCAGGCTTGCCTGTGTGGGGGTTTTATGTAAAGAGGAAATTGAGTCTATATTTCTGTGGAGGTCCACAGCTGTCATGAACACTGCTGTAAATACACATTTGATTTTATTTCTGTGGTTCATGATGTCTGCATATCGGTGGGGATATTGCTTTGGTGGATAGCTCTATTATTTTGAGGTGCTATTTCCTCTCAGTGCTGATTTTCCTGAATATGGCTGTGTGTCTGTTTTATGTGAGGCAATCTGTTTGCCTATTCATGAGGAAACTCACCTGCTGATTCATTTTCTTGGCCCTCAGCATTTTCCTCCATTCCTATTTTTCTTTCCACTAATAGCAATTGATAGCTATCGACATCGACTAGCTCTGACACGATTCTGGTTTTATGAGTATTTTTTTGCACACAAACTGCTCCTTGGTTGTGCCTATAATTGGTACAGTCACGGCAGAGTCATTTTTAGATTTAATTGGTTGTTCCTGACTTACTTTTAAATAGTTACTTGTGTACAAAACAACCACTGAGCATATACTGATGAAAATACTTTCCATCAGTTTAAAAGCACAGCCATATTTCTGAACCTGCACTGAAAGGGGAAAGATTGTTAAGGATACACATGTACACTCTCAAATGGACTCCGGGTGTTCTGCCCTGCCTATGAACAAATAAGGGCGACGTTGGCATGGCAATGTAATTCAACCTCCCTCCACCACTTGTTAGTTTGTACTTAACCAGATCAAAACCCTATGACTCCAAACTGTAAATCAGACAACACAGCTCCTCCTCTTTTATTTTGATAGATGTTAATTACCACAGGCAGGAGCAATGGAGTAATTCAATTACTGGCTATAATATCATGTCATTTAATTAATAATACATGCCCCATATCTTAGTGAGAGAGAAGAGTGTGAAGGATTTGGAGACAGATTACAGCAAAATATTGTAATTCAGATACGTGTGATGGAAATTCTAAGAGTCATTGCCAAGGGTTAGCTCCTGATATAGCCTACAGGGCATGGACATAATGGTGCATGTCCAATTGCTTAGTGCCAAAGCTATTTCTTAGTGAAACAAAATAGGATTCATTATGAGACAGTGATTGATAGTGAGGTTGCCAACTCTTAAACCGGACATGTGGTGATAGTACCAGCAGTAAGAATAGTATCATCAATGATAACACACATACACAGCACTTACCAAACTCCTGGCAATTGTCTAAAGATGATCAGTCTTTAAACTTGTCCATGTTCGTCATCCTTTATGTTTAAAGAAATATCTATTCTTATCTTAGATTCCTTCAGAGCAAGACTTGCTATTTTATTTTTGAGATGAAGCCCAGGCTGGCCTCATACTTGCTATATAGTCAAGAATGACCTTGAACCTCCAATATTCCTGCCTCCATCTATCTCCCCAGTGCTGAAATTTCATGTGTGTCTCAGCATGCCCAAATTTGTGGAAAGCTGGAGATTGAGCCCAGGGCTTCATGCTAGACAAACAGCACTCTATCAACTGAACTACAGTTCTATTTATGGAATACAGTGCTTAGGACAAGAATTTGAATGTAAGACATATACTTGGTACATGAAGGAAGCTGGCAAAGAGTGGATAAGAGACAGGAATGAAAACGTAGCCAAGGGGCTGGAGAGATGGCTCAGAGGTTGGGAACACTGACTGCTCTTCCAGAGGTCCTGAGTTCAAATCCCAGCAACCACATGGTGGCTCATAACCATCTGTAATGAGATCTGGTGCCCTCTTGTGGCCTGCAGGCACACATGGAGGCTGAACGCTGTGTATATAATAAATAAACAAATCTTAAAAAAAAAAGAAAAGGTAGCCAACCTGCTGGGTGAGTGTCTGGAGCTCACAAAGCACATACTAAAAAGGCGCTGAATCTGTACATGCAGTTTCTCTCCATTCTTCCCAGGACTGTGGAAACGGAGATGCCAGCATCTCCACTGACCCCCTGAGAGTCTCAGGGGCTATCCATGTACAGATGGGATTTGAATCCCATTCAGAATCTATCTGATTCCAAAACATCATGGAGCTTCAGTTCACAACTTGCATGTGAACACTTCTCTGGTTCGTAGGTCCGGCCATGTGCTTTTGGTTGTTTTCATCTGGTAGATATTGTTCATTGAATTTGAGGTTCAAAGGCCTTACCAATGGTCTCTTGTTCAAAGGTACTAGTTGTGTGAAATGTTAAGTACAAAAATGCAAGGAACATCACAATGTGTACATTATGTATATAAAAAGAAAAGGCAAAAAGAATCCATGCTTACTTGACTACGTGGAGGAAATGTTAGGATAAAACATAAAAATGTAATGACATAGAAGGGGAGAAGCAGAGATAGGGACACAGAGAGAGGAGAGATTTAAATAAGAGAACTGGTTCATTTTCCCCCTAGGTTTGACACATACTTATTCCATTGTTCTTTTTTATTCTTTTAAAAACAATCTTATTTTACATACTAATCCCAGTTCCCTCTCCCTTCTGTCCTCCAGCTCCCTCCACTCTCTGCTTACCCCATCACCCATCCACACTTCAGAGAGGGTGAGACTTCCCATGGGGAGTTCACAAAGTCTATCACATCAGTTGAGGCAGGACCAAGGCCCTTCCTCCTGTATCTAGGCAGAGCAAGGTATTCCTCCATAGGAAATGGGCTCCAAAAAAACCAGTTTATGCACTAGGGATAAAAACTGGTTCCTGCCGGGCGGTGCTGGCACACGCCTTTAATCCCAGCACTCGGGAGGCAGAGGCAGGTGGATCTCTGTGAGTTCGAGGCCAGCCTGGTCTACAAAGGGAGTTCCAGGACAGGCTCCAAAGCTACAGAGAAACCCTGTCTCGGAAAAACCAAAACAACAACAACAAACAAACAAACAAAACTGGTTCCAATGCTAGTGGCCCCACTAACTGCCCATGCCATGCAACTGTCACCCACACTCAGAGGGCCTACTTTGGTCTTATGCAGGTTCCCCAGCTGTCAGTCTGGAATCAGTGAACTCCCACTTGCTTGGGTCAATTGTTTCCATGGGTTTCCCCATCATAATCTTGGCCCTTTTGCTCATGATATTGCTCTTCCTCCTCTATGACTGGGTTCCAGGAGTTTAGCCCAGTGCTTAGCTGTGGGTCTCTGCATCTGTTTCAATCAATTATAGTAGGCAAGGGGAAGGGCAGTTAAGGTATCCCCTTCACTATTGCTTAGATTCTTAGCTGAGGTCACCCTTGTGGATTCCTGGGAATTTTCCTAGTGCCTGGTTTCTTGCTAACCCCATAATGACTCCCTCTTTCAAGGTATCTCTTTCTTTGCTCTCCCTCTCTGTCCTTCCCACAACTCTACCTTTTTGATTCCTCATGTTCTTCCCATTCCCCTACTCCCCTCTACACTCCTCTACCACCTTCCCCCTCCCCCCATGCTGCTAATTTACTAAGGAGATCTTGTCTACTTCCCCTTCCCAAGGGATCCATGTATATCACTCTTAGAGTTCTCCTTATTTCCTGTCTTCTCTGAGATTGGACTGCTTTATGTCTAATATACACTTATGATATCATGTTTATCGGTCTGTGTTTGGATTATCTCACTCAGGATGATTATTTTTAGTTACATCCATTTGGTGTCCATTTGCCTGCAAATTTCAAGATGTCATATTTTTTAATCGCTGAGTAGTATTTTATTGTGTAAATATACAGCATTTTCTTTACCCATTCTTCAGTTGAGGGGTACCTAGGTTGTTTTCAGGTTCTGGCTTTTACGAATAATGCTTCTATGAACATATTTGAGCAAATGACCTTGTAGTATGACTGTATATCCTTTGAGTACATTCCCAAGACTGGTATTACTGGGTCTTGAGGTAGATTGATACCCAATTTTCTGAGAAATCTCAATGCTGATTTCCAAAGTGGGTGCACTCTCTCCAGCAGTGGAGGAGTATTCCCCTTACTCCACATCTTCTCCAGCATAAGCTTTCACTAGTATTTTTGATCTTAGCCATTCTGACAGGTATAAGGTGGTATCTCAGAGTTGTTTTGATTTGCATTTCCCTGATGGCTAAAGATGTTGAGCCATTCCTTAAGTTCCTTTTGGTCATTTGAGATTCCTCTGTTAAGAATTCTCTGTTTATATCTGTATCCCATTTATTTTTTTATTTCTCGAGACAGGGTTTCTCCGTAGCTTTTGGTTCCTCTCCTAGAACTAGCTCTTGTAGACCAGGCTGGCCTCGAACTCACAGAGATCCGCTTGCCTCTGCCTCCCGAGTGCTGGGATTAAAGGCGTGTGCCACCACCGCCAGGCCCTGTATCCCATTTTTTATTGATTTTTGTTGAGCTCTACATTTTTCTCTGCTCCCCTCCCTGCCATTTCCCTCCCCTTCAACCCTCTCCTAAAGTCTCCATGCTCTCAATTTACTCAGGAGGTCTTGTTTCTACTACCCATGTAGATTAGATCTATGTATTATCTCCTTAGGGTCCTCATTGTTGTCTAGGTTCTCGAAGATTGCGCTTTGTGAGCTGGTTTTCTTTTGAGTTTTCTTTCTAGTATTTTCTATTTAGTGTTGGTTTTGTGGATAGGCATTGTTCAAATCTGGTTTTGTCATTGAATATCTCATTTTCTTCTACTATGGTGATTGAAAGCTTTGCTGGATATAGTAGTCTGACTGACATCTTGGTCTCTCAGTGCCTGCATAACATCTATCTAGGACCGTCTGTCTTTCAGAGTTTTTATTGAGAAGTCAAGTGCAATTCTGGTAGGTCTTCCTTTATATGTTACCTTTGCAGCTCTTAATATTTTCTCTTTATTCTGTATGTTTAGTGTTTTGATTATTTTATGGTGAGGGGACTTTTTTTGGTCCATCTATTTGGTGTTCTGTAAACGTCTTGTACCTTCATAGGCATGTCCTTCTTTAGGTTGGGAAAATTTTCTTCTATGATTTTGTTGAAAATATTTTTTTTTTGCCTTTGAGCTGTACTTCTTTTCTTTCTTCTATCTGTATTATCCTTAGGTTTGGTATGGTCTTTTCATGGTGTCCCAGACTTCCTGGATATTTTGTGTTAGGAGTTTGTTGGATTTAACATTTTCTTTGACCAATGAATCTATTCTTCTATCATATCTTAAACACCTGAAGTTCCCTCTTCCACCTCTTATATTCTGTTGTTTATGCTTGCATCTGTGTTCTTGATCATTTACCCACATTTTCCATTTTCAGAATTCCCTTGATTTGTGTTTTCTTTAATGTCTCTATTTCAGTTTTCAAGTCTTGAACCATTTCTTTCACTGTTTGATTTTTTTCTTGGCTTTTTTTTTTTGCGTTCTTTAAAGGATTTGCTGATTTCTTTCAACTTTTTGCTTGCCTTTTCCTTCAGTTCTTTAAGGGAATTTTTCATTTCCTCTTTAAGGGCCTCTATCATTTTCATAAAGTTAATTTTAAGGCTGTTTTCTTTTGTGTTATCTACGTAGAGATGTTCAGGTCTTGGTGATGTGGATCCACTGTTTTCTGACAGTGCCATATTGCTCTTTATGTTGTTGAATATGTTTTTACACTGCTCTCTGCCTATCTCTTCTTCCAGTGGGTGCAGGCGGGTCCTGTGCTTCAGAGGGTCCCTCTTCCTCCAATTTGTGCAGGTGTGGCCTGTGGCTTAGGTGGTTGCTCTTCCTCCAGGTGCAGGCAGTTCTACGCCTCTGGTGGCTCTGAAGTTCCTCCAGGTGTAGGCGAGGCCAAGGCTCTGTTGGTCACAGATGCCTTGAGGGTTGGGGGTGTGAGGAGGCTGCTCCCAGTTCTCTTGGGGCTTAGCTGGGTGGGGGTGGGTCACAGGTTGTGCCTCCAGGGGCTAGGATGTGGAGAGTAGGGTCCTCCTGCTGGGGACTCACTCACCTCTCCATGTTATGGCAGGGGCAAGGCTATGGTGGTCATAGATGCCATGGGGGGTGGTTGTGGGTGTAAGGAGGCTGTTCTCAGGTCTCTGGGGCTTCGATGGGTGGTGAATTGGTTCTTGTATTCATGATGCATGTGATATGTCTCTTGTGTGTGTGCATTTGTGTATAGGAAGTGGACACACACACGTGTGTGCTCATACATGTGGAGGCCAGTGGTTTAGTTGTTCTCCATCTAATTTTTTGAGACAGGGTCTCTCACTGAACTTGAGCTTATTAGTATGACCAGACTGGCTGCTGAACGTTGAGACTCCTGAGGTGCTGGAATTTTACACCCCCCCACCCACATCCACACACATACACACTTATCCACAGCTATGCCTGTAGTTTATGTGGATGCCAGAGATCTGAGCAAGCATTCTTTCCTATTGAATCATTTCTCCAGCCCACAGAGGAGATCTTTAAAAATGCTTTGTGAGGGCTGGCAAGACAATCTGATGACCAGAGTTCTAACCTTTGACCTCTGTGCCCATGCTGCAATATGTGTATAATTGCACTTATAAATGATGAAGTGGTGATGATGGTGATGATGTCTGTAACTATGAATTTTGAACATTGAAAATTTAATTTGCATTCAAAAGTTAAATTTAAAACATATTTTCATAATATAAGAGAATAAGAAAATTTCTCTGCCCACTGAACCCCTATAGTCCTTTGATTTTGAGCCTCCCAGGAGCTAGACTTGAGACATATCATGTGAGCATTGTGGACAAACTTGCTACAGAAATTCATGTAAATTGGTTGAAGTTGTTGTGCTTCTCTACTTGATGAATTAATGAGGCCTCTTGGTCATGTAGCCTGCTGGTTCTGTGGAACACATCCGAGTTTCCTGAAGCACAGCTTATGAGACAAACACAGCTGCAGCTGTTACACACAGTCACCGGTTAGAGAAAACGTGCCTGTAACCCGTTTTCCAAAAGCATTTTTTTAAAATATCTTTACCTACATCCTGGCATGGCTACTAACTTTTGGTGTTGAAAAGGGAAAAGTTGGACTTTCACTTTAAATGAGAAAGATGACATTCTGCATGGTGACAGGCAGGAAGAGTGTTAAGACCCAATTCAATAATTCAAGCAGACTTGTGGGAATCAAAGAAATTCTTTGATGATCCATTTGCCTACCTAAAGACAGGAATCCTGGCCTCTTCTGTTCTCTCTAGGAAGCTGGCATTATTCATGTGAATAAAGTGTGGCTTTTAAAGAGAATAAAAGGCTGTACTGTGCTTAGCATGTAGCATTCAAAGGCATTCTTTTAGCTTACTCCTTTAGAGCTGAATGCTTGGCTGGGTTCCTTGGGTTCCTTGGGTTTCTTGGGATTGCACATGTGTGGGATGACTTTATGTTGATTTAGGCATACTCATGCTTAAATGCAGTACGTGGTTTTAAAGAAAATGGCCTTCAAAGGGAGTGGCAATATTAGGAGGTTTGACTTCACTGGAGTGGGTGCAGCCTAGTCAGAGAAAATGTGTCACTATGGAGGTAGCTTTGAGATCTCATATATGCTCAAGCCACACCCAGTGAGACAGACCACTTCCTATAGCTGTAGGACTCTCCGCTCCTGCTCCAGCACATGTTTGCCTTCATGCTGCCATGTCACACCTTGAGGATAAGGGACTCAACCTCTGAAACCGTAAACCACCCCCAATTCAATGTTTTCCTTTAGAAGAGTTGTTGTGGTCATGGTGTCTCTTCACAGCAACAGAATCCCTACATAAGACATGCATCAAATGAAGTTTTCAGTTGCTTTAAATCCCCAGGAGCACCATTGGCAACCTGGATGGTACTGAAAGCAATGTGTTGATGGCTGAGCAATTCTGTAGGTCAGGAGCCTTGCTCGTCAAAGATGTGTCATGCCGTTCCCTCATGCAAACAACTGACTCTGAAAATTATGATCACTCTTTGCCATTTGTGCTTGTCATTCCAAGCCAACTATTGGCTGCATCACTGAACACTAAAGAGGCTGTAGGAATTGATGCATGGCACAAAATGCCCAGCACTGTACTTGGGACTTGCCAGTATATGAAATGATGAACTGAAATTACGGGGAAGAAAGGCTGAATTCAGCTTCCCCAGAAGCAGCCCTGATAGGTGAATTGGAGAGCAAATGGTTTCCTCAGGGAGAGCTGGCAGGAGATGTGGAGAGAGATGGAGGAAGTTTCGGCCCCAGTCTGATCACTGGGGAGTTCAGGAGGACAAAGGACACATACTTAGCTGAATCAAGAATTTGCTTTCATCTTTAAATTCAAATTAATTAAAATGGAATAAAATTCAACCTCATGCACTAAGAATATTTTAAGTGTATGACAACTGTATGTGGCCATACACCATCAAATTGGACAGCACAGCTCTAAGCTGCCTCCTATGCCCACAGTAGTGCTGGACTGTAAATGTGGCCCACTACGTTTGTTGTTGGTTTTTTTCTTTCTTTTTTTTCTTTTTAAATTTGAGTTCTAAGGATTGAACTCAGATTGGTGAGGCAAGTGCTTTTTACCTCACTGGCTCAATATCAGATTGTTTTGATTAGAGTAATGTAAGTGATGGGCATGAAGTAGGCTAGTAACTAAATTTTCCAGGAGGAGTGCTAAACTGAAGGAGTGAGAGAGAGGTACACACGCCTTGTGTGCCATTTGGAACAGAGGTACCCAAGAGTCGCATAGGTTCACTTTTACTCCATAGATCTCCCAGGTCGCACACAGAGACTCCAGCCAGAGCAGTCCACAACTCTTGAGAAGTTAGATGATTCCTGTGGCCCTGAGAATCCACCATGAATCCATTGCCCCTGCTTCAGCTCCTTGATGAAATACTTGAACTGAGAATCACTATGAACAGGGATGACCTTTTCAGCCAGTCACCTGGATACACAATAATCTAAGAATAACTCTAAGGGAGGGCAAGACAATTTGGCCACATATCCACTTCTCAGCGACTTGGTCATGTGGCCTAGATAGTTGGTGTCATTCTTCTCAAGTATTTCTCCTTTCTTTTTGACTTGATTTCATTCACATCTATAACTATGGGTCAAGTGGGTCAAGTATTTCTCCTTTCTTTTTGACTTGATTTCATTCACATCTATAACTATACATTGTCTTTGGGTCAAGTCTCATTAGGTCAAATTGAAGAAATAAATAGCATCCATGTGAAGGAAAGAGAGCATGGGATCAGGATGTGAATGTCATTCTGTTGTGACTTTTCAACAGAAAGAAATGCACATGGATAAAGTGAAAGTAAAAAATATTAGAAAAAAAATCAAACCCGCTTCAAAACAAACAAATAAACAATCAAACCACTGTTCATTTCTTCAAAAACCAAACTGAATTTCAAAACCCAAACTGACATAACCAAACCAAAGCAAGATTCCAAGCTCTTTTCTTATACTGCCTCCCTAAAGACATGATCATAGTTAGGGTTACTGTTGCTGTGATGAAACACCATGACCAAAAGCAAGTTGGGGAGGAAAGGGTTAATTTGGCTTACATTTTTACATCACTGTTAATCTCAAAGCAAGTCAGGACAGGAACTCAAAGAGGGCAGGAACCTGCAGGCAGGAGCTAATGAAGAGACCATGGAATGGTGCTGCTTACTGGCTTGTTCTTCATGGCTTGCTCAGACTGATTTCTTATAGTACCCAGGACCATCAGTCCAAGGATGGCTCTCCTCAATCAATCACCAATTAAGAAAATTACCTACACGCTTGATTACAGCCCAATCTTATGAAGATATTTTTTAAAATTGAGATTTCCACCTTTTAGGTAACTTGTGTCAAGTTGGAATAAGATCAGTTGCCACAGGTATCTCTATAGCTAGAGCCCAGTGTTTACTGTATATACCAGCATCAATTCCAGGTGGAGTAACATGTTACTAGAAAAAGCAAAAACTTCTCAGGAAATCAGAAAGTGATTTTCATAATCTTATCATGAACTCTGCTTTTCTCCAAAGTCAGAAATATCAAACTAAAACATTGAGACAATTTACTTCATTACAAAAATACATAAAACCTTATAAGGTGGTCCCAAATACCATAAATGAAAAGAATTTGTGACCCATGGAAAAACTGTAACATACACAATGGTGCATGGATCAATTACTTGCAGTAATAGGTAAGACGTGTTACAAATTAGTATGCTTGTGTTTAGAGAAGAGAGAGAGCTCTGCTTCAACTCCAAAGACACCTTTCTTTATTTTTTTATTGGACTGGGACTACAAAAAGATCATTAGCCTTATATGTCTGTAGAGAACAGTAGAAACATACATTTGGGAAGATTCATGAAATTTTATCCTGTTAGAATGTGTTGTATCATTTGGCCAATTACTCCTTTTCTTGGGATATTTTCTCTACATGATTCATACTTTTTCTTCAGATGTCTCGTTTGTCCGGTGATTTTTAGATTCCTTAGTTGGGTGCTTTTATTTTCCTGGAAAGACAAAACACACACACACACACACACACACACACACACACACACACACACACAAAACAAAGCAAAACAAAACCAACCAACCAACAAACAAAAACAAACCTCTGTCCCAACCCTAACATTGGGGAGTTTCCTTGTTGGCAAGTTATATCTGCTCAAACTATAGGGATTTGTTAATCTTATAAATTAGTTTAGATTGAATGGCCATGATGTTTGATGAACCTCTTCTAATCAGGATGTATTTTCTGTTTGAATCTAACAATCAATTTTGAAGGTATCCATAGCATTTCTTCTTCTGTGGAAACAAAAACAAAACCTGTTCCCCAATATAACATATTTCTTGGTTCCCATTCTGAGGTCAACACATCCTTAAAGTATACAGGCTGATTTAATTCAGTAGTTTTCTAGTATACAATGTCTCTACACAATTGTCATTAATTTCTCATTAGCATTAAAAATTTAAAGTTAATAAAACATTGCTCAATCTATCTCTGGGGGTCTTTATTACACCTTTCTGTTTATTAAGCATATCTTTTAAAGTGTGATTAGATCTTTCTATAACTGGTTGTCCTGTATGATTATGTGATACCTGAAATATGCTTTATGTTATAATATGCAAAAATATTTCATTTTAGTAGAGACATATGCTAGAGCATTGTCAATCTTAATTTGTACAGGTATCTCAATGATGACCATTGTAGTGACATTTAATTTGTATTTTAATAAATAAAGCTTGCCTGAAGGTTAGAAAAGTCAAAGCCACACTGGTCAGCCTTACAGACCAGGCAGCAATGACACACACCTTTATTCCTAGTAACCACAATGATACACTCCTTTAATCCCTGTAGCCACACTAGCTTGCCATAGGAAACCAGGCGGTAGTGGTGCACACCCTTGATCCCAGAACTCGAGAGAATTCCTGGAGGCAGGATCACCATTTTGGACTGAGGTAGAGGTAAGAGCCAGTGGTTGGCTGTTTTGCTTTTCTGGCCTTCAGGTTGTACCCCAATTTTTGTCACCAGTTTATATTAATCATATATCAGGCCATAACTTCTAATAAATGTGTAATTTCAGAATCAATCATTTCAGAACTCAAAGCACTTGCCTATTGAAATCCTGAATATGTATCTATGGTATAGTGTGTATATTTTAATTTTGCAAACTCACTAAAATAAAGCACATCCATTTGCTAAATTTTGTTTCTTTGAATACCGTTTGAGTTGCTTCCTACACATAATGGAGTTTGGTTATATAAAGAACAGGTAGGGGTTTTCCTTATAATTCCCTTTAGTTGTTGCCAAGTGATAGAAAACTCTTTTTTTCAAACCATTGCTATTAACACGGTGTTTATTATACAATCCAGAAGCTTCTATCACATTTTTTACTAATAGCTGATCAACTTCATCATTACCTTGTGCTTGAGGGTCTAATAGACACATGTGTGATATCATATATGCTAATTACATGGGATTAATTCTATTTCTGTAGGGATAAGTCCCGCCCCTTAGGGGGCGTGTTCGCCTCGGGCTAATGTCTGCCTATAAATTTGGCGAGCGTGCTCCGAGCTGTCGCTTCTACTTTCCTGGTCTCTGCGGGAACGGTGGTTCTGTAAGTCTATTTCTACATTAAAATTATATATATTTTTACAAACTGTCTGCATTCGTTTACGCCGCTACATTTTTGGCGTCCAACGTCGGGCTATTTTGCCCCCGACTCAAGCGGGTAGCCCGCTAGCTAACACAGCACCCTCCTGGGTGCTGTTTTTCAGTTCGTGACTCCGGCCCCAGTGCCGAGTCCGAGACATACTCGGCCACACAGGCCCATTCTGCCTGCCTTGGCTAAGTTTTACAGCAGAACCCCACTGCCTGAATTAGCGGAAGCTCAAGTACCTGTGGTTTTGCAACAAAAGCTGCCACAGCGGCAGATTTGGTCTGACACAAAGTGACTTGGCAGGGCAGTGGTGGCGCACGCTTTTGATACCAGCACTTGGGAGGCAAGGGCAGGCGGATCTCTGTGAGTTTGAGGCCGGCCAGGCAGTGGTAGCACACGCCTTTAATCCCAGCACTTGGGAAGCAGAGGCAGACGGATCTCTGTGAGTTTGAGGCCTGCCAGGCCGTGGTAGTGCACGCCTTTAATCCCAGCACTTGGGAGGCAGAGACAGGCGGATCTCTGTGAGTTCGAGGCCAGCCTGGTCTACAAGAGCTAGTTCTAGGACAGGCTCCAAAAACACAGAGACCAACAACTGGCAGGAACCGATCATTGCAGGTAAAAAATTTTTTCTTTTATAAATAAAATGTCTGAACACATTACTGTTCAAGAATTTAACAGTTTTTTTAATTGTACCATGTGGGAGATTTTACAAGAGGTGTCTATCACACCACCTCTATGGATCCTTCTGGGATTCATAGTTTTCATTGGCACCAAATGGTTTGATAATAGAAATATGATAAAGTCTTTACGAGACGAATCCAGGATTCTTAAGGCCGAGATAGAACGCTTAAAAACAATTGAGAATGATAACAATTTTCTCAAGAATCAGTTTGAAGTTCTCCAGACTGATAACAATCTTCTCAAGAATCAGTTTGAAGTTCTCCAGACTGATAACAATCTTCTCAAGAATCAGTTTGGAGTTCTCCAGACTGATAACAATCTTCTCGAGAATCGGTTTGAGGTTCTCCAGGCTGATAACAATCTTCTCAAGAATCAGTTTGAGGTTCTCCAGGCTGATGTTAAGGAGAAATTCATTACTATGGAAGAGGGAACAGCTGATCTGGATCGTAAGGTTCAGTCCCTCTCTGTAGGAACTGAAACATTAGTGGCTGATATTAAGGAGAAATTCATTACTATGGAAGAGGGAACAGCTGATTTGGACAATAAGATTCAGTCCCTTTCTGTAGGAAATGAAACATTAACTGAGAGAATCAAAACTGCTGAATGTGACAATCGGATTTTGTCTAAAGCTTATGACAAATTGATGGAAAGAGTGTCAATACAAGAAGGCACAGTTTATGCCATAAAAATTATGTCCAAAGATAAGATGTTATCTCTAACGGACAAACTTCATACTTTAGAATCCTCAATGAAGGCTTTGGAACATAATTCTGGACAGGAGATTCAGACATTGCAGAAGGCAATAGTGAATAGAATTGAAAAGATTGAGGAATTTCTAAATTCTGATGAAGAAGAGCAAAGGGTAGAAGGGCAAATTTTAACTACATCTGTGGGTAAATCTCTCCGGGACAATTTCCACATAGCTCTACCGACAGCTCTCCCTGCCTTTCCAGTAATAACAACAGAGAAGGTGGTTGGTTCCAGAAACCCTAGGGTCATCAAGGAGGATACATGGGAGCCTGTCCGTATGAATGACCTCAAGGAAATTAAACAGGCTGTCATGACTTTTGGGATGCAAGCCTCTTTTGTTAAAGAGATGCTAAGATCTTGGGCCACGACAAACAGAGCAACCCCCTTGGACTGGCTCCAGCTGAGCTCTGCAGTACTTGAGAGTGGACCACAATTGAAATGGCAATGCTTATTCAGGCAAGAGGCTAAACTCTTAGAACAGCAGGAAAAAGCAAAGGGAATCGACATTTCCCTAGATAAAATTCTAGGTGAAGGGCTCTTTTCCGACCCTCAGGAACAAGCTAATTTGGATGAAAACACACTCTCCATGTGTACTACAGCAGCCTTAAGGGCTTGGGACAGGGTACAAGACCCAGGACAGAGAATAGAATCATTTGTCAGAGTTAAACAGGGTCAGAGAGAACCCTTTAGTGACTTTTTACAAAGATTAACTAAGGCTGTACAAATAGGGATATCTGACCCAGAAGCAAGACGTATAATGATTGAGTCTTTGGCTTATGAAAATGCAAATGTGGAATGCAAAAGGATTTTGGGGCCTTTAAAGCTCAGATCAATGCCTTTGGAAGAATGGGTCTTGCATACACTCAATGTTGATACATTTGATTATGGCACTGAAGCATGGGTAGAAGAAGCAATTTCCAATGGTAAAAGGAGACACCAGAATACCAAATGTTTTAATTGTGGCAAAATGGGTCATATGAAAAGGAATTGTAGACAACGGATTTTCAGAAATAATAATAATAATAATGCATCTTTCAGAAATAATAATAATAATGCATCTTCTAGAAATAACAGAAATAGGAGGACTCAGCCTTCAGGTTTATGTAGAAGATGTGGAAAAGGCAGACATTGGACGAATGAATGCATGTCTACAAGAGATAGACAAGGCAACCTGATACAGTCGGGAAACGTGAGAGGGGGGGCCTCACAGGCCCCCATGGCAAACATGGTTCAGTCATATCCAGTTTCTGCAGAGAACGTGCCTCATCAGGACAATTAGGAAGCCCCATGCCTACTGTTACAAGCAATAATGATCAGAAAGATAAGTTACGTGTGTTTTGGCAAACTTCTATAAATGATCAAAGACCTAAACTGAGAGTGTGTGTAAATGGCATTTTTATTACTGGCCTGCTGGACACAGGTGCTGATGTAAGTATCATTACCCCAGAATCTTGGCATTCATATTGGCCTCTTCAGAATGTAAATGTTCAGCTCCTGGGAATTGGAACCCTATCTCGAGTAAGGCAGAGCACGAGATGGGTTGAATGTATAGGGCCAGAGGGACAAATAGGAAAATTAAAGCCATATGTAGCCAATATCGCAATGAATTTATGGGGTCGTGACCTATTACAACAATGGAATACCGAAATTAACATTCCTGCTACTTCTAGAGCCTATAGTTCTGAGAATAATAATAAAAGATATTACAAACGGAGAAAACTGGCCATTCGGGCTGTACAAGAACAAGCAATTGATGTCCCTTCAGAGATACCAACAGCCTTGCCTCTAAAATGGTTGACTGAGAAACCAATATGGACATAGCAATGGCCTTTAGCTGAGGAAAAGTTACAGGCTTTAGAACAGCTGGTACAAGAAAAATTAGATGCTGGACATATAGAAGAATCTACCAGCCCTTGGAATTCTCCTGTATTTGTGGTTAAGAAAAAATCAGGTAAATGGAGAATGGTGACAGATCTCAGGGCCATCAACAAGGTTATTCAACCTATGGGCCCTCTGCAATCTGGAATTCCTTTGCCCTCTTTATTACCAAAAGGATGGCCTCTCATAGTTATTGATTTAAAGGATTGTTTTTTCACCATACCTTTGCAAAAAGAAGATAGAGAAAAATTTGCCTTCACAGTGCCTACTTATAACAATTCTCAACCTTCGAGGAGGTACCACTGGACCGTTCTCCCCCAGGGTATGTTAAATAGCCCCTCCCTGTGCCAATATTTTGTGAACCAACCATTGCAAATAATACGCAAGAAATTTTCCAAATCTATAGTATACCATTACATGGACGACATCTTGTTATCCGATTCAAACATGGATACCTTGAACAGACTGTTTGAAGAAATAAAGATACTTTTACCTAAATGGGGATTGCAAATTGCTCCTGAAAAGATTCAGAAGGGAGATTCTGTTAATTATTTAGGTTATAAAATAGGTTTGCAAAAAATTAAGACACAAAAAGCACAAATTAGGAGAGATCGCCTACGGACTCTTAATGACTTTCAAAGACTGTTAGGAGACATTTCCAGTCTACGACCAGCTATTGGAATAACACCTGATCTAATAATTCATTTGAACAAAACCTTGGATGGTGATAAAGATTTAAACAGTCCCAGAGAATTAACAGCTGAAGCAGAAAAGGAACTGACAATGATTGAGGAAAAATTACAACAGGCACATGTGGACAGGGTGAATCCAGAGCTCGATTGTATTCTTGTCATACTACCATCAAAAATTTCTCCTACAGGAATTTTAATGCAGAGAGATGATATTATTTTGGAATGGATCTTTTTACCACATAAACCAAGTAAGAAACTGAAAACTTATGTGGAAAAAGTCTCTGAGTTAATTATAAAAGGCAAGCTGAGACTTTGTCAACAAGCAGGCATAGACCCAGCAGAAATAATAGTGCCTTTCACTGCTGATGAACTAAAGAAATTATGGGAAGATAATGAACCATGGCAAAGAGCTTGTGCTAATTTTTTGGGAGACATTAATAACAACTATCCAAAAAGCAAGCGGCTTAACTTCATAAAGAGAACTTCTTGGATTCTTCCTCGAATCATCCGTGATGCTCCAATAACTGGAGCCCGTACATTCTATACTGATGCCAATAAATCAGGGAAGGCAGGTTACAAATCAGAAGACTTGGATAAGGTGGAACAAAGTCCGTATAATTCTGTCCAGAAGGCAGAATTATATGCCATTCTTATGGTGCTAAGGGATTTTAAAGAACCTATTAATATAGTTACAGATTCACAATACGCAGAAAGAGTTATTTTACATATTGAAACTGCTGAATTTATACCTGATGATACTGAACTAACCTCATTGTTTCTCCAGGTTCAAGATTTGATCAGGAACAGGCTTTGCCCTATGTACATAACACACATCCGATCCCATACGGGTCTGCCAGGTCCTCTAGCACAAGGTAATGCAGAAATTGATCAATTATTGATTGGTAGTGTGCTACAAGCCTCTGAATTTCATAAAAAACATCATGTTAATAGCAAAGGTTTGAAGAAAGAGTTTTCAATTACATGGCAACAAGCTAAGGAGATTGTAAAGAAATGCCCTACTTGCTCTTTCTATAACCAAACGCCACTGCCTGCAGGGGCTAATCCAAAGGGCACCCAAAGGAATGAAATCTGGCAGATGGATGTGTTCCACTTTGCAGAATTTGGCAAATTAAAATATATTCATCACACCATTGACACTTATTCAGGCTTTCAGTGGGCAACTGCTTTAAGTTCAGAAAAAGCTGATTCAGTAATCACTCATTTATTAGAAGTCATGGCTATCATGGGTATACCTACACAAATAAAAACGGACAATGGTCCTGCTTATGTTTCTAGGAAAATGAAACTTTTTTTGATTATTACAATATCAAGCATGTTACAGGTATACCATACAATCCTACAGGTCAAGCAGTCATAGAAAGATCAAATCGAACTATAAAAGATATGTTGAACAAACAGAAAGGGGTGGAAAACACCCCCAGAAATAGGCTACATAATGCTTTGTTAACCTTGAATTTTCTCAACGCTAATGAGAAGGGAACAACGGCTGCAGAAAGACATTGGATAATGGAAAAGTCTACTGAACTAAATCAACCAGTTTATTTCAAGGATGTGCTGACCTCACAATGGAAGCCAGGATATGTGCTACGTTGGGGAAGGGGTTTTGCTCTTATCTCCACAGGTGAGGAAAAATTGTGGATACCATCAAAATTAATAAAGGTTCGGTTTGAAGAAGAGAAGCCACTTGGAAAAGATAAATAACAATTCTTTCATAAGGATGGCGAACATACTGATGGTAAGAAATACAGATAGGTTTGGAGGCAGGCTTCTTTTCTTATCTCCACAGGAAAATACTCATCTTCAAAGAAATTGAGGGACCCTGAATATTTAATTACTGATGGATGGACACATTTTGTAAGTATTAATTTTTATTTATATATCTTATTAAACATTTCTTTATAAATATATAGAGCTGGTTTTGAAGTTGGACTCTGGCTCAGTCCTTCTCCAATTCCAAGCCTGTTAGTAAGAGAAAAACCCAGAGTTTCTGGAGTTTCTGTCTCATGTCAAGAGCCATGATATGGGACAGAAAGAAATATGAGTTTAGAAAACATCCTTGCTTTTCTTCATATCTATCATACTTTTCATTGAATATATATATCATGCCTTTTATTTGAATATATATATATATGTATATATATGTCTATATGATTAATGTTTAAGTTTTTCACAATGAACAATGAGTTTTTCCCGAAGTGACATTTGAAGTTTCCAGGAAGAAGATGGGGCCCCACAACAACAACTCTACCTGGTTAATATGACGTCATGATACTGATAGCGCTACTACAAGACCTGTTGTGGATACCAGCTGCACAAGACGATCCCAACTTGGTTAGCTGAAATGGTGCACATCTTGTACAACATTCTGGCCAGACCTCCACAAAATACTCAGAGACTATTTGCAATTTTAAAAGACATTGATCTTGAAATTTAACCATCATTTTACTTTCACAGGATCCCCCAGAAAGAACGTCGCCCCCATGACAGCTGGAAGTAATTCTAGAGGACGACATCCCCTCTCCCAGTAAAGCTTACCCCAGGGTTTAGGGACATCATTTAGGGGTTGGGAGGTTGGGAGGTTGGGGGAGGAATTTTATAAGCTCAGGGATCATTTTGAAAAAAAAAAAGAGGGAATGATGGGATTATAGATTTATAATTGTGAGTTACTGCTTTTAGACAAATATATTGGTATCAATTCTTGTATATCGAAACAAAGTTAAATTATATTGACTATTGTATGCATGCATGTTTCTATGTCTGTTTAAAACATTTTTATGTATTGACATATATTGTATTGATATATATATATTGTATACATTTACCATATTGCAATGTACATTTCTACCTCTGATTAAGATACTTATATAATGTTTGTGCATTGATATATATTTACCATATTGCAATGTATATTTGTACATTGTTTATATTTGGAGGTCATTATCCTCATTTGTTACACAGTTGTTTATTGTCTTAATCTTTAAGTTAGATAGATATTGAGAATTATATAGATAAATAGTCATCTAAGTTTGTCATTTATAATCAGACTAATCAGGTTCTTTAGATATATAGAGATTATACTCAGTATAGATAGATAATCTTCAACCTCTTCAAAGAGCTGTAGAAAATGGCCTTTAATCTAACTCAGAGTTTCGTGATAGTGAGACACAATTGCTCCTGGCAACACCACTCCATTCCCGAGAGAATGTTGAGCACCAAAGACACTCCACCTGGAGCCTTTCTATTTGGCAGAACTGGCCTTTGGGCAAAGAAATGCCTATACCTCAACCACTGACACAGATACAGAGCGTTCATCAATGGATAAAACAGGACTGTCATATCCTGCCAAGACAGGGTAAGATAGTTTTGAAAAGTTCCTTGCCTTTAATAATGGTATGTCAGTTATGTTAGGCCTTAGCCAAAATTGGTTGACTCAACATTGCAAACGAGACTTTGGGTGATTGCCCAGGTAGTCAGTTGTCTCTGTCAATTGTTGCACATTTTGGATATATCTCGTTTGTTGAGTAGTGTTTATTCCCTTCTCAGATCTTTGACTGAGTTGAAGATTATATAATTGTAGTTACTCTTTACATTATTTGGACTCCTTGAGATAGAATGTTTAGCAAAGCTTTTGTTCTCAATATTGTTTGTTATATTTATTATTTGTTGTTATTGTATGTAGTTGTATTTGGTTTAGTTCTGTCTTATTTAGACAAAAAGGGGAGATGTAGGGATAAGTCCCGCCCCTTAGGGGGCGTGTTCGCCTCGGGCTAATGTCTGCCTATAAATTTGGCGAGCGTGCTCCGAGCTGTCACTTCTACTTTCCTGGTCTCTGCGGGAACGGTGGTTCTGTAAGTCTATTTCTACATTAAAATTATATTTATTTTTACAAACTGTCTGCATTCGTTTACGCCGCTACATTTTATTTCTGATGGTTTTTGTAATTTAATACATAAAAAAATTCATTCTAAATCATTTAAAATAATTAGATATCATTCTTGTATCCCTAATCTCTCCAATATCTTTATTATAAAGGGGTGTTAAATTTTGTCAAATGCTTTTTCAGCATCTAATGAAATGATCATATGTTTTTCTTTCAGTTTATTTATATGATGGATTACATTGATAGATTTTCATATGTTGAACCAGCCCTGCATCTCGATCATAATGTATGATTTTTTTCAAATGTGTTCTTGGATTTGGTTTGCCAGTATTTTATTGAGAATTTTTGCATCAGTGTTCATGAGTGAGACTGGTCTGTAATTCTCTTTCTTGGTTGAGTCTTTGTGCAGTTTTGGTATCTGGGTAACTGTAGCTTTGTAAAAAGAGTTTGGAAATGACCCTTCTGTTTCTATTATGTGGAACAGATTGAGCAGTATAGGTCTTAGCATAAAGTTGATTATTGTCTTCTCCAGATCTGTGAAGAATTTTGATGGAATTTTGATGGGGATTGCATTGAATCTATAGATTGCCTTTGGTAGGATTGCCATTTTTACTATGTTGATCCTACCTATCCAAGAACATGGGAGCTCTTTCCATTTTCTGGTATCCTCTTCAATTTCTTTTTTCAAAGACTTAAAGTTTTTGTCAAATAGGTCTTTCACTTCCTTGGTTAGTATTACTCAAAGATACTTTATGCTATTTGTGGCTATTGTGAAAGGTGATGCTTCTCTGAATTCTCTCTCTGCTTCCTTATCCTTTGTGTATAGAAGGGCTACTGATTTTTTTGAGTTGATCTTGTATCCTGTCACATCACTTAAGGTATTTATCAGCTGTGGGAGTTCTCTGCTAGAGGTTTTGGAGTCGCTTATGTACACTATCATATCATCTGTAAATAACAAAAGTTTGACTCCTTCTTTTCCAATTTGAATCCCCTTGATCTCCTTATGTTGTCTTATTGCTGTTGCTAGAACTTTAAGCACTATGTTGAAGAGATATGCCTTGTCTTGTTCCTGATTTTATTGGAATCACTGTTGTGGGACAATGGTTTGTACCCTGTCAATTGTATTTTAATAAAATGCTGATTGGCCAGTAGCCAGGCAGGAAGTATAGGTGGTACAACCAGACAGGAAGTAGAGATGGTTCAATGAGAACAGGAGAATTCTGGGAAGAAGGAAGTCCTAGTCCATAGTCATGACCCAGCCACAGAAGAAGCAAGATGTGACTGACTTGCCGAAAAAGGTACTCAGCCATGTGGATAACATAGACAAGAATAATATAAGTTATAAGAGTTAATAAGAAGCCTGAGCTTATGGGCCAAACAGTTTATAACTAATGTAGACCTCTGTGTGACTTTGGGACTTAACGACTGCGAGAACTGGGCCGGACAGAAACCCCTTGGTCAATAAGTTGCTTTGAGTTTCTATCCATTTAATTTGATGTTAGCTGTTAGCTTGCTGTATATTGCTTTTATTATATTTAGATCCTTGTATCCTTAATCTCTCCTCCCAACAAAAAAAGGCCAGGGCTGGATGATTTTACTACAGAATTCTACCAAAAATTTCAAGAAGAGCTAATGGGAGCTCACCAACTTCAGCTGGACTGGTAATGAATGAGCATGGGATCAAACAGAAGGCTGAATGTGGTGGACAGTTGGGGCAGACTGAGGGGCCAATGACAATGACACTGGGATTTGTCTCTATTGCATGTACTTGACTGTTCTTGATAATACCTTTGAATATTTCTCTCAGAAGCATACATTAGTTTATGATTTGTTTGTGAGATTTGATAATGTTAACCTGGGTATGACAAATCACATCCCCATAAGTTTATTACTATGTTAGCCACAAGTGGTTTTAATTTTCCTCTCTGTCCTTCATTAGATGAAGTATTTACGTAATTATTCTTTATCAATAAAAATTTAGGAGGCAGATATCATGGTACGAAGCTGAATGATCAGAGAAGTGGCAGAGAAGTAACCAGTGTTCTCCTCTCATTCCTTGATCCAAAAAGGCCTGAGACCTTCTCTAAGTCTGCCCTACTATTTCCCGTCTATCTGTCCTCAGTCCTCTAAGTCTTCTATGGTTGATGTTGGTCAACTATGAGATAGCTCCACCCTCTGATTCTAAGCAAATTCTTGTTGGCAATCTTGGGAATGTCAGAATACAATCAAAATATTACAGAATAGGACCTGAGTTCAGATCTCTGGTTTAACCACATACAAAGATGAGCATGGTAGCATGTGCCTGCAACCAAGCATTGCAGCAGAAATGGGAAGATTCCTGGAGCTTGCTGGTGAGAGAGTTTAGAAGAATCAGTAGGCAGCAGGTTCAGTGAGAGAATATCTAAAGTAACAATATGGATAACATTAGAGGAAAACATCCACCATTGATTTGTGACCTTTACATGCATACAAGCACACATCTATCCACACACAACCATGCAATACATACATACAGCAAAAAATAGTGAACAAAGGATGCACTTAGTCACTTCCTGAAAGCAGTTCAATAACAGATACATACATACATATGATTACTTATTAACAATAAAATAAAGGCATATTTAAATAATAAGATATAAAATATGATATATTTTTTGGTAAAGGCCAAAATAATAGTAACAGTCAGAATTGATAATGGTTTCACAATGGCCTATCATAATGAAGTGAATATAAAATCCTCATGAAAATATGCTCATCATATATTAATTGTATAATGAGACCCTCATTGTTGGCAGAGGCTGTTCCTAGCTCTCAGACCTAAAATATTCACACAGAAACTGTATTAATTACAACACTCCTTGGCCAAGCAAGCATATTAAGCATATTGCTAGCTAGCTCTTATATCATAAACTCACCTATTTCTATTAATCTGTGTATCACCATGTGGCTATGGCTTACAGGGTAAAAGTTCAGTCCCCAGCATCTGTCTCTGCTGGGTGGCTACTTGGTTTCTCATGACTCTGCCTACCTTCTCTCTATATCTCTTTCAGCTTGGCTTTACTCTGTTAAGTCATTTGCTGAAAGCAGCTTTTTATTAACCAATGACAATAAAGCATATTAACAGCATACCTCACCTCCTACATCACCTTCCCTTTCCTGTTTAAATAAAAAGAAAGGTTTTAATTTTATCATAGTAAAATTACATATAACAAAAAAGATATCAAGCAAGAATTAACAGTTACAATGTCTATATCTACTTTATCTTTTATCATAAATAAGGAAAACTATAACTATTCTTTGACTCCATCCAAGACTCCAAAAGGATATAACATTACCTAAGTAAACAGGAAGTGCATTGTAAGCAACTTCCAAAATTATAGAAATAACAGAGACATCTCACTGCCTTGGCAGTCACCTAAAGTTCTTCTGTACCATTGAGGCATCCATCTTTAGCTTAGAGCTCCATAGTGTCCAGAAGACTTTTCCATGAAGCAGGAAATTTCAAACAGTTCCACCTATATTGGCAGTTTGTAAGTCACTTTCTTCTGTGTCCTGCAGAATGCCAGGCAAACTCTTTCATGAAGCAGGAATCATGAAGGGCCATCTCACCTCTAGGCAAGTTAAACAGTCATCTCTCCATGGGTCCCACATGTCCAGTTCATACAGCATAGCATCAAACAGTCCAGGCAAGAGCAATCTCTTGCCCAAATGGCTAGCAAACTCCATAAGGAGCTTCTTCAGTGCCTATTTCCTCTCAGAGTAGATTGGTGTTGCCAGGAGCAGATGTGTTTCATTGTCATGAAAAGTCCCAAATTTTTAAAACATTTTAAATGCCATATTCTGGAGGTCACTGAAAGATTTGAAGAGTACCTGTCTAACTAAAATATATCTCTATATATCTAGAAAACCTAACTAACATAACTAGAATCTTGACTATTATAAATGATTATCTATTAAACCTATATTTTCTAATGATACATTACATATTTAAATGAGCTGAATAAACACAATACTTTAATCAAGAGCAGAAATACACATATAACAAAATTGACCTTAAATTTGTATCAATAAATGAAGATCCAAACCAATGCAAAGTATTCATCTCTATAGCATATCTCCCTTTAAATGTAATCAAATATTTATAAACAATCATTTTGGGAATTTGGGTGTAGTTCTCTCCAAACTGCTTTGGAGAAGTAATTTTGGGGTCATTTACAGTGACCTTTTGAGGGGTCTTGGTCCATCAAACTTCATTAGTCTGGAAGAAACCCACAGGTTCTTATCTTCTGTGGAAACAAAAGCAGAACCTCTTTTCAAAGCAACATAGCCTTAGACCCAAATTTTCAAGTCAAGATACCTTTAAAACATATATGTTGGTTTAGCTTAGCAGGCTGTACAATGAAATATCTCTCTGTACTTAGCTCATTTACAGTAAAAAAATTCAATGCAAACACAATAATATACATAATCCAGATTCTCTGTCTATTTTCCATCTTTATATGACTTATTTTTCTTTACTCCTTTTAATCTATGACTGTCTGTACTCTGTCTCTTTAAAGACTTTGTTTCATTTTTTTAAAAAATGATTTACTTCTTTTTATAACTCTTTATACTCTTTTTCTTCTCTCTCCAAAGCCTACGTACATTTTTAAAAACACACTGTGACCTCTTTAGATGTCTTTTTCATCTAACTTGCAGCACGTGGCTTACAAACCTCATTCAAGTGCTTGGTTTCCTGACAGAGCTAGAGTTTGTGCTGATAGCATGGCCCATTTTGAAATGACATGTTTTTTTTTTTTTTAACCACTGAATCAGGAATGCCTCTCTTAAGGGGGCTGTGGCACACTACCAACTTAAAAAATAATACCGCTAAACTTTGTTTTTGTGTGTGTGTCTAGAATTCCATTTCAAGATTTCTCAGGTTTTATGTGGACGTAGTCAGTCATATTGGCATGCCAATTTGTTGGCAGGGGCTGATTGTTTGTTCCCGGCTGCTCAGACCTTAAATATTCACATAGAAACTGTATTAATTACAACATTGCTTGGCCAATGACTTAAGCATATTGTTAGCTAGCTCTTATATCACAAACTAACCCATTTCTATTAATCTGTGTATTGACACATGGCTTTGGCTTACTGGGTAAAGTTCTGTCTCCAGCGTCTGTCTCCAGTGGGCAGCTACTTGGCTTCTCCTGACTCTGCCTATCTATATGTCTTTCATTCTTGCTTTACTTTGTTAAGCCTTTGGACAGAAGTAGCTTTTTTATTAACCAATGGTAATAAAGCATACACTGCTCACATCACCTCATTTTGCTAATGAAAGGATCTAAAAAAGTTATTCAGCAGTAACCCCCAGTAGCCCTTCAGGGCTAGCTCTACTGTGTTGCCCAGATTAAGTCTGGAGGCTACTCTCCCAAATGTTGCAGCTGGTTGGGAGCAGCGATAACTCTCCCATCTGCCTCAGATGTTGACAGCTAATGGGAGCATGGAGCAGGGCAACTTCCTCCTGTCTATTTTGCCTCAAGACAGACGAGGCATTACTTTGGGGCTGGCTCACCCACACTTCCACGAACAGGGTTGAGTTTATTGTGTTGCCCAGGCCATGTGCAGGGCTTGCTCTCTTGCTTTTATGACCTTGGGACCAGCTCTCCCTGCTGTCTCGGGCATTGGGGGAGTGTTAAGCCTGTATCTTGTTCTTTTATTTTCATTTTTCTAATGGCCAATGATGTTTGATGTGTTTTTTGGCTACTTGTATATTTTCAGTTCCATTGATTTTTGTTGTTCAGTTAAATAAAAGAGATGATTATTATTATTATTATGTTTTTGAGACAAAGTCTTATATATCCCAGGATAAATTCAAATTTGTGATGTGGAAGAGGATGATCATGAACTAACAAGCTTTCTCTCTGCATGTCCCAAGTGCTAGGATTATAGGCATATGTTACTATGTCCAGTATAAAATCTCTCTCTCTCTCTCTCTCTCTCTCTCTCTCTCTCTCTCTCTCTCTCTCTCTCTCTTCTAGATGTAAATTTACCTTTCAAAACCAGCTCTTACATTTCATTTGGAGATTCAAATTGTATGCTTCAAAAGTTTAACATGCTCTACAAAAATTTTATTCTCAAATCAAAGAACATGTAACAGACTGTATGTTGCCCCCAAAAGCAAAGTTGTCTAGCATGTGGCTCTACGTAAAGGGGTAGCTGGACCATGTGGCTCTACATAAAAGGGTGGCTGGAGTGAAATCTTGGGGGACAGGGATAGATTTGAAATGCTTACAGTTACGGCTGCTAATCACCAACAAAAACCCTAGTGTTTTTCATATAGTATGAAATATGTATTTGGGAAAAATTCTGTGTAAAGTGATTATTATTATAAACATTTTGATGTTTACATTTTTTAAAACTACCTATATGAGAGGCTTCATTTTATGGTTAAGTAATTGCATGGAACACTCCTGTAAATCTGATCCACCAAGTGTTACAGATGAGCTTTTAGAAAGGCTATGGAAAACAGTTTCCATGCTAGACATCAACCATCTGAAGTGCAGAGTAAGATGGAGAACTTGGTTATCCTTCGGTCTGTTGCTGTTCTCATTTGCTGCTGTGGAAACACAAGATTTCCAGAACAAAGTGTCACCCAGTATGTGTGAGTCAGGGAATGAGCCTTTTGGGCGAGAGCCAACAATTACCTTGCTGATAGCAAAGGCCTGCGCATGTTGCATTTCTTACCCTGGAAAGGGTTCAGCCTGACAGAAGAAATGTGCTTAAAAATAATGTATCTATTTTAGAGATTCAGAAACATGGACATATTCACATTGCTATTCTCTCCTTGGTTTAGACATTGCTTACACATCAGAAAATAGCTCAAGGAAAGGGGCGCCTTGCCCTTTTCTTAACAGAATTACCTTTATTATTTTTGGCCACAGCTCGAGCGTTTCTCAAGCTTTGACAATCAGATTTAATTTGTGGGCTGATTGCAGCATAGTGGAGGGAAATTAAAAGTGGCAACTGCATTACCCTTTGGTCTTCTGTATGAACGGCTGAGCTCTAGATTTGAGTCTAATTAAAAGCAGACAGGAATTGCTGAAGTGAAAGTGAAAGAGAAATAAGAATCCGTCTTTATCATCAGCCGAGCACATTTGTGAGGGCCTGTGCTTAGTGAGGAGCGAAGAAGCAGATGTGCACTCCACAGTCAGCTAACGTTTCTGTAAAGGATCCAATGGGATATTTTCCCAAGTGTGCAGACCACACTTCCGTTGCTATTATTCAGCTCTGTCAATGCACTTTGTGAGAAGTCGTAGACAATAAATAGTAAATGATAGGGCATGGCTGTGCTCCAGTAAACTTTATGTGCAAAAATGAACTATAACGTTTCTTCACCAAATGGGTGTGTGAGGCTCCTTCACATTAATAGGAGGAAATACCTGGCATTAGACTTATGAACTAAGGAGACATTTATTTTGGACCACAGTTCTAGAGTTTCAAGTCCAAGCTTGAGTTACCCCATTGCTTTGAATCTCTGGTAATGTTAAAACATCATAGGAAGAATTCATGCAGCAACACTGTAATCACAATTGAGACAGTGAGGAAAAGACTGGAGGTGTACTGGAGGGTGTCCCCTTCAAGGTATGTACTCAATGACTCAAGGACATCTTCACTAGGTCACATATTTTTCAAGATCCATGGTATCTCCCAATATTATCATTTTGGGGACCAAACATTTATTTATGTCCATTTGGGACACACTCAGCTAAACCATAGCATCAGATCTACACAGTCCAGTCCGCCGTCCTTTCCTCCCGCTGGTGCACATGTGAAGATTTCTGTGTCTACCGACTATCTGAAGGTGTCCAGGAAAGAAAGAAAATGTTAAGACTTTTCTAAGACCTTTGGTTTGGTATAAAGTTAAAGTTATAGCTCATACAGGACTGATGAGCCATGGAGGTGTAATAAAAAAAAAACGCCATGAAGAGAAGTCATGCCATGTAACAGGACTCTCATGGGAGGTTTATTGGAAAAGGAGAGAGAAGGGGGAAGAGAGGGAAGCAAAACCAGTCCCTGGGAACAAGAGTGGCAGAAGAGAAAGAGAGGAGAAGAGAGAGAGAAATGGAAAGAGACAGGGAGTGGGCAGGCCCCCCCCTTTAAAAAAGAAATGTAGTAAATATGCACAGGGGGTGCTCTTAATGGCTACAGCTGAGGATGTATCCTGTCAGGACGCCAATGGCAGGCCAGTGCAGGTGAGGCAGGGATGAAGTGTTCTCAAGATTACAGTCTTTGGGGGACCTGAGAAAGCTGGGGTGCTGGCCACACCTTGGGGTCTCTGACTGTTTCACTTCACTGTCCAGGCTCTGTGGAATCGTCAGGTGCCACTTGGACCTGGCCAAATACCGTTAGAGGTGAACCCAAGTCAACTGCTTGGATCTTAAAGCTCCTGATCCTTTCCCATCTCCACGGCATCACCTGGACACCCTCTTACCATCCAATTTACCAGGAAGCAGGTAATCAACAGTAATCAACACATGGTTGATTACTGAGGGCAGTCACTGTAGAGTTAGTGTATTTTACATAAAGGAATAGTAAAGAGTTACATTAAAATATGTTCTGGAAGTCTCTTTTCTGAATCTGAAGGAAAGTGAATACCTCTGGGGTGCTGCTGGTTCTCACCACCTTGACAGGTTTGGTAGTCTTGTGCCTCTAGCTCTGTGGTTAACAGTTGACAGTCCTGTAACAATAGCTGACCAGTTGTTTGATCAGAGATTTTTCTAATGTATTGTTGGAGATACATAGAAAAGAAATTGCTGAAGCAGGGTGTGGTTGTCAAAGATAGGAGAACAAGGAGAAGGGTCAGGAAGGAAAGCATCCTCTTCCATAGGTGTTCCCAATCCTGTGGAAATTAGGTTTTGAAACAACCAAAATAAAAGAAAATGGGGAATTCTTTCACTGTTCCCTGACTGTCTGGTCCCAGGAATACAGAGGCCAGATTTGATTTAAAAGGAGTGGTCAGTAGGTCTCCAAAAGACATCTCTATGGGGGTGAGGGGGTGTATGGCAGAGTTCTCAAAGATGAGGCAGAGGAAGAAAGAGAAAGAAGATCCAAAGCCTAAATATGCTGTCATCCCAGGGAATCTAGAAGGATCAGACTGAGTGGTCACAAGCTATTTTAGTATGTCATCATGCAAGAACAGTGGCCAAGGGCTCTGAGCCTGAGTGAGACACAGTCACCTGGTACCAGGACTTTGAGAAAAGCCAGAAGGCAAGAAGAGGACTGTGTCCAAGAAAGGAAGCCTCACATCCAGGGGAATAGTCAGAGGTAGATCACCCTGCCAGAGACCCACTTGTTGGTATTGAATGGGAGGCAAAGCCATCAGTGAACGAGAAAGCGGATTTGTTGCAGGTGGAAGAGAGCGGATCAGAAGGCAATATCTAAGGGATATTCGGGCCAGATATGACTGCAAAGATGAGTTTAGAAGCCCTTAAATAGAGCACTGAGTGCAAAGGTTGGAGGTTATAGATGATGCCAAAGTTTGCATGAGTGAGGCAAATAAGTGAGATCCAAAAGTCTGTAATTCCTAGCCTCCTAGAAATTCAGAGAGGGTTGATTTCGAGAATACACAGGCTGCATCAGTGACTCCTCAAACACAGATTAGGAACCAAGGGCTCCTAGCCTGAGAGAGCTGTGGTTGTCTGGTACTAGGGCTTAGTGAGGCCAAAGGGCGAGAAACCACATTGGAGAGATGAGTCCTGCCTTGTGGGAAATATCCAGACAGGAGGAAGTGCCAGCAGAGTCTTTCCCAGTCAGGGAGCCAATAGTGTAATTTGAAAAACTTGAGAAGTCACATCATGCAACAGGACTAGCATGGGAGGTTTATTGGAAGAGGAGAGAGAAGGGGGAAGAGACTGAGCCCTAGGGACAAAAGTGGTGGAAGAGAAAGAGCAAGAGAGGGGTAGAGAGAGAAAGAAAGAGGAAGAGGGAGAGAAAGTGTGAGAAAGGAGTAGAGAGAGAAAGAGAGAGAGGGAGAGAAGGAGTGCGAGAGGGGTAGAGAGTGAAAGAGAGAGGGAGAGGGAGAGAAAGTGTGAGAAAGCAATAGAGAGAGAAGAGAGGGAGAGATAGTGTGAGAGAGGGATAGAGAGAGAAAGAGAGAGAGAGGGAAGGAGAAAAAAAAGACAGGAAGTGGGCAGGCCAGGACAGATGCCTGAATAACAGGAGGTGGATTCATAATTTTCTAAGAGTTAACTGGAAAAAATTCAAAACCATTATGCATAGGCCTAAAGTAAATGAGGTGACAGTTTTCCTCAAGATAGTGTGTGTCCCCTATTCTTATTCTTAGCAAAGAATTGGTTCATTTCTTAATAAACTTGAAGTCAGTCATCTGTGCATGTTCTTTTGGTCATGGCTTATTTAAAATAATAATGTCCTGGGAAGGTTTTTCTAATGTAAATATACCTGTGATTACATTTAATTTTTTCCTGGGAGGAAGTTGTTGTATTTAAGTAGAGTTTTTTTTAGCATCATTTTAACACTAGTAAATGTTCAAGCACACACTGAAATGACAATTCTAGAACACTGCGGGTAAGCATAGTTGTATAAGTGGAATGGCTTCGATATACACCTCCAGCACCCCAACACTGCATTTCATTTGTATCCATATTTAAACACCAGTATTTACAAAAATAAAGGGATAAATTATGTAATAAAAGGGGATGGGAAATTGAATTTGGAGAAAACAATTTGGAAAAGAGTTTGGAAGAAAAACCAGTTTATTACTTCACCTCACACCATTCATTCAATAAATGCCAGAAGATGAAGTTAAAATTAGACATTGTAACAGAATAAAATACAGAACAAAATTTGTCTGATTTTTTAAAAGACCTTAATAAATAACTTTTCAGCACATAAAAAGAAGAAAAAACTCAAATGGAAATAATTTACAAAGTTATATATAAATCTACTTTAACCTAGAGCTCGTATTTGTAAATGTACCATATCTATATCTATCTATCTATCTATCATCTATCTATCTATCTATCTATCTATCTATCTATCTATCTATATCTATCTATCTACCTACCTACATATATATATATATATATATATATATATATATATATATATATAGGCTATAAAGTTGGGTGGGTAGGGAGATGAACGAGTATCTATCTGGAAGGAATTTGAGGATGAAAAAATAGTCAAAATATACTGTATGAAAAATATTTCTGATTTGTTTCTTTTTATTCCGTAGAACTCACTCTGTAGACCAGGCTGGCCTCAAACTCAGAGATCTGCTTGCCTCTGCCTCCTGAGGGCTGGGATTAAAGGTGTGCACCACCACCGCCCTTGTGGTTCTTTTACTTTCACACAAAATTTTTCCTTACTGCTGGTATGATAAATAGCATTATATAACACAAACAATATTATGATACAATATTTTTATTTTGCTAAAGTGATATTTGAAATATTTTATAACAATATAGGAAACTATGTAACAGCACATTAATTGAAAAAAATCTGGAACTCAACCATTTGTACTAGGATTTCCCAATAATTATTATATTGGGTCATAGTAGAATTCACACACTTAGGAAAATTGAGTTCAAAAAGCTATACAGGGAACTTGGGAAATGGCTCAATAGGTGAAGTGCCTGTTGTGCAAGTGCATATCTGAGGTTGGATCACCAGGAACCACATGAAATTTGAGTAATCCTAGGGTGGGAGAGGCAGAGATAGCATTCCTGGAACCAATCAGTCTGGTCAAAATAATGAATGAGCTCCAGATTCAGTGAGAGGCCCTTTCTTAAAAATTAAGGCAGAGAAGCTGGATGTGATGATGCATGCTTTTAATTGATTAATCCCAACACTCAGTAGGCAAAGGCAAGCAGAACTCTGTGAGTTCAAAGCCAGCATGGTCTACATAGTAAGTTCCAGAGTAGTCAGGGCTATGCAAAAAAAAACAAAAACAAACCCTGTTTCAAAAAAACCAAAAAAAAAAAAAAAGAGAGAGAGAGAGAGACAAAAAGTGGTGGATGATGTGGGATTCTTCTCTGTATGTTGTGAATACCATTGGTAAATAAAGAAATTGCATTGGCCTGTTGATAGGACAGAGTAGAGCTAGGCAGAGAAAACTATATGGAATGTTGGGAGAAAGGAGGCAGAGTCAGAGAGAAGCCATGTAGTCCTGCTGAGACAGATGCTGGAACTTTACCTGGTAAGTCACAGCCTCGTGGTGATGACACACAGATGAATGGAGATGGGTTTATTTAAGATATGAGTTAGCCAGAAATATGCTTAAACTATTAGCTAAACATTATTGCAAATAATATGGTTTCTGTGTGGTTATTTTGGGGCTGAGCAGCTGGGAACAAACAAGTGACCTTCTACTACAAATTGGCACCAACCTGGACAACTAAAATCGACTTAAAACCTGAGAAAATTTGGGAAGGATTTCTAGGCACACACACACACACACACACACACACACACACACACACACACACCCAAACACCCAGAGTTAAGCAAGGCTCAACACCGCTGCTCCTTTAAGAGAGTTTTTCCTGATTCAGAGGTAGCAGAAAAAAAGCTGCAAAGTTTTGAAAGGGCAGCCTTCTGGGCCATGCTACCAAAGCAAACTCTGGCCTCAGGAGATCCGACTATGGAGCATTTAAATGGGTTCTGTGAGCAAAGTGCTAGAACTTGTTTAATGGCAACATAGACCTTCTGCGTGCCTAAAAATGGGGCAATGTATGTGGCTCTCAGAGGCAGCGAACAGCTCAGCCATGTTGGACTTTTTGGAGCAAGCAGTAAGGGCCTTATTTGCTCTAGCAATGCTGCCACTTAGTTTTTTTAAATTGATTTTATTGAGCTATACAATTTTCTCTGCTCCTCTCCCTGCCTCTCCCCTCCCCTGCAACCCCATCCAATGGTCCCCATGCTCCCAATTTACTCAGATCTTGTCTTGTACTATTTCCTATGTAGATTAGATCCATTTATGCCTCTCTTAGGGTCCTCACTGTTGTCTAGGTTCTCTGGGATTGTGATTTGTAGGCTGTTTTTATTTTTTGCTTTATGTTTAAAAACTATTTATGAGTGAATACATATGATAATTGTCTTTCTAGGTCTGGGTTACCTTACTCAATATGATGTTTTCTAGCTCATTCCATTTGCTTGCAAATTTCAAGATGTCATTATTTTTTTCTGCTGTGTAGTACTCCATTGCATAAATATACCACATTTTCCTTATCCATCCTTTGGTTGAGGGACATTTAGGTTGTTTCCAAGTTCTGGGTATGACAAACAATCCTGCTATGAACAACAACAACAAAAAGGCAGAGTGATGGACATAAGAGCACATGTCCTTGTGGCATGATAGAGCATATATACCCATGATTGGGATATATACCCAAAAGTGGTATTGCTGGGTTTTGAGGATAGTTGTTTCCTAATTTTCTGAGGAATCACTATACAGATATTCAAAGGGGTTGTACTAGCTTGCACTCCCACCAGCAATGCAGAAGTGTTCCCTTTTCCCCACAACCTCTCCAGCATAAGCTGTCATCAGTGTTTTTGATCTTGCCAATCCCACATTAAACAGAGGTCTTATCTCCAAAATATACAAAGAACTCAAGAAATTGGTCATCAAAAGAACAAGTAACCCAATAAAAATGGAGTATAGACCTAAACAGAGAACTCTCAAGAGAAGAATCTGAAACGGCTGAAAGACACTTAAGGAAATGCTCAACATCCTTAGTCATCAGAGAAATGCAAAGCAAAACAACTCTGAGATTCCTTCTTACCCATGTAAGAATGGTTACCTAGGTTTTTAAGAAGCACTTAACATTTTAAGGAGCTATCCTGGTCAGAAAAGGATTACAGATGCACAATAAAGATGATTCATATGAAAAAGACCTTTAGATGTGTCACGGTGTTGGATAAATATATGTAGGCTTGGGAGAGAGAAGAAAAAGAGTATAGAGAGGTGGAAAAGAAATAAATAGTTTTTAAAAAACAAAGTCTTTAAAGAGACAGACAGTCATACATTAAAGAAATAAAGAAAAATAAGCCATGTAAAGATGGAAAATACATAGAGAGTCTGGATTATGTATATTGTTGTGTTTTCTTTGAATTTTCTGACTGTGAAGGAACTAAGTACAGAGAGACATTTCATTGTGTGGACTGCTAAGTTAAACCAACATAAAGGTATCTTGATTTCAAAATTTGAGTCTAAGGATATGTTGTTTTGGAAAAGAGATTCTGTTTTTGTTTTCACAGAGAATGAGAACCTGTGGAATCTTTCCAGACTAATTTGATTTGATGCACCAAGACAACCAGAAAGGTCTCCATGAAAACCCTTCCAAAATACTTCACCTAACAAAAAATAGAAAGCAGTTTGGAGAGAACTACACTCAAATTCCCTAAATGATTATTTATAAATGTTTATTTACATTTAAAGGGGGATATACTACAGAGATGAATACTTTGCATTGGTATGGATCTTGGTTTATTGATACAAATTTTAGGCCAATTTTGTTATATGTATATTTCTGCTCTTGATTAAGGTATTGTGTTTGTACAGCTCATTTAAAAGTGTAATCTATAATTAAGAAATATAGGTTAGGTCGGGCAGTGGTGGTGCACACCTTTAATCCCAGCACTCGGAAGGCAGAGCCAGGCAGACCTCTGTGAGTTTGAGGCCAGTCTGGTCTATAAGAGCTAGTTCCAGGACAGGCTCCAAAGCTACAGAGAAACCCTGTCTCAAAAAACCAAAAAAAAAAAGGAAAAAAAGAAACATAGGTTAATAGATAATCATCTATAATAGTCAATCTAGACATGTTAGTTAGGTTTTCTAGATATATAGAGATATATTTCAGTTAGATAGGTATTCTTCAAATCTTTCAGAGACCTTTAGAATATGGCATTTACAATGTTTTAGTAACTTAGGACTTTTCAAGACAGTGCTCCTGGCAGCACCAATCTACTTCAAGAAGATGGGCATCAAAGAGTCTCCTTATAGAGTTTGTTAGCCATTTGGGCAAGAGATTGCTCTTGCCTGGACTGCTTGATCCTATGCTGTATGAACTGGACATGCAAGACCCATAAGACCCATGAAGAGATGACAGCTCAACTTGCCTAAAGCTGAGATGGTCTTTCATGCTTCCTGCTTCCTGAAAAAGTTTGCCTGACATTCCGCAGGACACAGAAGAAAGTGACTTACAAACTGTCAATATAGGAGGAACAGTCTTTTTTCTTGTATCCTGCTTGTCCTGTCCAGACATCATGCATTTTAGCACTTGATGTTGACTTCTATTGACCTCTGACCTGTACATACACATTCATACATTCATTGGATACATGTACCTAAAAACAACTTCACATGTATGCACAAACATACTGACTTAACACTCAGGCACACACATACATTATACAAGACTGCTTAGGGTTTTTACTATGCTATTTTGTAGTATGAATGAATCCCTAAGCAGGGAGAATGTGGCATGCTCTGTTTTCATGTTCTTTGCCCATGAAACCCAATGGCCCATTATGCATGATTTTCCAAGGATATAATAGAGAAATACTTGTTACTTTAAGTATATCTTATATATAATACACACCAAAGAATGTGATAGAAAATGAATTAATGTGAACATGACTTCTCAGTAATCAATAACAGATAATATTTTGGGGTTGTATGTTTTATTCAGTAGTTTCTAGAACAGGCATGAATTAATCCTTTAATACTAAAAAAATGTTCATTAGGAAGGAATATATAGTGATGTCTCTTAAAAGAAGAAACTTATAATCTGTCTTCTACCTTTCTATTTCTATATATTCATATACATATGCACATTTTTATGTACATCTAATTTATTTATTTTTATTTTTTAAATTAATATTTTTTAAAAAATAGTCTTTTCTCATTTTACATACCAATCCCAGTTCTCCTTCCCACTCCTCCTCCTACTTCCTCCATCTTCCCCCTATACCACCACTCCTCAGAGAGGGTAAGGCTTCCATGGGGAGTCAAAAAAGTCTAGCACATCAGTTGAGGCAGGACCAAGGCTCTTCCCACTATATCTAGGCTGAAGAAGGTATCATTCCAAAGATAATGGGTTCCAACAAGTCAGTACAATCAGTAGGGATAAATACTTGTCCCACTGCCAGTGACCCCACAGACTGCCCCAGCCATACAACTGTCACCCACAATCAGAGGGCCTTGTTTGGTCCTATGCTAGTTCCTCCATTGTCAGTCTGTGGTCTGTGAGCTCCCATTAGCTCAGGTAAGCTGTTTCAGTGGATATCCCCATCATGGTCTTGATGCCTTTGCTCATATTATTGCTCCTCCTTCTGTTCGACTGAACTTTGGGAGCTCAGCCCAGTACTTCACTGTGGATCTCTGCATCTGCTTTCATCAGTTGCTGGATGAAGTTTCTATGATGACAATTAAGGTAGTCATTAATTTTATTACAGGGGAAGGACAGTTCAGGCATCCTCTCCACTACTGCTTAGCTGGGGTCATCCTTGTGTATTCCTGGGAATTTCCATAGCGTCAGGTTTCTTCCTAGCCTCATAATGACTCCCTTAATCAAGATATCTCTTTCCTTGTTCTCCCTCTCTGTCCTTCCCCCACCTCAACCATCCCATTACCTTATATTCTCCTCCTCCCTTCTCTTCTTCATACCTTCTCCTCTTCTGTCTTCCCTTCTTTCCCAACTCCCACACTCCCAGTTTTCTCAGGTAATGCTCTAAACAATCCCACACTAGTTGGATTCAATGGGGTATTTATTTTAGGGGAAAAACTTACAGAACACTGACAGCCAGAAAAGGAGTCTAGTCACTGGAGCAAGAGCCGGAAGCATGAGAGCGAGCAGAGAGCTGCTGCTCTTTTTAAGGAGAAATAGACTAGGCCCAGTGGGCTGGTATCTCAGCGGCTAATGGCTGAAAGAGCAAAAGGCGCTCCCACAGCACTCAGGAAATCTTATCTATTTCCTCCTCCTAGTGGTATCCTTATATGTTTCTCTTAGGGTTCTCCTTGTTGCCTAGCTTCTCTGGGGTCATGAACTATAAATTGATTATCCTTCACTTTACATCTAGTATCCATTATAAGTGAGTACATAGCATGATCCTCTTTCTGGGTCTGGGTTACCCCACTCAGGATGTTTTTTTTCTAGTTTCATCCATTGGCACTCAAATTTCAAGATGTCATTTTTTTTTCCACTCAGTAGTACTCCATTGTGTAAACGTACCACATTTTCTTTATCCATTCTTCAGATGAGGGGCATGTAGGTTGTTTCCAGGTTCTGGCTATTACAAATGATGCTATGAACACAGCAGAGCAAATGCCCTTTTGGTATGATTGAGTATCCTTTGGGTATATGCCAAAGAGTAGTATTGTTGGGCCTTGAGTTAGGTTGATTCCCAATTTCCTGAGAAGTCACCATTCTTATTTCCAAAGTGACTGTACAAGTTTTCACTCTCATCAGCAGTTGGAGGAGTGGTTCCCTTTCTCTATATTATTGGTGTTTTTGATCTTAGCCATTCTGACTGGTGTAAGATGGTATCTCAGAGTTATTTTGATTTGCATTTCCCTGATGACTAAGTGATGTGGGAGTGTCATATATCAATCTGTTGATTTCATTGGTTAAGCAATAAAGAAACTGCTAGGCCCATTTGATAGGCCCACCCTTAGGTGGGTGGAGTAAACAGAACGGAAGGCTGGGAGAAAGAAGCTGAGTCAGAGAGTCACCATGATTTTCTCACTCCAGAGAGACGCAGGTTAAGATCATTCCTGGTAAGCCAGCTCTTGGGCTACATAGATTATAAGAAATGGGCTAGTCCAGGTGCGAGAGTTAGCTGAGAAAAGGCTAGATATAATGGGCCAAGCGGTGTTTAAAAGAATACAGTTTCCGTGTAATTATTTCGGGGCATAAGCTAAGCTAGCCAAGCAGGCGGCCCGGGTGCTGGGAACGCAGCCCCGCAGCTCATATTACTACAACTAAGGATGTTGAGCAGTTCCTGAAGTGTCTTTCTGCCATTTGAGAGTCTTCTGCTGAGAATTCTCCATTTAGACCTATACCCCATTTTAAAAATTGGATTATTTGTTCTTTTGACGTCTAGTTTCTTGAGTTATTTATGCACTTTTGAGATCAGTCCTCTGTCTGATGTGAGGTTTGTGAAGATATTTTCTCATTCTCTAGGCTGCTCTTTTGTCTTGATGACTGTGCTCTCTGTTTTACAGAAGCTTCTCAGTTTTAGAAGGTCCTATTTATTATTTCTTGCATTCAGTGTCTGTGCTACTGGTATTATGTTTAGGAAGTGGTCTCCTGTGCCCATGCATTCAAGGCTATTTCCCACTTTCTCTTCTGTAAAGTTTCGTGTGGCTGGATTTATATTGAGGTCTTTGATCCATCTGGACTTGAGTTTTGTGCATGGGGATAGATATGAATCTATTTGCGTTTTCTACATGTTGACATTCAGTTATGCCAGTACTATTTATTGAACATACTTTCTTACAGTGTATAATTTAGCTTCTTTGTAAAAAATCAGGTGTTCATAGGTGTGTGGATTAATATCCAGTCTTTGATTCAATTCCATTGGTTTTCCTGTCTGTTTTTCTGCCAATACCAAGCTGTTTTCATTACTGTAGCTCTATAACAGAGCTTGATGCCAGGGTTGGTGATATCTCCAGAAGTTCCTGTATGGTACAGGATTGTTTTGGCTTTTCTGGTTTTTTTTCCTCATATGAAGTTGAGAATTGTTCTATCAAGATCTGTGAAGAATTGTGTTGTGATTATGATGGGTACTTTTTTTAAAGGAGTATTTGTTTATTTATTTATTAAAGATTTCTGCCTCCTCCCCACCACTGCCTCCCATTTCCCTCTCCCTCCCCCAATCAAGTCCCCCTCCCTCATCAGCCCAAAGAGCAATCATGGTTCCCTGTCCTGTGGGAAGTCCAAGGACCACCCACTTCCATCCAGGTTTAGTAAGGTGAGCATCCAAACTGCCTAGGCTCCCACAAAGCCAGTACGTGCAGTTGGATCAAAAACCCATTGCCATTGTTCTTGAGTTCTCAGTAGTCCTCATTGTCCACTATGCTCAGCAAGTCTGGTTTTATCCCAGGCTTTTTCAAACCCAGGCCAGCTGGCCTTGGTGAGTTCCCGATAGAACATCCCCATTGTCTCAGTGTGTGGGTGCACCCCTCGTGGTCCTGAGTTCCTTGCTCGTGCTCTCTCTCCTTCTGCTCCTGATTTGGACCTTGAGATTTCTGTCCGGTGCTCTAATGTGGGTCTCTGTCTCCTTTCATCGCCTGATGAAGGTTAATATTCAGGAGGATGCCTATATGTTTTTTTGGGGGTTTACCTTCTTATTTAGCTTCTCTAGGATCACGAATTATAGGCTCAATGTCTTTTATTTATGGCTAGAAACCAAATATCAGTGAGTACATCCCATGTTCCTCTTTTTGGGTCTGGCTTACCTCACTCAGGATAGTGTTTTCTATCTCCGTCCATTTGAATGCAAAATTCAAGAAGTCATTGTTTTTTACTGCTGAGTAGTACTCTAATATGTATGTATTTCATACTTTCTTCATCCATTCTTCCATTGAAGGGCATCTAGGTTGTTTCCAGGTTCTGGCTATTACAAATAATGCTTCTATGAACATAGTTGAGTATATACTATTGTTGTATGATAGGGCCTCTCTTGGGTATATTCCCAAGAGTGGTATTGCTGGATCCAGGGGTAGGTTGATCCCGAATTTCCTGAGAAACCGCCACACTGCTTTCCAAAGTGGTTGCACAAGATTGCATTCCCACCAGCAATGGATGAGTGTATATGATGGGTACTTAATTGCATCTGTAGATTGCTTTTGGTAGGATTTCCATTTTTGCTGTTGATCCTACCTATTCAAGAGCATGGGAGATCTTTCCATTTTCTGGTATCTTCTTCAATTTCTTTTTTTTCAAAAATTAAAGTTCTTGTTGAACAGGTCTTTCACTTCTTTGGTTAGTGTTTCCCCAATATATTTTATGTAATTTGTGGCTCTTGCAAAAGATGATGTTTCTCTGATTTCTCTCTTAGCGTCTTTATCTCTTTTGATTGACTTTAGTTTGATGTCTGTTTTGTTAGATATTAGGATACCTACACCAGCTTGTTTCTTAGGTCCATTTGATTAGAAATTCTTTCCCCAACCTTTTACTCTGAGGTGATGTCTGTCTTTGAGGTTGATGTCTGTTTCCAGCAGAAGGCTGGATCCTGCTTTTTTATCCATTCTGTTTTCCTGTTTGTTTTTATAGGTGAATCAAGTCCATTGATATTAAGAGATATTAATGACCAGAGATTGTTAGTTCTTATTATTTTTTGTGGTAGTGTTTGTTTCCTTTTTTGGCATTTGCTGGTGTGAGGTTATCTGTTGTCTGTGTTTTCTTGGGTGCAGGTAACTTCCTTGGGTTGAAGTTTTCCTTCTAGTACTCTTGTAATCCTGGGTTTGTGGTTAGGTATTGTTTAAATTTGGTTTTGTCATAGAATATCTTATTTTCTCCCTCGATGGTGACTGAAAGCTTTGCTGGTTATAGTAGCCTGGGTTTCCATCCGTGGTCTCTTAGTGTCTGTAGCACACCTGTCCAAGACCTTCTGGCTTTTATGGTTTCCATTGAGAAGGCAAGTGTAATTCTGATATGTCTGCCCTTATATGTTACTTGGCTTTTTTCCTTTGTAGCTCTTAATATTCTTTCTTTATTCTGTATGTTTAATGTTTTGATTATTATATGGTGAGGTGATTATTTTTGGTTCAGTTTATTTGATGTTTTTTAGCCTTCTTGTACTTTCATAGGCATGTCCTTCTTCAGGTTGGAAAAGTTTTCTTCTATGGTTTTGTTGAATATATTTTTGTGCCTTTGAGCTGGACTTCTTCTATCCTTATTACTCTTAAGTTTTGTCTTTTCATGGCTTCCTAGATTTCCTGGATGTTTTGTGTTAAGAATTTGTTGGCTTTAACATTTTCTTTGACAAATGAATCTATTTCCTCTATCATGTCTTCAATGCCTGAGATTCTCTTTCCCATCTCTTCTATTCTGTTAACTATGCTTGCTTCTGTAGTTTCTGATCATTTACTCAGATTTTCCATTTCCAGAATTTCCTCAATTTATGTTTTCTTTATTCCCTCTATTTCAGTTTTTGTATCTTGAATTGTTTGCTTCACCTGATTGATTGCTTTTCTAGGTTTTCTCGCGTTTCTTTAAGAGATTTATTGATTTCTTTCTATTTTTTGTTTTCTTTTTCCTCCATTTCTTTAAGGAATTTTTCATTTCTTCTTTAAGAGTCTCTATCATCTTCATAATGTTATATTTAAAGTCATTTTCTTCTGCTTCTTCTGGGTTAGGATGTTCAGGTTTTTGTTGCATGACCACTGGGTTCTGGTTTGCCAAGTTGGTTTTCAGGTTGAATATATTCTTGCATTGGTGACTACCAATATCTCCCTCTATTTGGTGTATGTCTTTGCCTTTTGATTCAATTCTTGCAGTTGGTGTCTCTGTCTCAGGGATCCTCCCTTGGATCAATTATTACAGTTGGTGTCTGTGTCTTAGGGATCTGCTCTTGCTCTGCTCAGTGCACTTGCTGTCTGTATCTCAGGGAGCTGCTGAGGTCTCTGGGGATGGTTGATTTTGGGGGTGGAGTGGAGCTTGTGTATTACAGGGTTTGATCAATGAGGTCAGTTGGAGCAGCCTAGCTGTAGGAGGCTTGCTTGCTGCCTGGCTAGTGAAGCTGAGGCAGGTGTGGGAGGGGCCTAGGGTTTTGCCCATGTAGACTAGGGCTTAGAGACTGGTCTGTCAAACTGGGGAGCTGGTCACTCACCTTTTGGTATGCTCTACGCAGTCACAGTATGTGCCAGTACATGCAATTTAAAGCAACTTATAGCATAGGACAAATTTCTGTATTTATTTATTTACATATTTGAGACATGGTCTCATGTACTCCAGGTTGACCTTAAGTTTTCTGTGTAGCAGAGGATTAATCTGAATGCACGTTCTCCTTTCCTCTCCCTTCCAAGTGTTAGAATTGCAGGTAAGTACTACCATGCCTGGTTTATATAGTTTTGGAGATTGAACCCAAGATTTCATGTGAGCTAGACAAGCCCTTTACCAACTACTACACCCCAGAACTCCTGCAGTCTATGATGTTTATGAGCTCAAGGCTCTACATGTTAATTTTGCACCAGGGTCCCTGAGATGAAGAAGTTGGAGCCAAGCAGGTGAAGCACATCTTTAATCTCTGCACTCAGGAGGCAGAGGCAGGAGGATCTCTGTGAGTTTGAGGTCAGCCTAGTCTCAAAAAGTCAAAAATAAAACAAAAACCAAAACGAAGTTGGGCTTCTTGGAGAGTTTGTCTTGTGTACAAAGAGCATATGAAATTTGAGGAGACAACGGGGTGTTGGTGCTTCTTGAGTTCCTGAGCCTTCTTGTATATGACTATTTTGACTTGAATCTAGCAGCGTAGTCTGCTCCCTTGATTTGCAGATCCATGCTTTCCCTGGTTCCCTGTCAATGGCCTAGAATTTCTATGTGGAATTATTATTTTTTGCCTGCTCAACTTTGATTTCTGTTTTTAAAACAAATCAGTTGGAAAACTTGCTTACCTGTGGGCTAGACAAACTGCTTTGCTAATTTATATCAGAAAATTTCCTAGTGATGGCTGTTGCCTCAGCAGCTATGCATATCCTATTTATTAAACAATTTTAAAGGAAAAGAAAAACTGCTCTGTTTTGCTCCCAAGGTTGGTTAATTGGCTCATGCTGTTATCAGGGCTGAACTGTGAATTATAACTCCCCTCCTGATGGGATGATATTAATTTTTCTGCAGCCATAGAAACATTTAGCCTAACAGTATGATTTTAAAACCAGAGAGCACTGCTTGGCCAAATTACCATAATAGAACACACAAGCCTGTTTGGTTGTAAAGTCATATTATTTATGATGGTCCAGAAAGCACTTGATAAGCCGGGCGGTGGTGGTGCACGCCTTTAATCCCAGCACTTGGGAGGCAGAGGCAGGCAGATCTCTGTGAGTTTGAGACCAGCCTGGGCTACAAGAGCTAGTTCCAGGACAGGCTCCAAAACCACAGAGAAACCCTGTCTCGAAAAACCAAAAAAAAAAAAAAACCCAAAAATCCAAAACAGAAAGCATTTGATAAAATTGTTCTGTGGTGGAGGGGGTGTTCAGTCTCAAGCAAAGATTTCTCCCTTTGCTTCATTTCACCAGTAGAAATTGTGAAAGCAAGATTTTGAGTGAGCTATTCTGCTTTCATTTTTGTCCTATAAAGACCTGGTAATACGTCTATTGGTTGTCCAGTAATGTTGGGCAAAGTCATACTTGAAATTAATTCATGGTTTCAATGACAAGAATTCAGAGTGGAGTGGGATAGACAGGAGAAAGGACAGCAAAGGGCAGTGAGGCAAGGGGGAAAGTTTCTTGGATGTTGGAGTGGGATGAAAATATTTCTAACATGGGAAGGACATGAGTTTTGGGAGTCCATGAAGTGGACTTAATTGGATCGTCTTTACTAATATGTTACTATCCTAACCCACATACCCTGTGAATGTGATATTTGGAAATAGAGTTTTTACAGACACAGACAAGTTCAGATGAAGCCATAATAGATTAACATGAATCCTACCCCAAAGACCAATATCCTTATGAGATGAAAGAAATTTAGACAAGACACAAGAGAGAGCCATGTAATGATGTAGACAGAGACTGGATTGATGCACAGACAAGTAAAGTAATGGTAAAAATTGCTGGCAACCATTGAAAGCTAGAAATTATGATAGATATTCTCCCTGGTGTGGGAGAATGGTCTGTATTCTGTCAATTATATTTTAAATAAACGCTGATTGGCCAGTAGCCAGGCAGGAAGTATATGCGGGACAACCAGACAGGAAGTAGAGGCGGGCCAATGAGAACAGGAGAATTCTGGGGAGAATAAATCCCATTCCTCTGCAGTCCTGGCCCAGCCACAGAAAAAAGCAAGATGTGACAGCCTCGCTGAAAAAGGCACTGAGCCACGTGGCTAACATAGACAAGAATAATGGGCTAATATAAGTTAGAAGAGTTAATAAGAAGCCTGAACCAATGGGCCAATCAGTTTTATAACTAATGTGAACCTCTGTGTGATTTCTTTGGGACTTAATGATTGTGGCAACTGGGCAGGACAGAAACTCAGACAACATTCTTCCAGAGACTTTTAAGGGCATGTGTGTACTCACCTACACTAAATAAATAAAAACAATTAAAATGTAAAAAAACATATGATCCATTTACATATATACATATATATGATGTACTTTGATCCACTTACACACAGTGTATTATCATATATACATACACACATACACACACACACACACACACATATATATATATATCCAACCCATTCTATCTTTTATACTGTATTCAAGAAAGAATATCTAATTGTATATGCAGCTTTGAAAGATTTCTGTTGAACTTATGGTGTCATAAACACTTTTAATATCATGGAATATTCTTTGAAATGCCATTTATACACCCTGAAAGTATCATTTGTATTTAATGTTTCTCATCCATCTGGATGGATATTGCATAATTTGTTTGACTACTTCTATGGCGGTAGACATTTAGGTTAAGTAGATGTAATTTTTCTTTAAAAATATTGTTGCTATTTTAAATTTAATTTTACTAATTTTATGTGTCTGAGTGTTTTGCTGCATGTATGTTTGCCTGTGCACCACAAGTGTGTAGTGTCTTAAGAGACCAGAAGAGTGCATCGGATCCCTTGGAACTGGAATTACAGAGAGTTGTGCGTCATTATGTAGGAGCTGGGAATCAAAGCTGGATCCTCTGAAAGAGCTGCCAGAGTTCTTAATCACTGAGCCTTCTCTCCTGGCCCACTTTAGTCTTTCTTAAAATCGGTTTCAGCCGGTTCCCAATTTTTCCTTCTTACGTTAGATTCCAAAATGTGGTTTGATATTAGAAATAACATTACTCTCTTTCAAACTAACAGAAAAGACTTTTCAATAAGCAGTATTTTGAATATTTGCCACAATTAGTTTAAGACTTGATAAGAAGTCCCCTGGGTATTCTGGGAAAAATTACATACTGCAGTTGCATATGACTGTGTGCAGGTCAACACTTAGACCAGGATGGTTTGACAGGCTAGAACCTTGGTCATGATGAATGGGATCTATATCATGCCTAAAATTCTATACATTTTTTTGGCCCTGTAATGAAATGATATGACTTCAAGATAGGTGAGGGAATCCTGGCAGAGAGAAGGCACTCCCTGGCACATATCTAGACTAGCCCATCTGCTGAAATTATCATGTCTATGCATGGAGGAACAAACGGAAGCGGAGTACAAGATCTGTATAAAACAGCAACTTCTAACTTGTAATAAGGTTCACTCACAGTATTTCATGGTATAAAATAGCTAAGATTATATCAGATAGCAAGGGCAGGGGGCAGCATTTTGTTGAAGGGCAGATGATTAATGATAAAATACATAGGATTCACTATTGATCTTGATACACATGGCTTTAGATATAAAATTTTGCAGCAGGCATTTGGATTCAGATGTATTGTAATCCCTATCATGGGTAAACCTTGCAAACGGAGATCTGAATATAATTTGCACAGTGTTGTTTTCTTTCCCATATTTTATGGATAACTTATCACAAGGGCACGTAATCATTCATTTAGGACAACTTGAAAATGTAAATGTACCAAAATGCCTGTGATAGCTGAAAAGATCCTTTAGGATAAGTTTGACAGCATTACTGAAAATAATACCAGTGATTTCCATTTATCTCCATTTATTTGGTACTCTACAGAATAACTTTACAGTCTTTTGGTATAATGGACTGATGAGTGATTTCTTTGTTTCTCTAGCGTCTCTGGGAAGATCATCTAAGCACCTGTTCTTACATGCCCACATAGTGGAAATCTGAGAGAAAACTAGAGCATCCCGCTGGTCATTGATGTTCCTATAAACCGTATGTCTCATGTTTATAATATATCTCTAAGGAGAGTTTTCATTGATATTTAGAGGTAAAATTTCCAAACACATCTCTCATCTATTTTTTTTCCCACCAACTTCTTTGGAGTTGAAAACTCAGGTTTTACTGTGATATTTTTATCTGCTGCATTTATTTGTACCTGCAAAAGTGTCTGTGTGTATGCATGTATGTGAGTGTGTGTGTGTGTGTGAAAGAGAGAGTGTGTATGTGTGTGTGTGTGTGTAGTCTGTGCTCTTGTGGGAGACTGCATTATCCTTTCACTATGTGGGGCCCAGGGATTGAATTCAGGGCCATCAGACTTGGTAGAAAGCACCCTTACCCATGGAGCCATGTCACTGGCTGAAAGATTCCTTTCTCTGTTACAAATACTCAGCTAGGTCTATGAGTTCCCGATCTGCATTGCTTGGTTCTTTCCTGTCACCTTTTGAGATTACTGAGTAGGCTTTGACTTTGTTCTCCCAAGATGAATCTGTCCCATGAACATCAATTAACTACAGAACGGTTCCTTCTCTTTTTCTAATCAATCTTGACTGACCCAGTCAAGCTCTCTTCTATTTTTAGGTATTGTTGGTCATGAAACAGGATTTCTAACTGTTCACTTTCATTTAATTATGTCGGGTTTTTTTTTTTAAAGAAGATGAGCAGGTCATAGGTCTACATGTTTTATTACTCCTCAGACAACACTGAAATATCATCTGTATATCACCTATTGCCCTACCTTCCCTCGGTTTGACAGACAAAATAAAACACCAGCAATGGAGAAGCATCTGTTTTAAATGCATATAACAGATGGCGTGATTTGAACTCACAACAGAAAAGAACTGAAACCCAAACTTACTCTGAGAGGTAGCAGTTGTTTAACTGACGTTCTGCACACTCCAAGGGGACAAATTGCTTCCCAAACGATATGCCTTAAATTGAAATGCTCTAACATCCTATCACCTCTGCTTCTGTTATTCTTTTCCATAGTGAACTTTGAGTTTTTGTTCTTCAGTCTTCAGCTATAGTCTTCCTCCGTTTGAACCTGACTAATAATTGGCAATGGGATTGACACTGTGTAAAGCAACTTAAAGAGATATAGGTCCTACCTCTATGCTTTGCATTCGAAACTTAGCACTCCACAGTGCTATCCCAGTTGAAGGAATATAAGTGCACATGAAACAATGTCATAAACATGTTTTACCAGCTGTTCCTCCTGCTTCTGCTTTCTGTTTTTTGAAATTTCAGTGAAATATAACTACATACTCTAAAATTCTCCATTCTTATGTGTACAATTTAATGAGTTTTCACTATATATATATATATATATATATATATATATATATATATATATATATGCTCTTGTAGCTGGCACTCCAATGTATTAGATTTCTGTAATTTCAGAAAGTTTGTTTCATCTTTATCCAGTCATTTTTTTTCACCAGACACTTTACTGCCCTGGTTTTCATCACTGTAGATGAATTTTGTCTGCTGTAGCACATTATATACATGGATCCCCCTGTGCCCGATATTTTCCCACTCAATACAATGATACACTTCCCTAGCTCACTCCTGTCTATTGCTTGGTAGAATTTCATTACACATGTATACCACAATTTGTTTTCCATTTTTATATTGATGGACACCTAGTATATTTGTAGTTTTTAGCTACTTTTATAAAGCTGCAACAAAAATTTTCTACTCGAATGTATTTCACGACATCTGCTTGAATTTCTCATATTTTCAGTTCCAGGGAAGGAAAGAAATGGATCACAATTAGTTTTATGTTCAATTTTATTAAGAAAACTCCACATGATTTATCATTTTAGATTCCCATCAAAAAATGAAAGATCCCATTTCTCTGAATTCTTGCCATTGATATAGTTACCTTTAAAAGTATTACTTTGTATTAAAATTTAGCCATTTTACTGAGTACATGATAGTTTTCATTTTTATTTCTATGATATGTGACCATCTTTTCATACATTTATTGATTATTAGTATATGTTCCATTTGTTGTGTTTGTTCAAGGTTTTTTACTCATTTTTTGTGGAGTTGTCTTTTTAAAAATTTGATTCGTAGGAGTTATTTACACATTCTGGATACAACTTAGCTATTTCTGTTTTCATTCCAAGTCTGAGCATGAAAGCTCATTTTCTTTTCTTGTCAAAACACCAATTGAAGCAAACAACACAATATGTTGCTACTTCACCCAAAAGCAGTGTTTTCACTCTGCCCCTTCTTGATGGCTCAGTGGGTCACTTGCAGAATGCTCATTTTGTTCCTTTTTTATTTATTTTTATTGAGCTCTACATTTTTCTCTGCTTCCCTCCCTATCTCTCCTCTCTCTTTCAACCCTTTCCCAAGTTCCCCATGCTCCCAATTTACTCAAGAGATCTTGTTTATTTCTACTTCCCATGTAGATTAGATCTATGTATGTCTCTCTTAGGGTCCTCATTGTTGTCTCGGTTCTCTGGGATTGTGATTTGTAGGCTGATTTTCTTTGCTTTATGTTTAAAAACTACTTATGAGTGAGTACATGTGATAATTGTCTTTCTGTGTCTGGGTTACCTCACTCAAAATAATGTTTTCTAGCTCCATCCATTTGACTACAAATTCCAAGATGTTATTTTTTTCTTCTATGTAGTACTCCATTATGTAAATGTACCACATTTTCCTTATTCATTCTTTGGTCAGGGGGGTTTAGATTGCTTTCAGGTTCTGGCTATGACAAACAATGATGCTATGAACACATGTCCTTGTAGCACGATTGAACATCCTTTGGATATATACCCAAAAGTGGTATTACTGGGTCTTGAGGAAGGTTGTTTCCTAATATTCTGAGAAATTTCCATACAGATATCCACAGGGGCTCTACCATCTTGCACTCCACCAATAATGCAGGAGTGTTCCCTTTACCCCACAACCTCTCCAACATAAGTTATCATCAGTGTTTATGACCTTGGCCATTCTTACAGCTGTAAGATGGAATCTCAGAGTTGTTTCAATTTGCATTTCTCTGAAGACTAAGGATGTTGAGCATTTTCTTTAGTGTCTTTCAGCCATTTTAGATTCCTCTGTTGAGAGTTCTCTGTTTAGGTCTATATTCCATTTTTTATTGGATTATTTGTTCTTTTAATGACCAATTTTTTGAGTTCTTTGTACATTTTGGAGATAAGACCTCTGTCTAATGTGGGGTTGGTGAAGATTTTTTTCCCCAACTGTCATTTTGTCTTGTTGACCATGTCCTTTATCATGAAGAAATGTTGTATTTATAGAAAGTTTTTTCAGCATCTAATGAGCTGATCATGTCGTTTTTATTTTTGAGTTTGTTTATATGGTGGTTTACATTGACAGATTTGCATATATTGAACCATCCCTGAATCTCTGGAATAAAGCTTACTTGATCATGATGGATGATGGTTCTGATGTGTTCTTGGATTTGATTTGCCAGTATTTTATTTAGTATTTTTTTTTCGGATTTTCGAGACAGGGTTTCTCCGTAGCTTTTGGTTCCTGTCCTGGAACTAGCTCTTGTAGACCAGGTGGCCTCGAACTCACAGAGATCTGCCTGCCTCTGCCTCCCAAGTGCTGGGATTAAAGGCGTGCACCACCACCGCCCGGCCCAGTCTTTATTTAGTATTTTTGTATCAATGTTCATAAGTGAGATTGATATCTTTCTTAGTAATGTTCTTATGTAGTCTGTTTATCAGAGTAATTGTACCCTCATAAAAAGAGTTTAGCAATGTTCCTTCTTTTTCTATTGTGTGGAACAATTTGAGGAGTATTGGTATTATTTCATCTTTGAAAGTCTTGAAGAATTCTGAGCTGAAACTATCTGGTCCTGGGTTTATGTTTTGGTTGTGAGACTTTTGATGTCTGTTTCTATTTCTTCAACAGTTATAGGTCTGTTTAATTTGCTTATCTGGTTTTGATTTAATTTTGGTAAGTGATATTTATCCATAAAGTTGTCTATTTCCTTTAAGTTTTCCAATTTTGTGGAGTACAGGCTTTTGAAATATGACCTGATGATTCTCTGTATTTCCTCCGTGTCTGTTGTTATGTCCCCCTTTTCATTTCTGATTTTGTTAGTTTGGGTATTCTCTCTCTGCCTTTTGAGTAGTTTGGATAAAGGGTTGTCGATTTTGTTGATTTCCTGGAAGAACCAACTCTTTTGTCTCATTGATTCTTTGTTTTATTTTGTTGATTTCAGCTCTCACTTTATTTCCTGCCATCTAGTTCTCTTGAGTGAGTTTGCTTATTTTTGTTCTAAAGTTTTCAACTGTTCTGTTAATTCACTAGTGTGGGATTTTTCTAGTTTCTTTATGTAGACATTTAGTGTTATGAACTTCCTCTTAACACTGCTTTCATTGTGTCCCATAAATTTGGGTATATTGTATAGTCAGTTTCATTGAATTTTAGGAAGTCTTTAATATTTCAATTTATTTCTTCCTTGACCCATTGATGCTTCAGGTGAGCATTGTTTAATTTCCATGTGTTTGTGGGCTTTCTGGAATTAGTACTGCTGTTGAATTCTAGTTTTAAGACATGGTAATCTGATAAGATACATGGGGTTATTCCAATTTTTTTTGTATCTGTTGAGGTTTGTTTTGCTACTGAGCATGTGGTTATTAGTTGAGAAGGCTCCATGAGGTGCTTTTCTGTTTGGATGGAATATTCTATAGATGTCCATTTGAGTCATAGCATATGTTAGTTCTCTTATTTCTCTGTTCATTTTTTGTCTGACTGACCTGACAGTGAGAGGGAAGTGTTGAAGTCTCCCACTTTTAGTGTGTGGGGTTTAATGTATGATTTAAGCTTTAGAAGTGTTTCTTTTACATATGAGGGTGCCCTTATATTTAGGGCATAGATGTTCAGTATTGAGATTTTTCTCTTGGTGGATTTTTCCTGTGACTAATATGAAATGTCCTTCTTTGTCTCTTTTGATTGATTTTAGTTTGAAGTCTATTTTGTTAGATATAGGATAGCTACACCAGCTTGTTTCTTAGGTTCACTTGATTGGAATTTTTTTTCCCAACCCTTTACTCTGAGGCAATGTTTGTCTTTGAGGTTGAGGTGTGTTTCTTTTGTGCAGAAGAAGGATGGATTCTGTTTTCATATCCAATCTGTTAGCCTGTGAAGGCGTAAGTCACAAACAATGCCACACCAATTTGTGATTATGATTATTAGGGTGGTATTTATTTAAAGGGGAAAAAACTTACAGATCACTGTCCCAGGCAACAGCCCTCTACGCAACCAGGAAAGGAGTCTAGTCACGGGCGGAGCAGGAAGTGAAGAGAGAGAGGAGAGGGAAGTGGCTGCTTTTTTTAAAGGGAGAGAGACCACGCTCCAATGGGCTGGTATCTCAGCGGCTATTGGCTGGAGGAGTGGGAGGACCTCCGGCAACAAGCCTGTGCCGTTTTATAGGTGAGTTGAGTCCACTTACATTAAGGGATATTAATGACCAGTGATTGTTATCTCCTGTTAATTTAGTTTTCATTGTTGGTGACGTTAAATTGTATGTTTTCCCCTTTTTGGGGGTTTACTGCTGTGCAGTCATCAATTGTCTGTGTTTTTTGTTGATGTAGCCAACTTTCTTCTGTTGGAGTTTTCCTTCTAGTTTTTTGTGTAGGGCTGAGTATGTGGCTACATATTGGTTTAATCTGGTTTTGTCATGGAATATCTTGTTTTGTCCTTCTATGGTGATTGAAAGTTTTGCTGGGTATAGTAGTCTGGGCTGGTACCTGTGGTCTCTTAATGTCTGCATAACTTCTGGCTTTCATTGTCTCCAATGAGAAGTCAGGTGTTATTCTGATAGGTCTGCCTTTATATGTTACTTGGCCTTTTTCCTTTGCAGCTCTTAATATTCTTTCTTTATTCTGTATGTTTAGTGTTTTGATTATTATGTGGCGAGGGGACTTTTTTTATCCAGTCCGTTTGGTATTCTGTATGCTTCTTGTATCTTGATAGGCATATCTTTCTTTAGGTTGGGAAAGTTTTCTATGACTTTGTTAAGTATATTTTCTGTGCTTTTGAGTTGAACTTCTTCTTCTTTTTCCAAACCTATTAGTCTTAGGTTTGATCTTTTCTTGGTGTCCCATACTTCCTCAATATTTTGGGTTAAGCTTTTGTTAGATATAATGTTTTCTTTGACAAATGAGCCTATTTCCTCTATTGTATCCTCAGCACTTGAGAGTCTCTCTTCCATCTCTTGTATTCTGCTGTTTATGCTTGCATTTGTGGTTCCTGATAGTTTTCTCATGATTTCTGCTTCTATAATTCCCTCAGCTTGTGTTTTCTTTATTGTCTCTATTTCAGTCTTTAAGTCTTGAATAGTTTCTTTCAGATGTTTGGTTGATTTTTCTTGGTTTTTTAAAAGGGGGATTTGCTGATGTCTTCTAATTTTTTGTATTTTTCTCCATTTCTTTGAGGGAATTTCTCATTTCATCTAAGAGCCTCAAACATTCTTCTGATGTTATCTTTTAGGTCATTTTCTTCTGCTTCATCTGTATCCAGTTGTTCAAGTCTTGCTGTTGTAGGGTCGTTAGATTTTACTGTTGTTGTGTTTTCTTTGTGGTGTTGCATGTGTTCTTACCTTATCTACTCATCTTTTCTTCTAATTGACGTGGTTGGGGCTGTCTGTGACTCTGCTGATTAATCTTCTGGGTTCTAGTGGATCCAAGGTTCAGATTGTTGCTTCTCATGGTATGTTAGTGCCAGGGTTCTAGTTACCCGTTGGTCACTTTATGTTCCTGGACGTCTTTCAGTGCTCCAGTTTGCTCTGCTCCCCATGGAGTTTGCTGTTTCAGGCCTGCTCTGGCCTACGTTGCTGGCTAAATGTCCTTGGTCTGGGTCTGCTCCTGTGGAGGTCTCTGGCTTGGGGTTGGTTTTGCAAAGGTCTCTGGTTTTGATCTACTTTCTCAGAGGTCCCAGACTCAGGTGTGCCCTGATCCTCACAGGACTTGACTCAGGCCTACTCCCTCAGAAATCCTGGATTCATGCCAGGACCAGCAGAGGTTTCTGGTTCCTGCCTACTCCCTCAGAGGTCCCAGACTCATGCCAGGACCAACAGAGGTCCCAGAGTCATGCCCAGACCCACAGAGGTTCTTGTTCAGGCCTAGGTTCTCAGAGGTCCCAGACTCATGCCCAGACATGCAGTCGTCCTGGCTCAGGTCTACTCCCTTGAAGGTCCCAGATTCATGCCCAGACCCACAGCAGTCTCTGGATCTGGCCCATTCACTCAGCGGTTGCTCTCCTGTGCTGCTCCTATGGATTTTTCTGTCTCAGGTCTGTTCCAGCCAATGTTGCTGGCTCAGTCCTATCTCTGCAAATGTCCCTGGTCTGGATCCACTCCAGCTAGGTGAATATTCATGGCCTAGGTGAATTTCATTTTTATTGGTCTATCTTTTATTTTTATTTCTTGTGTGTTTATGTATCAACAAGAAGTTTTAATTAATAACATTTAGGGATTATATGTCTTTAAGAGGTAGGCACATGCCTGAGCTCTCTTTTCTTGTAAATCTTTGAAGATTCATTAATTAAATGGGTAAGAGAATACTACCTGATGTTGGCTGGGCTTTTGTGTTTAGCATCAAATCAACAGGTTTATGTTGAAGCTGGCTTCATACCTTCAGGCCAAAATAATGAAGTGAGCCAAGAGCTTGGTCCTCGTCATATCAGCCAGCACAGCTCTTGGAGGGTGTGAGCTACAGTGAAATAGTTTACCTTTTCTAAGAGTTTTGTTGTTAAGCTTTTATATCCAATGCCGCCATTCATACAGAAATAATATTCTGTATGGTTCAATATTTATATTTATTTATTTATTTATTTATTTATTTAATATTTCTGTCTCTTCCCCGCCACCGCCTCCCATTTCCCTCCCCCTCCCCCAATTAAATCCCCCTCCCTCATCAGCCCAAAGAGCAATCAGGGGTCCCTGCCCTGTGGGAAGTCCAAGGACCACCCACCTCCATCCAGGTCTAGTAAGGTGAGCATCCAAACTGCCTAGGCTCCCACAAAGCCAGTACATGCAGTAGGATAAAAAACCCATTGCCATTGTTCTTGAGTTCTCAGTAGTCCTCATTGTCCACTATGTTCAGTGAGTCCGGTTTTATCCCAGGCTTTTTCAGACCCAGGCCAGCTGGCCTTGGTGAGTTCCCAATAGAACATCCCCATTGTCTCAGTGTGTGGGTGCACCCCTCGCGGTCCTGAGTTCCTTGCTCGTGCTCTCTCTCCTTCTGCTCCTGATTTGGAACTTGAGATTTCTGTCCGGTGCTCCAATGTGGGACTCTATCTCTGTCTCCTTTCATTGCCTGATGAAGGTTAATATTCAGGAGGATGCTTATATGTTTTTCTTTGGGTTCACCTTCTTATTTAGCTTCTCTAGGATCACGAATTATAGGCTCAATGTCCTTTATTTATGGCTAGAAACCAAATATGAGTGAGTACATCCCATGTTCCCCTTTTGGGGTCTGGCTTACCTCACTCAGGGTAGTGTTTTCTATTTCCATCCATTTGTATGCAAAATTCAAGAAGTCCTTATTTTTACTGCTAAGTAGTACTCTAATATGTATATATTCTATACTTTCTTCATCCATTCTTTCATTGAAGGGCTTCTAGGTTGTTTCCAGGTTCTGGCTATTACAAACAATGCTTCTATGAACATAGTTGAGCATATATACACTTTTGTTTTATGATAGGGCATCTCTTGGGTATATTCCCAAGAGTGGTATTGCTGGGTCCAGGGGTAGGTTGATCCCGAATTTCCTGAGAAACTGCTACACTGCTTTCCAAAGTGGTTGCACAAGTTTGCATTCCCACCAGCAATGGATGAGTGTACCTCTTTCTCCACAACCTCTCCAGTAAAGGCTATCATTGGTGTTTTTTATTTTAGCCATTTTAAGATTACGGTATCTTAAAGTTGTCTTGATTTGCATTTCCCTGATCGCTAAGGAAGTTGAGCATGACCTTAAGTGTCTTTTGTCCATTTGAACTTCTTCTGTTGAGAATTCTCTGTTCAGCTCAGTGCCCCATTTTATAATTGGGTTGGTTAGCCCTTTACGGTCTAGTTTCTTGAGTTCTTTATATATTTTGGAGATCAGACCTTTGTCAGTTGGTGAAGATCTTCTCCCAGTCAGTGGGTTGCCTTTGTGTCTTAGTGACAGTGTCCTTTGCTTTACAGAAGCTTCTCAGTCTCAGGAGGTCCCATTTATTCAATGAGGCCCTTAATGTCTGTGCTGCTGGGGTTATACGTAGGAAGTGGTCTCCTGTGCCCATGTGTTGTAGAGTACTTCCCACTTTCTCTTCTATCAGGTTTAGTGTGTTCAGACTGATATTGAGGTCTTTAATCCACTTGGACTTGAGTTTTGTGCATGGTGATAGATATGGATCTATTTTCATTCTTCCACAGATTGACATCCAGTTTTGCCAGCACAATTTGTTGAAGATGCTCTCTTTTTTCCATTGTATACTTTTAGCTCCTTTATCGAAAATCAGGTGTTCATAGGTTTGTGGGTTAAAGTCAGGGTCTTCTATTCGATTCCATTGGTCGACTTCTCTGTTTTTATGCCAATAACAAGCTGTTTTCAATACTGTAGCTCTGTAATAGAGTTTGAAGTCAGGGATGGTAATGCCTCCTGACGATCCTTTATTGTATAAGATTGTTTTGGCTATCCTGGGTTTTTTGTTTTTCCATATAAAATTGATTATTGTCTTCTCCAGATCTGTGAAGAATTTTGATGGGATTTTGATGGGGATTGCATTGAATCTATAGATTGCTTTTGGTAGAATTGCCATTTTTACTATGTTGATCCTCCTAACCCAAGAGCAAGGGAGATCCTTCCATTTTCTGGTGTCCTCTTCAATTTCTTTCTTCAAAGACTTAAAGTTCTTGTCAAATAGATCTTTCACTTCCTTGGTCAGAGCTTCCCCAAGATATTTTATGCTATTTGTGGCTATCGTGAAAGGTGAGGCTTTTCTGATTTCCCTCTCTGTTTCCTTTTCCTTAGTGTATAGAAAGGCAACTGATTTCTTGAAGTTGATCTTGTATCCTGCCACATTACTAAAGGTGTTTATCAGCTGTAGGAGTTCTTTGGTAGAGTTTTTGGGGTCGTTTATGTATACTATCATATCATCTGCAAATAACGAAAGCTTAAGTTCTTCCTTTCCAATTCGAATCCCCTTGATTCCTTTATGTTTTCTTATTGCTATTGCTAGAACTTCCAGCACTATATTGAAGAGGTATGGCGAGAGTGGACAGCCTTGTCGTGTTCCTGAGTTAAGCGGGATGGCTTTGAGTTTCTCTCCATTTAATTTGATGTTAGCTGTCGGCTTGCTGTATATAGCTTTTATTATATTTAGGTATGACCCTTGTATCCCTAATCTCTCCAATACTTTTATCATAAAGGGATGTTGAATTTTGTCAAATGCTTTTTCAGCATCTAATGAGATGATCATATGGTTTTTTTCTCTCAGTTTATTTATATGATGGATTACATTGATAGATTTTCGTATGTTGAAGCAGCCCTGCATCCCTGGGATGAAGCCTACTTGATCATAATGGATAATTTTTCTAATGTGTTCTTGGATTCGGTTTGCCAGTATTTTGTTGAGGATTTTTGCATCGATGTTCATGAGTGAGATTCGTCTATAATTCTCTTTCTTGCTTGAGTCTTTGTGCGGTTTTGGTATCAGAGTAACTGTAGCTTCATAAAAGGAATTTGGCAGTGCCTCTTCTGTTTCTATATTGTGAAATACATTAAGGAGTATAGGTATTAGGTCTTCTTGGAAGTTCTGGTAGAATTCCGCATTGAAACCATCTGGTCCTGGGCTTTTTTTTTGGTAGGGAGGTTTTTGATAACCTCTTCTAATTCTTTGCGACTAACAGGTCTATTTAGATTGTTCACCTGGTCCTGATTTAACTTCGGTAAATGATATTTATCTAAAAAAGTATCCATTTTCTTTACATTTTCCAGTTTTGTGGCATATAGGCTTTTGTAGTAAGATCTAACGATTCTCTGAATTTCCTCTGTGTCTGTGGTTATGTCCCCCTTTTCATTTCTGATCTTATTAATTTGCAAATTCTCTCTCTGCCGTTTGATTAGTTTGGATAGGGGTTTGTCAATCTTGTTGATTTTCTCCAGGAACCAGCTTTTTGTTTCATTGATTCTTTGGATTGTTTTCTGTGTTTCTATTTTGTTGATTTCAGTCCTCAGTTTGGTTATTTCCAGTCTTCTACTCCTCCTAGGTGAGTCTGCTTCTTTTTTTTCTAGAGCTTTCAGGTGGGCTGTTAAGTCTCCAATGTGAGCTTTCTCTGTTTTCTTTAAGTGGACGCTTAGTGCTATGAACTTTCCTCTTAGCACTGCTTTCATCGTGCCTCATAGCTTTCAGTATGTTGTCTCTTTATTTTCATTAAATTCAAGGAAGACTTTAATTTCTTTCTTAATTTCTTCCTTGACTGATGGAGGAAGGTCATTGGTTAAAAAATAAAGAAACTGCCTTGGCCCATTTTATTGGTTAGAACATAGGTGGGTGGTGTAAACAGAACAGAATGCTAGGAGGAAGACGAAGTGAGCTCAGAGATGCCATGCTCCCCTCTCCCGGGCAGAGAGAACTTCATGCTCTCTGAAGCAGACGCATGAAGTTCAGACCCAAGATTGACGTAGGCTAGAATCTTTCCTGGTAAGACTGATGCTACACAGATTATTAGAGATGGGTTGATCGGGATATGAGAATTAGCCTGTAAGGGCTAGAGTTAATGGTCCAAGCAGTGTTTAAAAGAATACAGTTTGTGTGTTGTTATTTCATGGCATAAGCTAGCAGGCAGCCGGGGTGCTGGGGACACAGCCCCGCTGCTCCTATTACAACACTTGACCCAGGTGTGGTTCAGTAGTTGACTGTTCAGTTTCCATGAGTTTGTCGGCTTTCTGGGGGTAGCATAGTTGTTGCCTTCTAACTTTAATTCGTGGTGATCTGATAAAACACAGGTGGACACTGATATTTTTTTGTATCTGTGGAGGTTTCCTTTGTTTCTGAGTATGTGGTCAATTTTTGAGAAGGTTTCATGAGCTGCAGAGAAGAAGGTATATTCTTTCCTATTTGGGTGGAGTGTTCTATAGATGTCTGTTAAGTCCATTTGCTTCATTACCTCTAATAATTCTCTTAATTCTCTATTAGGTTTCTGTTTGATTGACCTCTTTGATTTAATTGTAGTGGGGTGATCTGCTCTCGGTGTTGCGCGCTGGTCCCTGCCGCCTGCGTCTGTCGCCGCACCGGTCCCCACTGGTCCCGGCTGCCTGAGGCCTGCGTGGTCTGCCGCCGCCGCCTGCGTCATCTGGTTCAATATTTTTAAGGCTATTTTTCATGTAAAATTATATTTATTTAGTGTGTGTGTGCATGTGTGTGCGTATGTGTGTGTTCTTACCCTCTGATACAATACTCATGTTGCTCAGCAGTTTGCATTTTTAAAGTTAACGATACATCTTGGAGATTTTATATATGTCCTTTAAAAGTAAAAAAAAAAATGGAGGTTAAAGGAATGACTTGGGGGAAGAACACTTGCTGTGAAAATGAGAATATGCAAGTTAAAATCCCTTGCACTTGTATAAAATCTAGGCATGATTGTACGTGCCTGAAACACAGTGATTCTCAACCTGTGGGTCATGACCCCTAAGGATCAAATGATTTTTTTAGAGAGATTGCTTAATACTATTGGAAATATCAGATATTTGTATTACACTTTATAATAGTAACAATCTTACAGTTTGTTATGAAGTAGCAAAGAAAATAATTTTATGGTTAGGAGTCACCACAACGTGAGGAACTGTATTAAAGGGTCACAGTGTTAGGAAGGTTGAAAACCACTGCTGTAACCCAATCATAGGGTTCAGGGAAGACAGGAGGACCTTGCTAGCCAGTTAGCTTAGCCTTTAAGGTTTGCTTCAGGGTCATCAGGAGATTCTGTTTCAAAAACAAAGTGGACAGTTATAGAGGAAGACACCTGACATTCTTCATAATACATACTCATGGATGTGTGCACTATCCCCATGCAAATATGCTTCACTCCATAAAAACGTACAAAAATTCATTTGCCTGCAAATTAAGTTGAACAGGCAGGGGAGAAACGCACACCCTGTCTTCTAATACCTCACTTAGCAAAACATGGAGCATATTTTCAGAGTAGAAGAAACTGTGTTCAATATTCATTTCAGGAATCTAGAACTCTTGTGGTGGAGGTTAAACTTAGCTAAAAAATGTTTAGGTTAAGTGAAAAGCTAAGTGTAAAATGGAAGGCAAGAGAGGCAGCTGTAGATTGTTGGACTTAGAATGTGAATTGAAAAGAGAAATTTCCTCTGAGGTGAGTACATGAAAAACTCAGAGTTTTTGAGATATTAGTTGATAAGTAAAGTAAAATAATTTAAAAATATGCACAGCAAAGTTTGTCATGGAGATCTTTTAAGTTTTTTAAGGGCCTTGAGCAAAGACTGGCATTGTTATTTACATTGTGCTTCTCTGAATGTTGCAAAACTCTTGTCTGAATCACAGAAACATTAGCTTTTATAGGGATTCCGTTAATTTGTACAGGTATAGGGTAAAACAAGTATGTATAGATCAATAGAATTCAAATTAGCAATTTTATATAACTAAATATATACAGTTTTGCTGAAACTAATGTACTTTTTATCCATCTTCTCTCTAACATTTGAAAGACATTAATGACATGTTTTACTTATTTGCTACTCTATAATTAAAGAATAATAGGCCATCATTCAGGTCATAATTTCTTCTCATTGTCATTGTTTCCCATATTAAACGAACATCTTAATTACTAATCTGCTGTTTTGATGGAGCAATCAGTTTGGGATGGACTTCAAAACATAATAATGAAAATTAGAAAGACTATTAAACAAAAGTCTATTATGTATTTTGATTTCATATAATGTGAAATATTGTAAGTTGGCATGGCCAGAAAGAGAACTCAGTGTATCACTTTTTAGTGTAAACCTTGAATGTGTCCACTCTGTTATTCGTTTCCCTCTCTCCACTCTTACCAATTTTCGCTTTTAAATTGCTTTAGAAAGTTTGCTTCTACATTGTTCAACGAGGCTGGCTTGCTTTTGTTCATGAAGGTCAGAGGCCTCATCTTCTGATTTTGTATTAACCCTTGACAATGAATCTAGCCCTTAGTTATATCATCCTATGAAGATTATGGCCAATAAAGTCTCAGGTTCAGAAAAGCAATACATTAGAAAACACGCAATTATCCCACCAGCACATACTCTCAGCACAAATTATTATTACAATTTAAGTTTTGCCTTTATACATAGTACAAAAATGCGGGAGGACTTTGAAGGCACAGGTGGGTTAACTGCTGTCCGTTGAACATTAGGGCATGTCACTGGGAGGAAGGCAGATATGCTTATCACCACACTGAGTTAAACACTGTCACTCTGGGAAAGCGCTTGGAAACCAAAATGATTGAAAAATAAGAAAAATACCACCACAACAGAAAAAACAGATATGAAAAGAAGAGACAGCTTATGGTTTAACAATAGCACTCTGATGAGTCACAGTGTGCCACATTAAACTTTTTGGATGAATTAAATTACAATATAAAATTTAAAAAAATCTCTCAGACTTTGTGGACATTTACTAATATGTTAAAGGGGGATCCTATAATGGTAGTATAAGGACTTCTGACACAAAACTTTCAAAGATTCTTTTTTTTTCTCCTTGGTATGCAGTAAGGGCTATCAATACTGCCACAGTTTGAATATAGGTGTTTTCTTTTTTCTTGTAATGTGTCCTTTTAAAAATAATTTTGATAGCTTCATACAAACACACACATGTGTATATAAATATACAGGGCATTCTGTTTACTCTTACCCTATCCTCTTTTATCTTCTACCCACTGCTATCATTCCCCCATCTCCCTGAAAGCCCCCATTTTTTTACATTCATGACCTTTCAGTCTTGTTGTGTGACCCACTGACTTTTTATCAGGACAGTGTTTGAACACTGGTTTGCAATATTCATTGGAACCTTGGAAGCTCACTGTTTAGTGTTCAACAGTAACTGCCCCTCCTCACCAGGTGCCTTCCTAATCACTTTTTGAATACTTGTTTATGTGTGGTAATGGGAAGGAGCTACATATATTCAGGAGGCAATATATTGGCCATTAAGTATTTTGGGACCAATGAACTATAAAGGGAATGCATTTCAGATAATAGACTCATTTATTCATGCTCATGTGTTTACTGCATACTAGGTACTGTGCAAAGTGTTGGTCATTATTAAACCAAGTAAATAAACGAAAACATCAACAACCACTATTACTTGTGATGTATGTGGGGAAAGGGATGGCCAGAATGCAGAGATAGAGAACCTTTCTGAAACTGGTATTAGGAAAGGGGGTTCATTTTACTCACTGTAAATGCAAACCTTGCAAATCAAAGGAAAGAGGAATGTGCTTAGGGGTACATAAAGTAGGAGGTGATGGCACTAGGTGGGCTTAGGGTGCAAAACTTTCAGGATGTTACCTTCTGAACTCGGCATTTGAATCTTAGAGGTGATTTTAGGGAAGGCAGTGGGAGAGTGAATGTTAATCAATAAAGTTAGGGAATGGTAGTTAAAGGCAGGCAGATTTAATTAGCATATAGATATAGGGCATGGGCTGAAGATGGAGGCAGTTTTCAAGGCAAAGGTTTATGACAGAATATCAGCTAGCACTTGGTTCACAAGAGGTCCCTTTAGGTTTGTGGTTCTCAATGTGTGTGGGTCACAACTCCCTGGGGTTGAATGACCATTTCACAGGGGTTGCATATCAGATATCCCGTATATCAGATACTTGTATTATGATTCATAAAAGTAGCAAAGTTATAGTTAAAAAGTAGCAATGAAAATAATTTTATGGTTGGGGTAACCACATGAGGAACTGTATTAAAGGGTTGCAGCATTAGGAAGGCTGAGAGCCACTGCTTTAGGTGGATGAAAACATTGCTGAACTAATGAAAAAGTATTATGATAGGTCTTAAACATTTTTTTCAATCCTCATATATAAAAATTTTATTGCTAGTAATGTTTCTGAATTTCTACTCAAATTCTGCTTTAGCATATTAAATTTGCATGTTCTATGGGACAGGAAATGTTTACTTTCTTTGTTGCTGGGGACAAGACTCAGGGATCTGTACATGCTAAGTTAGGGCTTTACCACGGAGAATGTGTGCCTGACTCTGAAACATTCTTTTGAATGACCATATTTTAATGTCAGTGAGGAAAGAAATGTCTTTAGGTAGAGGCTATGCCCCATGGAATGCCATCTTCCAAATACATTACACTGGTGGTCACATTTTCAAGGAAAAAATGCTTTTCTATGCATGTTATTCTCATTTGGGCCTGCCATTTGGTGGCCCCTATGATTCATCTGTGAACATGAGAATAATTACACATAGCAATTAAAATGTAGTGACTTGTTGAAAATATCACATCTCATATTTATATTTTTTCTCAAACCATAAACATCATTCATTATTAATTTGGTCATGAAACCAAATGTAATCAAAATAGTGAGACAGCCCACGAGTCTCATAAAAATCAGGTTTTATAAGCTGGTTATCTTAGGGACTAATGTAATGACCCAATAAATTCAGTGTACAGGATCTTCTGGGGTTCCATATGTCATTTGGGTCATTTTATCCTTTGAGTTCCAACTCTCCCCCATTTAGCTGCTATTAGATAAAGAGAATGCATCACAACATCTTAAGTTCTCAGACATTAGGGGTGAAGGAGGAAGAGTTTTAATTCAAAAGGATTTTGCTTGGGAAGGGGTGATGGTGCAGTGTAGTGGGCGTGGGTTTGATTCACAGTGCCTGGACAGTAGCTCACAGCCCTCCGTAACTCCAGTTCCAGAATGCGCACGACACACACATACTTACAAACCAAAGACTCACACACATAAAACAACACAAACAAATATAAAAAGGAGAGTTTCCTCCTTCGATGGACCTAATATTTTCTTGGATGTGAGGTGGTGGTACAAGCCTTTAGTTCTAGTACTTGAGAGGCAGTGTCTGGAGGATCTCTGTGCAGTCTAGTCCTTTTAGGACTACATAGTAAGACTCTCTCTCTCAAAATAATGATATATATCCCTTTCTCACTATAGCTAATATTATTTTTAAAAATTTTATTTATTAGTATTGTGTACGGCCTCATAATGTTTCTGTGTGACGGGTGCTCTATTGTCGTGCGCATGTGAGTTTTAGCAGGCTGTTTTATGAAGTTGATTTCTCTCTTTCCCTTTTTATGTTTCTTCAGTTCAGGTAATATGTTTACAGCTGCAGTTCTGGGTTTCTATGGGATATGAATTAGTAGTATGTCTAACTACACTCAGCGTGACCTAGAAATCATGAAAATTATTGGAGTTTATCACAGTGTAGACAAAGCTGTTTAGACAAGAGCAAGTGTAATATAGTATAATCAAACTTCAGCACATGGTTTTGGTAAAATTGGGACCCATCAAGGGGGCCATAGAATTAGCTCAAACTAATAAGACTGTGGGGAGGTAAAGGGGTTAGGCACGTGGCTAAGGAAACTCCCTTGTCCCTTTGAAGACTAGAGGGTAGCTTCAATTAAATTTTGCAAAGTCACATTTTAACCCAATTGTTCTTTCTTGGAGACAAAGACTGAAAAGAATATTGTAGTCTCAAAATTGGGTATGATTGCAAGAACATCCAACAAGCTACTCAGGGTAGCTCCTTTGTCACAAAAGTTAACAGCTGTTCCATCGATTCCCTCTCTCATCTGAGGAACTGCTAGACTTGATGTTCCAAAAAGTCAGAAGGGGATGGGAGTGTGACCAACAGTCTGCATTCTGGCTAATTTCTTATAATAAAAGTCTGTCAATGGAGTCTTCCCAGAGGCTGAGATTTTCTCATTGACCCTGAAGCAAGGGTTCAAAGGGAGCCAGCCCTATCACATGATTTATCATCTTTAAGAAGCCGACTCTTTCCGGACTCGCTGACCATAGCAGACAATGAGGACTACTGAGAACTCAAGATCATTGGCAATGGGTTTTTGATCCCACTGCATGTACTGGCTTTGGGGGAGCCTAGGCAGTTTGGATGCTCACCTTACTAGACCTGGATGGAGGTGGGTGGTCCTTGGACTTCCCACAGGGCAGGGAACCCTGATTGCTCTTTGGGCTGACGAGGGAGGGGGACTTAATTGGGGGAGGGGTAGGGAAATGGGAGGCGGTGGCGGGGAAGAGACAGAAATATTTAATAATAAATAAATAAATAAATAATAAATAAATAAATAAATAAATAAATAAATAAATAAAAATATTTTACCTTAGGAATGATGGGTTGGAATGAGGAGAGATAAGGACATGTTGCTCTAGGTAAGAAAAAATTCTATCTCTTATTAAGCCAATTAAGTGTTCCCGCTTGGTATTTAAAGCTGCTTGGGAGCTTTATGCTATTAAACTATTTTCTATCTCTAAAGGCAAGTACATTATTCTTTTAGTTCATTTTCGCTTGGAAAAACGGGCTGGTTTGGATGGTTTAAGCTTTACAGGATGCATCTCCCCTTGGCAAATCCCAGTGCATGTAGAAACAGTTTAGGGGCAATCACAGCTGATGCTTGCCAGAGATCACGGAAAACTATGAGTGATTCTGCTCTGTATGTCTTAGTTAGCAATGCCAGCAGATATCCTGGGAAATTATTTAGTAAATGGACCATGACATAAAGCTTGCTACTCAGAAAACTGCACACAGAAAGCTGTACGTGTCTCGGGCAGTTCATGTTTGGCGCCTTTGCCTTCTTTTTAATGTAGGCAACGAGACCTCTTGCTGCCTGGTTACCTCCAGTTGTGAAGTCGTATGGCATATATCCATTACCTTGATTAATTTAGCATAGAGAAACCCCCGCAGGCATGACCAGACATTTGTTTCCAAGCTCATTCTAGATCCTATCAAGCTGACAATCGAGCTTAACAATCACAACATATGACAGAAAACACAGGCTGTTTGTCTTTCTGAGTTTGGCTCATTTTGCTTAGCAATAACTGCCAGTTCTATTTGTTTTCCTGCAAATGTCATGATTTTATTTTTTATGGCTGCATAAAATTATATTTTTTGTGGATGTTGTGTGACTTTTCCCGAGAAGATCTGAAAAAATGTCTAAGCATAGGGCGGTTAGTGACCCAGTGAGCTTATTGGAGTTGCTTATAGGAGCACAGGTAATTCCACCCTGTGCCAATGAACAGTCCACTGTGACATGGGTGGATGACAACTCAAAATCTGCTTTCATGAGCTGCCTGCACAACTCACAGGCAACCTAGCTGATTAGAGTCTCTTTCTCCAACAGTTACTACTACTTACATAAGTTTGGTGAGGGGCCTTGTAACATTCAAGAGCTTCCTATGTCTTGTAAGTTTTATTCACTTACTGAACTTTCTATGTTCTATTTACTTCCCAGATTTTCTACATTCAGTTTACATCCCAGGCCTTCTGCGTTCTGTTTCCTTCCTGGACCTTCTAAGTTCTATTTACTTCCCGGACCTTCTATGATCTGTTTACTTCCTGAACCTTGTATGTTCTGTTTACTTCCTGGACTTTCTATGTTCAACCTACTTCCCAGACCTTTTATATTCTAGTTACTTCCTCCGTTTTATGAGTCTCCTTTCTACCCAAGAAAATGTTTCAAGCCGGGCGGTGGTGGCGCACGCCTTTAATCCCAGCACTCGGGAGGCAGAGGCAGGCGGATCTCTGTGAGTTCGAGACCAGCCTGGTCTACAAGAGCTAGTTCCAGGACAGGCTCCAAAACCACAGAGAAACCCTGTCTCGAAAAACCAAAAAAAAAAAAAAAAACCAGAAAAAGAAAATGTTTCAATTTGTAGGAAACAGTTTCACAGTAATATGCACCAAATTTTCTTTATTGCATTTTCTGTCGATGGACTTCTAGACTGGTTCCATTTCCTGGCTACTGGGAATGATGCAGAAATGAACAGGGCTGTGAAAGTATCTCTGTGCTGTGTTGACTTGAAGTCCTTTGGGTGTACGCTGAGGAGTGAATTAGCTGAGTCATATTGTAGCTCTAGTTTCAGTTTTTTCAAGAGCCCCTATGCTGACTTCCAGAGTGACTGTACCAGCTGATGCTCCTACCAGCAGCAAGGAAGGATTCTTCCCTCACATCCTTGTCAGCATTTATTATCATTTGTCTTCGTGATGATAGCCATTCTGATTGGGCTAAGAGGCATCTAGAGTAGTTGTAATTTGTATTTCCCTGATGATGCAGGATGTCAAGCACTCTTGGAAGTATTTACTAGTTGCTTCTATTTCTTCTTTGGAGAAGTGTCTTTTCAGTTCATTATCATTCTTACTGATTATATGATTTATTTTTTTGCCATTTAATTTCCACAGTTAAGTAGTCTAGATGTGAACCCTCTGATGTGCAGTAGCTAAAGACCCCTCGCCAACGCACTGTTTCATAGGCTCTTTTCACTGCAGTGATTGCTTCCTTTGCTGTGTAGAGTCTTTGTAATTTCATGTCGCCCCAATTATTAATTCTTGGGATGATTTCATGTGCTGTTTGGAGAAATTTTCAGAAAATCCTTGCCTATGCCTTTATCTTGAAATCTCTCCCGCTAACATCTTTGAAGTTTCAGGTGTTTGACTTGTTTTGAATTGATTTTTGTGCAGCATGCGAGCTGGTCTTCATTCATCATTCGTTCCCCTACATGTGGGTACCCAGTCTCTGCATTCGCTAAAGATGCTGTCTTCTTCCCAGTTTCTGATTTTCACAGCTTTGATAAAGTGTAGGTGATTGTAACTGTGTTGTTCTGTTTTTGGGTTCTCTATTTTGCTCCACTGGTCTATGTATCTGTGTACAGGATCTGATCAGTTTGTTACTGCAACATAACATGTTATTTGCAATCACGTTTTGTCATTTCTCCAGACTCACTCTCTTTTTCCAGAGATTAATTTGGCTGTATGGGTTTTTTTTTTTTTTAATTTTGGCATCGTATTTTTAGGATTCTGTAAAGAATGTCACAGACTTTGATAGAGATTGTGCTGAATGGGTAGATCACTTTTGGTAACGTAGCACTTTCCACAATATTAATCCATTAATCTGCCAATCTATGGGAGGCCTGTCTATCTCCTAGAGTCTTCTTTAATATGCTCTTTTCAATGTCTGAGTACAATTCTTAGAGGTATTTTCTGGGTTCAAAGAGCAGCACTGTGCTTCACTGTTGAAAACTAAAACTCCTGAGCCTCTAGTGACATTGTAAGCTCGAACACAAGTGTGTCAACAGGAATTTGATCTGTTTCTCTTCCTATGTCTTCTGTTACGGGATGCTTTTCACCTCAAAGCCACTATTTTTGAAGAGATGCTCTGTTTTGTTAAGAGCTCCATGATTCTGCCCATAAGCTATTGTAGTGACAGCAGTATTCCGCCATGCTTGTAATTGCAGCAGCCATATGAGTTTAGCCTTAGGCTGAGGGATCTGGGTAAGGTGGTGAGAATGAATATTCAGTATATACCACTTATCTCCTTTAGTGAACATCAATTCTACTCTTGTTCCCATAGCTTTATTCTGTGCTTATTAAACACACTATTATGCTTCCTAAATGTACATGCACAACTCCAGCTTTCCCAAATGAAGAATCCAAGATAAGAATATAGAAATGGAGATTCCAGAAATAAGAATGAAGAAATAAAGAACTAGAAGTTGTAAGCCTAGGAGACTGAGAGCAGGCTGTCAGCAGCTTTCTCAGCAGCTTGAGGATTAACTAGTAACAGTGGGTTGCTCGGCTTTACAACCCATAGCTCTGCTTACAAGACCTAAGCATCCTCTGCAAAGTGAGGGTCAGCTCTGCACACTGAGAGTGAGCCCTAAGATAAACCCCCTGGCCACTCATGACCAGCAATTGAGGTGAGTTGAGTTAACTTTTAAATGATGGGATGTCTGTGACTTTTGCCTTTTTGCATTGTCCCATACTCTTTTGCATTGTCCCATACTCTTTGCTGCTATGCAAAAGTGACAGTATCAGGAGAGGGCAGAGCTTCCGTAACGCCATCAGCATGTACCAGAGAGACACATGGTATAAATACAAACACTAGCTTAACCGAAAAAAAAAACCCTGTTAATGGAAATTGTAAAAAGGCAATTTGTAACTTAGATTTACCTCAAGATTTTAAAAATTCTATTGTTCATGCTTAATGCTTGCTTCTTGCTATAAAAAGGAGGAGTTCAAAAACTGGCTTTTGCCACAGCCTTAGGAATCCACCTCTGGCAGTGGTCTCAGGTAGCTGATAAGCTTTTTGTGCCCCATGGAGATTTATTTATTTTCTTTTGTTTTTTTTCATAGACTAAACTTTGCTTCTGGTTTACTAGACTTTGGTGGCTTGTCCTCATGTTTGCACAGCACCCACCCCTCAAACCCAATACCATACTCCCTTGAAGTTAAGCTTGAATCTGACTGGTTCTGGTCAGAGAACTTGTGCCATATGTGATGTGTATCTCTCTTAAATGAACCAAGAATCTGTTCGTGGAGAGTTAAGAAGACATTGGACTAAAGACAGCCAGCGCTTCCCTATGTCTCCAGAGTCTGAAACAAAACATTAGGTATAGCACTAAAGAGTGAGATGAAAGTCACAAAGGCACAGGAGCACTGTAAACAGGAAACAGAGTTTAGGGAAAATTCAGAAATAATGATTTTATTTGTTTATTTTATCATGAATCAGTATTGCATGTATTTTACATATAGTATACTGAGAATGATTATTTTCCTAGGTAGCTGAAAAGGCCAATTCAATTGATGTTAAATCTGATATAAATTATGATATATTCTTACCCAAATCACTACAAGAGAATATCTATTAATGCTATTTTACTTAGCTCCATTACATCTGATGAAGGCACATGCTTAAATGAGGAATGTTCCAAAGTTTCAAGACTGAGCAACTATTTGCCATAGTCTAGGAAGAGAGTAAGTAATTGATTATAAAATAATCTTGGTTTTGGTTAGCTCTTATCTTTAATGAAAAATATATACATTTTCACTGACTTAGTTACTAGAGTTTTTCCATCATAAAATTTCAGCTTATATCTGTTATTGTTTTTTTTTTTTTGTTTTTTTGAGACAGGGTTTCTCTGTGGCTTTGGAGCCTGTCCTGGAACTAGCTTTGTAGACCAGGCTGGTCTCGAACTCACAGAGATCCGCCTGCCTCTGCCTCCCGAGTGCTGGGATTAAAGGCATGCGCCACCATCGCCCGGCTCTGTTACTGTTTTCATTGATGTGACAAGATACTTGTCAAAAGCCACTTAAGGAAGGAGGAGTCTCTTTCGGCTCACAGTTAGAGGGTCTATAGTCCAGCATGGCGGGGATTGCAGAAGTTGCTAGATAGTTGTTTCCATTGTTTCCATTCAGGAAGCAGAGACTGAAGGAGGGAAGGATATAGGGAAGAGAGTAGGGGAAAGTGAAATGGAGGGATAGTGCTCAGCACATCTTCTTCTTTTTATTTGTCCAGAACCTTAGCCCATAGAATGGAGATGAACACATTCAGGGTGGGTCATCCTTGCTCTGGGAAACATTTCTGGAAACTCCCTCATTGATATACCCTGAGGTGTGTTTCCATGGTGATTTTAAATTTAGTTCAGTTAACAGTCAAGATTAACCTTGACTGTCTGTGTATGTATTTCCAATTTCACTTGCCAAAGTGATTAGTAAAAACTGATAATGAAACCCTTTAAATGCCAGTACAAAAATAGCGTTGATGCTGGGGAGATGACTCAGTGGGTTAAATGTTTGTTATCCAGATATGAGGATCTGAATTTGTTTTTACCAGCATCCACATAGAAGCCAGGTGTGATGATATGAATTCATAACCCCAGCACTGGGGATTGAGGCAGAGACAGGTAGATCCTGGGGGTTCACCAAAATTGGTAAACTGTGGGTCTAATGTGAGAACCTGTCTCAAAAAGCAAGGTGGAAAGCAATAGGAAATAGCTGATGTGGTCTTGGGCTTCCATGCAAAGGCGTGGACTAGCATACACACAAATGGCTGTTTACTTACAAATATGAAGTAATTTAAGTAGTTTCTACTTTTCTGAATAATTTGAACTCAGAACATCCAGAATGCGTGAATGATTTAATTTTTAAACCCTCTTTTTGTCTGCGAGAAAGGATAAAACAACTGTCAGACTAAGGAGGAACCACTGAAGAGATAAACAACAAGACCCAAGGTCGGGGACTTTGTCCTTTCAACTAGAGGAACAATGACATTAGGATGCAATTACCCTGGGTGGCTAGACATTAGATGATTCAATAATCAACTCTTAGTTTCTTGGGACTGTGCCATTTGCTGTTTTTTTAAAAAGCAGATATGAGCCTTAGAAATCATCCAAATAAATTCCCCCACTTTATTACAGAACGTTTTTACCCCTTCTTTCTAATTCTCTGAACTAGTTGCTAGTAACTAAATCACAGACATAGATAATCTTTAAAAAGTAAAAAATTTTAAAATGATAGCAGAACTTGGCAAAATAGATAAGACTATAAAGAGACAGATTAGGAAAAAACGAGTATTACTCTTTATAGAAATCTTCTCCCTTGAAATTCTTCTTTTGTTATTGAAGAGATAACTTCTTATGCTGCCTCTAATGGCTGGGATGAAATGATTTGTGGTTTTTCTAATAATCTATTTGATTCATAGACATCAGATAATCTAGAAGCTATCAGTTGTTTTCAATGTTACAGCAGAAAATTGGTTACTTAACAAGAATCATTTAGAGCAAATTCAAGATTTTTTAAAAAAATTATAGCATGAGAGAAATGAATCTTTATAAATTTTCTATAAATCTGTTCACATCAGGGAAACTGTCATATTAATAGTCTCAAAATACTTCTGGAACAAATAAGACCTTCTAATTTTTGGTAATTTGTCGAGACTAATTTCTGCATAAGCTGCTTTCCCAGGCCCTCAGACCTTCCTCCTACATGATGCCTTGCTACTTTCTCAGGCCTTCCCAGTCCCCTTCACTGCCTTCTCATACTGATTTTAATCTAGATGATCAGCTAATGTGTTCACCTTTTGACTCACTGTGTTCACAGAAACCACGCTTTGACATGAAGAGTAAATAGTTCACACACAAAAGATTACCCCATACAATTGTTCTGTCCAATTTTGATTGACCAGGCAGAAGAGACAGAAGGGGCATTTTATCAGACAAGTGGCATTTATTTATTTAAAATATTTATTTATTTATTATGTATACAATGTTCTGTCTGTATGTATGCCTGCAGGCCAGGAGAGGGCACCAGACCCCATTATAGATGGTTGTGAGCCACCATGTGGTTGCTGGGAATTGAACTCAGGACCTTTGGAAGAGGAGGCAATGCTCTTAACCTCTGAGCCAGCTCTCCAGCCTGACAAGTGGTATTTATGGCTCAGGGTCAGTGAGCCAGCAACTTCAGGAATTCTTTGGAGAGTGACCTATAGGCATTTATCCAGGTTGTATGTGTCCTTTGTCCAGTTCATAAACAGTTGAATGTTGTCATTCTCTCACATGCTATTCTACATAGTACCTATTGGTCACAAAGTAAATATTGCTGGATGAAAAGGTGTTTTAAGCAGAGGTCACATTTCGACAGTCTCAGCACTCATCCATCAGCTGTCAGTTAACAGTGGGAGAATGTTTTTTTTTTTCTGCCTCCAGGTCACCAGAACTGGTCAAGCTCTTCCATTGTGAACTCATTCTATAGAAGTCTTCAGTGAAGTTGCAGTCAGCCTGAAGTAGACTCCATGGCGTATAAACCTCACTATCTAAGTGAATGGTCACAAAAGTATTATTGGTGCGGGACACAATGTCCATCATAACAGCTAAAAAAAAAAGATTTCTCTTTTGTCAACATGAATACTGTATTGTTACTTTTCTGTTTCCATGATAAAATACCCTGACAAAAAGCAAATGTGAAGAATATCAGGTTTACTTTGGCTTATGGTTGTGAAAGGATGGTGTCCACCATCATACCAGGGAAGGCACGGTAAAAGAAGAATGGAGGAAAGAGCGGAATGCCTGATCATATTTTCATCCGCATACCAGAAGCAGGGAGATGGAATGGGAAGTGTGATGAGGCTCCAAGCTCTCAAAGCCCATTCCCAGTCATGTACTTCATTTCCCAAAGATTCCATAACATTCCCAAACAGCACCACTACCCGGGGTCCAAGTTTTCAGATACATGAGCCTATGTGGGGGCATTTCTCATTCAAAGCACTACAAATGTAGTAGAAATTGTGAGGCACATATATGGCCCTCAAGGAACCTTTCAGGCATTTCAGTTTCATGATGAGCCATACAGAATATGCAACTGGGAAGCCTGTCTCTACTTTAATAAGGAGTTCTATAAAGAATTTGCACATTCTTGAAAGAGGTGCAGTCATTCCATGTTTACATAGTCAAGTGGTGTCTGCTAATGGCACCGACTAGATTTCACTGTTAGGATCTAAGCTTTACAGTTTGAAATCCATGCTGGAAATTTTGGGTGCAATTGATGTTGCTATGGGGATTCTTTCCAACATGCTCCGAGTGTCTGATGCTTACAAATTTAGGATTTTGATGAGTTCTTAAAATAGAGAAGGTAATTAGAGATACACAACCATAAAATAGTATTTAACAGGGTAAGAAAGAAGTCACCACAACAAGTTTTGCTATCATTTTAAACACCCAGAGAAACTTCCCGTTGTTAAGGGAAATCCTTAAGACTTTGAATACCAATGATTTTCCCCCTCCCAAAGGCCTCAGGAGTTACCAGTTTGTTCATCAGAAGTGCAAAGACATCTTAAAAGGCAGACCAGCACGTTTGATATGAAGGGATGACAAGACCAGTTAGTGTCTGATTCCATGTCAGTTCAGAGTTGGTCTTGTGTTGCTAGGTCTACTTCTACGTTCCGCAATCCAGCGATGGTGGTGTCTCAGGAGGTTCGCACCCCAGTGCACAAAGCAGGGCTGCAGCCTCTGTGTGCAGGAATGCTCTTTTGGAAGTAGAAATACTGACTTGAGAGGTGCAAAAACAAACAAAGGAGCAGAAGGCAATGCCTGGGAAGTGGGAGAATCCTTCCCAGAAGGGCATTAAACAAAAGAGAAAAGGAAAGCCTCATGGAGCTCTCCAGGAACTTGATTCAGCACTGTAAAAATACAGTTAAAGATGGGCTTTATGAAGTGCACAGCAAGGGAACCCCTGTATGTCTTAACTTAATTTTTCATGTCCCTCCTCGTTCCCAGTACAGACTGTATTGGTTTGCCTGCTCTCCACATTCTCAGAACCCTCTAGACATTCATAGCATTTCCCATGCTCAGCTGTGCACTAGCAGAACATCTCTAGTATGAGGCATCACAAACACACGCACACACACATGCGTGCACTAGGTATGTGTATATGTGTATATATATAAACAAATAATTGAACAAGATGTGGGGCATAGGTACTGGCCCATGGACACAGCAACCTGTCTCCCAGGGCCCTCTCTTCATGCTAATACATAGCAGTTGCGTTTGCTCTTCTTCTTAGAAATCTGGCCAAATTCCCCAATGAATTCACCCTTTACTTCCCACTGGGCTCCAGCACCTGAGACACAGCTTCCTGAATCCATAGTGATCTTGTAGGTGTTTACTCACTTAGTCAGTGGAAAGGGGAGGTGTCTTTTAGCCTTGGAGGTGTAAAATGCAGGAACTTCTGATTATCCTGGTCAAATAACATGATGATACTGTCTTTGCTAAGATGGTCCCACAGAAAATGAATTCTAAGCTAGACATAATAGGGCTGAACCTCACTCTGCTGCTGATCTTAATTCTTTCCAATGTTCTTCAATGTTCAGGGAGTGTAGAATCCACTGTTAAGTTGTTTGCAATTTTATCTTTTTTTTTATTGATAAAAGAAGAATAAAGAAAAAAAAACAAATTTCCACCTCCTCCCAGCCTCCCCTTTCCCTCCCCCTCCTCCCACTCTTCTCCCCCTCCTCCCACTCTTCTCCCCCTCCTCCCACCCCTCTCCCCTTCCCCCCACTCGTCTCCCCCTCCCTCTCCAGTCCAAAGAGCAGTCAGGGTTCCCTGCCCTGTGGTAAGTCCTAGGTCCTCCCCCCTCCGTTCATATCTAGGAAGGTGAACATCCAAACTGGCTAGGCTCCCACCAAGCCAGCAGATTGCGTAGGATCAAAACTGCGTGCCATTGTCCTTGGCGTCTCATCAGCCCTCATTGTTCGTCATGATCAGAGAGTTCAGTTTTATCCCATGCTTTTTTTGGTAATAGTCCAGCTGGCCTTGGTGAGCTCCCAGTAGATCAGCTCCATTGTCTCAGTGGGTGGGTGCACCCCTCGTGGTCCCGACTTCTTTGCTCATGTTCTCCCTCCTTCTGCTCCTCATTGGGACCTTGGGAGCTCAGTCCATTGCTCCAGTGTGGGTCTCTGTCTCTATCTCCATCCATCGCCAGATGAAAGTTCTAGGATGATATGCAAGATATTCGTCAGTATTGCGCTAGGATGGGGTCATTTCAGGTTCCCTATCCTCAGCTGCCCAAGGAACTAACTGGGGACCTCAGCTTGGGCACCTGGGAGCCCCTCTAGGGTCAATTCTCCTGCCCACCCTAAAGTGGGTCCCTTAACTAAGAATTGTGGTTCCGTGCTCCCCTATCAAACCTTCCTTTATCCTGATCCTCCTGTTTCCCCAAGTCCCCCCTCCTTCCCTTCTACCTTTTCTCTCCCCATCTCCCCTCCCCCCTTCCCACCCCACCCCCAAGATCCCACTTTTCTCCCCGGCAATTTTGTCTACTTCCCTTATCCAAGAGGATAACGATATGTTTTTCTTTGTGTTCACCTTCTTACTTAGCTTCTTTAGGTTCGCCAATTGTAGACTCCGTGACCCCTATTTATGGCTAGAAACCAATTATGAGTGAGTACATCCCATGTTCTTCTTTTTGGGTCTGGGATACCTCACTCAGGATAGTGTTTTCTATTTCCATCCATTTGCATGCAAAATTCGAGAAGTCATTGTTTTTTTACCGCAGCGTAGTACTCTAGTGTGTATATATTCCATACTTTCTTCATCCATTCTTCCATTGAAGGGCATCTAGGTTGTTTCCAGGTTCTGGCTATTACAAATAATACTGCTATGAACATAGTTGAACAAATGCTTTTGACATGTGATAGAGCATCTCTTGGGTAAATTCCCAAGAGTGGTATTGCTGGGTCCAGGGGTAGGTTGATCCCGAATTTCCTGAGAAACCGAAACACTGACTTCCACAGTGGTTGCACAAGATTGCATTCCCACCAGCAATGGATGAGTGTACCCCTTCCTCCACAGCCTCTCCAGCAAAGGCTATCCTTGGTGTTTTTGACTTTAGCCATTCTGACAGGTGTAAGATGGTATCTCAAAGTTGTTTTGATTTTCATTTCCCTGATTGCTAAGGAAATTGAGCACGACCTTAAGTATCTTTTGGCCATTTGAACTTCTTCTGTTGAGAATTCTCTGTTCAGTTCAGTGCCCCATTTTTTAATTGGGTTAATTAGCATTTTAGAGTCTAGTTTCTTGAGTTCTCTATATATTTTGGAGATCAGACCTTTGTCTGTTGTGGGGTTGGTGAAGATCTTCTCCCAGTCAGTAGGTTGCCTTTGTGTCTTAGTGACAGTGTCCTTTGCTTTACAGAAGCTTCTCAGTTTTAGTAGGTCCCATTTATTCAATGTTGCCCTTAATGGCTGTGCTTCTGGGGTTATACCTAAGAAGCGATCACCTGTGCCCATCTGTTGTAGGGTATTTCCCACTTTCTCTTCTATCAGGTTCAGTGTTTTTGGGCTGATAATGAGGTCTTTAATCCATTTGGACTTGAGTTTTGTGCACGGTGATAGATATGGGTCTATTTTCATTCTTCTACAGGTTGACATCCAGTTGTGCCAGCACCATTTGTTGAAGATGCTTTCTTTCTTCCATTGTATACTTTTAGCTCCTTTATCGAAAATGAGTTGTTCATAGGTTTGTGGGATAAAATCCGGGTCTTCTAAACAATTCCATTGGTCGACTTCTCTGTTTTTATGCCAATAACAAGCTGTTTTCATTACTGTAGCTCTGTAATAGAGTTTGAAGTCAGGGATGGTAATGCCTCCAGAAGATCCTTTATTGTATAGGATTGTTTTGGCTATCCTGGGTTTTTTGTTTTTCCATATAAAGTTGATTATTATCCTCTCCAGATCTGTGAAGAATTTTGATGGGATCTTGATGGGGATTGCATTGAATCTATAAATTGCCTTTGGTAGAATTGCCATTTTTACTATGTTGATCCTCCCAAACCAAGAGCAAGGGATGTCCATCCATTTTTTGGTATCCTCATCAATTTCTTTCTTCAATGCCTTAAAGTTCTTGTCAAATAGATCTTTCACTCCCTTGGTTAGATTTACCCCAAGATATTTTATGCTGTTTGTGGCTATCATGAATGGAGAAGCTTCTCTGATTTCCCTCTCTGCTTCCATATCCTTTGTGTATAAGAGGGCGACTGATTTTTTGGAGTTGATCTTGTATCCTGCCACATTACTAAAGCTGTTTATCAGCTGTAAAAGTTCTTTGGTGGAGTTTTGGGGGTCGCTTATGTACACTATCATATCATCTGCGAATAACGAAAGTTTAACTTCTTCCTTTCCAGTTCGAATCCCCTTGATCCCATTATGTTGTCTTATTGCTATTGCTAGAACTTCCAGCACTATATTGAAGAGGTATAGCGAAAGTGGACAGCCTTGTCGTGTTCCTGAGTTAAGCGGGATGGCTTTGAGTTTCTCTCCATTTAATTTGATGTTAGCTGTCGGCTTGCTGTATATAGCTTTTATTATATTTAGGTATGACCCTTGTATCCCTAATCTCTCCAAGACTTTTAACATAAATGGATGTTGAATTTTGTCGAATGCTTTTTCAGCATCTAATAAAATGATCATATGGTTTTTTTCTTTCAGTTTATTTATATGCTGGATTACGTTGATAGATTTTCGTATGTTGAACCAGCCCTGCATCTCAGGAATGAAGCATACTTGATCATAATGGATAATTTTTCGGATGTATTCTTGGATTCGGTTTGCCAGTATTTTGTTGAGGATTTTTGCATCGATATTCATGAGTGAGATCGGCCTGTAATTCTCTTTCCTGGTTGAGTCTTTGTGTGGTTTTGGTATCAGAGTAACTGTAGCTTCATAAAAGGAATTTGGTAATGACCCTTCTGTTTCTATATTGTGAAATACATTAAGGAGTATAGGTATTAGGTCTTCTTGGAAGTTCTGGTAGAATTCCGCATTGAAACCATCTGGTCCTGGGCTTTTTTTGGTAGGGAGGTTTTTGATAACCTCTTCTAATTCTTTGCGACTAACAGGTCTATTTAGATTGTTCACCTGGTCCTGATTTAACTTTGGTAAATGATATTTATCTAAGAAAGTATCCATTTCCTTTACATTTTCCAGTTTTGTGGCATATAGGCTTTTGTAGTAAGATCTAATGATTCTCTGAATTTCCTCTGTGTCTGTGGTTATGTCCCCCTTTTCATTTCTGATCTTATTAATTTGCAAATTCTCTCTCTGCCGTTTGATTAGTTTGGATAGGGGTTTGTCAATCTTGTTGATTTTCTCCAGGAACCAGCTTTTTGTTTCATTGATTCTTTGGATTGTTCTCTGTGTTTCTATTTTATTGATTTCAGCCCTCAGTTTGATTATTTCCAGTCTCCTACTCCTCCTAGGTGAGTCTGCTTCTTTTTTTTCTAGAGCTTTCAGGTGGGCTGTTAAGTCTCCAATGTGAGCTTTCTCTGTTTTCTTTAGGTGGGCACTTAGTGCTATGAACTTTCCTCTTAGGACTACTTTCATAGTGTCCCATAAGTTTGAGTATGTTGTTTCTTTATTTTCATTGAATTCCAGGAAGACTTTAATTTCTTTCTTTATTTCTTCCTTAATCCAGGTATGGTTCAGTAGTTGGCTGTTCAGTTTCCATGACTTTGTAGGCTTTCCGGGGGTAGCCTTGTTGTTGAATTCTAACTTTAATCCATGGTGATCTGATAAGACACAGGTGGTTAGTAATACTTTTTTGTAACTGTGGATGTTTGCTTTGTTACCGACTATGTGGTCAATTTTCGAGAAGGTTCCATGAGCTGCAGAGAAGAAGGTGTATTCTTTCCTATTTGGATGGAATGTTCTATAGATGTCTGTTAAGTCCATTTGTTTCATTACCTCCATTAATTGTCTTATTTCTCTCTTAGGTTTCTGTCTGATTGACCTGTCCATTGGTGAGAGAGGAGTGTTGAAGTCTCCTACTATTAGTGTGTGTGGTTTGATGGCTGCCTTGAATTTTAGCAATGTTTCTTTTATGTACGTGGGTGCTTTTATATTAGGGGCATAGATGTTCAGGATTGAGACTTCATCCTGATGAACTGTTCCTGTTATGAATATAAAATGCCCCTCTCCATCTCTTCTGATTGATTTAAGTTTGAAGTCAACTTTGTTAGAGATTAGTATGGCCACACCTGCTTGTTTCTTAGGTCCATTTGCTTGATAGGCCTTTTCCCAACCCTTTACTCTGAGTAGGTGCCTGTGTTTGTGGTTGAGGTGTGTTTCTTGTAAACAGCAGAATGTTGGGTCCTGTTTTCTCATCCAATCTCTTAGCCTGTGCCTTTTTATAGGTGAGTTGAGACCATTGACATTAAGTGATATTAATGACCAGTGGTTGTTAACTCCGGTCATTTTTTTTTAGTCGTAGAGTTTGTGTGTATCCCTTCTTTGGTTTGTGTTGATGAAGGGTCTCTAGATGTCTGAGTTATTGTGGTCATTGTTGGACTCCTTGGTTAGTGAATTTCCTTCTATTACTTTCTGTAAGGCTGGATTTGTGGCTGCATATTGTTTGAATTTGTTTTTATCCTGGAAAATTTTATTTTCTCCATTTATAGTGAACGAAAGCTTGGCTAGGTATAGTAATCTGGGCTTGCATCCATGGTCTCTCAGTTTCTGCAGTACATCTATCCAGGACCTTCTGGCTTTCATGGTTTCCATGGAAAAGTCAGGTGTAAGTCTGATAGGTTTACCTTTGTAAGTAATTTGGCCTTTTTCCTTTGCCGCTCTTAATATTTTTTCCTTATTCTGAATGCTTTGTGTTTTGATAATTATATGGCTAGGGGATGTTTTTTTTTTGATCCAGCCTATTCGGTGTTCTGTATGCTTCTTGCACCTTCATAGGTATATCTTTCTTTAGGTTGGGAAAGTTTTCTTCTATAATTTTATTATATATATTTTCTGGACCATTGAGCTGCACTTCTTCTCCTTCTTCTACTCCTATTATTCTTAGGTTTGGTCTTTTTATTGTGTCCCATATTTCCTGAATGTTTTGTGATGAGAGTTTGTTGGACTTGCTGTTTTCTTTGATCATAGTGTTTATTTTCTCTATGGTATCTTCAGAATCTGAGAGTCTTTCTTCTATCTCTTGTATTCTGCTGGTTATGCTTGTTTCTGTAGTCTCTATTCGTTTACCTAGATTTTCCATGTCCAGCCGGCCCTCTGTTTGTGTTTTCTTCTTTGCCTCTATTTCAGTTTTCAAGTCTTGAACTGTTTCCATTATCTGTTTGATTGTTTTTCCTTGGTTTTCTAGGGTATCATTCACTGATTTATTCAATTCTTCAAACTTTCTGTTATATTTCTCATCCATTTCTATAAGGGCGTTTTTTACATGCTGTTTAAGGGCGTCAATAACTTTCATGAAGTCAATCTTTTCTCCTTCTTGATTAAGGTGTTCATGTCCTTCCGTTGTGAGGTCGCTGGTTTCTGGTGGCTTCATGTTGCTTTTCAGTTTGTTGGGCGAATTCTTGCCTTGGCGTCTGCCCATCTCTTCTTCCAAATACTCCCTTATGGATCTTCTTTTACCAGATCAGGTCTCCTTGCCTACCCAACGCGGCCTCCCCAATGTTGGCTCTCCTGGCACCAAGGGATCAGGTCTCCGTGCCCAACCCTAGCTCATCCCAACGCTGGTTCTCCCCAACGCTAGTTCTCCTAGGGCCGAGAGATCAGGCCTCCGTGCTGGTTAGGCAGCTCGCAAACAAAGCGCCTACCCTGCTTGGTGCAGGCAGGCCACAGAAACAAAGGAACTGCAGCCCGCCTGGGCGCCCCAAGGACTGGGACCCAGCGCCCAATGCCACACGCTGAGAGAGGGCGGTGGAGCCCAAGTGGGGAGGGCTCTGGACGGAATCTGGGTGGGCCAGGAAGAAAGAGGCAGTAACCAGGGAATAGAGGTCCTGCAGAGAGCCCAAGAAAGACAGGAGGCCAAGGGACCCCCAAGATCCCTGTCCCCGGCTTGCGCCGCGGGCCAGAAACTCACCCCAACGCTGGTTCTCCTGGGGCCGAGAGATCAGGCCTCCGTGCTGGTTGGGCAGCTCGCAAACAAAGCGCCTACCCTCCTTGGTGCAGTCAGGCCACAGAAACAAAGGCACTGGAGCCTGCCCGGGCGCCCCGAGGACTGGGACCCAGCGCCCAATGCCACGCGCCAAAAGAGGGCGGGGGGGCGAAGTGTGGGGGGCTCTGGACGGAAGCTGGGTGTGCCAGGAAGAAAGAGGCAGTACCCAGGGAATAGAGGTCCTGCAGAGAGCCCAAGAAAGACAGGAGGCCAAGGGACCCCCGAGATCCCCGTCCCCGGCTGGCGCCGCGGGCCAGATACTCACCCCAACGCTGGTTCTCTTAGGGCCGAGAGATCAGGCCTCCGTGCTGGTTGGGCAGCTCGCAAACAAAGCGCCTACCCTGCTGGGTGCAGGCAGGCCACAGAAACAAAGGAACTGCAGCCCGCCTGGGCGCCCCGAGGACTGGGACCCAGCGCCCCGCAATTTTATCTTTTTAATTTTTGGAGGAATTCTCCCTATTGCTTTCCCAAGGAGCTAATTTATATTCCCTCCAACACTGAAAAACTTATAAGTGTCTCTTTACCCCTATGTACTTGCCAAAATCTTTTTTTCTTTGTTTTCTTTATGATAGCCATTTTCTCTAGGCAGAGATAGAATTCCAGGATATTTCTAATCGGCATTTACCTGATAGTTAAGGATGCCGAACATTTTTAATAAGCCATTTTACATTTTATTTTGCAAACTCTTTGTCCAATTAAATTTTCTTGTTATTGATTGTATGACTTTTGTGTATGTTTATTTTTTCAGCTTTTTGTATATTACAGAAATCAATCCCTGGTCAGATGTTGAATGTGTCTTTAATCTGCTGGATGTTTTTTTTTTCTGAGCACAAAATTTGTCAGTTCTTTTTGTTCTTCTTGTTGTTTAAATTAGAGACATGGTATTTCTATGTAACCCAGGCTAGCCTCAAAGAGACCTACCTGTTTTTGCTTCCCCAGTGCTGAGATTAAAGGTATGCACTACCATGCCAGCCCAATCCTTAATTTTTTTATTTTATTTAATTATTTTTTATTTATTATTAAAGATTTATGTCTCTTCCCTGACACCGCCTCCCATATCCCTCCCCCTCCCCAAATCAACTCCCCCTCTCTCATCAGCCTGAAGAGCAGACCAGGTTCCCTGCCCTGTGGGGAGTCCAAGGACTTCCCACCACCTTCCAGGTCTAGTAAGGTGAGCATCCAAACAGCCTAGGCTCCCACAAAGCCAGTACGTGCAGTATGATCAAAACCCAGTGCCATTGTTCTTGACTTCTCAGCGCAGTCTTCATTGTCTGCTATGTTTAGTGAGTCCGGTTTTATCCCATGCTTTTTCAGACCCAGTCCAGCTGGCCTTGGTGAGTTCCCAATAGAACATCCCCGTTGTCTCAGTGTGTGGGTGCACCCCTCATGGCCCTGAGTTCCTTGCTCATGCTCTCTCTCCTTCTGCTCCTGATTTGGACCTTGGGGTTGTAGTCCGGTGCTCCAATGTGGGACTCTGTCTCTGTCTCCTTTCATCGCTTGATGAAGGTTAATATCCAGGAGGATGTCTATATGTTTTTCTTTGGGTTCACTTTCTTATTTAGCTTCTCTAGGATCACGAATTGTAGGCTCAATGTCCTTTATTTATGGCTAGAAACCAAATATGAGTGAGTATATCCCATGTTTATCTTTTTGGGTCTGGCTTACCTCACTCAGGATAGTGTTTTCTATTTCCATCCATTTGCATGCAAAATTCAAGAAGTCATTGTTTTTTACTGCTGAGTAGTACTCTAATATGTATATATTACATACTTTCTTCATCCATTCTTCCATTGAAGGGCATCTAGGTTGTTTCCAGGTTCTGGCTATTACTAACAATGCTGCTATGAACATAGTAGAGCATATACTTTTGTTGTATGATAAGGCCTCTCTTGGGTATATTCCCAAGAGTGGTATTGCTGGGTCCAGGGGTAGGTTGATCCCGAATTTCCTGAGAAAAAGCCACACTGCTTTCCAAAGTGGTTGCACAAGTTTGCATTCCCACCAGCAATGGATGAGTGTACCCCTTTCTCCACAACCTCTCCAGCAAAGGTTATCCTTGGTGTTTTTTTATTTTAGCCATTCTGATAGGTATCAGATGGTATCTTAAAGTTGTCTTGATTTGCATTTCCCTGATCGCTAAGGAAGTTGAGCATGACCTTAAGTGTCTTTTGTCCATTTGAACTTCTTCTGTTGAGAATTCTCTGTTCAGCTCAGTGCCCCATTTTATAATTGGGTTGATTAGCCTTTTACGGTCTAGTTTCTTGAGTTCTTTATATATTTTGGAGATCAGACCTTTGTCAGTTGCGGGGTTGGTGAAGATCTTCTCCCAGTCAGTGGGTTGCCTTTGTGTCTTAGTGACAGTGTCCTTTGCTTTACAGAAGCTTCTCAGTCTCAGGAGGTCCCATTTATTCAATGAGGCCCTTAATGTCTGTGCTGCTGGGGTTATACGTAGGAAGTGGTCTCCTGTGCCCATGTGTTGTAGAGTACTTCCCACTTTCTCTTCTATCAGGTTTAGTGTGTTCAAACTGATATTGAGGTCTTTAATCTATTTGGACTTGAGTTTTGTGCATGGTGATAGATATGGATCTATTTTCATTCTTCTACAGATTGACATCCAGTTTTGCCAGCACAATTTGTTGAAGATGCTCTCATTTTTCCATTGTATACTTTTAGCTCCTTTATTGAAAATCAGGTGTTCATAAGTTTGTGGGTTAAAGTCCAGGTCTTCTATTCGATTCCATTGGTTGACTTCTCTGTTTTTATGTCAATACCAAGCTGTTTTCAATACTGTAACCCTGTAATAGAGTTTGAAGTCAGGGATGGTAATGCCTCCTGACGATCCTTTATTTTATAAGATTGTTTTGGCTATCCTGGGTTTTTTGTTTTTCCGTATAAAGTTGATTATTGTCTTCTCCAGATCTGTGAAGAATTTTGATGGGATTTTGATGGGGATTGCATTGAATCTATAGATTGCTTTTGGTGGAATTGCCATTTTTACTATGTTGATCCTCCTAATCCAAGAGCAAGGGAGATCCTTCCATTTTCTGGTGTCCTCTTCAATTTCTTTTTTCAAAGACTTAAAGTTCTTGTCAAATAGATCTTTCACTTCCTTGGTCAGAGTTACCCCAAGATATTTCATGCTATTTGTGGCACTCTCTCCATACCTATTCAATATAGTGCTTGAAGTTCTAGCAATAGCAATGAGACAACATAAAGGGATCAAGGGGATTCATATTGGAAAGGAAGAAGTTAAACTTTCGTTATTTGCAGATGACATAATAGTGTAAATAAGCGACCTCAAAAACTCTACCAAAGAACTCCTACAGCTGATAAACACCTTTAGTAACACGGCAGGATACACGATCAACTCCAAGAAATCAGTTGCCTTCCTATACACTAAGCATAAGGAAGCAGAGAGGGAAATCAGAGAAGCATTACCTTTCACAATAGCCAATCCTTAATTTTTGGTACTATTTCCTGAGCTATTGGAATCCTTGTCTATACTTATTATCTTGAAGTATTTTCCCCTAGCTGTTTAAAAATGCAGGCATTAGATTTATTTTAGGGCTAGAAGAAGACTCGAATTTTGTTCTTTTATGTGTGGATATCTGGTTTTCCTAGCAACATTCACTGATAAGGCTGTCTTTTTGCTAATATACATTTTGGGCATCATTGCAAATGGACACCTTTTCAACAAAGAAATAGAAATGCAAGAAAAATATTGAAAATCTTTTGCCACCAGAAAATGCAGAACTAAACTACACTGAGATTCAATCTTACCCCAGGCAGAATGACTACCATCAAGAAAACAAAACCCACAAATATTGGTGAGGATGCAAGAAAAAAGGAGCCCTCGTGTACTGTCTGTAGGAATACGAGGCCACTCTACCGTATACCACTTCGGGTGTATGCCTCAATCAAATTCAGCTTGCAATAGAGAGACATGTGTCCATGTTTATCATATCATCATGCACAATAATAGTCAAGCTAAGGTATACCCTGAATGTAAACCATGTGGTAGAAGACAAGCATAGGGAAGTAAATGAAGTCCTTAGTGAATGTGGATTGTTTGACATGAGCGTGGCTATGTTTCAGATCCATGGGAATCCAAACCTTCCCCATACCAGGCTTAGGGGAATGAAAGAATCTTCTAGTCTGAGTACAAATGTTGATTGTACAATTGTACAAATGCAGAAAACATGTTCTCCCCCCCTCCAGGGTATTTGCCGACTGCTCTCCTGTATACATGGCCTGCTGAGAGAAGCTAAACTCTTCTTCTTGTACTGTACAAATAAATGAGCTGACTTTCTTGGCTTCTTAATAGGTGCCTCCATCAGAGCAAGATCCCAGCATTACTATATCTGTGCCTTTCTGTTTGTGCTCTTCCATGCCCTTGTCATCCCAGCCATGCTTTCGGGACCAAGCAATTCAGCACATGGTAAATATACAAAGGCCATCACAGCGTGTGGTAGGTTGAGGCAGGAGGATTGTATGCTTCAGGCAAGTCTGGGGTACGTAGTGAGAGACTATTTCAAAGAAAATTCCAGGTTTGCTAATGCAGTATAGACTATCACATTCTGACTAACACAGCAGGACTGTAAACATATATGCATGGGAGGCAAGTACCTTATTAAGAAGCTAACTGTAGTTCCTGAAATTTTAATTATTATCTTTGGTTATTGATATATTTGTAAGTGCTGTTGAGTGAAGTTCTGCAGGTTGAGCATTATGGAAAGCACAGTATTACGATCTGAAAGCATGCCAGTGGATCTTGACATTGCTCAGAAATGATCATGTGGACATTCTAGTGCACCCCAAATAAGATACCTCTGAAGTACATGTGTCATTCATATAATACACATGTTAAAGTTCACAAAGACGTCCTTTGCTCGCAGATAAAAGCATTGCGATCATTCATAATGTTGGAGGAGGCATCGAGACTGCCTTCTCGCCATGCTTTGGAGGGCAAGCTCTCACTGTCTTTCCAAAGGCATGGCCATTCTTTTCTCCACACAGACCAAACTTTCCTGGAGTACCAATGTTACCCAGATTAAAAAAGCTGAAAATAAAATTGTTTCAAGGAATTTTATTTTTGATGTCTTTTGATTACAAGTTCTAAGCCAAAAGAAAGGAAACTCGAGCTCACTGGTTATCCCTAAACGGAACAATACAGAACAATACAGACGGAAAAATAGTTAATGAAAAATCTTTTCAGGATTTTTTTCAGGGCATAGCATCAAAGCTCAGTGACGATTAAGGATGCATGCAGCTGGACAAAAGCAAGTAAATTATTTTCTGCTCAATACTTTTTGATTTTATATTATGTACTGATGGGTATGTTCTTTTGCCGTCTGTGTTTGCTTCTTTGAGACAGTGTCTTTCACCAAAGCTCAGGCTTTCTGGAACTCACCAATCTTAGGCTGGCATTGGATTTGAGCAGTCCGCTTGCCTCAACCCCTCAAGCGCTGGAATTATAGGCCTGCACCACCATACCAGCAGGCAATAGGTGCTGTTCCAACTTGTTTTCATCACCTCTTCTGCATTTTTCCTCCCCATCCTATCAGTTCAGATGCTAGAAGGTTCTTCAGTAGCCTACACGCTGCAAGACTTATTTTTTTATTTTGAAGTGAGTTATCAGTTGAAGGTATTTCTTTCTGTCTGTTTCTCTGCCTGTCTGTCTCTCTGTCGCTCTCCTTTCTTCCCCTCCCCTTTCTCATAAATGGGAGTTTCCTTAAGGATCTGCAGCCACTCTCATACCAGGACTTTAAGAGGCCGCTTAGCCACAAATAGCATAAAATATCTTGGAGTAACTAACCAAACAAGTGGAAGACCTGCATGACAAGAACTTTAAATCTTTGAAAAAAGAAATTGAATAAGACATTAGAAAATGAAAAGATCTCCCAAGCTCTTGGGTAGGCAGAATTAACATAGTAAAAATGGCAATCTTACCAAAATCAATCTACAGATTCAATGCAGTCCCCATCAAAATCCCAGAAACATTCTTCACAGACCTCAAAAGAATGGTACTCAACTTCATACAGAAAAGCAAAAAAAAAAAAAAAAAAAAAAACCCAGGATAGCCAAAACAATTCAGCACAATAAAAGAACTTCTGGAGGCATCACAATCCCTGACTTCAAACTCTACTACAGAGCTACAGTACTGAAAACAGCCTGGTATTGGCATAAGAACAGACAGGAGGACCAATGGAACTGAATTGAAGGCCCAGATATTAATCCAAACACCTTTGAACACCTGATTTTTGACGAAGAAGCAAAAAAATATCAAATAGAAAAAGAAAACATTTAATAAATGGTGCGGGCATAACTGGATATCAACATGTAGAAGAATGAAAATAGACCCATATCTATCACCATCCACAAAACTCAAGTCCAAATGGATCAAAGACCTCAACATAAAGCCAGCCACACTGAACCGTATAGAAAATAAAGTGGGAAGTAACTTGAACGCATTGGCACAGGAGACCACTTCCTAAATATAACCCCAGCAGCACAGACATTGAGAGAAACAATTAATAAATGGGACCTCCTGAAACTGAAAAGCTTCTGTAAAGCAAAGGACATGGTCAACAAGACAAAACAACAGCCTACAGAATGGGAAAAAAAATCTTCACCAACCCCACAATAGACAGAGATCTGATCTCAAAAAAATATAAAAAGAACTCAAGAAATTGGAAACCAAAAGAACAAGTAATCCAATAAAAAATGGAGTACAGACCTAAACAGAGAACTCTCAACAGAGGAATCTAAAATGGCTGAAAGACACTTAAGGAAATGTTTAACATCCTTAGTCATCAGAGATATGTAAATCAATACAACTCTGAAATTCCATCTTACACCTGTAAGAATGGCCAAGATCAAAAAGACTAAAGACAATTTATGCTGGAGAGGTTGTGGGGAAAAGGGAACACTTCTGCACTGCTGGTGGGAATGTAAGCTGGTACAGCCCCTTTGGATGTCAGTGTGGCGATTTCTCGGAAAATTAGGAAACAACCTTTCTTGAGATCCAGTCATACCACTTTTGGGTATGTATCCACAGGATGCTCAATCGTGCCACAAGGACATGTGTGCTCAACTATGTTCATAGCAGCATTGTTCGTCATAGCCAGAACCTGGAAACAACCTAAATGCCCCTTGACTGAAGAATGAATAAAGAAAATGTGGTAATTTACACAATGGAGTACTACACAGCAGAAAAAAATAACGACATCTCGAATTTTGCATGAAAATGGGTGGAGCTAGAAAAACATCATGTTGAGTGAGGTAACCCAGACCCAGAAAGACAATTATCACATGTACTCACTTATAGGTGGTTTTAAAACATAAAGCAAAGTAAACCAGCCCACTAGTCACAATCCCTGTGAACTTAGACAACAATGAGGACCCTAAGAGAGATAGACATAGATCTAATTTACATGGGAAGTACAAAAAGACAAGATCTCCTGAGTAAATTGGGAGCATAGGGACCTTGGGAGAGGGTTGAAGGGGAGGGGAGAGGCAGGGAGGGGAGCAGAGAAAAATGTAGAGCTCAATAAAATAAAAAAAGGCCACTTTAGCAGCCAGACCTTTAGCTCCAGGCTTTCCACGGGAACCCAGGGAGGGGTGTAATGACACTTGACTGTTATCCTTGGAGTCCTTCCTCAGGATTGTTACATACAGATGCATGCTCTGCTTTCAAAGCCCTTCAAATGCTGTCCCTCGCAGTGATGCCACACATTATTATTGGGAACACCAGTATATTTATCCTTTTCTTTGCTTAAATACTAATTCTTTAACCCAGCATCTTAATAAGAATGACTGAATTCAGCTTGAAGATTCAATAGAAATGTTTAGAAGCTACATTTTATTGTAAATTCTTTTGGCCCATGGGACCTAGACCTTATCTAGAATACTGGCTTTACAGAGAAGAGATTTGCCACCTCATCCAAACTTTCTGGGAGTTTCCCTGTGTCTTCTGAGTTGGTAGTAACTGCTATCGTAAGTCTTTCCAGAGTGCTGGGGAGAGATTAAAAGGCTTCTCAGTCTTTAATATACTATGAAGTCTGACCTTATCTGCTGCACCCATTATTTATTGCTGTGCAACAAATTGCCTTGAAATCTAGTAGCTTAAACAATAAACACCGGTTATTTCACACGCTTTCTGAAGGGCACGATTCCAGCTGTGGCTTAGCTGAGCGGATCTGGCTTACAGTCTTTTACTAGATGGCAGTTAAACTGTTACATGTAGCTCAGACTTTACTGCAACAGTAGAATCAGCTTCTGCGCTTCCTCAGAATCACAGGCAGGTCTCAAATCTGGGTTATGTACCATACATGCCTGTGCACTGGGCTGCTCCAAACCATGGCTTGACTCTCAGAAAATCGTCTAAGAGAACAGAGCAAGAGACTATGCAATTAAGACAGAGGCTGCAATTGTCTGTAAGCTAGTCTTGAGTGTTCTACCTCATCTCTATCTCGTGCTGTTGTGTGCATAGACTGATCCTGCTACAATGGGATCGTTGAGGGCCATCTTGGAGGCTGATACTACACAGGCTCCTTTCTTTAGCAAGTTCTTTCAAGGGTCCCCAGTCTTTTTGCCACTGGTAATAAGGGTCTAACCTTCACACCACTGTGAAGGTGCAGCTGACCTAGTTTTTTTAATTTTTTTTTTTTTTTGGAGAGAGTGATATCCAGTATGACGAGTGTAGGCCTCTCAAAGGAATGTAATCAGAAGCTACTTGTTTGTTTCCCAGCTGCCCAGAGAAGAAATAATCAAACAGAAACTATATTAATTGCAATACTGTTTGGCCAATAGCTTAAGCGTATTTCGAACTAGATCTTACATCTTAAATAAATCCATTTCTATTATTTTATATTTTACTACGAGGTTCATGGTTTACTGGTACCGGCGCATGGGTATCTTTCTCCTCCTGACTCTGCCTTCTTTCCTCCTCTATCTGCTTGGAATTCCCACTTTTCTCAATTCTGCCCTGCTGTAGACCACAGTAGCTTTTTTCATTTACCAATGGCATTCACATCATACAGAGGGGAATCCCATATCAAGGAAGAGTCACGATTAGAGTTATTTCCTATGCCTATATATAAAATTTTCATGAGTCGCAGGTTGCAATGCCACAGGATGCTCTCTGCCAACAGAGATGGGTAAATGAAGAGAGTTGAGCTGGGTTCCCAGGAAAAGTAAGAGAAACGGAGTCCAAATAGACAAGAAGAGTAAGGACGTGAGCTGGAATTATACAAGGGGTGCAATTAGTCATTTCCCTTCTTCTAGAATTCTCTTGCAGTCACTGGCTTTTCTTTGTCCCTCTTCTCTCTGTCTCCCTCTTTGACTTTTCTGTTCCACTTTCCCATGTCCCTCTCATCTTCTCTTGGCAGTAACTGGAAAAGGAGAAGCACACACTGGAACAAGGAAATGAGAAGTGAAGTGAGCTGTGCAAAAGGGGTAAAAGTTTAATAACACACACATGGGCAAGGCACTGAAAGCCAAGGCAAATGCCATGCAGACCAGAAAACTTGCTCCTAATTTGTTACAGAAGTGGACCAATCAGGATAGAATGCCATGGTATGTTCAATCAACCACATATTAATTTAAACAGCCCCCAGGGAGAAGATCTAACTCAAGAGACAATGGGGGAGAGAAAGGCTTATATAAGAATCCTGGCACCAGAGACCACTGTCTAGTACCTTAGTACTCAAACTGTGGTCCATGGAATGAAAAAAAAAATCTTATATAGTTGTTTGTTAGAAAATGGATCCCACCCAGTTGTATGAAATGAGGATGTAGAGTTACCATGGCAATCTGTATGTGTACTAAAATTTAGGAAATGCCTGGTTAGAGGATCACAAAAAGAATAGTTGAGAAATGAGGCAATGAAGTATCAGAACAAAGATGAACTCAGGTACTTCCGGGATCACACTGGAGTGTCATGGGACCCTTCTTTGCCTCAAATCATTAGGGATGGCCAGAGAGGTCAGTCAATTGTAAATGGCTGGAGATTTTCAAAAGAAAGTCATGGATGGAGTGTGGTATGCAGAGTAGGTAGAATATACAAAACTCTTCTGGATGCTCAGAAACACTGCTCATTCAATAAGTCCGTTGTTCCACTGGGATAGAAGTATAATCTGAAGTGATAAATGAGAGATGGGGTTCAATACCTGGGTGGAAGTGGTTCACGAAGAGCTAACTGATCCCTCTTGGCAAGTCTTGGGATTACTTTTGAAGTAATGGTAAATCATTGATTAGTCTGAACTGGTGAGAAGTAATTCTGGAAGAAATAGATGCAGACTCATGATACTATAACATTTTTTGAGCATGTATTAGATTCCAGATACAGTACCAAACTTGTAAAAATGTCTTATTCCACTTACACCAAACTCCTAACATATGAACAATGTCATATGATGATTTCTAGGGTTCAGAGGATGGTGATGGCACTGCTCTTTACTATGTACATGGAATAAGCAAGAAGGAAGGTCCCCTTGGTGATGCTGCAGAAACGGGAAGAATGGAATGACTGTGCACTAGGATCTTGAAGGTCCATTTTACAGTATGTTTTGGGGGCAAAGGAATTTGGAGAAGGAAGGCGATGAGAATCAGTATTTACATTGCCTTTCTTTGTTTGCTGCTTTTTGTTAAGATTCTGCTCTATTTGAAGAACAATCTGTTTTATTTCCTAACATGGGTTATGCATTGTCAGCTGGCATAACACAGAGACCACAGGCAACTGCAGGTGCTCTGTGGGTTACCTTTAAGTGAATTCTCTGAGTAAACAGTTCAGTCAAAACCCACCAGGTGCCCAATATCACAACGCATAAAGTCAACCCCGACTTTTGCATCCTGTGGAGAACCATTTTTACCAAGGCTGGCAATAGTCAGAACTGGGAGACAGCCCAGATTTGTCTTAGGGTTCTCGCTTTCTTTCTTTCCTGGAAAACTATCAGACTCAGTGGGGGTTGTTCTTCATCATCAAAACACACCTGGCTTGTGTCCGTTTAGTAAGGGTTCTACTATCCTTAAGAAAGTATGTTGTTATGTATCAATCAACCAAAACAATCCTTTACAATGAGTCAGTCCATCAATAACACCACATTTCCCAAATCGCAGATGTCCTTTAGAGTGAGTCTCAATAAATACGCTGTATGGGCAGCAAGATTAGAGAATGTTATTCTTATTGTGATACTCTTTCCTTTCCCATGACTGCACCAGTCTATCAGTGAATATGGCAAAAGAGATCTTGGATTGCTATCAATTGTTCATTGTTTGGTTTTGTTATTTCTTCGGCCAGTACTGAATGATTTTATGTTCATGTTATGACATGAGGATAGTTTGGAAAAGAACTTCATGAATGGACAAATAAGGAAACAGTTTACTTCAGATGGTAAACTAAATGTAGACTTGAGAAATAGAGACATGGAAGGAGACGAAATACAATTTCTTTCTTTTTTGTACTTTCTATGCTTTCTACAGTGCTGGACATTGCACCACTAAGAACTGTAGAAACAGCATTGTAATTGGAAGTAGTAAAAATAATGCAAGACTAGACATAATTTTTATACCCATACACAGTACTTTATCCAGAACACCAAAAGAAAGGGGCTTAGGGTAGTGAGATGGCTCAACAAGGAAAGGTGCTTGTTCCTGAGCCTGGCAACCTGAATTCAATATGGTGGACCCATGTGGTGCAAAGATAAAAGTGACTCCCACAATTTGTCTTCTGACTACCTTATGTATCCTGGTATGTGGGAGTATACATATGTATACATATAAAATGCACACACACACACACACACACACACACACACTGAAATAAGTTTAAAGAAATAGAACAGGGTCTATATCCTTACTTGAATGAGACTTTTGAAAATTTCAGTTTTGAAAAAGTTTATGTGACAAATTCTGCTTCTTGCTCATGAAAAAATTTCTTTCTCTAGCCTAGGTTAAAGAGGAAAATATAGTATGTACAAAAAATCTTTAAAAAGGGCAAGAAATAAAATCAAAAGAAAGCAATTTAGGCCACATTTTATCTTGGCATTGCTTGATGGCCTAATTTCAAAGCTCAGCTTGGTAAATGTAAGACAAGGAAGAGCCAAAATGAAATGGATAAAGAGCGCAACTGTCTGACGATCCAGTTTCTCCAAGGACAAAATTTAGTGCACTGGTATAGTCCAGAGTGGATGACAGAAGATGCTGACAATTCTCTCCAAATACTATTCCTCACCATTTCACAGCATATTCCATTAACCTTCATAGTATGGGCTAATGATGAAAAGGGGAAAAAAAACTTTTGTTACATGAAAGATTGTCTTAGCCCTTTGTGCTGCTGTAACAAAACAGCTGAACATGAGTAATTTATAAAGACCAGAGATATACTTTCTCCCAATTCTGGAGGCTGGGAAGTCCAAGATCTGGACTGGCAGACTGGTGGTTGTCTGATGAGGGTCATTCTTTGCTTCCAGTATGGTTTGTTGTTGCTGAATTTTCCAAACAGAAGAACAACTGTAGCCTTTATGATTAAGGCAAACAAGCACACTATAACAAAATTTGTTTATAAGGTCTAAATCTCGTTCTCCTTCAGACTTAATCATCTCTTAAAGCTCCCATCTTATAATGTTATCACACTGATAACATGTGAAGTTTGGAGAGAAGCTGTCGTTTGAATAAACGACAGCAGTGGGTCATCCTTTTGGGCAAGTAGAGGCATGAGGATTTTCTGCTGTAAACACATTTGTATTCAGATGCTTTGAAATAAGCAGAGATAGGTAAGGTTGACCTTCTGCCTTATCATTTAGGTATTTTCGTGAAAAGAAATGTATTTGGATTGTGTGGTGCTAGGCAGATCTACCTAGTGATCACCCATAGCACAGAATTTCTTTAGAAATCATTTTTGATTTCTAACAATTTCAAACATGGTTGTTTTCTCTTTTCTAACTCCAACTTGCCTCCTTCCCATTCCTTGTTTACTTTATAACTTCATCTTCTCTTCCTTTCCTTTAATTTCTCCCTCCTAATTTTTTGTCCACTTTGCCATTATTTTCACCCCAAGAAAGCCTTGAAGTATTCTCTTCCAGTTAGTAGGTGGTATGCTGTGCCTTTTCACTCAGAGGGAAATCTTTATTATATCAGAAGATAAAATCACAGTGAGCAAACATTGACTGCCTAGCTATGCACATTAAAGAAGAAAACAAGCAAATGAGTTACATAGATGGGGCTTTTTATATACTTCAGCAGCTTGATAAAGATTCACTGGAAATTGGTCATCTTGTAATATAATGGAAAATATTTCTTCTTTCCCATGAATAATGGTTTTTAAGGTTCTTTCTTCCTTTTCGCTTATGGTGTTACTTTCAGAGAGCTTGTGGACTATATTTCTTAGGTTGCCTGATGATTCTTTTCTGGCACTTTCCTTTAAATGGAGCCTTGTCTCCTGTCTGCCTGTTTCCAAATTCCTGGCAGCCACTTACCACAGAGAAACTTATATTAATTATGAATGTTTGACTTATAGCTCAAGATTATTACTAATTAGCTCTTACAACTTAAATTAACCCATTTGTATAAATCCACATTTTGACATAAGGTTTTATTGCTTTACCTGTTCTCTAGCATCTTGTTTCTTGGGCAGCTGACTCATGTCTCTCCTAACTCCATCCCTCCTTATCTGAGTCCTCAGTTTGATTGTTCCACCTTAGCTTATCCTGCCTGACTATTGATAAAACAGCTTTTATTGTTAACGAATGAGAGGAATATATATTCACAGCATACAGAATGAGCAACCCAGAACACCTCCCTCTTTTTGTCCAATCAAAAAGGAAGGTTTTAACTTTAATATAGTAAAATTATATATACAAAACAGTTTAGTAAGATTTACAGTTACAATATATAGTCTATTTGTATTTGACAAAATTAGAGAAAATATTTAATTATTCACCCTATTTTGGTGTAGCTTCAATTTTATATATAATTTATTTTTTATCATAACTAAAAAACTGTAATTATAATTATCTAGTTTTCATACCCATCAAAAACCTGAGAAGAAAATAATATTACCTGAGTAAGCAGAAAGTGTAGGAATGAAACTTCCAAAAATGTGAGAAATTACAGAAACAGCTGACTGCCTGGACAGCCACCCAAGGTTCCTTTGTAATGTTGTGGTATTCATTTTTGATTTACAGGCCTAGCATATCTGACAGACTTTCCTGTGAAGCAAAGAATTTTGAAGAACTGTCTTACCTTGTCTTGGTACAGCTCAGCAGTCACCTTTCTTGTGTTCTTCTGGTCCTATTTGGGCAGTAACTTTCATCAATTAAGACAAGGACAATTTCTTTGCCCATATGGCTAATTTTTGCTGTAAGAAAAGCAAAGCCCATAAGGAATTTCTTTGATACTCATCATCCTCTTTGAAGGAATTTGTGCTTCCAGGAGGAAACATCTTACCGTCAAGAAAAGTGTAAACTTTATCCATACTAAATACCATATTCTGTAGGTATTTGAAATATTTGAGGACCATCTATCTATTTGAACTATATCACTGTATGACCTTGAAAAGCATATCTAATATGTCTGTAAGTTTGACTATTATAGATGGCTATTAATTTGTATTTCTTAATTATATATTACATTTTTAATTGAGCTGTGCAAGTATAATACCTTAAGTAAGAGTGTATATATATATATATATATATATGTATATATATATATATATATATACTGTATAACAAAATTAACTTTAAATTTGCATCAGCGAACTAAAATCCATACCAATGTAAAATATATAAGATTAACAGTTGTTTATTGGATTAAAATAGATTTAATAATTGATGCTTTTCCATTTCATAATAATCTACCCTTTTCCCATCATTTCTACACCATATCCCCCTTTCTTCTTTTAAAAAGACATTGACTATGACCAATGAAAATTTGTAACCAATTCCCCTTAAATAAAAACAAACATTTATAACCGATATTCTAATTTAGGAATGTGAGTACAGTCTTCTAGACTAATTTCTGTTGGTTGATGGGTGCTGGTAATCTTTGAGGGAGCCTGAGAAAGTCAGGATAATTGTTAAGCCTTTGTCTGGAGTATTTTGTGAGGTTGGATTATCTCAGTCATCAGCCTAGAAGCTGTTCTGGATGCTGGACCACCTGGGCCATTTTTCTTAGTGGTGTCTAGTCCATTTTTTCTGAGATGATATAAACTTTTCAGGGTAACAGACATTATCTGTATTAATACAAACATAAATTATGCATTGTATATTAGCCAACCAAAGATAATTTTTTGTTTTACTCTTGATCAGATAAAATATATGTCACATGTCTTGTAGTTACTTCAGGTTTATTTTCCCATGTCTTTCTCTGTTTATCTCTAACTCTTTTTGTTTGTATCAACAAAACCTCTAAATTTACCATTCAGTGGCAGCTGTTCTCTCAAGCCCACAGATAGCAACTTGCTGGAAAAAAAACCTCTTTGTGCTTAGGTGGAATCCTCCATGCTGCAGTTCAAGCCCACTGTGGCCAGGGGATGTGGCTGTGTAATGTGGCCTGCATTAGAGACATGAACTCTGAAGCTGCTCTTGTGGTGTAGAAGGTCCTTCTGTTTATATGTTGCTTTCATTGGTTGAATAAAGAAAATGCCTTGGCCTAGTGGATAGGACAGAACTTAGGTAGGCAGAGTAGACAGAACTGAATGCTGGGAAGAAGGGCAGGGTGGCAGATGCCATGGATCTCCTACCTAAAATGGATGCTGGTTAGAATCTTGCTGGTAAGCCACAGTCATGTGGCGATACACAGATTAACAAAAATGGGTTAAATTAAGATGAAAATTAGCCAATAAGATGTTAGAACTAATGGGCCAGGCAGTGTTTAAATGAATACAGTTTCTGTGTGATTATTTCAGGTCTAAGATAGCCAGGCGGCCGGAACAAAAGGGCCCACTCACTGTGCAACTCTTGCCTCTGCATTTGTGTGTCTAGAACACTTTTCAAAAAATTTTTCATGTTTTATGTGAAAGTATGTACCCCATGTAGGGCACCATATGCACTTGTAGGCAGAGCTTTTCTTTTGTACCAACTGCCTGGTTTCAAATAAACACACAAAAGCTTATATAAGTTATAGAGTGTTTGGCTTATAGCTCAGCCTTATTATTGACTAGCTCTTACAACTCTAATTAACCCATTTCTTTTAATCTATTAATCTATATTCTGCCATGCGGCTCTGTTACTTCACCTGTTCTCTAACACATCTAGATTGAACAGTTATACTTTCCATTGACTAGATATACTTACTCTGCAAGAATATGCTACAACTCACCCTGGAGAAGTCAGGAGATGCTAAACCTTTTCTTGGCCCATCTAACTTGTAACATCTTGAGGTAAATAGCTAGATATTCTGTCCTAGTTGTTAGTTACCAATTGGACTACACTCTGAGAAGATCAAAACTTTCCTCATATCTTTTAGAGTTCGACAAGGATAAAAGAAATACTTTTCTGTGCTGAAATATTTTTTTTAAAAATCTGGTACACAGTCAAGGAGATATAAAAATAGAGAAAGAATAGCTCTATGAACGAGCTACATTTATCATTGCTATGAAAAAATACTGGTCAAAGTGTTTTCATTGTGATTCTAAATCTTACCAAACTCCCAATTAGGATCAACTACCACAATTACCCCTTGTCAATGTGACACTCAAATTCATCACCATTAAGACGTATCTTTTCTCCTCTCATTCTCAAAGGTTCATGGCTATCTCATAATACAAACTGCATTCAAAGTCTCTAGTCTTTAATAGACCCATCACTGTTCAGAGTCTAGTCTTTTTTGAGATTCGAGACAAACTCTTAATTGTGAACTCATAAAAAATTATGGGTATATTTCTAATATACAAAGGCATGGAGTACATATTTTTATCCTAAAAGGGAGGAAGTAGAACATAGCAAGGAAATTAAGACCAAATCCCAGCACAGCACATACCAAATTCTGTAATTCTATCAAAAGCATCTAGGGCTTGTGATTGAATTATCTGGGACACAAAAAGCTCAGGTAGTACTACCCTTTCAGCTCTGACACCTGTAGCACATACAACCTCTCTGTTGGACTACATCTACTAGCACCGTCAGCATTCCCCAATGAACCTCCTCTCATGGTTTCAGCCTCTTTAATATTCCAAAGTCTCCAACATGACTTAGGCTTCATTTTTCCAGCTTCTGACAGTGCCCTCTTGGCCTTCATGGAGGGATTTTGACCTGACCACACTTTGTTTGCCTTTAGTGGCTCGCTAGAAACTTAAGAAAAAAAAAATCTCCATCGCCTTCTTCTTCTTGCATCTGTCATACTTGCAAAATCAGTATCACACAAGCAGTGCTTTTAAGTTCTGCTGCCAACTCAAGGTATAGCTTGGCTCTCTCGGAACGCAGCTGCACCAGCCTCTGAACACTTTGGTAGATGAATCTGCAAAAAACTCTTCCCTAGCAGGGAGCCCCTTATGTGGCATTCTCGGCTCAGAATCAATCCTTTTTAAATGAATTTGCATTTAAAAGAATTGGAGACTTTTAAGGGTGGAGTTCTACCCTCAGGGGCACCTTTCTTATTGTCCTAATACAGAGCGCCAATTTCCTCTTTAATGACTCTCTTTCTTTTACAATTACAGTTCCTTAAAAACTGCCTTGTCTGTATCTTTAAACCCCCTTTTATTCTCCTCCTCATCCAGCTACACACTTTTCATGTCCTTCCGCTCTCTTTCACTGTAAATTTGGATAAGTTAAACTTGGATGAGCAGTGGGCAGTACTCATGACACAGCCTAAATGCTATGCTGTCTTGAAATTCTCACTTCCAAACAAATAAGCCCATTATTTTTGAATTCAGCCTTTCTTAATGACATGGGAAGAATGAAGTTGATTCATTGCCAGAATATGATATAAATGACTGATAACCTAGTTCCTGATTGATTTATTGTTTCCCTCCGAAACCTCATGACCCCAACCTCCAACGTCTGTTCCTTTCAACATTCTGTCTTTTCAAACTCCCATCATAATGATCTATTAAAAACTGTGTGTAGCATTCCAGGGCTTCATTAGACTGTAGCTTCAAACTCTTCCATAATGCTCCTACAAAGTGGTTCAAAGTAATCTAAGAAGCACATGTCAGGTTTATTTTAGCAATGGTTTTGCCCCTTGGTGCTAGTTTTCTGCATTTAGTTACTTTCCTTGTTTTGGTGACAGAGTACCTGACAAAAAACTCAAAGAAAGAAAGATTTCTGGTTCCCAGTTTGAGGGTACAGTCTATTATGTAGGAGAAAGCATGCTCACGTTATATATGCAGCCAGGACACAGAAAGTGATGAATTCCAGGGCTCAGATTGCTATCTTTACATTTGATTTACAACCCTATTTTTTGGGATGGTGACACCCATGTTGAGGGTAGGTTAAACCTTCCTGGAAATACCCTCTTGGACTCACCCAAAGACATGCTTCTGTGGTGATTCTCAATCAAGTCAAGTTGACACTCAGGAGTACTCACCACACTCCATGTTATGAGTATTAATCAGCTATCTTACTTTGGGATTTATAAATGAAAATAGGCAGTGATTCATATTTGCCACAAAATAAAACATATCCATGAGGTTGGGTGACTGATATTTTGTGTTGTGATTATAGAAATTAAATTAGAAGCAGGAAATTTCCTTCTGCGAGCTGATAAAAAAACCCTCTCAAATGTTTAGTATCTCACAGTATGACCTTTTGGTGTCCTTGATCAGTGCTAAGGAGTATGTTCAAGGAAAAGGCCGATAGGCATAAAGAAACACAGAGTCACATTCTTCGCATGTAGTTATCTAGTTCAACGGGTTTTCAGGTGCTTGTTTGATAACTCAGATTTGTGGAGGAAACCGGAAAATGACAGGAGGTAGTCTGCTGTAGGTGGGAATATATCTGTGCCCTCTAAATCCGAAAGTAGTTGTATTTTTAATAGTTTTATTAGGGAATAACTTTCATGCCACATAATTCAGTGATTTTTAGAGAACAGTGAATCCATTATTATCATCCAATTTCAAAATATTTTATTGCCAACAAAATATGACTCGCTTTTAAAAATATGTATTTTATAAATTCTCTCATATATGCATAAAATGTAATTTGATCATATTCATCCTCACCAGCCCCCTCTAACTCCTTGCAGATATACCATCCACCTGCTGATATTCCAACTTCCTGTCTTCTTTATACCATGGAGTCTAATTTATGTTGCTACTAGTGTTCCTGGTATGGGACCATCCATGGGAGCATGACTGCCCTACCAGGAACTACACCCTTAAGGAAAAGTGAGTTCCCCACTTGCAGCTATAAAACTGTCAATAGTTACTCAGCTAGGATAGGACTTGTGAGTTCTTCCCCTTTCCATGCTGGACTATTCATTGTCTCGATCTTGCTCAGGTCTTATACAGGCAATCACAGCTACTGTGAGTTTATGAGTGCAATGGTCCTATAATGTCCGGAAGACACTGTTTTGTTCCGGCATTCCTCTTCATTTCGTTCCTACAATCTATCTATATTTTCTTTCTTGATTTTTTCTGAGTCTTGGGGAGGGGTTATGATATAGATGTCCCAATTATATATGAATACTTACAACAAATTTTTATCTAAAATGTTTTTTTTTCTGAGATAGGGTTTCTCTGTGTAACAGCTCTGGCTGTCCTGGAATTCTCTTTTTAGACCAGGCTGGCCTTGAACTCACAGATCCTCCTGCCTCTGCCTCCCAAGTGCTGGAATTAATGGCTTATACCACTGCTGCGTGGCTATCTAAAGTTTTAAAATAAATTTTATTGAGATTTTTTCCTTTGACAATTTCATACATGTATAAATAACAGCAATAATGTCCCCAAACATGGCACATGGCCAGAATGAGATGTGTGCTGCTTACACTTCCAGTCTCAGATCTCCTCACCCGCCCTTCATCTTGCTCCTTCCCTGCATCTCCCCTCCTAGACAAGTGATGCAGAGATGTCCAGTGGCAAAATGACTGGAGCCTGGTTTATTTAAACTGTACATACTTAGTTATTTGTTTTCTTATACAGTATCTCGTGTAGCTCAGGCTGCAGTGGAAGGATCCTCATTTTCCCTCTCCAGATCACAAGTGCTGGGAGAGTAGGCGTGGACCACTACATATGTCCTAGACCCTAGTTTTAAATCTTAGGTCTATTTTGTAATTGCGTGTGAAGAAGAAAACACATTGCATTTTTCCTTGAGCCTCAGTTCCACATTCTGTAGTGTGGGTGTTTTGACTGTATGTATGTCTGTGTGCCATGTGTACACAGTGTGCACAGAGACTGGAAAAGCGTGTCAAATCCCCTGAGACTGAAGTTGCAGACTGTTATGAGCCACTGTATGAATATTTGGAAAAGAACTCAGAACCTCTGATGAGCAGCCAGTTCTCTTAACTTCTGAGCCATCTCTCCAGACCAGAAGACAGCATTTGACAGCCCTTTTCCCCTAATGTTCTGTCTTTTACATTAAAAAAAAAACAATAATTCTCAATTGATTCTTTGGGAATTTCCCATCATCCATTCCAATACCCCATCTTACTTCCCCATCTTTCCATATCTGTCTCTCACCACTGCAGCATCCCCCAAAACTAATTAAGAGCAAAACAAAGCAAGCAGAAAGCCCACCTCAGTGCTCCATCTCTGTCTTTACAACACCTCCTCAGTTGTCCTAGTGGAACTGAGAGCTTTGGTCCAATCAGCCCCACCTGCAAAGGTTCATTGCAATGAGTCACTGGTCTGGCTCAAGGCCTCTGGCACACCATCATCACTGAACCCTAACTGAAATTCCTTTCGGATACCCTGCTGTTGTCCCAAATCATGGCCATCCTGCAGCTATGGTTTCATAGGCCCTTCTGTAATGTTCCCACAGTCTTAGAGAAATTGGTATAAATGTTCTGTTTAGGACAGGCTTCTCAGTTGTCACTTATTCTCATCATCTTGAACAGCCACATGACTCTGCATCCACCACTATGCATTGAAAAGAGAGGCTACTCTAATGAAGGATGGAAGTAACAGTTATCTATGGGTATAAATATAAATATCCAGGAGGCAGTTTGGTAGCATAACAGTTTAGTTGAACACCAGTAGTAAATTTTTTCCTCAGGTCTAAGGCCTCATTAGTCATGGGTTTTTGAGCAAGTTTACAGTACCAGCTTGTGAAGTGGGCCTCATATCTAGCAAGAGAGTGTTTGTTTACCCCATAACAGTCATATAACTCTTGTACCGACAGGCACATCTTGCCTGGCAGATTGTTATTGTACATAGTAGATTTCACAGGTGGGTAAAGCTGTTTTGGCATTCTCTTTTTCAGCACCCCGCGTAGTCCCTTCCTTCAACTTGAAAGGTAGCCTGCAGGGAAGAAAATTCTAGCTCAGTTCTAGTTTGGTATTTCTTCACATCAAAAACAAAGTGTGTGGTTTCTTCAGTAATCATGCTGGTTTATAGCATGAATTCTAGTAGATCTTAATAATAAAAGCCTGGAGTCAAATATTGGGGAAAATGCTGAGAGAGCAGAGACAAAGGAGCAAAAACCACAGTCACCTCACCTCTCACCTTCTCAGCCGAAAAGAGAGTGAGTTTCTGTTTCCTCTTGCCTTATCACTTCCTCTTTCTACCCAGCCATATCATTTCCTGTCTGTCTGTACAGACCTCCAGACCTCTATGGTTAGCTAATGGCTAGCTCCGCCCTCTGATCTTCAGGCAAGCTTTATTTGTACAAACAAGATATCATCACACTGGTTCGTTTCTTTGTATGTGTGGGGTTATATCTTTTACTAGAGTAGAGTTTAATAGTTGCAGTAGAGACATTCGCCTCAGAGACTCTCATTTTATTCACTAACTTATTCTCTACAAGAAAAGCCCACTAGCCTCAAGTTTTAGGCAAATTAGGAAAACTTAAAACATTGATAATTCTTTCAATAATATTGGACGTCTTATACTGATTAGATTTGATTTGTTGTAGGCATCAATGACAGACAGGCCTATTTTCACATGCTCTCACTACCTTCTAGTTTTTTTTTTAACCTGTAAAGAGAGCTATTATAACTATGACGCTGAAATGATGCATGTAACATTCATAAAGCCCAGAGCAGAGTATTCAGCACAATTTTAGCAAAATTCTCATCCCACCCTCAGATGCCTATGTTCTATTTGTTGCTTAGCCAGAGAGAGAAAGCAAAATCATTTTGTGAAATTGACTTTCAAAGAAAGTAACTGTGGCGATTTCAGGGAAAATTGCTAGCTTGTAGAATACTTTGAAGAATTAGCCCCATTCTTCCCCCAGTGTCTTTGTTTAAGAAAGCAGAATAAGACTTTAAATGGTGGTCACACTTAGTTAGGCAATTACTCTACCAACTGAGACATATCTTCAGCCCCCAGGGATGGAGGCCTCTCCATACCTGGTTAGTCTTGGAGTGGGGGGCTGTGGACAAATGATCAGAAAACTCAGAAGACATGAAAAAGTGCTTGGAGTTATGGCTCCAGCCCCCATCTGCCTTATCGGGGAGTGGGTGAAAACCTCCCCACTTACCCACTCTCATTGCCTGTGGTTGGTAAGAGAGCTGTCCCTGAGGGCATGAGAGAAAAAGAATTGGCATCGCATCTCGCCCAGGCAGCACAGTAGAGCAGATCCTCTTGGCAGGGGCATAGGTGAGTCAACCCAAAGGACGTGAGAGCAGGAGAGTTGATCCTGCTCTCCCCTTGTCTGCCATGTGATGGCATGTGTGAGGGAAATATGCCCTTCCCCACCCCTTGCCAGCTGTGGCAGGTGGGAGAGCTGTCCCCCAGGGGTCACAGGTGCAGGAGAGCTGGTCCTGCCCCTCCCTAGCTGCAGCACATGGGAGGTCAGGCAGGTCCTGCACTTGCATGGGAAGCCCTCTAGAGTGGATTCTATTTGTGGCAATGTTGGTGAACTGGTCCTGTAGCAGTGAGAGCAGGAGAGTGGTACCCACTCCCTCCCTTGTATGCCATGTGGTGGAATGAATGAGGGAAATATGTCCCCACCCCACCCCTTGTCATCTGCAGCAGGTAGCAGAGCTGGCCTGGGAGCATGAGAATGGAAGAGCTGGCCTTGTCCCTCCCCAGCTGCAACAATTGAGAGAGCAGGCTTTCCACCTCACCTGGGCAAACAGTAGCGCTGGCTCCGGTGGTATGAGTGACGGCAAGCCCGACCCAGGGGTATGAGAGAACTGGTCCTGCTTCTTGCTGCACACTGCACTCGGTGAGCTTGCTGGGGCAGTGCTAGAGAGCGCGCCCTGGTGGTGACGATGAGGAAAAGCTGGCAGGCTTACCAACCCAGCTACCACCCAGGCTCAGAACCAGGGCTATCAGTTATCCCACTCCAACACTACTACCCTCCTTTTAGAAACTGCTGGAGTGTGTGAAAGGTGCAGATTCAAAGCTACAGGATCTCTTTGACACAGGGCAACAACAGGATATCCAGGAGTTCCAGGAAGGGACCAGTAACAATAGGGTAGCACAAGCCAGAGGCCCAAGCCAGACCAATGATCCATTGCAATGAACACTTATAAGTAAAGATGTCTAGACTAAAGGGTGCACTATGCAACTCAGTGGGCCACACTGCAGTTTCCATGCCGAAATTCTGTTTGTTTTTTTCTTCTGTTTTGTGTTTTTGGCTATACTTTTAAATTTTTTTTGGGGGGGGGCGTCCTTCACAAAAGCCGAGGGCAGAGGCAAGGGGAAAGGGAGTTGAGTGGGGTCAGGAAACAGAATGTGAAATCCACAAAGAATCAATGCATTGTGGGAAAAAAGCTCAGAAGAAATCTAGAATGCATTTAGCCTCTATTTTTTTTTCAAATTTGTGTGGTTCTGTAAGATAATTGTATGGAAAGAATCAAGTTCAAAGGTTTCTTGATTCAGAGGGAGAAGTACGTACATGTCTCTGACAAGCCAAAAAATGCAAAATTATGTCAAATGGGGTAATTAATTTTGTATGGATGATGTATAATTTGGCTTTAAAATATGACTCCTATCAAATTAATGCTATATTCTAATGCATTTGAAAGTTTGAACATTGCCATTAAAAAAAATAAGTAGGGCCAGGTTAGTTCCTTCAGTAAATAATGTTTTGACTAGCGCCTCCCCCCCCCCCCAAATGGCAGGGAAAGTCAGTCTCTAAATTGTGTGGAATGATACAAACATTTTTTATGGAGTAGCAGAAAAATTTATGATTAAGAATAAAACTATTTCATATGATCAGAGTAAAACTATTACTGTTTTTAAAGCACTGATGTATAGTTAGAATAATAAGTATTTAAAGTGTTTAGAAGAATAGACCCTAATTTAAAAATTGGATTATTTGGTTTGTTGTTATCTAGTTTCTTGAATTCTTTACATATTTTGAATATTAGCCTTATGTTGGATGTGGAGTTGGCGAAAATCTTTTCCCATTTTGTAGGCTGCTATTTTGTTTACTGACAGTGCCCTTTGCCTTATAGAAGCTTTTCTGTTTCATGAGGTCCCATTTATTGATTGTTGATCTGAGTGCTTATGCTATTGGTGTCTGTCCAGGAAGCTGTCTTCTGTGTCAAAGTGTGCAAGGCTATTATTCCCCACTTTCTCTTCCATTAGGTTAAACAAAGAATTTGTTACTGAGGACTCCCAGATGGCTGAGAAACTCTTAAAGAAATATTCAACCTCCTTAATCATCATGGAAATGCAAATCAAAACTACTTAAGATTCCATCTTGCACCTGTCAGAATGGTTAAAAACAAAAACACAAGTGATGGTTGATGCTGTCGAGGATGTGAAGCACAGGGGATAATCCTCCTCTGCTGGTGGGAGTGCAAAGTCGCACAACCACTTTGGAAATCAATGTGGCAGTTTCTCAGAAAATTGGGAATTATTATGCCACAAATTCCAGCTATAATACTCTTGGGCATGTGCCCAAAGGATACTTCGTCATACCACAAAGACACTTGCTCAATTATGTTCATGACAGCTTTGTTCATAAGAGCCAGAAACTGGAAACAACCTAGATGTCCTTTAACTGAAGAATGGATAAAGAAATGTGGTACATTTACATAATGAAGTATTACTCAGCTGTTAAAAACAATGACATCATGAAATTTGTGGACAAAGGTGCGGAACTAGAAAAGAGCATCCTGAGTGAGGTAACCCAGACACAGAAAGACAAACATGGTATGTATTCACTGATAAGTGGACATTACTTGTTAAGTAAAGGATAGCCGTCCTACAATCCAGAGACCCAGAGAGGCTAAGTAACAAGGAGGGCTCAAGGGGAGATGAATGAAATTCCCTGGGAAGGGTAAATGGAAATAATCTTGAGGGTGGATGGGGGCAGGTGAGGATGAGAACAAGAGGGATCAGGAGGGGCTGTTGGAAGGAGAGAGTACTGGGAGAGATGATTGGAATCGGGGGCATTTGGGGAGTGATATAGAAACCTAGTACAATGGAAACTCCCAGAAATCTACGAGAGTGATCCTAGCCAAGACTCCTAGTAATGGGGGATCCAGAGCCTGAGCCAGCCATGTTTTATAACCAGGTAAGGCTTCCAGCAGGACTAGGACACCAACCTAGCCACAAAATCTGTGGCCTACAATCTGTTCTGCCTAAAAGATATACTGTAGTGATGGTGGCACAGATCTTGTAAGAATGGCCAACCAATGATTGGTTCAATTTGAGGCCCACTCCCTGGGAAGATTCCCATGCCTGGCACTTCCTAGACAGCCAGAAACCAGAGGCTGGGTAGCCCAGAGACCCAGAATAGAACCAAACAAGGCTGGAAGAAATTCAATGAAATGATTGCTAATGATATTCTGATGTATTCGTAGATCTGGTGCTTTGCCCAATTGTCATCAGAGAGGTGACATCCAATCACTGATAAGAGCAGATGCAGAAACCCACAGCCAAACACTAGGCAGAGGCAGGGGAACCCCTCAAAATAGGGAGAGGTAATACTGTAGGAACCAGAGGGGTCGAGGACATTATGAGAACACAGCCTACAGAATCAACAAGGCAGGGCTCATAGGGAGTGACAGAAACTGAAGAAATAATCATGGTCCCTGCATGAGTTAGGTCCTGTCCATATGTTTTGGTTGTGTCGCTTGTTGTCCTTGTGGAACTCCTAATAGTGGGAGTGTGGGGGTGCCCCTGCTCATAGGACCCTTTTCCTCCTATTGGGTTGCCTCATCCAGCCTTGATAAGAGGGTTTGTGCCTAGTCTTATTGTAGCTTGTTATGCCGTGTTCCATTGATATCCTTAGGAAGGCTGCTCTTTTTTAAAAAGGGAAATGGAGAAGGAGTGGAACTTGGGGAGAAGTGGAGGCAGGGGAAACTGCAGTCAGAATATAATGTATGAGAGAAAAATAAAAAGAAGATTCTACCCTCTTTAGAGCGTTGTCTCAGCACTTTAATTCCAATGTTAAACTATGTAATTGAGTAACTAATTTAGGCTTATGGAGATGAATGGAAATCTTATGAAGTTTGTAATCTGAAATAGAATATTTAAGGTACTTAAGGATTGGTAAACTGAATTAGAATATTTAAGGCACTTAAGGATTGTCTTGTTTATAAGTTTAATTTTTTTAGATTTGTAAATTTAAGTATTTGAAAGGTTTATTTGCAAAACCAGACAATTACTTTTAAAAAGGAGAGGGAGTTAAATATATTAAGTTTACAGATGTAGTTAAATTCTTTAATGTACCTAGTTAACTGTTTAATAGAAACAATATTATTCAAGGGCCATTTAAAGGCCATTTCTAAATATCGCTAACTTAATACACAGAACAAAACATTAGCTTTTAAAAACTTAAGAAATTAGATCTGTGGATTTGTAATTTTAGTTAACTGAGTGTTGATTTTCAGAACACATATGTACAAAAATTAGAGTAGTTTTACTTGCATAAGAATCATTTTAGGAACACGCACACACACACACAGAAAGAGAGAGAGAGAGGGAGAGAGAGAGAGAGAGAGAGAGAGAGAGAGAGAGAGAGAGAGAGGGACAGAGAGAGACAGAGACAGAGACAGAGACAGAGACAGAGAGAGAGAGTCAGTTCACAAAAGGAGCTGACTTAGTGAGAGTATTCTTTCTTACCCTGAATTTACTTATTTATCTCAGGCTGGTCTCAAAGCTTGCTAGTAGGCAAGGATGACCTTAAACTTTAGATCCTTTTGTTTCTTCCTTTTGAAGGTTAAGATTACAGATGTGCATCACCATGTCAGGTTTATTCATTGCTGAAGACTGAACCTAGGGCTTTGTAAATGTTAGGCAAGCACTCTACCAGCTAAACCAAAACCCCAGCTTGAGTATTGTTGACAGACGCAGTGATTTTTCTTTTGTTCTGTCCTATGCCAGCGGGAATTTATGGAGAAAGCAATCCCTATAATCTCTGACTCTGGTACTGAAAGTTCTTCAAAATTCTGGCCAAGAATGGGGTCTATATATCTTCGTTTGGATCTGGACAGGTTCCATGGACTGTCTGAAAAATTGTAAAAGGCTAATTATGTAAATGCTCAAACCTCAGCAATGCCACCCTGGATAAAGCCATTTATATGATTACAGGGAGACGTGCTAAAGGATGCTCATAATTAAGAAACTGACCAGGAGTACTATCCACAGCAGAATGGTACATAAATTACAGCCTATTCTTATGGTAGAATGCTCTTACAGTAAAGAAGCAACAGACTACTACTGAATGCATTAGCGAGGATACATCTCACAGACAGAAAGCTAAGGAAACTATTTGTAATGTAGAACAGTCTTTTTCATTATTGCCTCCCTAAAGAGTCTTTCAAGTAATTTTCCCTTAACGCTTCTATGAAATTTTAATTTCTCAGATATATTCTACATCTGTTTATATGCTCTATGTATATTTATAGATTATACATCAGGAGAGTAAGAATCTCCACATTCCACGTCTAAACCCATTTCTACCCCCTGGGGAGCAATATTGGCCCAGTTGGTATTGCCAGAGATAAAAAAAACATACATGAGTACTGTGCTATTTATGTAATGTTTTGAAGGATCCACAGCATAACACTTTGTTTATAGAAATATACCCATGTGGTAAAGATAGAAAGGAATGCATGGTAATGGTAATAATCAATTTCAGGGGAATAATAACTTTGTGGCTCTGAGAAAGATGAAAAGACCCACCTAATCAGGAAAAGGCTGTGCACAGAATGTCATGAGTTGATGGTGTCATGAGTTACTGAACTTCCTGAGTTGATGACTTTATGAATATGAATTATAGAAGTTCCAAAGTGGTGGTGCTATAGTCTCTGTACTTCATAATGCTGCTTTTAAACATTAGTATGTATTGGGCTGGAGAAGTGATTCAGGCTATTAAGAGCATTTGTTGCTCTTGCAAAATATTTGGTTTTGATTCCCAGCACCCACACAGTAGCTCAAAACCATCCATAACTCCACTTCAAGGGGATGTCATGCCTGCTTCTGACCTCTGTGGGGAGAAGACATGCATGTAGTACACAGACATACATACATGCAAAACAGTCATATACACAAAACACATAGATGTAAACAAAAGAAATTGTTAGTATATATTAATTGTGCAAAATAATGGTTTCATTTTGACATTTTTATACACATATAAAATGAATTTTATCACATATACTTGTTTTTGCTAGCTTGTCTCCCCTTAAAATGTCTTTCAAACATGTAGAAATATTTTATTTTATTTCATCTGTATGGGTGCTTTGCGTCCATGTATGACTAGGCATCACATATCTACAAGTCCTTATGGAGGTCAGAAGGGGACCTCAGATCCCTGGAACTGGATATTCAGATGATTGTTAGTTGCCATGTGGGTACTGCAAACTGAATGTGAATTCTCTGGAAATGCAGCAAGTGCTCTTTATATACCAGACAATGAAGACTACTGAGAACTCAAGAACAATGGTGTAGTAATAAGGAGCGGCAGGGCTGCGTCCCCAACACCCCAGCCGCCTGCTCGGCTAGCTTATGCCCCGAAATAATTACACGGACACTGTATTCTTTTAATCACTGCTTGGCCCTTTAGCTCTCGCCCTTAATGGCTAATTCTGATATCCCGATCAACCCATCTCTAATAATCTGTGAGCACCGGTCTTACTGGGAAGATTCTAGCCTAAGTCCATCCTGGGTCGGAGCTGGGGCATGGCGTCTCTCTGAGGCGTCTGCTCTGGAGAGGAGAGCTGTCAAGTCTGAGCTCACTTCCTCTTCCTCCCAGAGTTCTGTTCTGTTTACTCCACCTACCTATGTCCTAACCAATAAAATGGGCCAAGGCAGTTCCTTTATTAGCCAATGACCTTCCTCCATCACAATGGCAATGGGTTTTTGATCCCACTGTACGTACGGACTTTGTGGGAGCCTAGGCAGTTTGGATGCTCACCTTACTAGACCTGGATAGAGGTGGGCGGTCCTTGGACTTCCCACAGGGCAGGGAACCCTGATTGCTCTTTGGGCTGATGAGGGAGGGGGACTTGATTGGGGGAGGGGGAGGGAAATGGGAGGCGGTGGTGGGGAAGAGACAGAAATCTTTAATAAATAAAGGCCTTCCTTGATGCCAAAGAAAGAAACGACCACAAAGACGTGCTGGAGGAGCCCGGGGACGGCCAGCAGCCGGGGTATCCCCAATCAGGGGGGTGGCTTGTTCCTGGCACCAGCACCCTCTGTCCACCTGCCAGCTCCCACCCTCAGTTTGGAGGCTCGCTCCCTCTCCCCTCCACACATGGCTGCGAGAGGTACCCGGCTCTGAGGAACCACCACTCATCCCCTTACCCCAGCCCGTATGCTCATCGGAACAACTCTCCCACCTATGCTGACAATTCCTCTGCGTGTTTGTCCATGCTGCAATCCCACGACAACTGGTCTAGCCTAGGAGTGCCTGGCCACACCAGCATGCTACCCATGAGTCACAGCATCAGCCCGCCTACTGGCTCTAGCCAATACCCCAGCCTATGGTCTGTGAGCAATGGCACCATCACTCCAGGCTCCCAGACAGCTGGGGTATCCAACGGGCTAGGAGCCCAGCTCTTTCGGGGCTCCCCTGCACATTACGCACCTCTGACGCACACGGTCTCGGCGGCCACGTCCTCTGGCTCCCCTATGTATGAAGGGGCGGCTACTGTCACGGACATTTCTGACAGCCAATACGACACAGCCCAGAGCCTCCTCATAGCCTCGTGGACACCCGTGTCACCTCCATCCATGTGACCTGAACTCTTCCCCGCCGTGCGCTAAGACTGGTAACAGCCCGTGTCGACTGGATCCTCTCCTAGGCACCACAAGGCAGGCTCTTGGGACAAGGGAAAGAAATAAAAGCTTGCTAATAACTCCATTGTCAAGTAAGAGGATGTTTATCATGTTCCACGACCCTCTTGCTTGACGCCCACGGTAGTGATGTGTGTCCTACATGTGAAGCCAGGTACAGAGGCGAGGCTGGGGTCCTATCAAATCCTTTGTCTCTGCTACAACATGTAGGTGACTTTGGAAGGCTGGGCTTTGCCCACCCCTTTCCTACTGTAGTGAGACACAAGGCACACCTCTAATGCCTGTCCTCATTGCTTTAGAGTAGTTAGCTTTGAGGACAGAGAAACCATAGCCAGCAGACTGTAGCTAAAATGGAAACTCCTCCGCCCTCTAGAAGATTCTACCTTAAGCAAATGTAGCTTCTTGTGTTGTGAAGTCAACTGCGCGATACTTTTCTGTTGACGAACTAGCCAAAGACAATCCGCAGAAAGTTTATTTCTTTTCTGCACAATAAAGGCAATATGCAGCAGAAAAAAAAATAAATAAATAAAAAAACAGACACCTCTCCTCAAACTTACACTAAAGGATGTTCAAAAGAAAGTGAGTTTAATGGACGATAGTTACAACGTGTTAAAATGGAATGACCAATCGTGTTTTTAGAAATTTGGCTTAGTACGGTCTGAAATTAAGTAACATCTGGCTATATGCCATGAATAGAAACTACCAATCTTTTCAAGTTATGTCAACATATTATGGATACTGTTGCAGTCACTGGTATATTTGGGAAGGGAACAATCATTTGGCACATGGCATCTTTTTATTTTCTTTTTATAAATTTATTTTTCTTTCATATATTCCATTCTGACCACAGTTTTCCTTCCTTTCTCTCCCCCTGATCTCCCCCCCAAAGCACACACCTCCCTTCTCCCCCAGATCCACTCCTCCATTTCTCTTCAGAAAAGGGCAGTCTTCCAGGGATATCGACCAAACATGGAATATCATGCTGCAATAAGATTAGGTACTCAAATGGCTCTCGGATTCCTCCTTACACCTGTCAGAACAGCTAAGCTCAAAACCACAAGTGACAGGCCATGCTGGTTAGAGTGTGAATCAAGAAGAACACTCCTGCGTTATTGGTGGGAGTGCACACTTGCCCAGTCCCTTTGGAAATTTATATGGTGGTTTCTCACAAACCTGAGAATTGATCTACCTTAAGATCCAACTATACTACTCTTGGACATATACCCAAAGGATGCACCACTGTACCACAAGGATGATGGTTCAACTGTCTTCAAAGCAGCTATATTCATAGCACACAGAAACTGGAAACAACTTATATGTCACTCAACTGAAGAACGAATGAAGAAAATGAGTTACATTTACACAATGGAGAGTTACACAATCTATTAAAAACAATGACATCTTGAAATTTCTAGGCAAATGGATGGAATCAGAAAATATCCTTTGGGTTTGCTTGTGGTGTCCGTGCCTTTGGCACCTATAATCTTTCCTCCTCTTCTTTTATGGGGGTGCCCTTGCTTTGCTTATTGTCTGGCTGTGGGTCTCTGCATCTGCTTCCATCAGTTGCTGGTTTAAGCCTCTCTGATGATGATTATGCTACACTCTGGTCTACAAGTATAACAGGGTATTATTAGGAATCATTCCATTGACTTTTTAAAATTTATTTTGTTATTTAAAAATTATTTTATTTTTCCAGTCATGGCATATAACATCTTAATACAAATTTATGAAAGATAGTAGTCTGTATCATAATAAGTAAACCCTATTGGTTTGGATCATAACATAGAGCCATGGACTCCCTAATTTGGCTTGTGGAGAAGCTTTCATGAAATATGCATGAAACATACTGTTCTTTTAAAATTAGCATTGTGCAAAATATTATTTTGGACATTCATATGTGTATATAATGTACATGTATTGTGTCACATTTCCTGTGACCCACATCACTCCCTCCTGGAGAGAGGTCTTTTAAGACTCAGAAAATAAATCAAATCTATATGATTCACAAGACACAGTCCCAAAACTATCTAAGCATTAACAACTGCTGGAGAGAGGAGACCCTCCCACTGGTCAGGATGCTTGTGAGTTGTACAGGGAGCTCCGTGGATACAGATTTCATGAGTCCTAATCCATGCTAGAGTGGGCTTTTTGGTGATGCAGCTAGCTGCCTTTGGGATATCCACATTCCTGTAAGTGATCCATTACCTGTACTTGTGTAACTTGTCAGTAAGTTTCCTTGGTTTTTGCTTTAGACTAGGGCAGAATATTTTTTTTTGATCTGTTGTCAGTGCCCTATCTAGGGTAAAATGTGATTTGTTCACATCTACTTTTTTATTTATTTATTTTTTTAAAATGGTTTTTATTGAGCTATGTATTTTTCCTGCTCCCCTCCTTCTTCTCCCCTCCCCTCCTTCCCTTTATTTACATCTTTATGGCAAAAGAAATTATACAACATGTTTATTATAATGAATGTCCACGATAAAATTCTATCCACTATGTCCTTTATAACCCAAGACCAAAATTGCATATGTGATATTAACCTTGGAATAAACATTTTAAAGATATAGTTCAATAGCTTTGTATGTAGCAGTGGTTTATTTTCTTTTTCATTATTTTTTATTGATATTTATTGAGCTCTACATTTATCTCTGCTCCCCTCCCTGCCTCTCCCCTCCCCCTTCAAGCCTCCCCCAAGGTCCCCATGCTCCCAATTTACTCAGGAGATATTGCATTTTTCTACTTTGTACTTCCCATGTAGATTAGATCTATTTAAGTCTCTCTTAGTGTCCTCATTGTTGTCTAAGTTCTCTGGGATTGTGGTTTATAGATTGGCTTCTTTGCTTTATGTTTAAAAATCGCCTGTGAGTGAGTACATATGATAATTGTCTTTCTGTGTCGTTGTTACCTTACTCAAAATGATGTTTTCTAGCTCCATTCCTTTTCCTGTAAAAATCAAGCTGTCATTATTTTTTTCTGCTGTGTAGTACTCCATTGTGTAAATGTACCACATTTTTCTTATCCATTTTTCGATTGAGGGGAATTTAGGTTGTTTCCTGGTTCTGGCTATGACAAACAAAGCTGCTATGAGCATAGTTGAGCACATGTCCTTGTGGCACGATTGAGCACTTTGGTATGACTGGGTCTTGAGGAAGGTTGTTTCCTAATTTTCTGAGAAATTGCCACACTGACATCCAAAGGGGCTGTGCATTCCTACCAGCAATGCAGAAGTGTTTCTTATTCCCCCACAACCTCTCCAGCATAATTTGTTATCAGTGTTTTTGATCTTAGTCATTCTTATAGGTGTAAAATGAAATCTCAGAGCTGTTTTGATTTGCATTTCTCTGATGACTAAGGATGTTGAACATTTCCTTAAGTGTCTTTCAGCCATTTTAGATTCCTCTGTTGAGAGTTCTCTGTTTAGGTGTGCAGTTCATTTTTTATTGAATTATGTGATCTATTGGTGTCCAATTTCTTGAGTTCTTTGTATATTTTGGAGACCAGAGCAGACCTTTGTCTAATGTGGGGTTAGTGAAGATCTTTTCCCATTCTGTAGGCTGTTGTTTTGTCTTGTTGATCGTGTCCTTCGCTTTACAGAAGCTGTTCGGTGTCAGGAGATCCTATTTATTGTTTCTCTCAGGGTCTGTGCTGCTGGAGTTATATTTAGGAAGTGCTTCCCGGTGCCAATGTGTTCAAGTGTACTTCTCACTTTCTCTTCTATAAGGTTCAGTGTGGCTGGCTTTATGTTGAGGTCTTTGATCCATTTGGACTTGAGTTTTGTGCATGGTGATAGATATGGGTCTATTTTCATTCTTCTACATGTTGATATCCAGTTATGCCAGCACCACTTGTTAAATATGCTTTCTTTTCTACATTTGATATTTTTTGCTTCTTTATCAAAGTTCAGGTGTTCGAAGATGTGTGGATTGATATCCGGGTCTTCCATTTGGTTCCATTGGTCCTCCTGTCTGTTCTTATGCCAATACCAGGCTGTTTTCAGTACTGTAGTTCTGTAGTAGAGTTTGAATTCAGGGATTGTGATGCCTTCAGATGTTCATTTATTGTACAGGATTTTTTTTGACTATTCTGGTCAAATGAAGTTGAGTACCATTTTTCTGAGGTCTTTGAAGAATTTTGTAACAGTGGTTTAATATGAACTCATTTAAAATATATTAGCTGTCTATGTCACACCCTTCCCCCATAGCTGAGGTACTTTCGTGCCATGATTTTGTATCATGGCATTTTAAAAATGAGGTACATGTACTATATAAAACTCACTAAGTTTTCGTTCATTCTACAATAGGTATTTTATAGGCTTTAGCTTGCCATTTTTATATCTGTAGTTATACTTACACATCTTCATGTGTATATAATAGAAATGCACGATATCCACTTGCACAGCATTTGTCTTCCTAATAGCAAAAAGCATGAATGAAGAGTTTTTGTTTTCTGCACGTTGGCTATATCAGTTTGCACGTTTTATTGTACTACAGGAGAAGAAATGCATCATAATATTGCAATATGATTTCTTTCATAAGTGATACAATTATTTCAATATGTAACCAACTACACTATAGGCTACTTTTTTAAAAAATCAACACCTGAATAAATGAATATAACAGTTCCAAGGAATGGGATAATTTAAATAGACTAGTACATATTGTAACTTATTTCTAGAAAAAAATCCTATAGTTATAGATCCTATAATACTAAGAAAGTGATCTAGGGTAATTTGTAAGAGAAAATATTTAAGAGGTAGTGTCCCAAGGCTAAGTGTGCCTTTTTTGTGTGTTAGGGATTGGATTGAGGTTTGAGTTCATTTTTCTTCCTTTCCATAATTTGGGATATTAGAGAACATTAAGTATCAAAATGCAAAAGGTGTCAGTATTATTAATGGTGGCAGGATGGAAGTCTGTTGACTTCCAAATGCAGAGTTCTCTGAAAGGAATCATGTACTTTAGAGAGAGGTTCAGGATAGGGACTCTTGTTTCTTTCTTTGACGCAGACTCTTTTATTTGCCTGTTGAATGAGAGGTTCCTAGAGGACAGTCTTTTTATCCCTGCACTCAGACTGCTTATGAGCATAGAGTTCTGCTTCACTCTCACAGTGACAGGCTGAGAGGGAGGAATGGGCTGTTCCTTTTCTCATAGATGTCCTGTCCAGTAAGATTTATGTCTGGATCCACCTTCACTAGATTCAGATATGGAGAGTTCTCTTCTATAATGCTACTCAAGCTTGTGGAGGGCAAAGACAACAGAATGTTTCCACTAGATTCTGGTGTCTGGACCAATACATGACCATTGACTGAAAAAAAGTATTCCCTAAATGCATGTTATAGACTTTAACCAAATGAGTTTTCATTGCTTTTTATTGAAAAGAGCCTCTGGAGACACAGGGAAATGGAAAATGGAGAAGAGTGAAGTTCTTTCTTGTATGAAAATATCACAGGGGTCTTTCTGTTAGAGGGGTGATATAAATATTCCTCTTCCATCTCAACTTAGATGTAAGAGCTCCAACAATGTCCATTGGATTTGGGGCCTTTGACATGTGCTTTTCATTACTTACAACAGAAGACGATATTAAGTTAACATTCATCAAGTATCTGCTAGGGTCTAATAATTTTATATGCTTATCTACTTTTACCATTATAATTTAATGCTTGCAGTAATTGCTTGCAGTTGCATCTCACAAAAAGATCAAAGTCTGAAGTTGGCTAGGAAGCCACTGTGGTCAAAGTTATTCCTGGAAATCCTGTAGGCAAAATGCCACACTTGCAAGTGCCTCACTTGCAGAAGATTTATCTTCTCTTAGTAAGTCCAACATAGTCATATTTTTCTCCAGCTTTGTAACAAAATTTTGATTTTTGCAATTGAATGTGAGGTAAAATAGTTGCATGTTTAAGAGATAGGTTGTCTATAAAATATCTGTCTTTAAAACTAGAGTTATATTTAGCCAAGTGAAATGCTTACACTATGAGATGCAGCAAAATTGGAAATCAAAGGAGGAAACACCTTGATGTTTCCGAGCACATTCATTAGGGTTAATTCACTTGCTGATTAGAAGATGGCACTTCTAATAATAATTTCTTTCTGCATTGTCTTTTCAATGATATCAAGATCATAAAATGAATGCTATCAGTTGTGTGTCTGCTGTGACTACATTCTAATGCTGTGTTACTTACACTAAGTGAGGATATGATAAAAACCAAATTAATTCTGAAGTCTTGGGCCTTAACGACTTCATTGATTCTCATCAACAGAGGCCTCTTTCTAATTTATATAAAATCAGAGAGAGAGAATGAGCCTTCTCAAGTCTTCCATTTTGCAATTTATCAGTCCAAACCATTTCACCTGTGCCTTTGTTATTTTAACTTGTAACCTTGGTTATCAATTCTCTAGAGGCTAAGAGAGCTGAAAGGACACATGCTGAGTTTTTCTTCAGAAGTAACAAATATAATATGTTCATGATTCATTGGACAGAATAGGTACATAATATTTCTAGCTTCCAACGGACTGAGAAGGATGTTTCAAACATGTATAATCAAAGGACAGTAAGTGTCTCTGTCACACACTTTTACTTTATTTAATGAGAAATGATGAGAGGGTGCAGTATTGTTTCAAGTACTTTATGTAAGTTATTACACTTACCTATTATATGAGTAATACTTTGTCTCTGTTTTAAGGTCTAAAACCGAGGGTTGAAACAGTCAGATAACTAGTCTAGTGTTGTAGGATGGCCTCTTCATCATTCCCACTCAGCAGCTCATACCCCAAATAATCACACAGAAATTGTATTAATTAAATCACTGCTTGGCCTATTAGCTCTAGCATCTTATTGGTTAGCTCTTACATATTAATTTAACTCATCTCCATTAATTTGTGTATTGCCACATGGTTGTGGATTACTAGGTAAAGTTCCATTCAGCACCTGTCTCTGGCGGGGTTATATGGCTTCTCTCTGACTCTGCCCTCTTTCTCCCAGCATTCAGCCTAGCTTTCTCTGCCTAAGTTCTGCTTTGCTATAGGCCAAGCCAGTTTCTTTATTCATTAACCAATAAAAGCAACACATAGACAGAAGGACCTCCCACACCAGTCCAGAGTCAGCCATTTGACAACTGGCACAGTGAGATAGCAATAACAAACCCAATTTTATTGACCTCCAGTGATATTAAGATAATTTGCTACTGAGTTATTTAACTTCCTCATGAGATTTTATAGGCTCAGATTTTAACATAAATAGTGACTATATGGATAGTCTATTAGACCATTTTCATCACTTGAACAAAATACTTGAGGTAGGGTACTTTATAAATAAAAAATGATTTTAAAGGAACTTTGATAATTTCATAGATGCTTATAATGTGTTTTGCTCATATCCACTCCCCCATTATCTACCCTTCAATTTCTCTCATCTTTTCCACAATATTTTCTCATCTTAATTTCATGTGCTCTTATTTTTAAACCATCTTGTCTGCTTAGTGTTTCCTGTATGTGGCCCCCTCACAAAGCTCTTGAATCTTCACAGAAGAAGGGACAGAAAGATTATAAGAACCAGAGGTAATATATGTCTATATAAAACAGTATTTGCTGGACATGACAGTGAGGTTGCATACATGAACTTACAGTAGTTATGATTTCATGCACAAGACCTGCAAAACATCAAGCCAGTCAAAATTCCAGCATACATGAGGGAGGGGCTCATGCAGCCCTGTTGAAGGGGCTGTGGGCTGCATTCCTGCCACTCAGCCTGGCTAGCTTATGCCCCAAAATAACAACACAAAAACTGTATTCTTTTAAACATTGCTTGGCCCATTAGCTCTAGCCCTTACCGGCTAATTCTCATATCCCGATCAACCCATCTCTAATAATCTGTGTAGCAACAGTCTTACCAGGAAAGATTCAGCATGTCTGACCTGGCGGCTTGCCTTCATAGCATCTGCCCGGGAGAGGGGACCATGGCGTCTGAGCTCACTTCCTCTTCCTCCCAGCATTCTGTTCGATTACTCCACCCACCTATGTTCTAACCTATCAGGGTCAAGCAGTTTCTTTATTAATTAACCAACGACCTTCCTCCATCACAGCCCCACCCACTATCCAAGGAGGGGAGTGCTAATAACAATGGGGTGGGGGAGGTAGGGGAGTTGAATCACTCTTCAGTTTACAGCAGTTGGAGGAAGTGTGGCCTTTTTGGAGGAAGTATGTTACTGGGGATGGGATTTGGGATTTAAAAAAAGTTATGCCAGTGTCTAACTCCTGCTTGCTGCCTGTGGACCTGAATGTGGAACTCTCGGTTTCTTTCCAACACCATATCTGCCTGTGTGCCACCATGCATCCCATGGGCTGAACCTCTGAAACTGTAAGCCAGTCCCAATTAAATATTTTCCTTTATAAGAGTTGCCGTGGTCATGGTGTCTCTTCACAGCAATAGAAACCCTAACTAGGACAACTTCCGTGGGCTAGCTTACAGTTTCAGAGGTTTAGTTTATTATCATCATGACTGGCCATGCTAGTGTGGCTGGCAGATGTGGTGATGGAGAAGGAGCTGAGAATTTCGCATCTTGATCTTCAGGCAGCAGAAGCAACTGTGTATCACACTGAGCATAGTTAGAATGAAACAGACCTCAAAGCCCATCCCCATGGTCTCCAACAAGGCCACACCTCCTGAGTGTGCCACTCCCTATTTTCTTACAAACCACTACAGCAATTGAGCAGTGACTATGAAGCCTTACTTGCCTCACAGGGTAAAGAAAAAATTAGAATGTAGGATATTCTGTTGGAGGGGAAGTTTTGCTGAGAGATTTGATAATTGAAAGGTAAATGATGATCATATTTCAGTTAAACTTTTTCCTAAAGTGGGCATTCCAGGAGAAGAGTAACACAAGAGTAGGAGGAACTGTAGTACATGTGATCTGTGACACTTACTGCAAATGAGAAGATGTCTGAAGCTTTGGAATCCTTAGGAATATGGTTTCTTAGGACCAGAGAAATTCTTATTTTAGGAAAGAACATATTTTTAAGGGTATGGTTGTATTCCTATATTAAGACTATCCATGGAAGCCCAATTACATGGAACCTAGCTATGGTTTATAGGAATATAGGCTTAGGGTAATTATACTTATTATAATCGCATATTATGTTATATAATAATATTTTACACAAAGTCTTGGCACTGTTAGCTATGACATAAACAACTCACATTGTAGTTGTCATCATAAAGTGTTAAAGGGATGGCTTATTGGCCAGAGTCTGCTACATCGAATCAAGGAGGAAACCCAGATCTATCTATTGTACCATTTGCTAGAACCTGAGTCTGCTGTTCTGTCTTCTGCATCAATTTGCATTTGTGCTAGAACACAAAGAAAGAAAGAGAAAATGCATATACCACATCTACACAATCTGTGTACCAGTACTAAGGCATTTGGCCACATCTGACTCTAAGGGAAGCAGGGAAATGTAGCATAGCTACATGAAGAAGAAGAAATGGGTTTGTGAATATCTAGACTAATTTCTGGTGCAACCAGTATAAAGAAAAAGATTGTGGCATCATAGAGAGTTCAGTGTATACTCCTAGTGGAGAATAAAGAATAAAAACAAAATTATGGCTGAGCAGAAGAAGGAGACCCATGCGCCTGCCTGAGGCAGCCTGGCTGTAATGGCAAGGAGAAAACACATACCCTCCTGGTGTCACAAGGTGTCAAAAAGTCGGACACTATTATGGTGAGCAAATATATGATGGCGTATGAAAGAGAAAGACAAGTTGGTTCATGTCCTGGGGAGGGAGGAAGATCTGCAGAGGTGAAGGAGATGAGGAATGGGCTGAGGTGGGTGGCTTGCTTGCTACCAGAGGCCATGGTGATGTTCTAGACTGGGTGGCTGCCAAGGCCCTTGCCTGGGTCCGTGGCCCTGCTGCAGATACTCTTTTTGTTGATGTCCATTGCTCCTGTTATCTGTACCCAGGAGAGTGAGTCCTACATCTTACCTGGGCAGCACAATAGAGCTGACCCTGTGTGCGGTGGCATGGGTTAGATGGTCCTGAGGGCATGAGAATGGGAGAGCTGGTCCCATCCCTCTTGTTTTCCATGTGGTGGTATGGGGAATGGAAAAGATGCCTCCCTTGCCCCATGCCACCTGCCACAAGCAGGGAACCTGACCTAGCCCCTTACCAGTGGCAGCGCTTAGAAGAACGGACTTAGCACCTCGCTTGGGAAGCACAGTAGAGCTAACCATGCCACTAGGGATAAGGGTGAGCAATCCACAAGATGGCTTGGGAGATTTGGTCCTGTCCCTCGTTTGCCATATGGTGGTGTGGGCAAGGGAGAGATGCCTGGTCCTACTCCTTACCAGCTACAGCACTCGGGAAAGAAGGCCATGTACCTTGTCTGGGCAGCACAGCAGAGCTGGCCCTGGTGATGTAGGTGTGGCTGAGCTGACCATGAAGGAATGAAAGCAGGAGATCCCAGCCCTGCTGCTTGCTCGTTGCTGTATAGGCTGAACTAACTGGGGCAGTGCTGGAGAGCTCACCCTGGTGGTGACATCTGGCAGGAGATACTTCCCCTCATTTCTTTTATATTTCTGCCTGTCTTTTTTTCTTTTTTTCATTTTTGTTGATTTTTATTGAGCTCTACATTTTTCTCTGCTCCCGTCCCTGACTCTACCCCCTTCAATCCTCCTCCAAAATCCCCATGCTCCTAATTTATTCAGGAGATCTTGTCTTTTTCTACTTCCCATGTAGATTAGATCATTATATCGTAGTGTCCTCATTGTTGTCTAAATTCACTGGGATTGTGATTTGTGTACTGGTTTTCTTTGCTTTATGTTTAAAAACCACCTATGAGTGAGTACATGTGATAATTGTCTTTCTGGGTCTGGGTTACCTCACTCAAAATAATGTTTTCTAGCTCCATCCATTTGCCTTCAAAATACAAGATGCTTTTATTTTTTTCTGCTGTGTAGTACTCCATTGTGTAAATGTACCACACTTTCTTATCCATTTTTCATTCTAGGGGCATTTAGGTTGTTTCCAGGTTCTGAATATGACAAACAATGCTGTTATGAACATAGTTGAGCACATGTCCTTGTGGCACGATTGAGCATCCTTTGGATATATACCCAAAAGTGGTATTGCTGGATCTTGAGGAAGGTTGTTTCCTAATTTTCTGAGAAATTGCCACACTGACATCCAAAGGGGTTGTGCCAGCTTGTACTCCCACCAGCAATGCAGAAGTGTTCCCTTTACCCCACAACCTCTCCAGCATAAGTTGTCATCAGTGGTTTTGATCTTGGCCATTCTTACAGGAGTAAGATGGAATCTCAGAGTTGTTTTGATTTGCCTTTCTCTAATGACTAAAGATGTTGAACATTTCCTTAAGCGTCTTTTAGCCATTTTAGATTTCTCTGTTAAGAGTTCTCTGTTTAGGTCGGTACTCCATTTTTTTTTATTGAATTATGTTATCTATTGGTGTCCAATTTCTTGAGTTCTTTTTATATTTTGGAGATCAGACCTCTGTCTGATGTGGGGTTAGTGAAGATCTTTTCCCATTCTGTAGGCTGTCGTTTTGTCTTGTTGACCACGTCCTTTGCTTTACAGAAGCTTTTCAGTTTCAGGAGGTCCCATTTATTAATTGCTTCTCTCAGTGTCTGTGCTGCTGGGGTTCTATTTAGGAAGTGGTTCCATGTGCCAATGCGTTCAAGTGTACTTCCCACTTTCTCTTCTATAAGATTCAGTGTGGCTGGCTTTATGTTGAGGTCTTTGATCCACTTGGACTTGAGTTTTGTGCATGGTGATAGATATGGGTCTATTTTCATTCTTCTACATGTTGATATCCAGTTATGCCCGCACCATTTATTAAATATGTTTTCTTTTTCTATTTGATATTTTTTTGCTTCTTCGTAAAAAAATAGGTGTTCAAAGGTGTTTGGATTAATATCTGGGCCTTCAATTCAGTTCCATTGGTCCTCCTGTCTGTCTGCCAATACTAGACTGTTTTCAGTACTGTAGCTCTGTAGTAGAGTTTGAAGTCAGGAATTGTGATGCCTCCAGAAGTTCTTTTATTGTACAGGATTGCTTTGGCTATCCTGGGTTTTTTGCCTTTCCATATGTATGAAGTTGAGTTTCTTTCAAGGTCTGTGAAGAATTTTGCTGGGATTTTGCTGGGCATTGCATTGAATCTGTAGATCGCTTTTGGTAAGATTGACATTTTTACTATGCTAATTCTACCTACCCAAGAACATGGGAGATCTTTCCACTTTCTGGTGTCTTCTTCAGTTTCTTTCTTCAAAGATTTAAAGTTCCTGTCATACAAGTCTTCCACTTGTTTGGTTAGGGTTACTCAGAGATATTTTATGCTGCGTGTCTTATAGGCAGAGGAGCAGAGAGGCTTTGCTTCAGATTTTCATGAGTACCTCTATTGAAAATAATCCAAAGTCGTAGCACCCTCTGGAACAGGATAGATTTGTTAGCTAGCTCACCAGGATAATCTGGATACTTCCTTCCTTTGCAACATAACTTGGGAGAGTTTGTTTGTAGGCCTATTAAAAGACTGGGGTTCTTGAGTATGAGGTTCCTTAACTGTGGTACAATCCCATTGTATAGACAACACTCACTGGAGCCCAGTTGTGCAGTGCCTCCATGAGAATTTAAGAGACAAGTTTCATGAAAGATGCAGCTCATGTTGCCTGCTATGCTGTAAGTAATGTTCCCTGTCTGATTTAGGGGCCGTGTGTCTGCTACCTGCCACTGTGAAACTGGTAAGTTAACAGGTTAGCTTGGAAGTAAGTCAAAAGCTTAGAACACCACACATGCTTTCTGCAACAAACTCACAATGTGAGTGACTAGTACCATCCCTAGTTTATAGGCAGAGAAGCCGAGGCTTTTAAAGATGAAGGGCCTTGCCAAGATTTATGTTGTTATTAAATACTAGAGACAAAATTTGACTTTAGTGATGAGAATTTACAGCCAGTGTTTTTAGGCCTATAAACAAAATATTTATTTTGAGAAATAATAGTTGAGAAAGCACAGCTGTTATAATTTTTGATGAATAATAACTTGGGGTCTACTTTCTTTGTTAATATAACTTGAATAAGTAGATGAAATAGTTTTCCTTCATGTAGCCTCAGAAAAGAAGGGGATGTTTTGCAACTGAACCTCTAGGAATAGATTTTTGTTTTGGTGTCATTAAGCAAATGTCTGCTAAGACAAATGACCAAGTCCAAATAAACAGTTTCTTAATTTGAGACCTCTTTGCATTGATGGCGGTGCTGGTCTACCCACAGAGAGGGAGTACTCAGGAGTTCAGAGTTCAGCTTTCTGCCTTTAAAAGGTAGTTGGGACCAATGTGATATTTTGGCAATTAGGTGGTCAGCATCATTTTTTTTAGTGGAAAATGTGATATAAAAGTCAATGCTCTGGGTAAGGACTTACCTCTCCCGTGTGCTTTAAGGTTGTTGGGAGTTTTCCTTTGTGCTGTTCTCTCCTGTGTGGTTAGCAAACTTTGCAATTTCTTTCTTCTGTGGATTTTCTGAAAGTTTTCATGTTTAGTCTCAAGGACATTGAGGATAGTGCAGGGAGGTCAAACCTTCTCTGATTTTGTTCTATGCACACACACACCCCTTTGCTCACAGGAGACATGTTTAAGTCTATATATGTATCATTCTGACTTTGAGAGATATTTGGAGCTTGGTGTTTCTAAATGCTTCAGTAATATGTGCAATATCTTATTTCTTTAGATTATCTCCTTCCTTACCATCTTTGCACTCTTGAACTTAGACATAATGGCTGGAATTTCTGTTGCCATCAAGAACCATAAGGTAATGTTTATAGATGAAATCATAATTAAAGTAGCCACCTTCATGGAAGCCACTCTCAGTGGCTCAGTGAAAATGAACCTATTGACGTGAAGTTTGTCAGAATTAAAGTTTTACTGCATGAGATACACAAGACATCTTCAGCAAATGTTATAAAGTTGGGCGATCTTTATGAATATGGCTTCTTGGTAGCAAAACTTTTTTGAGACAGGGTCTTTTGTAGCCCAGGCCTTGAACTTATCTTTGTTATATAGGTAAGACTAACTGTGAGCTCCTAATTCTCCCAAATGCTGGGAGATTACAGACATGCACCACCGCATACATCCATTTTAGTTTTGGACCCACATAATTCTATATTGACTTTGGAATGCATTTATATTCATAATATATTTGAAATAAGAGTAACTATAACTATAACTATATATATATATATATATATATATATATATATATATATCACCCCTCATCAAAGAATCTTTTATTTTTTTTTTGTAGCAATGGTGGCCATTATAGAAAGCCACAAGTGCTCAAAAGGCAGAAAACAAGTACCCATGCTCAATTAATACATTTAGAACAGCACAGCACAATATCTACACCCAAAGCTCTGGGAACATTGTGGAAGAATGAATGGAAAGATTGTAACAGCCCGAAGACCAGGATATTTGCTGTAAAATAGTATCTTCCAAAGGTAAAGAAAATAGAGGAATGGAAGTGGAGAAGAACTGGAAGGAAAAAAGGATGGATCTGGGAAGAATCGCGGGGAGGAGTGGAGAGTGAATTTGATCAAAATATATTGTATGAAATTGGCAAATAATTAATAAAATACATTATCAAAAATTTAGAATAAAAACTTATACATGGTCTCTTACAATAACTTTTTGAATAAACTTGTGTAATTCTTATCTCCAAAATTAATTAGATTTAAGGACCTTAGAGAGTTTACATACGGGCCAGAGAAATCCCTGCAGTATAGGAAAATAGTGATGGGCAGTGAAGCAAGGCCCCTAAGAGCAAAAAGTTAACAGTTAAGAAAACAGATAACTAGGTGAATGAAAGTCTCCATAATTCTAACACAGATAATCAAAAGAAAATGTGGTTCAAAGTGTAAGATTAAGGATTTAATTCAGACAAAAAAGGAAATATTTTTCATGGTTATGCTTGTTAATAATTGGACTGGCTCATATTAGGAAGGGTATGAAGTCTCATATTCCAAGAGCTGGTATGGGAGGGAAAGGGCTTTTATTTTCATCTTCCAGAAGTCGGATAGAATTTTATCACTTCTGAATTTCTTGGACATGGTAATTCTAGGCAAAATATTCTGCCAAGGTGTTCATTTTTGGCTTTGATTGTACCATTGATAGAGGATAAGTGTGTGTGTGTGTGTGTGTGTGTGTGCGTGTGTGTGTTTAGAGGGAGTGAGAGAGGGCAGGTTAGCACAGCATTATGCATCTGTAAGCAGATACGAGGGGCTGTAGCCATATGAAGCTGCCGTCTTACTAAGGTTAGGGATATGCATTTTCAACATTGACTGACCCTTGTTGTACACATTTATGTTCACTTATTTTTTAAATTACACTTTATTTATATGTGCATGTGTGTATTCGTGCATGAATCACTGTGTTTGAGCAGTATCAGAGGACAACTTGCAGGATTTGGTTACCTTCTTGAATCATGTGGGTCCTGGATATCAAACTCAGGTCTTCAGGTTTGGTGGCAGGCACCTTTAACAGCTGAGCCATCTCGCCATTCTATTTCATTTATCATTGCTACTATTTTGCCTCTTCTTTTCAGGCATCTAAGGGGAAATACATGACTTATTAAAGTTATGTGAATGGATGTTTTTCATTTTCTTATAATTTGGCCTGTAAGAATGCTTTAGTGTTTTTTAAACACAATTAATATTATTACATTTTCTTATAAATTAGGGAAATTCATAATATAGATGGGTGAGCCATGAGGGAATAAAATGCCTGCTTAATATAAAAATCTTAGCTAATACTTACATTAAGTCTTTTTTTTAAAATTTTTTATTGAGAAAAAGAAAAAAATGTTTCCGCCTCCTTCCAGCCTCCCATTTCCCTCCCCCTCCTCCCATCCTTTTTCCCCTCCCCTCACTCCTCTCCCCCTCCCTCTCCAGTCCAAAGAGCAGTCAGGGTTCACTGCCCTGTGCAAAGTCCAAGGTCCTCCCCCCTCCGTCCATGTCTAGGAAGGTGAACATCCAAACTGGCTAAGCTCCCACAAAGCCAGAACATGAAGTAGGATCAAAACCCCGTGCCATTGTCCTTGGCTTCTCAGCAACCCTCATTGTTCGCCATGTTCAGAGAGTCTGGTTTTATCCCATGCTTTTTCAGTCACAGTCCAGCTGGCCTTGGTGAGCTCCCAATAGATCAGCCCTACTGTCTCAGTGGGTGGGTGCACCCCTCGTGGTCCTGACTTCCTTGCTCATGTTCTCCCTCCTTCTGCTCCTCATTGGGACCTTGGGAGCTCAGTCCAGTGCTCCAGTGTGGGTCTCTGTCTCTATCTCCATCCATCACCAGATGAAGGTTCTTTGGTGATATGCAAGATATTCGTCAGTATTGCTATAGGCTAGAGTCATTTCAGGTTCCCTATCCTCAGCTGCCCAAGGAACTAACTGGGGACATCGCCTTGGGCTCCTGGGAGCCACTCTAGGTTCAAGTCTCTTGCCAGCCCTAAGGTGGCTCCCTTAACTAAGATTTGTGCTTCCCTGCTCCCCTATCCAACCTTCCTTTCTCCCAATCATCCTGTTTCCCCAGGTTCCCCCCACCCTCAACAGAAGAAGTTCAAATGGCCAAAAGACACTTAAGGTCATTCTTAACCTCCTTAGCGATCAGGGAAATGCAAATCAAAACAACTTGGAGATATCATCTTACACCTGTCAGAATGGCTAAAATCAAAAACACCAATGATAGCCTTTTCTGGAGAGGTTGTGGAGGAAGGGGTACCCTCATCCATTGCTGGTGGGAATGCAAACTTGTGCAACCACTTTGGAAAGCAGTGTGGCAGTTTATCAGGAAATTCGGGATCAACCTACCCCTGGACCCAGCCATACCACTCTTGGGAATATACCCAAGAGATGCCCGATTATATGACAAAAGCATTTGTTCAACTATGTTCATAGCAGTATTATTTGTAATAGCCAGATCCTGGAAACAACCTAGATGCCCTTCAATGGAAGAATGGAGGAAGAAAGTGTGGAATATATACACATTAGAGTACTATGCTGCGGTAAAAAAAACAATGACTTTTTGAATTTTGCATGCAAATGGATGGAAATAGAAAACACTATCCTGAGTGAGGTAACCCAGACCCAAAAAGATGAACATGGGATGTACTTACTCATAATTGGTTTCTAGCCATAAATAAAGGTCACGGAGTCTATAATTGGTGATCCTAAAGAAGCTAAATAAGGTGAACCCAAAGAAAAACATATAGTTATCCTCCTGGCTATGGGAAGTAGACAAAATTGCCGGGGAGAAAATTGGGATCTTGGGGGTGGGGTGGGATGGGGGTAAGGGGAGATGGGGATATTAAGTCTTTAAAAAAATGTTTTCTCCATTTCTAGATTTAGTATTCAAAATTTTCAGCCTTGGAGTGCAAAACTAAGACGGGGCAAATGAGCAATCTGATCCTAACTCATTCACGGGCTCCTCCTTGGTCTAAGTTTTTTTTGTTTGTTTTTAGAGACAGGGTTTCTCTGCAGTTTTGGAGCCTGTCCTGGAACTAGCTCTTGTAGACCAGGCTGGCCTCGAACTCCCAGAGATCCGCCTGCCTCTGCCTCCCGAGTACTGGGATTAAAGGTGTGAGCCACCACTGCCCTCCTCCTTGGTCTATTTGCTTCTTCAAACAACCGAAGAGACTCACCCTGTCCTGTATGGGATAAAATGGAGGGGAAATCGATGGAATGATAACAGGAATTTCCACGTCTTTAATGACATTACAGTTCATGTCCAGAAAGCTTATGTGTTGGTTAAAGTTTAGGAGAAAAGTTTGTCCTCCAATAATTTTTATTTTATAAGCTTCCCGTTTTCATTTCTTACCTCTGATCTGCTTAAACGGTATATTCCTCAACAATTTATTGCCTTTTAAAGCTGCAAATTCCGAGGGCTGACAGTAAACCCGGACAAGCTCTAATATGCCTCGTGCCAATTGTAATTTAGCTGGTTCTTTGAGAGCTCAAGTTTTTTATTACCATAAATTTTCTCCACCTTCTAGGTGTCTCCCTGCTGACAACGTTGTCCAATTTTGAATCCCAACATCTTCATTTCAAAAGCTGGAAAAATGAAACTGCAAAGGTCAGGTTTCATTGTAATTGCGGGCTCTGGGGAAAAAAAGCCTACATTTCTTAGCACTGAGCCACCGTCCACACTGCTTGCTTCCGAGGGCACTCAGGCTTATGGAAAATGTCACCATGCAATTCAAGTGAATGATTGTACCTGGCACTTGGATCAACAGGAAATATATCAGTGTCTGATTTTGTCACCATGCAAGGAAGAGAAGAAGAAAAGACCTTAAAGAGGACTCTTATTTAGCAACCACAACCACAACATGCTCCCTACTTCCAGAATATCTATCTCTCCTTTTTATCCAGAAGAGATGCCTTTCAACCTCCAGATCTTAGCTCAGGCAACATGAATGCACCTGACTGAGCACTTAGTACAGTGCTTCTCAATCTTCCCAATGCTGCGACTCTTTAACACAGTTCCTCATTCTGTGGTTATCCTTGGCCATAAAATTACTTTCATTGCTACTTCATAACTAAGTTTTGCTACTGTTATAAACTGTAATGGAAATATGTGTGTTTTCTGGTGCTCTTAGGTGACCGTAGAGAAGGGGTCGTTTGATTCTCAAAGGGGTCATGAGCCAAAGATTGAAAACTACTGACTTAGTACCTTGTATTTACATGTAAAAGAATTGTAACAGTGATTTCTTCCTCATTCATTGGCCAGATGGTCTGAGTTAGTACAGGACGCATGCTTAAAGTGAGTGCTGGAACTAAGTAAATTCTCTACCATTATTAGCTATTGCCAAGAACTCACTCCATCATCGTAATGGCTAAGGCTCTCCAAGAGAGGTACTGGGCATGATTCACTTACATTTTCTTCTTTTTTAAAGATTAAAAAGTTATTTTATGTGTATGAATGCTTTGCCTGCTCGTATGTGTTTGCACCACATGCATGCCTGGTGCCTGTGGGGACCAGAAGAGGGTACCATATTCTCTTGAACTGGAGTTGTGGATGGATATGAATCACTAATGTTGGTGCTGAGAAACAAACTTGGGTGCTCTGTAAGATCAAGAAGTGCTTTGAACCTCTTAGCCATCTTTCCAGTCCTCATATAATTTCTCATTGAATCTTGGCCTCAGCCTCATGAGTCTGATGTCACTCCGTTTTTCTTTGGGTGGAACAGAGGTGTTAGAAGGAAGGAAACTGGAGTTCGAATACTAAGTTAGTCAAAGTTACGTAGTGAGTCAACTTACGCCCATGCACGTAAGCCCCAGAGCTCATGTTTTCGAGAAAAACAAAGCTGTGTGGCAGATGCTGTCATGGTTCTCTCCATAACCTGTCACCCCTACTAGTTCAGGACACAGTAGCCAGATTTTTAACTTCCCAAACCTAAACTTTGTTGCTTGAGAGTTCTCTCTGGTGTCTAAATCCTGCTTTATTCATCATAAGGAAGACAGAAAGTTCCAGGGGATCAATGAGTGGCCTTCAATAGTTATAGTTGTGAGGTGGTGGATAAAAACCCTAACCCCCTGTACCCAGGTAGGGTGGCTCTGAGATAATCCTACCTAGGCTCTTGCGTCCAGTTGCTCATCGCTGTGCTTCTTTTCATTTTTTTTTATCTTTTTTTGTTCCTTGGATAGATTCTTCATTCTTTTGTTTACTCTGATTCCTGACTAACTGTACTTAAACCTACTTTCAGAGTTGGTTTCTGGGAGAATCAAATAGCTCCAGTCTCCTTCCCTCCTAAGATTCCTTTATTTTCAAGTTGTTGGAAGTGGAGAGGGCCAGAAGTATAGATAGACTCAGAGAGAAAAGGGCACATCACTAGACTGTTTGTCCTGAGAGGCCATAGCACATTTCTGCAATCATGGCACTATTGGATTAGGAACTAGATGACTTTTGTTGTTGCTGTTGGGGTTGTCCTATGCATTCTAAGAAGCTCAGGAACATGTTTCACCTCTGTGCTGGCTAGTTTTATGTCAAATTGACCCAAACTGTGGATATCTGAGAGGAGAAGACCTTGATTGAGGAAAATGCCTCCATCAGATCAGGCTATGGGGCAGCCTCTAGAGAATTTTAAGCAGTGATTTACAGAGAAGGACACAGTTCATTGTGCATGTTGGCAGTCCTGGACTGGTGGTCCTGAGTTCAATAAGAAAGCAGACTGAGCAAATCGGGAGTAGCAAGCTAGTAAGTAGCCCTCCTCTGCATCAGGTCCTGCCTTCAGATCCCTGTCCTGTTTGAGTTCCTGTCCTCACTTCCTTCATTGATGGACTACAATGTGGAAGTGTAAGCTGAATAAAACCTTTCCTCCACAGCTTGCTTTGGTTCGTGGTGTTTCATCACAAAAGTAGAAACCCTAACTAAGACAGCCTCTGTGTACCAGAAAGTAGTGTTGGCACCTCAACCTCCTGCAGCAACTTAAAAAATCTCCAAATGAGACACTGTTTGGATGAGAGTGGGACACTATAGAATCACTCCCAGTTGAGATACACTGTGTGAATGAGATGCCAGTTAAGAAGATTATAACACTATTAACATTATTGGTTCCCATTTGCCAGACATCATAGATACTGCTTTATATACTATGACTTACTTGATTCTTAAAATGTTTCTCTTCTCTTCTCGAATTTCATTCCCTCTTCCTGAATTCCCTAAGTCCCATCTACTCTCTAAGAATCTGTTCTAGTATTGTTTCTACCCATCTCTTTCTTTTTGTTGAAAACTGTCCCATTCTGCATCCTTGCATGTCACCATAGTGTTCATGTGTCTGCAAATTGCAACAAATTGGAAGATTCACAAGGGTAAGAATTGTGGCTTATTCATCTTTGAAGAATCGTAGTTTTGCTCATATGAAATCAGAAATGGAAACAAAGACTGCCAACGGTGATGTTAGGAATCGTATTTGACAGGTGTAAAAAGTGAGACAGGAAAGAAAAGCCCAGAAGGCATGTGTAAAATGAGTACATTGCTGCTTGTATCAATTGTTCTTACTGAGAATAGTATTAATAATTATGCGCAAAGCACCTATGATTGTCTCCATCAAAGAGAAAGAGAGCTGGAATATTTACCTAGCAGCTTCCTGTCCTAATATACACTATATTGGTAAATTTTCGTGTCCTGTTTAAGCTTGTTGAAATCATACTCTGGTAGTAAGGAGACTCCTGTGTCCAAGAGTCCAACAGGTTTCTTTCAAGTGTTCTCTCAAATGCCCTTCAAGGCTCCTTGTCTGGGAATGGTCTGACCTCTGTGTGAAGGAAGAGAACAGCAAAAATAACAAAGTGTAGGAATGCTGTTTCTTTGAGAACAGCTAGAAGGTAACCAGTTTTCAACAGATGTGTTTGTTTACCCCATGATATAAAGACACCAACATTAGGAAGGGGAAATCTAGAGTTCTGCTACGGGAAGCTCATCTGCAGAGAGAAAGTTCAATTGCAAGCTCTAAGTTAAGTGCTTCAACTTTCCTAGTCATTTCTGTTGGACTTTGTAAGCACTCAACCTGTTAATATTATCTGTCTGCTGTTACTTGCTTTTATTTGGATGCCTCACCCATGTGGACACTCTGCTCTGCCAAGGACTCTTGATCAGGAGCTCTCGCTAGATATCTCAATGAGGTTTCTCCAGTCAACTTCTGCTGGATGCGTGTAAGTCTCCAATGTGATGGAGCTACTTTTTGTTTACATTCTCAATTGGGCTACCTAAGTAACCTTTGCTGGAGGTTGTGAGCTCCCAATTTGATAATATTTTGTTATCTGTTTGCTGCTTCTTTGTATCTGCTACTCACAATTCATTCTTCTTCTTTCACTTGCTATGTACTTAATAAATTTACTCTTTGAGAACCAAAAGCATAGAGACTAGGCCATTCTCTGGATCACGCACAACAGTGTCTTATTCAGGGTGTGCGTCAATTACGTTCCCTGTTTCTGTGTCTGAACACCTGATATGGAACAACATAAGGGCAACGAGATTTATTTTGGTTTACAGTTTGAAGTTCACCATTTCAGGGAAGGTTTGATGGCAGAAACCTAAAGCAACTGGTCCCACTGCACCCACAGTCAGGAAGCAGAGGGTAAACAGAAGGTGGGGCTGGTTTTAAACCCTTAAGTTTCCTCTCCGTGATCTCCTCCTCCAATGAAGCTCTACCTTCTAAAGATTTTACTTTTCCAAAAGGCACTTCCAGCTGGGAATGGAATGTTCAAATACATGGTCCTATGGGGGGTATTTCACATTAAAACCCCAACATTCTGTCCTTTTTCCTCATTAGCTCATAGCCATCTCATAATGCAAAATTATTTCAGTCTGGCCTTAAAAGCCTCCATAATCTTTAACAGTCACAATATTATTCAGAAGTCAAAAGTCTCTTTTGATACTCAAGGCAATTTCTTTTTTTTTCTTTTTTAAATTTATTTATTTATTAAAGATTTCTGTCTCTTCCCCGCCACCACCTCCCATTTCCCTCCCCCTCCCCTGATTAAGTCCCCCCCCCCAGCCCGAAAAGCCATCAGGGTTCCCTGTCCTATGGGAAGTCCAAGGAACCCCCACCACCATCCAGGTCTAATAAGTTGAGCATCCAAACTGCTTAGGTTTCCACAAAGCCAGTGCGTGCAGTAGGATCAGAAACCCATTGCCATTGTTCTTGAGTTGTCAGTAGTCCTCATTGTCCGCTATGTTCAGAGAGTCCGGTTTTGTCCCAGGCTTTTCCAGACCCAGGCCAGCTGGTCTTGGTGAGTTCCCAGTAGAACATCCCCATTGTCTCAGTGTGTGGGTGCACCCCTCGCGGTCCTGAGTTCCTTGCTCATGCTCTCTCTCCTTCTGCTCCTGATTTGGACCTTGGGATTTCAGTCCTGTGCTCCAATTTGTGAGGTAAGCCAGACCCAAAAAGAGGAACATGGGATGTACTCACTCATATTTGGTTTCTAGCCGTAAACCAAGGACATTGAGCTTATAATTAGTGATCCTAGAGAAGCTAAATAAGGAGAACCCAAAGAAAAACATATAGGCATCCTCCTGAATATTAACCTTCAGCAAGCGATGAAAGGAGACAGAGACCCAAATTGGAGCTCAAGGCAATTTCTTAACTATGAGTAACTATAAAAAGAATAAGAACAACCGTATCTCTCTAATATATAAAGGCACAGCATAAACTACCCACTCCAAAAGGGAAAACAGGGACATAACAAGGAAAGATTGGACCAAAGCAACATCAAAACCCAACAGGAAAAATACTAAATCCTGTAGATCTATCTACACTTGGTATCTGGGGCTTGTGATAGACTTATCTGGGCTCTAATGTGTTTAGATAGCCATGATCTTCTGGCTCAGTAACCTACAGCACACACAGCCTATCTCTTGGGCCAGCTGCACTCTATGCTTACAGATATTTTTGGAAGACATTCCTCAGTCTTGACATTGTTAATGTCCTAAGGTGTCCACTGTAACTTAGACCTCATCTTTCCACCTTCATGTCTCAGGATCTCTTGCAAGGAATCTCACCACGCCTCAAATTTACCGGCCTCAGTGGCTTTCTGTAATGTCTCTTTAAGCTAGGTTTATAGCATTATAGAATTTTTTTAGCCTATAGCTCTAAACTCTTCCACATTCCTCCAGAAACCACATACCAAAGACCTATGAACAGTCTGTCTAAGTTTATCACAGCAATGGTCCCACTCCTTCTTATCAATTTTCTGTGTCAGTTACTTTTATTTTTGTTGTGACCTGACAAGAAGTGATTTAAGGAACAAAGAGTTAATTTTGGAGTGTAATTTGAGTTCATTTAGTTCATTAATAGTCATGATGGACTGGTGGTCGGGTGTGGTGGCAGGAATGGGAAGGAGCTGGTCACATTGCATTTGTCTTCAGGGACAAATGTTACCCGTGGGGGAGGGTAACATTTCACATCTAAACTGAGCAGAGATCAGAAAACATTATTGTCTCTGGACATGGGTTTCAGACAGAGAAGTGGAAGATTTTCATGCTTCGTGTGAGGGATAGCTGTGGAGAGCTGAGACCTGAGTCAAGCTTAGATGGTACATCAACAGCAGCTGTTTCAATACTCACGCTTGGCTTGGTGTCTGGCAGAAAAGTTGTGGCTAAATATTTATTTCTTCCTTCCAAATAAATTCAGGCAGGCTGAGCTAAGTTTGGGGACACTATTACAAAAACAAATTAAATTGCTTTTGTACATTATTTTGGTAGAAATTTTATTTTAAATTTCAAAAACCTTACATAAACCCTTAGAACACACATATCCAATCAATGGAAGCTACCTGCACACATTTTAGAAAGTGCCCTTTTCTGACTTAGTCCTTGATCTTGAAAATAAAAACTTGGCCTTGTAAACAATTCACAGTTCTGATTTCAGTAAATGTAGTGATTTTTCTCTAGGGACTCATGAGAACATGAATTCTGATGTTTTCAGAACAACATTCATTTCTGTTTGACATTGACAATTAACAAAAAGACCTTAGATGCTTATCAGATCATAGCTTCACTTAAATTTCTCATGACTGGAAATTAGAAAGTGGTTTCCAAGGCAACTGACAACCAGCTATTGTCCTCCAGGGTATTTCATGTTAGGAGTTTAAAATGCGATTTTTCCCACCACAGCTCTGTTTCTCCTCTAGCTTCCTTTCTCGCTTCCCCTCTCCCTCTCACTTGGTTATAATTTTTCCTTTTGCAGATATCTGAAAACTGCAATAAAAATGTTGGATACCCTAAATGTTCTGATATTCCAATCTGAGATATTAGATTAGCAGTATAGATTATGAAGGCCAGGATGCATGAGAGAGGAAGAGATCAGATGATTAGACAGAAAACCATGAAAAGATTCTGGGTGCTTAAGCTTTGTCTTATAACAACTTGTTCTCAAGGGAACTCAACAGGGTCTCATGAGAAGTTCTTTAATCCCTCTTAAGAGGAATAATGTTAATGACCCTACTGACTCCATTTTTAAAGGTTTTTCATTGCTTCTCATACTATAACCCTGAAGATCAGGTCTCCAACTCATGAATATCTAAGGGACAAATCACACTGAAACCACAACAAGGACTGATCCATTCCCAAAAGCTCCAGGCCTGTGGCCGAAACACCTCCTGCAGGATGTGCTGCTACACTGAGAATTAACATTCTGACACATGAACTGTAGAAGGACATACTCAAGCCATAGGAGATTCATACTTTCCATCAGTCTCCAGCAGCAAAAGGCAAAATCACCAGTTGAAGAGATATGAAACTGAATATGAGGAAAAGACTAATAGAGAGGGCTACGGTGGAGGCCATCTTGTGATGGGGAAGAATGTTGTACTCTGTAATGTTTTCTTTGTCTTGTGGGTGGGAAGAGCGAAAGGAAGAAAAGATTGTCTTTACCTCTGTGGTCCATATAAACCTTAGTAGTGAAGTTTGTTTTTATTCCCCTTAAGGCCTCTGGGTCCTGTAATGGAGAGCTGGGCAGTGGGGAGAGAGAGAGAGAGAGAGAGAGAGAGAGAGAGAGAGAGAGAGAGAGAGAGAGAGAGAGAGAGAGAGGAAATGTAAGAAGGTGGACATTAAACAAAGGACAAGATCTGCAGTGTAGATCTCAGGCTAGGGTGCTTGTCTGGGATTTGATACCTAACATTACATAAACCAGAACAGGGTAAATTGTCCTGGGAGGTTGCAATGATTACCTGAGGTGGTTTTCAGTGCAGCTCCCCAGACCTCAAACTACATTGTCCTGGGTGGAGCAGACACAGAAAAATGAATATTAAAAATTTCTCAAATGACTTAAGCAAATTTATTTTTGAGAATTTTATATGTGAATACCATATTTATATCATTTTCCCTACAAAGTCCTTTTGTGTCCCGCTCATTCCCTCTCAAATTCATGACCTCTTATTATTTTTTATTGTTGTCTCTCTCTCACACACACACACACACACACACACACACACACACACACACACACACACACAGAGAGAGAGAGAGAGAGAGAGAGAGAGAGAGAGAGAGAGAGAGGGAGGAGAGAGACATATGTGCCCACATGTGCAACATGGTGAGTACCTTTAGTATCGCTTGTATATGTATGTGTTCGGCTCTGGCCACTCAAGATCTAATATATCAGCGGACTACGCAAACTGGCACGAATCCATGTTAGCCTACTACCTGTACTTGCTGAACCCCTGAACCTTGTGGATAACCTACAACTGCCAGGTTCCTAAACCAGTATAATTCCTAATTGCATTCTAAATACTTATCCCTAAACCCTCAGAGGAGTGCAGCCATCGACCCTCGTCAAGGAAGCTTCTTCTTGCAGCAGACAGAGCCCTTATATAAAGCCATAGCTGGTCAAAAGCAGAGCACAGCTGATTGTGGGAGGACTGAGCCCCAGTTGATCATCTACAACACAACCCCTACCCCTAAAAGCTAAAGCTCAGAGTGTGCTATTTTGTTTGTGATTGAACAAAGAAAGCTTGCCTGATGATCAGAGTGCAGAGCCAAATCCACTAGTTAATCATAGAGGCCAGACAGTGATGGTGCACACCTTTAAACCCAGCACTCAGAGGCAGCAGATCTCTACGAGTGTAAGGTCTCTCTGGGTTACACAAGATTGATCCAGTCTAAAAGAGAAACAGAACCAGGTTGTGGTGGCTCATACCTTTAATCCCAGCACTAGGGAAGTGGAGATAGGAAGGGATATGATTGAACAGAGAGAGGAATATAAGGCAGGAGGAGACAGGAGCTCTGGGTTCAGTCTGAGGTTCCTAGAGATGGCATTCAATCTGAGGACTTATAGAGACAGGCTACCCCATTCGCTCTGAAGATTTCATAGAGGTAAGAACTAGTGACTCTGAGTTTTTATTATTATTTTCTTATTCTATTTATTATTATTATTTTTATTAATATCATTTAGAGTTTGTACTACAACACAGGAAATTGAGGAAAGAGGAAGCAAAGGAAGAGCTTGAGGACCAGGTCATCTGCTATGAGATGGTGTCTTCCATATGCAACAGGGGAGTTGCACCATGAAACCTTAGCGATATGGTTGTTACTCAAACAAGAATTGAAAAACGACGACACCAAGTGACAAGCCAATGTGGATGAGTGAAATTTTGCAAAACCCTACTGCTAGGACAAAGAGCTACAGGCAATTAATGGGTGCCAAGAGAGGGAGAATCAATTTTCTCCATACGCAGGCCCTCAAATGACTGCTGTAGCTTTACCTTGCCCTATTGTGATAAACCCTGATCTGTTGTTTTCTAAATTTTATGCTGGCTCTACGAAAACAAATTAAATCTCTAGGTCATCACAAATCTAATTTGTCAGCTCCTAATGGTTATGAAAGCCAGGCATCTCTCTTTTCCTATTAATCTTCCAACCAGAGTAATTTCCATGTAAGTCCACTTCCCTGGTGCCTTAAGGTTAAATCAGAACTCTTCTTACCCACTTTCCTAATTGTTGGGAAGAGCTATTGTGCAGGGATTTGCGACCTCATGCCCCAAACCCTGGGGTTGGAGCAGCACCTCGATGGTGGGCCCAGTAATTTCTCTTTTTTCTCTGCAGAGTAATGAAGTTTTACAAAGTGCTTCCTAAGCTATTTGGACCTGAGGTGTTACATAAAATTGGTTATGTAAGAAGAATTGGAGCCACATTGTAGGCATCTGTATTAACTTCTCTGTCCCTCTGCCCCAACTCTGGGAAAAATTGGAGTATGTATCTGCTGGGAGAGCAGAAGTTATAAACAGGCACCACCTGCAGGCTAGAGGGAGAGTCGTGGGGTGAGATTTTATACCTTGTGCTTTGGTTAGACAAATCTAGTCCATGGATGTATACTACTGCCACTTAGGGAGCACCTGCTCTAAGCCAAGTGTTGAACCAGGCATTTGCTTATATGTTGTTTCTTATTCCATTTTTATCGCTATAGAGCAAGGATTTTGTTTTTTAAATCCCCAGACTATACAATGTGGGACTGAGGCTCAGGGAAAATGCCGTGTGCATTCTTCTTATCAGACAGTTACAAAATAGACTGTTCTGAGATTTGAGATGAGGCTCTAGGCTGTAGTGGGATGTGCCTATAATCCCAGTACTTGGCATCTGAGGATTGGGGGATCAGGAGCCTTCCACTGCAACTTAGGGTACATGACACACTAAGAAAAACAAAACCAACTAAACAAACACATATTTAAATAAACCAGGCTCCAGTCATTTTGCCACTGGACATCTCTGTATTACTTGTCTAGGAGTGGAGATGCAGGGAAGGAGCAAGATGAAGGGCGGGTGAGGAGATCTGAGACTGGAAGTGTAAGCAGCACACATCTCATTCTGGCCATGTGCCATGTTTGGGGACATTCTTGCTGTTTTACAGGCACCACTTCTTTTTTTTATTTTTTTTTGTGCTCCCCTATCCAGCCTTCCTTTATCCCAATCATCTTGTTTCCCCAAGTTCCCCCCATCCTCCCCTTCTCACTTTTCTCTCCCCATCTCCCCTTACCCCCAACCCACCCCACCCCCAAGATCCCAATTTTCTCCCCGGCAATTTTGTCTACTTCCCATAGGCAAGAGGATAACTATATGTTTTTTTCTTGGGTTCACTTTCTTTTTTTTTATTTATTTATTTATTTTTTTATTTTTTGGTTTTTCGAGACAGGGTTTCTCTGTAGCTTTGGAGCCTGTCCTGGAACTCCCTTGGTAGACCAGGCTGGCCTCGAACTCACAGAGATCCGCCTGTCTCTGCCTCCCAAGTGCTGGGATTACAGGAGTGCGCCACCACCGCCCGGCTTGGGTTCACTTTCTTGTTTAGCTTCTTTAGGCTCACCAATTGTAGACCCCGTGACCCTTATTTATGGCTAGAAACCAATTATGAGTGAGTACATCCCATGTTCATCTTTTTGAGTCTGGGTTACCTCACTCAGGATAGTGTTTTTTATTTCCATTCATTTGCATGCAAAATTCAAGAACTCATTGTTTTTTACCGCAGCGTAGTACTCTACTGTGTAGATATTCCACACTTTCTTCATCCTTTCTTCCATTGAAGGGCATCTAGGTTGTTTCCAGGATCTGGCTATTACAAATAATACTGCTATGAACATAGTTGATCAAATGCTTTTGTCATATGATCGGGCATCTCTTGGGTATATTCCCAAGAGTGGTATTGCTGGGTCCAGGGGTAGGTTGATCCCGAATTTCCTGATAAACTGCCACACTGCTTTCCAAAGTGGTTGCACAAGTTTGCATTCCCACCAGCAATGGATAAGTGTACCCCTTCCTCCACAGCCTCTCCAGCAAAGGCTATCATTGGCAGGCACCACTTCTTAATGTTGTGTTTGGGGAAAGTTTCCATCACTGCTAAAGCAAAGGGGGTAGTTTTGAAAATGTAGTTGAGGATAATATATCTGTAACTCACTGTATTTTAAAGATCTCCCTATAAACATTGTCCTCTTTTTGCTTTCTTGTGAGTAATAAGGTTACAGTTGGGCAAAGAATGGCAAGAATTAAAACTTTTCTACACAGAAAGAGAAAAATAGGAAAGAAATGCTTGCATTTTACTGGGACAGGGAGTTTTTTGAGTTCTAGGAGATAGACATGGGGAAAGAGAAAGAGGTTTAAGACATTAATCACCAGTGTCCTTACTTCTTCCCGTGACAGTGGCTGAAGATGCATTAGAAAAAAACTTCCACAGGCTCATGTCCTATCAACTATGTAGCACTCTGTGAAGAAGCCTCCCAAACTGCCTTGCATGCTTACAATGTTCGTACAATCTTTTGGAAGAGCAGCCCATTTTTATTTAAATCAGTGTTTTGGAAATTCACCATGGCATTTTGATGTAACTGCTTTAGATAGCTTTTAATTTAGCTCTCTTACTACAGAGAATTCTCACCAACTGTGTTTTACAAACACATACATGACATGGTTTCCTTCTTTCTTTCTTTCTTTCTTTCTTTCTTTCTTTCTTTCTTTCTTTCTTTCTTTCTTTCTTTCTCTCCTTCTCCTCTTTCTCCTCCTTCTCCTTCTCCTTCTTCTTCTTCTTCTTCTTCTTCTTCTTCTTCTTCTTCTTTTCTTCTTCTTCTTTTAAAAATATGTATCCTTCCTGCTTTCTCGGCATACCACCATGAACCAAATTTAATGGAAGATAAGAAGACTTTGACATCTTCTCTGGATGCAAAAACTTGTGAGTCCTAATATGCCAAAGGGTAGAATTGACTCATCACTGCCCGATCTCATTCCTGATGGTACAGCATAGACAAGAGCCATGCTTTTAATGTGTCTTGTTCACAGTAACTACACAGAAATGTAAGGCAGACAGAGGTGATAGTGCCTTCTATGGCTTTAGTGCTATTTTTTCTTGAAGTCATCTTACACGTAAGTGGGTGATCTCACCTTAAGGAAGCAGTGTAAAATATATTGTTGGTTGTAGTAAAGATAGACAAAGCTACAAGAATGTCCTAGGCTGCTTGTTTTACAAGGTGGTGATTATTTGGCTTTGGAGGTTGGTTTTAAGTATTGCTGATTAGTCATGGTGTCTGGAGTCCACGCCTTTTAGCAGTATCTTTTCACACTGACTCTGGGCTTAACCTGCTGTTGAAGCCCACTGTGCGTTGCTATAACAAAATGCTTTTTTTTTTGTTTTCTATAACAAAATTCTTGATGCTGGATAATGGATAAACAAATGATTCTCTAGATGTTTAGGTGGGGTTTGAAGTTAAAGACTAGGTGGGCCCCATTTGCTGACCCTGGGCGAGGGCCGACTGGTTGCGTCATCACATGATGAGAGCGTCATCACATGATGAGAGCACAGGCTATTTAAGAAGCCGTGTGGTGTGTTAGAAAGCAAGAAAGCAAGAGAGGCTAGCCATACTTTTTTTTTGTAACAATCTTGCAGTAACTGGCTACATTACTACTTCAAGAACTGTAGTAATTTTTTTTCTGAGGATGGCACCTTTGGAGTTTAATCATCTCTTAAAGGCTCCATACAACCTTAATACGATGACATTTAGAAGCTAGTTTATACTTCATGAACCTTTGGAAAATATACTCACATTGAATCCAAATCACAGTACCTGTGGCTTTCTTTGACCATTAAGCAATAACCTTTTATGTTAAAAAGATTTTCACGTATTCAGAATTGTTTGCTGTTGGGGTTTGACCTCATGGGGACAGGTGAAAATAATCATGTGAGCAAAGGAGCGAGGCTCATAAGTAGATAGTGTGATTGATTACCAGTGTATTTTCTTTTTTATAATCATTTTTACCTGAAGCAAAAATTGTAGTGAAAGAGTGAAAAAAAAAATGAGCCCGAGGAAGGTGGTATTTTGGTCTCAGTGCTATCTTGTTGTATCTAGCATCCAAATCTATTGAATAAAAATTTTTGAGAGATGTATGTGTGTGTGTGCATGTGCGTGTGTGTGTGTGACACAGAGAGAGAGAGAGAGAGAGAGAGAGAGAGAGAGAGAGAGAGAGAGAGCGAGAGAGAGCACTCTACCTTGGACCTGGAGTCACACATAAAGATTCTTTCTATTTGAGTTCCCTTTTTGTAGAGTTCTTATGAATTTTCTAGAATATGTCTTCCAAGAGTCAGACACAGTTTATTTTGCCTGCACAGAGACCTCGTCACAACATAGAAATCAGATTTTAGGTTATGATACATTGCTGGCATTTTACATTTTAAAGTTTTTTTATTTTTAAAACAATTATTATTTTACTTTCCAATCCCTGTTCCCTCTTCCTCCTCCCCTCCTGCTCCCCCACCTTCCCACCCCATCCCCATTCACTTATCACAGAGGGTGTGGCCTCTCACGAGGAGGGGAGGCAACACAGTTTGCCACATCGCTTGAGACAGGACCAAGGCTCTCTCCCTGTATCTAGGCTAAGTAAGGTATCCCTACACAGGGAATGGGCTCCAGAAAGTCAATTCATGGACTAGGGATAAATACCGGTTCCACTGTCAGTGGCCCCATAAATTGCCCAAGCCACACACCTGTCACCTACATTCAGAGGGCCTAGTTCAGTCCTATGCAGGTTCCCCAGTTCAGTGCCAGTGAGCTTCCACTAGCTCAGGTTAGCGGTTTCTGTGGGTTTCCTCATCATGGTCTTGCTCCCCTTGCTTGTAATATTGCTCCCTCTATTTCTATGACTGGACTCCAGGACTTTAGTCCAGTGCTTAGCTGTGGATTTCTGCATGTTTCCATTAGTTGCTGGATGAAGGTTCTATGATGACAATTAAGGCAGTCATCAGTCTGATTACAGGGCCAGGCCAGTTCAGGCACCCTCTCTACTGTTGCTTAGATTCTTAGCTGCGATCATCCTGGGAAATTCATCCTGGGTCATCAAGGGAAATTCCTGGGAATTTCCATACTGCCGGGTTTCTTGCTAACCCCATAATAGCTACCTTTATCAAGATAATCTCTTCCCTTGCTCTCCTTCTCTGTCCTTCCCCCAACTTGGCAATCCCGATCATTTATGTTCTCCTCCACTTTTAACTCATATAGTTTAGCATTTTATATTTAAAAAAATGTTTTATGAGGAATGTATGGAGAGCAGTCAAGGTGCTACTGCACAGTAAGCTGCTGATCACGCAGGTGGAAAGCATCCGCATATTTAGATGCCAAGGATAATGATGGATTAGACAATGATATCAGATGGAGAAAAAGCCAATGAAGATAGATTATTGGATTGGATAAAGGTGGGGGGGAAGGGAAATCAAAACTGATCTGGGGATGGAACAAATTTGTGGTACCATTTGCCCTAGGAGCTGGGGGGGTCTTTGTATTTGTTTCTTTACTGTGAATAAAAACAGAAATTCTAAGGTATGGTTGGATTAATATGACTTGACCATAGTTCTGGCAATACTAAGGCCTTAGACATTGCCAGATTTTATTTTCTGTGCACAACCACACAGCTAGTCTTTCTGGCTTTAAAGTCTGTACTTCAAGCTAGCACATCTCAGCCTTTTTTATGCTGATAAGTCACTTGGGCATCTTGTTAAAGTAGCCGGTCTGATTCAGGCAGTGCAGTGTGAGGCATTTGATTCTGTTTCTCACTGGGCCCATCTGAGCCTGAGCCTCTAAGTTCATGATCATGTTCTGAGTAACAGGGAGCTAGAGCACTCAAATGCTCATGGGACTGTCACAAACTTCTTAATAACAGTAACTGCTTCACTTTGACATCAGGAATGGAAGAGAAAGAGGAAGAAGCTCCATCATGGTCAGACACTGGGACATGTGGAAAAGGTACGGAGCAGGCTCCCTTGACTTTGTGAATCTGGGGTTATTGATCTTAACCCTATTGGTAAAATTCCAATCCTTCTGTAAGCATTACCTGATACCTTGAAACATTCGAATCTTTTTTTTTTTTTTGAACAAGACTGGAATTAGCTAGAGTCTCAAGGCAACCTTACAGCTTGCATGGAAGGTCCTTGAAGTGTGTCTGAAGAGCAGTTGAAGTTTACCTACCCCTTTTTATGAAGGTATCTCCAGTGTGGCAGAATAGAAAGAGCTGAAGAAGCTATTGCAGGCTCTCAGGAAAAAAATATTCAACTATATTAGTACAAGATCAATTCACACGCTCAACAATTTAACCCAGGATGCTGTTGGCAGATTTTTTTTTAAAGCAACTCCATCAAACTCCATGCAACCTGACATCATTTTAAAGTACTAAGCCCACATTTTTGTCAAAGGCAAACATTTGAAGTTGATTTCTCTCGGGGGTATCAAGATGACAACATAGCTTTCACGGGCTGTCTGAGGAGTCATGGAAAATTAGCATCAGAAGGAATTTTGATCACCAAACTTTAGAGCTAGAGAATAATGAAGAGCCACAAAAGTCACAAAATCTCAGAACTGGTAGGAGTTGAACAAATCCTCTTAGAATGCAGTTGAGAAATATTTGATTCAAGAAAGGGGAACGTTGCAGTAGGACATACAACCAGTCAGTGACTATCTCTAATACAGTATTGATCACTACTGACTGCAAAAATAGCTAAAGTCTACAAGTTAGGAGAGGTTTATTTAAAGCATTCAGAAATTGGGGGAAAAAGAATGCCCACAACTCACATAGAAGACTTTGACCATCTTCTCTCCTTGATAAAAACAAAAAAATTAGAAGCATTTCATATTTGGCAAATGTAACAATTTTCACATTGCCATCAGAGGCAGGAACATTTAAAGCAGATGGAGAAATTTCTTTGGCTTCTGGAGGTGATCTGAACTGAAGATGCACATGGGAAGGAGGGGGTGATAAAGACTCCTCCCTGGGAGTTCCTTAAGGATGACAAGCCTGAGTTTTGTATGTTAATTATATTGCAGAAGTCGTTTCTGCATCATTGATTTTCTCCAGTTTTTGTTCTGTTTTTTTTCTCCCTCTGTTGTATAGTAAAATTAATGTAGAAAAATATTGAGCCTTCTCTTAGATGACCTACGGGAAGAAGAATATTGATTCATATGTAGGCTCCAACAGCCAGGGCCTTCACTCACAGTATTAAAGCACAGCACCCAGCAAGGCACCCAAGGCAATTAATGATCTGGCTCCTGTCCTTTCAGCACCCACCCACTATTTAGCCATGGGGAGCTACATTTCTTTTCAGAATACATCTTCCTTTTCCTAACTCAGTCTTTGCAATAGCTTCAATCTGCCTTGAATACCCAAGCTGCCCCTCCCTTTTAGCTAGCGAGCACTTGCTCATCCAATTAGACCAGGCCACGGCTCCTCTGCAAAGGCCTCTGTGGGTCTCTGGGTAGAAGCAGTGGATATGTCTCTGTACTATTTATAGCCCTCCGTGCTTATGGTAACAACAGAGTCTTAAAATTACTCATTCGCATGTATGTCTTTCTGCAGTGACTGCTCAATAAAATCGTCAGTGGAGCTCCAGAAAGAGCCCCTGTCTTAGCGTCGCCTCAACATTCTGATTCAAATAGTCTAGGGTCAGATGATGATGCTATTATTCATGTTGAATATCCTTAATTAGTTTTAGTGTGCAGACAGCACTGAGAAATATCATGATTAGAATATCAGTTCTTTGCAGAGACTGTTTATTTCTTTTTTTCTGTCTCTTTCTAAGTGCCCAGGACAGTGCCTTACAGTAAGACTTACAGAATCTTGGAAGTGGAATGGGTCAATGCAGGCTTTTGGCATGCACAATGTTTACTTTGTTGAATTATCCGTTTTCTCAGAAATAGTTGGAGTCCAGTGGGGAAAGGATCTCAAATGGGAAGAAATGGGGCTAGTTCATGTTTTTAATGACCTTGCTTGACCTCCGAGTATTATTATAAATTAAAAAAGAAACCTAGAAGGAAGATGCCCAGAGAATCATTTGTTTGGTACAAAGGAGGCCAGACGTGGGAGGAAGTTGTATTTAGGATTTTTTGTTAGCACACAAACACTTCAGTTGCATATTGGTATTTTTCAGACAGAGGTCACATTTGTTATCCCCTGCTTGTGTCCTCCCCTTGTGCCTTCCCACTGCCAGTTATCTCGTTCCATTTTCATGGCACATTTGAACTTTTGTCCTCTCCTCTCTTTTCAACACCTATCTCCCTTTCATGGACTTCCTACTTAGCTGGTAAGTCTTTTACTTGGGGTGATGTCCTGATGGCTGATACATGGCTTTGGAAAGGAACAGTTCAAAGCAGTATAAATGTCTCTAGACCCACACTGACTGGGCCCATCTCTACTACTTCCTAGCTATGTGATCTTATTTGAGATGAGATTGGGTGTGTTCAAGGTAGTCAGGCTGTAGACTGTGATCTGATTTTATTTTATTTTTGCTGTATCATTTTATTTTACCTGAAAATTGGTTATTTATCAGAATTAGTTTTCTTGGGTTTGGGTGAGTTTGTATATTTGTTACTTTTCTTATTTTATTAAAAATATGTTTTAGGCCCAGTAGTGGTAGCACACTCCTTTAATTCCAGAACTAGGGAGGCAGAGTCAGGCAGATCTCTGAGTTTGAGGCCAGCCTGTTCTACAGAGTGAGTTCCAAGACATACAGGGCTATAGAGAATCCCTGTTTTGAAAAAAACAAACAAACAACATTTTTTTTTCATACAACATGTTCTGGTCATGGTTTCCTCTCCCTCATCTCCTCCCAGACATTTTCCATTTCCCTACCCTTCTAACTCTATGCTCTTTTTCTCTCTGTCTTTAGAAGATGAACAAACAAACAAAAAACCAGAATGAAACAAAATAAACAAAGAAAAAACATTAGGAGAAACACACACAAACAAAAAAAAATCAGAAACCATGATATACAAACAAAAGACTGATGTGGGAGTGTCATATATCAATCTGTTGATTTCATTGGTTAAGCAATAAAGAAACTGCTAGGCCCATTGGATAGGCCCACCCTTAGGTGGGTGGAGTAAACAGAACAGAATGCCGGGAGGAAGAGGAAGTGAGGTCAGACTCCACAGCTCTCCTCTCCGGAGCAGACGCAGAAGAGACGCCATGCTACATGCTCCAGGGAAGACACACGCTATGAAGCTCCGACCCAGGATGGACTTAGGCTATAATCTTCTCGGTAAGACCGGTGCTATACAGATGATAAGAAATGGGCTAGTCCAGGAGCGAGAGTTAGCCTAGAAGATGCTAGGTAGAAATGAGCCAAGCAGTGTTTAAATGAATACAGTGTCTGTGTAATTATTTCGGGGCATAAGCTAGCCGGGCAGGGCAGGCGGCTGGGGTGTTTGGGGACGCAGCCCCGCCGCAGCCCCATATTACTACAAAAGACCAGTAAAAAAAAAAAGCCCAAAAAAGCAATATAAGACCAAAAAAAAAAAAAAACAACAACAAAAAAAAAACAACAACAAAAAAAAAACAACTTATTTTGTGTTGGCCATCTACAGCTGAGCATGGGATGAGTCCTTAAGTGTGGTTTCTATACTCAGTGAGACTCTATTAGAGAAAGCTAATGTTTTCTTTGCAAGTTGTTGTCTATTGGAGATAGCGTCTCGGTTAGTGGTGGGAGCTCATGTTTATTTCCCACTGCACGCCAGCACTGGGACTCCATCTGGCTTGGATCTGCGCAGGCCCTATACATGCTGCCACTAGACTGTGATTTATTTAATTATGTCACTTTTGTGTCTTCATTTCTTTTTCTCATTTGCAGAGTTAGATTCTGATGTCAATACTAGTGACTGATTTCCTAGGAGGATTGTAATTAATTCAATAAGTTAATTTGTATGAGGCACCCAAAGTAATGTCTAGTGAGTGCATTCGTGAACTTTTGCAACGCCTATAAGCTTGTCTTGTCATTGCTATTATTTACGGAGTAGAAATGCAGAAGCTTTCCAGGAAGAAGCAGGTCACTGTTGGAGTTAAAACCAACCATCTAGAAATCTTCAGCCAGCGATACTGGCTGTGCAGCATCCCGCACAGAACTAGATAAACACAGCCCTATCGCTGTCTTCTGGCTCTGCCTCGTTGCCCAGTATCCTTGATCTAATGTGTTAGAAGGAGCTACTGCCTTTAATCTTTGAAATATAAGTGAAAAGGTGTCTCAAAGATACCTCGGGGCACCTTGTCCATTCAACTAGAGAATGACCCATCATGACGCTCAGCCTTTCCAAAGGAAGCCTCAAGCGTACCATTAAGCACAATTGGCTTGGGGCCTTTGGCTCAATATACTGTTGCTTCCTTACAGTCCTGCTGGTGGCTATTTCGGATTTAAAGACACACACACACACACACACACACACACACACACACACACACATATGTAGCTATATATGGGTATCTAGGTACATACACATATGTCCTGTTACATATTTTTTAGGGAATATGAAAGCAAAACATGCAGCTTTAATAAAGTTGTTTCCTTCAAAAATAGTATTTGTTATTGATTTACAAAATTAGACTCATGGCAACTTTTCTGGATTTTTTTTGCATGATTTTGTAGGGCAATTAATCCTTCAACTGTCATCTGGTGTTTTTAATGAGGACAAAACTAATCAACTATATAGCAGACAGAAATTGTAGTCCTTCTGGCTTCTATTTCAATAGAATCAGAAAATTTCCAACTGCCACATTTGACTTTTTTCACTAGGAAAACACAAGTATTTTAAGCATTTAATGTTTTGGTCTAAGAGTCAATAAACTCCAGTTTGTTTGTTTAACTTTCTGGGCCTTTTTAGTCCCAACCTATTTATAGTTCTTTTCCTTAGAAAGGAAAAACAAATTCAAATGCAAGTAAAATTCTGGGCCACTCCCTGGAGTTTTAGGTGGAAAAGCCCTAAGATTCATGGACTGACATGGACTTTCAACTGAGAACCTAGAGACGAGTCCACCAATCCTGTTTTCTGAGCCATCTTTGTGTTCTGTGGCAAAGGAAGGCTCTAGATTCTCTATGGCAACTTTTGAGATGCCTCTGATGCCTTCCTGCAAAGCTTTCGAGTGGTTCTCATCTCCCAGAGACCTTCCGTAGTGCTGTGTGCAAGACTCACACACGGGTTTCAGCCTGCAGCCTCCCTGTGCGTTTTCAGCCATAGTTAGGTCTCAGGACGGAATTTGAGGCTCCTCTTGAGCCCGCCACCTCACCCCCATATCCTAATCACTGTGACTGCCTGCTGTTTATACAATACTGTTATCTTTATTCCTGATTATCTCATTTGGACGCTTAATCTTCAGATTCATTTCAAATAGTGATCAAACATGAATTAGACTTTCTTTCACCCTCTATCCCCCCTCCCTTCCTCCTTTCCTCTCTCCCTCTCTTTCTCTGTCAACCTCTGTCTCTAGTAGTACTCTTTTGAGAATGTCAAACAAGTGTTTGCCTTTTTTATCAGGTGTACAATGTTTTTTTTTTTTGTTTGTTTGGTTTTTTTTTTGTTTTGTTTTTCGAGACAGGGTTTCTCTGTAGCTTTGGTGCCTGTCCCAGAACTAGCTCTTGTAGACCAGGCTGGCCTCGAACTCCCAGAGATCTGCCAGCCTCTGCCTCCCGAGTGCTGGGATTAAAGGCTTGCGCCACCACCGCCTGGCATGGTGTACAATGTTTTGTCCTAGTATCCCATGTATTTGCTTAACTTCAATGTGATTGTGAAACTGGCTTGGCAACTTGATTGGAGTTGGAAATACGTACGTCTGAGTGAATCTGGGAGGGCATTTCCTAAAAGTATCTACGGAGGGCAGAATATTTTTTTTTCTGACGGAAGCCCAGATGTGAAGAAGTACAGTGGAAAAAACAGGAACACTTGCTTGCCTTGCTTACCTCAACCCCAGAGTTGTTGGCACTGCTGCCTCTACTATCCTCCGCTGACATCAAATCCCAGTGTGTTCAGCTTTCCAACCTGGACTAAGAGAAACGACTCTCCAGGAATCCTCTAGGTTTTTCATACTAAAGACTGCTAAGGCTCCCAGCCTCATAGATGGAGCAGTTACTGGTGTTTCAGTCTCTCCAGCTTACATAAAATGCGATATGTAGTCTAGTCCACAGTATAAAGTCCAGCATCCATTGTTGGAATATACAACCCTATTATGTAATCCAATCTAATAAATCCCCTTTATAATATATGCTTATCTTATTGTTTGAGTTCTTCTAGGGAACCCTGACAAATACAATGAGCATTCTAGAAATAGTAACAACAGTAATATTTGCTATCTGATTGAAAAAATATTCTTTCAGGCTCAGAATAGTTGCTTATTCTTAAACAATTCTGAATTGCCCAGTGGATTTCATTTGAAAATTTGAAAAACGGAGCATGAAAGAAGTCAGTATTATTTGAAGGCTAGTTTAAAATGAATATGAATATGTGTGGTTGAGTGTTAACAGATTAACCTGGTGTGATGGTTTGAATGAAAATGGCCCCCATAGACCCATTGGGAGTGGTACTATTAGGAGATGTGGCCTTGGTGAGATAGGAGTGACTTTTTTGGAGGAAGTATGTCACTGGGGGTAGTCTTTGATGTCTCAGAGCTCAAGCCATGCCCCAGTGTCTCACTTTCTGTGCTGCCTGTGGGTCCGGATGTAGAACTCTCAGCTACTCTCCAGCAGCATGTCTGCCTGTGTGCTGCCATGCTTTCCTCCAGGACAATAATGGACTAAAATCAAATATTTACCTTTATAAGAGTTGCTGTGGCCATGGTGTTTCTTTACAGCAATAGAAACCCCAACTAAGACACCTGGTATGGTCTATCAAATGGTGGATTTCATTTTCTTCTATTGGAAGATGATGACTAAAATCTTTATGTACTCCTAGACCTAGATGAGTATTCTGTGGCTTCTATAGAATTTGTTTTACAGCCAAGATTATATGGAAGATGAGGAGGGTCTCAACGACTTCTCAAATTTACCACTGTATCCTAAGATCTCTTAAAGGAGAAAGGTGGAAAACCTGTGAATTCAGGCCACTCAAGGTAGGTTTGGGACACTTCACCAAACTTGGGAATCTCTTCTACTGTCTACCTGCCTGCTATGGTGAGGAGCATAGAGTCAAACTGCTATTTCCTTTAAAGGAGGAAAAACCAATCAAAAGTCCCTGCCAATCAGGATGGATATGTGACTACCACATTCATGTAACAGATCACTTTGACAAAAATGAGGGCAGCAGGCCAGTTATATGATTTGTTAGAGTGTCCTAGGGAATTATTTGGTTATGACTCCACCAGTCCCACCCCTAGGTTTATAGAAGTTCTTTAAATATGGCCCTTAGTTTCAGAGTTTTGCTATAGATTAATGAACTCTCAGCTAGCCTGCAATGGCTCGTGTATATTGTGCATCCTCAGTTTGAAGCTCAAGCAGAGACTAAACAGCATCAAGAACCATGACTACAAAAGGGAGATAAAGCAACTTGCTTATTGGTTCTGTGACAGAAAGTTAAGAAGTAACACCACACACTTTCATTCTCCAGTTATTAAAAACATTTCAAATTTATTTTATTTTTATATTCTGTAATTGCATGATGTATGTGTGTGGTACACATGAGTCGTGGTACATGTGTAGATACCAGAGGAAAACTTAGTGAAGTTGATTATCACTTTCTGCCTTTATGTGGGTTTCAGGGATTGAACTCGGGTTGCTAGGCTTGTGCAATATTGCCTTTATCTGCTTAGCTATCTTTTTTGATTGGCATATATCCAGTATTCATTGTACATAGTACTGGGTTTCATAAGGACATTTTTTGTATAAGTATATAGTGTGCTTTGACCATACTTACCCTATACCGCCATCTATTAGTCTCCTTTGATTTCTTACACAATTTCACTTGTACTTTCATGTCATCTCTCTATATATCACTTTTTGTATCTACATAATATCTAGGATTCACAAATGAGAGGAAACTTAATATTAGTCATTTTGAGACCAACTTAACTGCTTAATTTGGTAATTCTCAGCTACTTCAATTTTCCTAAAACTGACATAATTTAATTCTTCCTTATAGCTAAAAATTTCCATTGTGCGCATAATCCACATCAGCCCCAGCCTTAAGTTCCTCTGAATGTGACTGTACTGTGCATGGCCCTTTAAAGAAATAATTGATTTAAAGCAAGCCACTAGGATGTGTCCTGTCTGATGTGATTGATTTTTAAATTTAATCTTTAAATTTTATTTATTTATTTTGCATCACAGTTTCACTTCCTTCCTCTTCCTCCATGATTGATGTTTTTAAAGAAGAGGAGCATGGAACCCCCAGAGAGATGCAGAACATATGTACACAGAGGGCTGGATGACTCTGGGTGAAGAGGAAGCAGGATAACTGCCACCCACCATCAAGTAATGAGGCCTCAGAGCAAACTGTCTACTGGTGCTTTTACCTAGACCATCTAACCTACAGAACTGTAAGAAAATAAATTGCCATCATTTAAGCCACCCAGTCTGTGCATTTTGTTATGCAGCTATAGAGAACTAGTTAATTTTCCTCCTGCTTCTAGTCTCTATTTCTCCTTTTGCCAGGATAGATCTGGCTGGTGGCGGCTATGATGATAATAACTCTTTTATTAGTGCCCGGGTGACCTACCGTCAGGCATTGAATGCTTACTACATACAGACAGGACCTAATCCCACAATTTAGACCCAGTAAATTCCCAGTCTTTAGGAGCAGAGCTGTTATATTGTAGTCTACTTCTAACACAGTCCCTTTACCCTATCCTTTTGAGAAGAGCAGAATCTCTGGCATGCTATCAGACATGAACTGACATCTGATATTTCATTGGTTCACTTTCTGTAAAATCTACTTGGGAGAGATCTATGTCCGTAATTATTGCTGTTGAACTGTTTTTATTTTGCCTAAGAAGACAAATTCCAGCAATGTTCTGCTCGATTTCTCTTCACCTCTATAGTCCAGGACCCCCTGCCTAAAGAATGGTGCCATCTGCAATGGATGGGTCTTCTTACCACAATTAATGCCCCTCTAACAGGCCCATTGTTGAATCAAGGTTTGCTCCCATCTCATAGCACTGCTAAGAAGTTATTGGGTCATGAGGAAACTAATTTAATCAATGGATTAATCTTTTTATGAGTTCACAGCTGAATAAACTATTAGGTTCCTAGTTGGAGCAATTGGTCATTGGGGACATTCTTTGTGATTTTTGAAAGTAATTTTCCCCATACAATATATTCTAGTTACTGCTTCCTCTCCCCCTAGTCTTGCCAGATCCTCCTCACTTCCCATTTCACCTGGAGCCACATATTTTCTTTCATTAGAAAACAACCGGCATCTAAGAAATAATTATAAAACAAAATAAAATGTAATACAATACAATAAAACAAAAACAAATTTGAATAGCACGAAACAAAGAAATAAAAGAAAAAGAGCCAAAGAATAAATGCAAGAAATGCATGCAGACACAGAGACACATATCTTTGCACACACAGAAATCCCTTTAAAAAAAAAAGTTGGAAGCCATATTATGTACTCCAAGGACCTGTTACAGCCACACTGAACCTTATAGAAGAGAAAGTGGGAAATACACTTGAACGCATTGGCTCAGGAGACTACTTCCTAAATATAACCCCAGCAGCACAGACATTGAGAGAAACAGATAATAAATGGGACCTCCTGAAACTGAGAAGCTTCTGTAAAGCAAAGGACATGGTCAACCAGACAAAACAACAGCCTACAGATTGGGAAAAGATCTTCACTAACCCCACATCAGACGGGGGTCTGATCTCCAAAATATACAAAGAACTCAAGAAATTGGTCATCAAAAGAACAAATAATCCAATAAAAAATGGAGTACAGACCTAAACAGAGAACTCTCAACAGAGGAATCTAAAATGGCTGAAAGATATTTTAAAAATACCTTTATAAGGAAATGTTCAACATCCTTAGTTGTCAGAGAAATGCAAATCAAAGCAACTCTGAGATACCATCTTATACCTGTAAGAATGGCCAAGATCAAAAACACTGATGACAATTTATGCTGGAGAGGTTGTGGGGTAAAGGGAGCATTCCTGCATTGCTGGTGGGAATGCAAGCTGGTAAAACATGTCAGTGTGGCGATTTCTCAGAAAATTAGGAAACAACCTTCCTCAAGACCCAGTAATCTAACTTTTGGGTATATATCCAAAGGATGCTCAACTGTAACACAAGGACACGTGCTCAGCTATGTTCATAGCAGCATTGTTTGTCACAGCCAGAACTTGGAAACAATCTAAATGCCCTCAACCGAAGAATGGATAAGGAAAATGTGGTACATTTATACAATGGAGTACTATATAGCAGAAAAAAATGACATCTTTAATTTTGCAGGAAAATGGATGGATCTAGAAAACATCATTTTGAGTGAGGTAACCCAGACCCAGAAAGACAGTTATCACATGTGCTCACTCATAGGTGGTTTTTAAACACAAAGCATGAAAACCAGCCTAGAAACCACAATCCCAGAGAAGTTAGACAACAATGAGGACCCTAAGAGACTTACATAGACCTAATCTACATGGGAAGTAGAAAGCAGAAAAAGATAAGATCTCCTGAGTAAATTGGGAGCATGGGGACCTTGGGGGAGGATTGAAAAGGGGGTAGGGAGAGGCAGCAAGAAGAGCAGAGAAAAATGTAGAGATCAATAAAAATTAATAAAAAATATTTTAAAAAAAGAAGCACTGTCTCAACATTATGAGGCAAAGAACCTCCAAGGATGAGTGAGTTTTCTGTTATCCATCTACTACTTGGCATAGGCCTACTCTTAAGAGTAGTTTGTTTCTCCACTGAGATTCCCTTGAAGAAAGCTAATTTTTCATTTTTAAGTAAATATTAGTTAGAGATAACTCCTGTGTTATTGTTGGGGGCATGTAGTCACTTCTTGGGAGTATGCTCTTATGCTTTTAAAAATTGCTGTATATTCATTGGGTTTCATTATGACATTGCATGATCATGCTGTGGGATAATGCTCTTGTACCTGTAAAGATTTGTCACTTGTATTAGTTTAATAAAACACTGATTGGCCAGTAGCCAGGCAGGAAGTGGAGGTGGGGCAACCAGACTAAGAATTCTGGGAAGAGGACGTGCTCATTCTGCAGTCATCACCTAGATGCAGAGGAAACAAGACGAAAATATTGCACTCTGAAAGGATACCAAGCCACGTGGCTAAACACAGATAAGAATTATGGGTTAATATAAGTTGTAAGAGCTAGTTAATTCTAAGCCTGAGTTATCAGGCCAAACAGTTTATAATTAATATAAGCCTCTGTGTGTTTCTTTAGGACTGACTGGACAGGACAGAAACTTCTGTTTACACCTGCAATACTTTCTTTTTTCACTTCTGCCCACTTTCTTGCAAATGATACAATTCAGTTTCTTTTTTGGTAGAATAAAGTCTAATATATAAATGTCATATTTTCTCATTCATTTATCAATTGATAGGCATGTAGGCTAATTATCTCTCATACACTCACTTACAATAATAAAAATTCTAAAAATAAAGTATAACTGTGCTCCTGACTGACTCTAAAGACTTCAAAATTTTACTAAACTTATCCAAATACCAGTTGATTCTGACACAAATGGGATGTTACCCTTTTCTCCAAAAGCAATCATGTAGATAACTTTTCATTTCTCTTGGGTAAATACTTTGGACCAGAATTTCTGTGTCACATGAAAAACTTACATTTAACATTTTAAGTTATTGTTAAACTGTTTTCTAAAATATAAGTCTTTTTTAAAATTTTATTTATTTATTATAATATTATTTATTATTATACAGTGTTCTATTTGCATGCCAGAATAGGGGACCAGATAGAATTACAGATGGTTGTGAGCCACCCTGTGGTTGCTGGGAATTAAACTAAGGACCTCTGGAAGAACAGCCAGTGCTCTTAACCTCTGAGCCATCTCTCAAGCCCCTAAAATAGAATTTTTATCAGTTTGCATTCATAACACAATCTATGAGAGTTTTGTTTCTTCACACTTACATTCTATTGTGTATGAAGTTGTATGCCATTGTGGTTTCAATTTGTCTTCCCCAATGATAAGTGATGTTGAGCATCTTGTGGAACTTAATATGCATTTGTATATCTTTGATGAAATGTCTATTGAAATATTTTGCACACATTTCAATTGAGTTGTTTTATTGTATTGTAAGAATCTTTTGCTTATTCTGATAGAGTTCTTTGACATGAACTGTGAATTCACCAATACAGGTCAATTACAGCACACAGTATACTTAATATGGTAAGAATATTCTAAATGAAGCTTTTCAATTCAATTCTGTTAATTTTATTGGGTACCAACTATATTCTATATTCTGTGTATTGGAGACTCAATAAGACAAAAACCCTTGTTCTTAGAAAAATAAGTTGTTATTATTAATGGTTGCATGGTTAGTGGGTAGAAACAACTGGTTTTGGACCAGGCCTTTTCTTCTGAAGCTCAAGATCTAAGCTGTTTCTCTACATAACTCAAGTCTGATTGTAGTCTAGTGTGTAGTTAATCTACTGTTCAACATACCTCAAAATCTTTATGATCACTATATATTGTACTATGGAAATATGAAATGTCAGAAGCAGTTTATATTTAAGAGCAGAAACTTAGAGAATGATTTTTCATTTATTTAGATCAATAGTTTATTTTCATATATGCCAGATATATGTAATCTCTATATTGTTCCTCAAAGGCATAACCATTACTGCAAACTCCCTAATTGAGTTATAGCTCAACTTCTCCACCCCGAAGCCTTGAAGAATCTTAATAAATGGATAGGTAGAAAGTTTTATTGTTTTGTTTTATTTTGTTCATCTTTTTGAGACAGGATTTCTATGTGACTCAGGCAGCTCTTGAATTCACTATACAGGTGAGATGGATGATCTTGCACTCCTGATCTTCCTGCTTCCACCTCCTCAGTGCTGGCATTTTAGACATGCGACACCATGCCTGGCTGGAGTATTTTATTCTGAGTCTTAGAAAATAGGTTACTGAAAGATCAATGGAGTTAGTTCTTTACCTTGATGTTAGGATGTTTCCTCTTAAGATGACAGCGAGGCATGGGACCTTTGATTTCCTAGTCTCTTCTCAGCCTAACCTTTGATTAGCAACAGCTTCAACAATAATAATCATCTCTGAATATAGTGTTTTCCTGAATCTCTAGCCACAGCAGCATCGAGGGACATCTCCTTCACCCGATGGTGGCAGCCGGAAACTGCTCTGTTAGCTGTTCTCTTGAGTTCTGTCCTCCAGGACTATAACTGGAAACCAAACAGCTACACAGAATGTTCCTGGCTAAGGTTGCTGCTCTGTCAAAATGTGCTTTCAATAGAGTTCCTCTCCGGAAGGAGAGATAGCCATACCATCCCAGGTTGTCATTGTTGGAGCTATTCAGCTCTTCCCTTTGGCTCTGGGTACTTCTGATATTTTGTAGCACTGGACCACAACAGGGCAGCACCCTCAAGCATTCAGTAGGCAGATCTGTCATCCAAGGTGGGTCCTGGATGTTTCTAATTGTATCTAGGTCAAGTAACTTCATCTTTGTGGGGTTTAGATTCCTCATTTGTAAAATAGAGGAATATGTTTTTTCACCTTCTTTGGTTACTTTGAGGATTAATAATCTATGAAAAGCACAGTGTCTGACACTCCAGAAACACTCAATATATTAGCTAGTATAAAATTACTAGATACAGAAAAAATTGTTTAAACAAACTATGAAAGAGACTTGTAAATGGTGCTAAATTCTTCCCACTGGGCTTTAAGGCATCCTGTGAATTGGCAAAAGAAATAACTGCTTGTTCTTGCTAGTAAAATACTATGATTTTGCTCCTGCCTTTCTCGTGTGGGCATTTTCAATGCTCTTATTCCTTCACTAAGGAACCACTCAGCTTTCAGTTCTAACTGATATCACGTGAGAAATACATTGTTAGCTTTCTTTGTATGTATAACTCTAATATTGCCCTTCTAGATTGCATTGTAGCAATTGTTAGTTGGACTTCGTTACCAGATTTATAATACTTAAAAGACAGACTTTTTTGCATTATTCATCAAAGCATTTAACTTCAACATGCATTCAATGTAAATTATTATTTATGAGATGTTTGCATTCCTTTGTGTGTATTTAACATTTTAAAATACATTTCAGTTTTTATTATGCATATTGAAATGTTTAGTAATTTTCATGTATAGCTAGTAGATATGGGATTAGCTGGCACAATTCTAAATGACTCATACTCTCAGATCATTTTGATCATATCTCAATTATAGAAATTTAAGTAGAGTATATTATGAATGATTTATTCATATATCTGTTTTCTGCCTATGATCATTTGTAGTCTGAAGATTTATCTTTGTATCCTATTCCATAACACAGTGCTTACTCTATATTAAATGGTCAATAAATTATAGCGTGTTAGTAAATTCTCTATTGCCGTGGTAAAATAGCCTGACATAAAGAAACTCAAGGAAGAAAGAATTTATTATGGCTTGTGCGTCCAGAGGGATAGATTCCATCATGACAGGGAAGGAAGGTATGGAGTCTGCTAGGGGAAACATGTTTATGGAAGCAGGAAGTTGGTTGATAATATTTTCACCCAAACATTGGAAGTAGAGAGAAACAATAGGATGTGGGATGAGGTTACACACCCCCAAAGCCTGCCCCCTCTCACTCTTCCTTTAGCAAGGCTGTACTTTTGAAAGATTCCATAACTGCCCCAAACAGTTCTGCTGACAGGAGACCAGGTGTTTAATTATTTGAGCCTATGGGAGACATTTGTCATTTGAACAATCACAAATACTATGTCTATAGTTATTTAACAACTATTAAGTGCCTGGAAATTTATATACTTTTCATTTAATCATATTTATTCATTTGGGTAGGTTATAGATAATTCAGTCTCAGAAAGGAAGCAATTGGAGTGAAGTATAAATTAAGAATGATGGGATTGAAGCCCTTGTCCCTGATATTAGGACATGAATCTCATCAATATAATTGTGGGTCCCTGATTAACTTTATTTAAAATTGGTGATATTTATCATACACTTGAATCCCTTGCGATTCAGTATCGTATATCAGAAATGAATGAATCCTGTTAGGTAACATCTAGACTGTCTTTCAACTTAAGATACTACTATTATAATTTATGCAATTTTTTTCCCATTCACCAATTGTTTCCTAGAGTACAAAATACCTCCCAAATTAGGCCTACTTATGCTACTTGGTTACTTTAAAAGATCAACTAAAGTTCCCACATAAATTATTACAAGGCATATGAATAGTAATAATGATTTTTGTGGTAGTGGGCATTGACCCTAGGATGTTGTACGTTGTAGGAAGGTGATCTACCACTGAGCTACATCTCTAGTCCCCAAATTAAGTACTCTATTTCTTTTTTAATTATTGGGAAATTGAAGGGTATCTTGTTAGTATCCTTACTTGGTTCTGGTGCTTAATATTGGTGTTCCTATTTAATTAATTTGAAGATTGTTGTGAGGATACACCTAATTTCAATAGATAAACCATCAATATGTTCCTGAAATCTTCCCTCCATCTGCTAATATTTACGAACAAGACAGTAAAAAAATCTTTTCTTTATAAATAAAATAGAGACTATCTTTTTTAAATGAAAAATGAACTTTTTTCATACAATATATTCTGATCTTACTTTTCCCTCCCTCATATCCTCTTAGATCTTCCGCACCCCACTCACCCATCAAACTCCAGGCCTCCTTTCTTTTTGTCTTTAGAAAATGAATCAGCAATGGAAACAAACCAACAAGAAGAAAAAGAAAACAAAGATACACAAAAAAGAAAATCCATAGAAATACAGATATACACATACACACAATATATATATATATATATATATATATATATATATATATATATATATATATATATAGTGTGTATATATATATTGTGTATATCCATACACAAACCCATAAAAATGCAAAATCAGAAATCCTAACAAAGACTAATAAGGTAAAAAAATGACCAAAGTGTCATCAGACAAAAAAAATTCTTTAAAATATCATTGAATTTATTTTGAATTGACTGTTTACTGCTGAGCATGGGGCCTGTTCCTAAGTGTGGTTTGTGTACTGTTTTGTCCCTATTCTACTGCTGTGAAGAGACACCATGACCAGAAAAACTCTTACAGAAGAAAGCATTTAATTGGGTCTTGCTTACAGTTAGTGCAGAGGTTCAGTCCATTATCATCATAATGGGACATGCTGGCAGGCAGGCAGATATGGTGACTGAGAAGGAGCTGAGAATTCTGCATCTAGATCTTCAAGCAGCAAGAAGAGAAACAGACACTGGGCCTAGGATATTTTTTGTATTTTATTTTTACTTATTTTCAATCACATGTTTTTATTTATTTACTTTTTATACTCCTTTTTTTGTTTAAATGAAAAGGAAGGCTTTAATATAGTAAAATTACACATAACAAAACAGTTATCAACCAAGAATTGAAGTTACAATACTTATATCTACTTTATCTTTTTTTTTATTTTCTTTTTTTTATTGATAAAAGGAGAATAAAGAAAAGAAAAGAAAAAAAAACAAATTTCCACCTCCTCCCACCAGCCTCCCATTTCCCTCCCCCTCCTCCCACTCTTCCCCTCTTCCCACTCTTCTCCCCCTCCTCCCACCCCTCTCCCCTTCCCCCCACTCCTCTCCCCCTCCCTTTCCAGTCCAAAGAGCTGTCAGGGTTCCCTGCCCTGTGGTAAGTCCTAGGTCCTCCCCCCTCCATCCATATCTAGGAAGGTGAACATCCAGACTGGCTAGGCTCCCACCAAGCCAGCACATTGCGTAGGATCAAAACCGTGTGCCAATGTCCTTGGCGTCTCATCAGCCCTCATTGTTCGCCATTATCCGAGAGTCCAGTTTTATCCCATGCTTTTTCTGGTAACAGTCCAGCTGGCCTTGGTGAGCTCCCAGTAGATCATCTCCACTGTCTCAGTGGGTGGGTGCACTCCTCGTGGTCCCGACATCTTTGCTCATGTTCTCACTCTTTCTGCTCCTCATTGGGACCTTGGGAGCTCAGTCCAGTGCTCCAGTGTGGGTCTCTGTCTCTATCTCCATCCATCGCCAGATGCGAGTTCTAGGATGATATGCAATATATTCGTCAGTATTGCTCTAGGGTAGGGTCATTTCAGGTTCCCTATCCTCAGCTGCCCAGGGAACTAACTGGGGACCTCAGCTTGGGCACCTGGGAGCCCCTCTAGAGTCAAGTCTCCTGCCCACCCTAAAGTGGGTCCCTTAACTAAGAATTGTGGTTCCGTGCTCCCCTATCCAACCTTCCTTTATCCCGATCCTCCTGTTTCCCCAAGTCCCCCCTCCTTCCCTTCTACCTTTTCTCTCCCCATTTCCCCTAACCCTCATCCCACCCCACCCCCAAGATCCCACTTATCTCCCCGGCAATTTTGTCTACTTCCCTTATCCAAGAGGATAACTATATGTTTTTCCTTGGGTTCACCTTCTTACTTAGCTTCTTTAGATTCGCCTATAGTAGACTCCGTGAGCCCTATTTATGGCTAGAAACCAATTATGAGTGAGTACATCCCATGTTCATCTTTTTGGGTCTGGGATACCTCACTCAGGATAGTGTTTTCTATTTCCATCCATTTGTATGCAAAATTCGAGAAGTCATTGTTTTTTACCGCAGCGTAGTACTCTAGTGTGTATATATTCCATACTTTCTTCATCCATTCTTCCATTGAAGGGCATCTAGGTTGTTTCCAGGTTCTGGCTATTACAAATAATACTGCTATGAACATAGTTGAACAAATGCTTTTGACCTGTGATAGAACATCTCTTGGGTAAATTCCCAAGAGTGGTATTGCTGGGTCGAGGGGTAGGTTGATCCCGAATTTCCTGAGAAACCGAAACACTGACTTCCATAGTGGTTGCACAAGATTGCATTCCCACCAGCAATGGATGAGGGTACCCCTTCCTCCACAGCCTCTCCAGCAAAGGCTATCCTTGGTGTTTTTGACTTTAGCCAATCTTACAGGTGTAAGATGATATCTCAAAGTTGTTTTGATTTGCATTTCCCTGATCGCTAAGGAGGTTGAGCATGACCTTACGTGTCTTTTGGCCATTTGAATTTCTTCTGTTGAGAATTCTCTGTTCAGTTCAGCGCCCCATTTTTTAATTGGGTTAATTAGCATTTTAAAGTCTAGCTTCTTGAGTTCTCTATATATTTTGGAGATCAGACCTTTGTCTGTTGCGGGGTTGGTGAAGATCTTCTCCCAGTCAGTAGGTTGCCTTTGTGTCTTAGTGACAGTGTCCTTTGCTTTACAGAAGCTTCTCAGTTTTAGTAGGTCCCATTTATTCAATGTTGCCCTTAATGTCTGTGCTTCTGGGGTTATACCTAAGAAGCGATCACCTGTGCCGATCTGTTGTAGGGTATTGCCCACTTTCTCTTCTATCAGATTCAGTGTTTTCCGGCTGATATTGAGGTCTTTAATCCATTTGGACTTGAGTTTTGTGCACGGTGATAGATATGGGTCTATTTTCATTCTTCTACAGGTTGACATCCAGTTGTGCCAGCACCATTTGTTGAAGATGCTTTCTTTCTTCCAATGTATACTTTTAGCTCCTTTATCGAAAATGAGGTGTTCATAGGTTTGTGGGATAAAGTCCGGGTCTTCTATACGATTCCATTGGTCGACTTCTCTGTTTTTATGCCAGTACCACCCTGTTTTCATTACTGTAGCTCGGTAATAGAGTTTGAAGTCAGGGATGGTAATGCCTCCAGAAGATCCTTTATTGTATAGGATTGTTTTGGCTATCCTGGGTTTTTTGTTTTTCCATATAAAGTTGATTATTGTCCTCTCCAGATCTGTGAAGAATTTTGATGGGATCTTGATGGGGATTGCATTGAATCTATAAATTGCCTTTGGTAGAATTGCCATTTTTACTATGTTGATCCTCCCAATCCAAGAGCAAGGGATGTCCATCCATTTTTTGGTATCCTCTTCAATTTCTTTCTTCAGTGCCTTAAAGTTCTTGTCAAATAGGTCTTTCACTTCCTTGGTTAGATTTACCCCAAGATATTTTATGCTGTTTGTGGCTATCGTGAATGGAGAAGCTTCTCTGATTTCCCTCTCTGCTTCCATATCCTTTGAGTATAGGAGGGCGACTGATTTTTTGGAGTTGATCTTGTATCCTGCCACATTACTAAAGCTGTTTATCAGCTGTAAAAGTTCTTTGGTGGAATTTTGGGGGTCGCTTATGTACACTATCATATCATCTGCGAATAACGAAAGTTTAACTTCTTCCTTTCCAATTCGAATCCCCTTGATCCCCTTATGCTGTCTTATTGCTATTGCTAGAACTTCCAGCACTATATTGAAGAGGTATGGCGAAAGTGGGCAGCCTTGTCGTGTTCCTGAGTTAAGCGGGATGGCTTTGAGTTTCTCTCCGTTTAATTTGATGTTAGCTGTCGGTTTGCTGTATATATCTTTTATTATATTTAGGTATGACCCTTGTATCCCTAATCTCTCCAAGACTTTTAACATAAATGGATGTTGAATTTTGTCAAATGCTTTTTCAGCATCTAATGAAATGATCATATGGTTTTTTTCTTTCAGTTTATTTATATGATGGATTACATTGATAGATTTTCGTATGTTGAACCAGCCCTGCATCTCAGGAATGAAGCCTACTTGATCATAATGGATAATTTTTCGGATGTGTTCTTGGATTCGGTTTGCCAATATTTTGTTGAGGATTTTTGCGTCGATATTCATGAGTGAGATCGGCCTGTAATTCTCTTTCCTGGTTGAGTCTTTGTGTGGTTTTGGTATCAGAGTAACTTTAGCTTCATAAAAGGAATTTGGTAATGACCCTTCTGTTTCTATATTGTGGAATACATTGAGGAGTATAGGTATTAGGTCTTCTTGGAAGTTCTGGTAGAATTCTGCATTGAAACCATCTGGCCCTGGGCTTTTTTTGGTAGGGAGATTTTTGATAACAACTTCTAGTTCTTCGCGACTGACAGGTCTGTTTAGATTGTTCACCTGGTCCTGATTTAATTTTGGTAAATCGTATTTATCTAAAAAAGCGTCCATTTCTTTTACATTTTCCAGTTTAGTGGCATACAAGCTTTTGTAGTAAGATCTAATGACTCTCTGAATTTCCTCTGTGTTTGTGGTTATGTCCCCCTTTTCATTTCTGATCTTATTAATTTGCAAATTTTCTCTTTGCCGTTTGACTAGTTTGGATAGGGGTTTGTCAATCTTGTTGATTTTCTCCAGGAACCAGCTTCTTGATTCATTGATTCTTTGGATTGTTTTCTGTGTTTCTATTTTGTTGATTTCAGCCCTCAGTTTGATTATTTCCAGTCTTCTACTCCTCCTAGGTGAGTCTGCTTCTTTTTTTTCTAGAGCTTTCAGGTGGGCTGTTAAGTCTCCAATATGTGCTTTCTCTGTTTTCTTTAAGTGGGCACTTAGTGCTATGAACTTTCCTCTTAGGACTACTTTCATAGTGTCCCATAAGTTCGAGTATGTTGTTTCCTTATTTTCATTGAATTCCAGGAAGACTTTAATTTCTTTCTTTATTTCTTCCATAATCCAGGTATGGTTCAGTAGTTGACTGTTCAGTTTCCATGAGTTTGTAGGCTTTCTGGGGGTAGCATTGTTGTTGAATTCTAACTTTAATCCATGGTGGTCTGATAAGACACAGGTGGTTAGTAATATTTTTTTGTAGCTGTGTAAGTTAGCTTTGTTACCTAGTATGTGGTCAATTTTCGAGAAGGTTCCATGAGCTGCAGAGAAAAAGGTATATTCTTTCCTCTTTGGGTGGAATATTCTATAGATGTCTGTTAAGTCCATTTGCTTCATTACCTCCATCAATTCTCTAATTTCTCTGTTACGTTTCTGTCTGATTGACCTGTCCATTGGTGAGAGAGGAGTGTTGAAGTCTCCTACTATTAGTGTGTGCGGTTTGATGGCTGCCTTGAATTTTAGCAATGTTTCTTTTACATACGTGGGTGCTTTTATATTAGGGGCATAGATATTCAGGATTGAGACTTCTTCCTGATTAATTTTTCCTGTTATGAGTATAAAATGTCCCTTTCCATCTCTTCTGATTGATTTAAGTTTGAAGTCAACTTTGTTAGAAATTAGTATGGCCACACCTGCTTGTTTCTTAGGTCCATTTGCTTGATAAGCCTTTTCCCAGCCCTTTACTCTGAGTAGGTGCCTGTCTTTGTGGCTGAGGTGTGTTTCTTGTAGACAGCAGAATGTTGGATCCTGTTTTCGTATCCAGTCTCTTAGCCTGTGCCTTTTTATAGGTGAGTTGAGCCCATTGACATTAAGTGTTATTAATGACCAGTGGTTGTTAACTCCGGTCACTTTTTTAGTAGTAGGGTTTGTGTGTTTCCCTTCTTTGAGTTGCGCTGGTGAATGGTCTCTAGATGTCTGAGTTATTGAGGTCTTTGTTGGACTCCTTGGTTAGTGATTTTCCTTCTATTATTTTCTGTAAGGCTGGATTTGTGGCTACGTATTGCTTAAATTTGTTTTTATCCTGGAAAATTTTGTTTTCTCCATTTATGGTGAACTAAAGCTTGGCTGGATATAGTAGTCTGGGCTTGCATCCATGGTCTCTTAGTTTTTGCAGTACATCTATCCAGGACCTTCTAGCTTTCATGGTTTCCATAGAGAAGTCAGGTGTAAGTCTGATAGGTTTACCTTTATAAGTAAGTTGGCCTTTTTCCTTTGCGGCTCTTAATATTCTTTCTTTATTCTGTATATTTTGTGTTTTGATTATTATATGGCGAGGGGATGTTTTTTTTTGATCCAGCCTATTTGGGGTTCTGTATGCCTCTTGAACCTTCATAGGTACATCCTTCTTCAGGTTGGGAAAGTTTTCTTCTATAATTTTGTTAAGTATATTTTCTGGACCGTTGAGCTGCACTTCTTCTCCTTCTTCTACTCCAATTATTCTTAGGTTTGGTCTTTTTATTGTGTCCCATATTTCCTGAATGTTTTGTGATGAGAGTTTGTTGGACTTGCTGTTTTCTTTGATCATTTATTTTCTCTATGTTATCCTCAGACTCTGAGATTCTTTCTTCTATCTCTTGTATTCTGCTGGTTATGCTTGTTTCTGTAGTCTCTATTCGTTTACCTAGGTTTTCCATGTCCAGCCGGCCCTCTGTTTGTGTTTTCTTCTTTGCCTCCATTTCATTTTTCAAATCATGAACTGTTTCCATTATCTGCTTGATTGTTTTTCCTTGCTTTCCTAGGGTATCATTCACTGATTTACTCAATTCCTCGAACTTTCTGTTATACTTCTCCTCTATTTCTATAAGGGCGTTTTTTATATGCTGTTTAAGGGTGTCAATCCCTGTCATGAAGTCAGCTTTTTCTCCTTCTTCTTGATTAAGGTGTTCATGTCCTCCTGTTGTGAGGTCGCTGGCTTCTGGTGGTTTCGTGTTGTTTTTCAGATTGTTGGGTGAATTCTTGCATTGGCGTCTCCCCATCTCTTCCTCCCAATATTCTCCTATGGATCTTCTTTTACAAGATCAGGTCTTCTTGCCAACTGATGTACCTTCCCAGTGATGTCACTCCCCCATGATGTTTCTCCTGGAGTCCAGTTCGGAACTCCTTGCTGCTTGGTTAGCTCGCAAACAAAGGGCCCACCCTGCTTGATGCAGGCAGGTTATGAAGACAAAGGAGCTACCACCTTCCCCTTTGCACTCACCTTCGGGTTCAGTCCCAGCGCCCAGGCAGGCTGAGCAAGGAGGCGCTCTGCCCCAAGAAGGGAGGGATGGAGGGAGACAGGGGGTAGGGGGATCTGGATGTAAGCTGGATGGGATAGGAATGGCGAGGAGGTACCGGGCAGTGTAGCCCTGTAGGTTGATCAGGAAGTGTAGGCGGGCTGTTCCCAGGTGCCGCAGCACTCACTCACCACAATGATGTCTCACTAGGTGCCCTGATCGAAACTCCTTGCTGCTTGGTTCGCTAGCAGACAAAGGGCCCACCCTGCTTGCTGCAGGCGGGCTATGGGGACAAAGAAGCCCCCGAGCTCCCCTTTGCCCTACGCTTTGGGTTAGGACCCAGCGCCCAAGCAGGCCGAGCAGGGAGGCGCTCTGCCACCAAGGAAGGGAGGGGGGAGAGGAACAGGGGGTGGGGGGATCTGGATGTAAGCTGGATGGGATAGGAATAGCGAGGAGGTACCGGGCAGTGTAGCCCTGTAGGTTGATCAGGAAGTGTAGGCGGGCTGTTCCCAGGTGCCGCAGCACTCACTCACCACAATGATGTCTCACTAGGTGCCCTGATCGAAACTCCTTGCTGCTTGGTTCGCTTGCAGACAAAGGGCCCACCCTGCTTGCTGCAGGCGGGCTCTGGGGACAAAGAAGCCCCCGAGCTCCCCTTTGCCCTAAGCTGTGGGTTAGGACCCAGCGCCCAAGCAGCTTTTTATACTCCTTTTCATTTATTTTAATACCAACTACAGTTTCTCCTCCCTCCTCTCCTCCCGTTCTCCCCACTGCCTCCCATCTACTCCCACTCCCCATTTACTTCTGTCTCCAATCAGAAAGGGGCAGGCCTCCCATAGGCTTGAAGAGAGCATGGAACATCAAGTTGAGTCATGACCAAGCTCTTTCTTCCCTTGCATCAAGGCTGGGCAAGGTATCCAGCGTGGGGAATAGGTTCCCAAAAGCCAGCAAAGTGCCAGGGACAAGTCCTGATCTCACTGCTTAGAGCCTTACAAATAGACCAAGATATACAACTGTCACACACATGCAGAGGACCTATGTCAGTCCCATGCAAGCTCCCTAGCTGTTGTCCCAGAGTTCATGAGTTACCAGCAGCTCAGGTCAGCTGTCTCTGTGGGTTCCCCTGTCATGACCTTAACCCCCATGGCTCAAGCAATCCCTCCTCCCTTTCTTCAGCAGGACTCCCGGTGCTCAGCTCAGTGGTTGACTATAGATCTCTGCATCCGTTTCCATGAGTTATTGAATAAATGCTCTCTGATATGTTCTGGCACCCTCTCCTTTATTGTTAGGCATCTTGGCTTGGATCATCCTTGTGTATTCTTGGGGGTTTCTGTGGCACCAGTTTCTCCCCAACCCCAAAAGGCCCCCCATTAAGACATGTCTTTCATTACTCCCTGCCTCCATCCTGCCCACAACCCACCTCCTGTACCCATCCCACCTAATCAGCTCTCTCAAGTTACCATCTCTCCACCCTCCCCACTTATGCTCCCAGATTATCCAGGAGATCTCTTCTATTCCACCTTCCCAGGGCTATCCCTTCACTCTTCTTTGGGCCTTCCTTGTTATCTAGCCTCTTTGGGGCCGTGGATTGTAGGTTCCTATATTTTACTCTTAATATTCACTTATGAGTGAATACATACCATGTTTGTCTTTCTGGATCTGGGTTATCCCACTCGGGATAATTTTTTGTAGTTCTATCCATTTGCCTGCAAATCTTATGATGTTATTGTTTTTTAAACCTTAGTAACCCTCCATTGTGCAAATGTACCACATTTTCCTCATCCATTTTTTGGTTGAGGGGCATCTAGGTTGTTTCCAGGTTCTGGCTATTATGAATAATGCTGCTATGAACATAACTGAGCAAGTATCCTTGCGGTGTGATTGAGCATCCTTTGGATATATGCCCAGTATAGGTATAGTTGGATCTTGAGATAGATTGATTCCTAATTTTCTGATAAACTGCCATATTGATTTCCAAAGTGCCTGTACACTTCCACCAGCAGTGGAGGAGTTTTCTTCTTAAGTCAACACCTTCTCTACGTGTGACTCAAAGATTTTAAACCTTAAAACTCACCCCAAGTGACATACATCCTTTGACAAGACCACACCTACTCTATCAAGGCCACATCCTTTCAAATAGTGCCATTCCCTATGAGCCTATGGGGGACACTACCATTCAAACTATGACATATAGTTTTCCCATGAAAGAAAACTAATTTTTCTTTAGTAATTGTTTGACACAGATAGCTTCTAAGGTAAAGATGGGACTCATGTCCACCTTCTCCCTCATCCCTGAGACCCTTTCTGCCTTGGACCTGCTCATGCTGTCACAGTCTCAGTGAGTTCATATGTGCATCAATTGTATTGTGTCTAGATGGCACTATTCCTTGGGTCTTCCAACCCCACTGGCTCTTACAATATTTTTTTTGCTTCTTCTTCCACAGAGTTCCCTGAGCCCTGATGTGAAGGGTTTGAGGGAGACATCCCATTTAGAACTGAGTTTTCTAAGGTCTCTCACTCTCTGCATATTGTCCAGTTATGGGTATTTATTAGTTCTTGTCTCCTGCAGGAGGAAGCTTCTCTGGCTATGGCTGCAAGACACTATGATCTATGAGTAAAGAAGAATGAGTAAAACAAAACAAAAAAAAAAGAAAAGTCATTTTATTGCCATATTCCTTTAGTGTAACGGTTGTTTTGTTTTCCTCTAGACCCATTACCTATCTAGTCTCAGATTTTTGGCCATCCAAGAAATGCCAGGCATGGGTTCTACTGTTGGGGGAAGGCCTGCTTGTTCATCCTGCTTCCCAGTTCCTGGCTACCCTGCTAGTTTAGCCAGGAAATAACCACACAGAAACTGTATTCATTAAATCATTGCTTGACCCATTAGCTTTAGCATCTTACTGGCTAACTCTTACATCTTAATTTAACCCATACCAGCAAAGATTTAGCATGTCTGACTCTAGTGGCTCCACGGTATCTCTCTGGCTCTGCCCTTCTTTCTCCCAGCGTTCAGTTCTGTCTTCCCTGCCTACTTAAGTTCTGCCCTGTCAACAGGCCAAGGCAGTTTCTTTATTCATAAATGGTAATGACAGCACACAGAGGGGACTCCCACATCACCTCCCCTTTTCTGTTTAAATAAAAAGGAAGGATTTAACTTTAACATAGTAAAATTGCAAATAACAAAACAGGAATAAAATAAAAATTACAGTTACAATATTTATATCTATTTTATCTTTTATCATAACTAAGGAAAACTATATTACTACTATTTATTCTTCAGCTTCATTAAAGACTCCAGAAGGATATATAATATTACCTAAGTGAAAAGTGGATTATAAGCAACTTCCAAAACTCTAGAATTGACAGAGACATCTGGACAGTCACCCAAAGTTTTTCTGTACCAGTGGGGCTTCTATTTTCAGCCTACAGGTATATAGTATCCATCAGACTTTTCCAGGAAGCAGGAAATTTCAGACAGGTCTGCCTATATTGGCAGTTTTCCAGTCACTTTCTTCTGTATCCTGCAGAATGTCTAGCAGACTCTTTCATGAAACAGGAATCCCAAAGGATCATCTCACCTTTAGGCAAGTTCAGCAGTCATTTCTCTGCGGGTTCTGCATGTCCAGTCTAACAGTCCAGGCAAGAGCAGTTTCTTGCTCAAATGGCTAGCAAACTCCCTAAGGAGCCTCTTTGATGCCCATCTTCCTCTTGAAGTAACTGGTGCTGCCAGGAGCAGACATGTCTCACTATCATGAAAAGTCCTAAATTTTTAAAATATTTAGGTGCCATATTCTGAAGGTCTCTAAAAGATTTGAAGAATACCTAACTAATTGAAATATGTCTCTATACATCTAGACATACAACTAACATGACACCAAGCTTGACTATTATAGATGATTATTTATTAATTTATATTTCTTAATTATACATTACATTTTTAAATGAACTACACAAATGCAATACCTTAATCAAGATCAGAAATATACATAAAACAAGACTGACATTAAATTTTCACCCATAGACCAAGATCCGTACCGATGCAAATTATTCATATCTATATCATATCCCTCTTAAAATGTAAACAAACATTTATAGACAATATTTGGGAATATGGGCATAGATTTGTCCATACTGCTTCCTGCTGTTTCAGGGATCTGTTGATCAGGTCTTTCATGGTGTATCCTGTGTGCTAGGTTCATCTCAGTCAGCATTTGTGTGAAGTAATTTTTTGAGGGTGTTCATGGGAACCTTTCAGGGGGACATGGTCTATCAAACCATATTGGTCTAGAAGCAATTCACAGGTTCTCATCTTCTGTGAAAACAAAAGAAGAATTTTTTTTCCAAAGCAACATATTCTTAGACACAGATTTTGGAATCAAGATACCTTTATAGAATACATGCTGCTTTATCTTAGCAGCCCATACAATAAAATGTCTCTCTGTACTTAGCTCCTTCATCATCAAAAAATTCAAAGAAAACACAATAATATACATAATCCAAACTCTCTTTGTATTTTCCATCTTTACATGGCTTATTTTTTTACCACTTTTAATCTATTACTGTCTATACTGTCTCTTTAAAGACTGTTTTTTAATGACTTACTTATTTTCCAGCTCTCTATTTTTTTCTCTCTCCTAAACCTATGTACATTTATTCAACATTGTGACCCATTTAGAGTTCTTTTATGTCTGAATGTGTAATTATTTTTTGATCAGAAGCTTTTCTTAAAATTCTAAGCAGCTTAGTCTCAGTGGCCCTGGGTGCTAACTTGGCCTTTCTGAAGCTTTAAATATGGTGGAGGTACTTCACCTCAGTTCTAGGAATGCCAGGTGGGAGCCATCCTCACCACCTAAACTCTGGATAACACCATGCAGCATATAAACCTTTTTTTTTGAGTAAAAGCTAAATTCACCATGCAGTGCACTATGCTGCCTGGAAATAACTCTGTGTATGGTGGCAGAAATCCACCATGCTCTCCTGCCTGTGCACTCCTAGCAGTCCTGATCCCTCCACCTGCCCAGGTGGAGGGGAGCCACTGAGCTGTGGTCATAGTCTCAGCTACTTTCCTCCCAACCCTAAGTGAGCACACAAACACCCAGGCCCCAAAATGCCATTGAAATGCTTCATAGCCTGAGTTTGTGCTCACGGCATGGCCCATGGCCAGGAAGCTGCCATTTTGGAACTATGGCCGCTACCACTGAATCAGTAAGATCTCTCTTTAAAAAGCTGCAGCATGCCACCAGCAAACATTAAAAAGCTGTGTTAAACTCTGTTTTTTTTCCTTTTGTCTAAAATTTGTTTCCAAGTGTTCTCAGGTTTATGTGAATTTAGATAGCCACATTGGCACCAATTGTTGGGATAGACCTGCTTGTTTGTCTGACTCTGGTAGCTCCATGGTGTCTCTCTGTCTCTATTCTTCTTTCCCCAAGAATTCAGTTCTGTTTTCCCTGCCTACTTAACGTCTGCCCTATCAACAGGCCAAGGGAGTTTCTTTAGTCATTAATGGTAATGACAACACACAGAGGGGACTCCCACATCATTCTACCTTCTGGAATGGGCCTTAAATCTGACCAGATAATGGGTGGCTTGAATACTTCCATAACTTCTGTGCCACTATTGCACCAGTATCTTGCATCCAGGTAATCATTGTAGATTGAGAAGTTTGTAGTTGAGTTGTTGGTTACCTTCTTCCTTTGGAAGAGTGTAGAATACCTTCCAGTACCATGAATACCAGTCAGTATGGGTAAAAGTTCAACTTCTCTGTATTCAGTGAGATATGCAAGTATGGTCTTCAGCAATGGGGCCTTACCAATTGAGACTATCTCTTATATTAACTTTCTAATTGAAGTAAAAGTCTTAAATATTCTAACTTCAACTTCATGCATGTTTCCTAAAATTTATAAAATTATGATTTTATATATTCAAGGTTTTATATAAATAGAACTCTTAGTTAATAATATATAATGAAATTAGACTTTCTAGTTCTGGAAGAGGGGTTAGTGTAGCCTGTAGGCCAAATGTGATTAATATCAATGTTTGTAAATAAAGTTTTATTGTGTTGCCATCATGCCCAGTTAAAAATACATTTTTGCTTTCTGTTTTAGTGCTATGTTGGCCAATAAAATCGGAAATATTGGTTATCTGGTAATTTACTAAAAATGTATCTAGTTCTGTCTAGAACATACTTGTTTGGGTTGCTAAATATCTGTGGCAACAGCCTCTGCTTTGATGTCCTGCAGGATTCAGAAGTGACCCATTTCTTAAGAGGACTTCACACAGAAGCTGGTTGGAATCCCAGGATGGCCAAAGTTTGAGAAGAAGAAAGAAATAGTTATCTTTGGATTTGCATTGTTAAAGAATAAAGTTATTTTGTATCAGCTGAGATGAGGATGGGAAACAGTGATCAAATGGATAGGAGAGCTTCAATTCTAGAACTTTCTCCTAAATTCTTCTGTGGCCTTAAATAGTAAAACATTTTTAACTTTTCTTTTTTATATTGAAAAATTCATACAGTATATTCTGATCACATTTCCCATCCTATATCCTCCCACCTTCTTACCTTCCCAATGCCAAGCTATTCCTTTCTCTTTAGAAACAAACAAACCAGAATTAAAAGAAAACAAAGAAACACCCATACACAAACACCCACACAACCACCCACACACCATACCCATAAAACACAGAATCAGAAACCATAATATAGAAACAAAATATCAGAATACAAAAATGCCCAATAAAAGCAATATGAGACAAAAATATATACAAGCAAAACAAATCATTGAGTTTGTTTTGTGTTGGCCATCTACTGCTGAGTGTGGTACCCTTAAGTAGTGGTTAATATACTCAGTAAAACTTCAGTGGATAAAACTAACTTTTCCTCTGCAAACAGCTGTGAATTGCAGATAGCTTCTTGGCTAGGTGTGGGAGTCCATGTCCAGTTTCCCCTTTCAGCACTGAAACTCAGTCTAGTTTGAACCTATGTAGGCTCTATGCTTGCTGCCATAGTCTCTGAATTTATATGTACATCAGTCTTGTTGTATCTCAAAGACACTGTTTCCTTGAAATCAATCACCACCTATGGCTCTAACAATCTTTCTGTCTCTACTTCCACATAGTTCCCTGAGCCTTAAGAGAAGGAGTTTAATGAAGTCATCTCATCTAGGACTGAATGGTCCAAAATCTCTCACTCTTGGCATATAGTATGATCTTTAGCTTTTCTTTGTGTCTTTTTTAGGAGTGAAATATTATTAATATTTTAAATATCCATATGAAACTTAACTGAATCTCAGTAAGGATCAGTGCAATCCACCTTAATATATTTAGTTGCAACCTTTTCATTTAGTTGCAAAATTCCAAAATATTATTGTCAGGGTAGCTGTGGTAGTTTGAATGTAATTGTCCCCTATAATCTCATAGGGAGTGGCACTATTAGGAGGTGTGGCTTGTTGAAGTGGGTATGACCTTATTGAAGGAACTGTATCACTGTGGGGGCAGGCTTTGAGGTCTCTTTTGCTCAGGATACTGCTCAATGTCTCAGTCAACTTCCTGTTACCTGCAACATATAGGACTCTCAGCTACTCCTCCAACACCATTTCTGCCTCCATACCATCATTCTTCCCACCATGATGAAAATAGACTGAACCTTTAAACTGTAAGCAAGTCATCTCAATCAAATCTTTTCATTTATAAGCATTGCCGTGGTCATGGTGTTTCTTCACAGTAATAGAAAACCCTAACTAAGACAGAAACTTATGCTTGTTTAATTATGATCATTGGTTAATGATTATTGATTCTGGATCTGTCTGATGCTTAAATAAATTAGCATATGTAGAATACCAAACAGAGCCTGGAACTCAATGTATCTTGGTCATTATGAGGTAACTATTTCAAAGGAACTAAAACATCCCAAGGAAATATCTGTTTTCTGCCTATGAAATATTTTTTCCTGGAAGTTACTCTGGATTTTTATTTAGAAAATAAGCTAGAACAATTTCTATATTTATTTTCAATATATAATCCAATGATAACATTATATAAGAAAAATGAATTAGATATGTATGAGAAAATTAATTATGTTTGGCAGGGACTCCATTTTTAGAACATGTTCTGGTGATTCTCTAGATGCCATAAGCAGAAGGAAATTACATACAAACCAAAGGAAATCAGCAAATTTGAATGCTATTCTCTAGACATGAGACATTAGTGAGTATATGCTCTTTGGCAGATACCAGTTCTTTAGGACTCCAGGAGATATAGCATCCACCATGTTGTGGAACAAAATGAAACTATCACTGGAGAAAATATTATGATTTACTTTAAGTCTCACCAATGCTAGTTAGAATTTGTCTTAAAAAAAGTAACACTGGGGCTGGAGAGATAGCTCAGTGGTTAAGAGCACTGCCTGCTATTCCAAAGGTCCTAAGTTCAGTTCCCAGCAACCACATGGTGGCTCACAACCATCTGTAGTAAGATCTGGTGCCCCCTTCTGGCCTGAAGAACAATGTATATCTAATGAATAAATAAAACTTAGAAAAAAGCAACACCTATTCTTATGTCCTTGCCCATATATATTTATATATATATATGAATTCAAATAGATCAATAGTTATCACTCAACAAAAAATTCAACTTCAAATGGACCAATGACCTCAATTCTCAATTAGCACCAGATATAGAGAGGAAAGTGGGGAGGGAGTAACCTTAAACTCATAAACACAGGGAAAGAATGAATAGAACACCATTAGCACAGACACTAAGATAATAAATAGGACTTCATGAAACTGAAAAGCTTTTGCATGGCTACGGTCACTATCATTTGACTGAAGCAGCAGCCTAGAGAATGGGTAAATATTTTTACTGACTACATATTTGATAGATGGGTAACATCCAAAATATATAGAGAACTAAAAGAACCTGGATGTAAAGAAAGTAAATAACCTAATCAAAAAAAAATGGAGTACAGATCAAAACAGAGAATTCTCAACAGAGGAAAGGCGAATGACTAAGACGTACTTAAAGAGTTTTCAACTTCCTCAGTCATCAGGGAAATGCAAAACAAAATTCCTTTGATATTTTTATCTTACATCATTTCAATTAGCCAAGATCATTAAAAACAAATCACAGCTCATGTTGTTGAAGATGTGGAGTAAGGGGCGCACTCATCTATTGCTGGTGGGAGTGCAAACTCATAGTCGCTATAGAAATTAGTGTGCAGTTCCTTAGGGATATAGAAATCTATTTACTTCAAGATTCAACTACACCACTCTTGGGCGTATACCCAAAGATGCTTTATCCTAATAAGCAGACACTTGCTCAACCATGTTCATTGCTGCTCTATTCATAATAGTCAGAAATTAGAAACAACCTAGTTGTCCCTCGACAGAAGAATGGATAAATAAAATGTGGTACATATATACAATAAAAACTCAGCCACTAAAAAATAACATCATAAAATGTGTAGGCAAATTGATGGAATTAGGAAAAATTTGGCCTAGAAAGACGGATATGGTATGCATTCACTTATATGTGGATGTTAGTGATAAGGCAATGATAACCAAGTGACAGTCCATAGAATCCACAGAAGTTAGGTATAGTTTAAGGGACTGGGGGCATATAGATCACCCTGGAAAAGGGAAATAGAATGATAGTTATGGATGATGGAGGACTGGAATAGGAGGATCAAGTTGGAGAGGGGTCGGCAAGAGGATGAAGGGAGAATATGGGAAGAGTTGGCTAAATTAAGGGCCATTTAAGGGGTGGTATGGAAACCTAATACAGTAGAAGCATCCATACACACACACACACACACACACACACACACACACACACACACACACACACACACGTGTGTGTGTATGTGTGTGTATATATGATCTAAATGAAATTGTCAAATAATAGGTTACACAAAGCTCTAAATCGACATCTTTTGTTACCAAATGAAGCTTCCAGTACTGGAATTGTGTTACATTTAATCAAATTATTGGTCAGTAGGGTACCATGGGAACCCTTAAAGAATCCAGGCTGTTGTAAGACTATAACTTGCTTTCTACGAACTGGCAGTAAGACCCGATTGCTAAAGACAACACCCTACACAATTCATTGACCATGGAGAAGTCTACCTGGTAACTACATAGAAGAATCTCCATCTCTATGTTCTAACATCTTTGCTACAGGAAGATACTCCACATGTTACCAAAGGAGAAATGTAGACATCAACCTATCTGCAAATCCTTGGATCTTCAATGCTGTCCTGCCTATAAGATAGGCTAGTGCATAAAGCTTGTGGGAGTAACCAGCCAATATCTGATTTGACTTAGTCCCACTCTAGAAGGTGGAACCCACACTTGACACTGCTTAGGTGACCAAGAATCTGAGGCTAGCCCAGGGACCTAGGTTAAAAACAAATGCTACTGTTTTACTAAAATAATACAGCAATAAAATGACTCTTAATGATATTATTCTATACTCATAGATCAATGCCTTCCTTAGCCAACATCAGAGAAGCATCTTTCTGTAGTAAATGCAAACAAATACAGAGACCCACAACTAGACAATACACGGAGAGTAAAAGACCTTAAAACATTCAGCCAAAAAGAAATGTCTTCATTAAGGCTCAGGAAACTCTGTAGAATGAAAAGGACATCTTTATTAAATCCCTCTCTTTAGGGTTCAGGAAACCCTGTAGAATGAAGAGGAAGAGGAAGCAGTATAAGAGCTAGGGAGGGTAGAACACACCAAGAAAACAAGGCCCTCTAAATGAACAGGAAGGAGGCACATATGAACTCAGAGAGACTATGGCAGCATGATCAGGACCTGTGCACTTCTGCACCAGATGGTATCCTAGAGTTGAAAGGAGAAGTAGGCAAATGCCCCCATTCCTAACCCAGAAGCAGTCTTCAACTGATAGCCACTTGAAAATAAATATTTAGTTTTCTTCAAGGGAGTCTTACTGGGAAACAAACTACTCTTAAGGGGAGACTTAATTCCCAGCAGCAGATGCCAACATAAAATGAACTGAGTGGCAGCTTTAGAGGCTCCTGGTTTTATAATGGTGTGTCAGGGCTTTAAATATTTTAAAAATTGTATTCATTTTTTAATGTCTTTTATTTTCATTCTAATATATAATAATAATTGTATATGTTCTTTTTTACTTATAGGTCTTTTGCATATATATTATGGATTTCAGTTCAGTATTTCTATGGCATTTCTGAGTGTGTGAAAGAGTGGGTCTCTATGTTTGGTTCTTGTAATGGCTTTTTTTGGACACCTTTCCTTCTTTTTTTTTCTTTTTTTGATTTTATAGACAGGATTTCTCCATAGCTTTTGGTTCCTGTCCTGGAACTAGCTCTTGTAGACCAGGCTGGTCTTGAACTTACAGAGACCTGCCTGCCTCTGCCTCCCGAGTGCTGGGATTAAAGGCATGCGCCACCACCGCCCGGCTGACACCTTTCCTTCTATATATTTGTTTTGTTCTATTTCAATATATTAGATTTTGTTTTATGTTATTCTACTTAAATCCATTTTATTGTTATATGCTAGACAACTATCTGTTTTCTAATAAGAGACAGATAGAGAGTGGATCTGGTTGGGAGAGGAGGTGGGAAGGAAATGACAGAAGTAGAGGGAGGGAAAATTGTAATCAGGATACACTGTATGAGAAAGGAATCTATTTTCAAGAAAAAGAAAAAAGAATATGTTAATAAATAAATAAAAATCACCTGAAAATAAAGAAAACACCCACATTTTATAAAGGTTTATTTAAGAACATATTTGAAGATTTTAAACCTTTTCCTAAGTTCATAAAGCAAATCATAAACCTGTTGAAGTGTGCCTTAAAGTCCTCCGATGTACTCACCCTCATTTGCCTTCTATAAAATCTATCAAAGTGTTCTCTGTTGTTCATTATTACCTCGTTTTATTTTTTGGAAGCAAACAGAAAGAAACCACGTATTTATATTGTAGAAAGGATTTTGAACAGTTTCTTAATTCCCAGTTTTCTTGGTAATGACTCACGGCTGAGCTTCAGGGGACTGGTGAAATACTTGAGATTGCCTATAAAATTAGACCATACACATTGTCACAAAGAAAGATCTGTAAACTTGTATTGGATTCTTAAAGGTATTTATGACCCAAAACATAAAGTGCAGCATAGCAACTACATTTAAAGGCATCAATGCTGATTAGCCACATTTTAGTTTCATCATGAAGCAAAGCTTTGGCATTTTTAAACCATATTTTTCCTTCTGAAGGTTTGACTTGCCCAACTTAGATGTGATGGCTTTTGTTTTTTCTTACTATATGTTATTTTTGTCATGCTTGATTGTTATCTCTTAGAAGCCTGTTCTTTTCTAATTATAGACAGAAACGGGGTGGATCTAGATGGAAGAGGAGATGGCAAGGAACAGTGAGGAATAAAGGGAGGGGAAACTGTAATCAGGATATATTGTATGAAAAAATCTATTTTTAACGAAAAGGGGAATGTTATAAAAATTATTTTGGTCTGATAAGTAGCAGAATTATGGCCATGAGAATTGCATTTATACTGTAACTAACTATTAAACTAGATACAATGTTAAAATGAAACAATAGATAATTTTAAGACAATAGACAATCTTTAAGACAATAGAGAGAAAAATACAATAGACAGTACAGGTTTTAAATCTTTGAGGTATAGGCACACATGAGCTAAGTTCTGTATCTCCTTTTGGTTTGGGTGGAATTTTCAAATGATTATGCAAAGAAACAACCCAGAGACCAGCAATCCTTTTGTGCTAAGGAACTGGATCATATGTTTGAGTTGGAAAAGTGGCTAGAATCTATTAAAATGAAGTTTTAAGAAATCTCCACATGTGGCATCTTTAATCTTTGCTATAGCTAAGTTAAACACAAACAAGGCAAGATTCGGTGAGTTTTAGCAGAAAATATATGATGGAGATGTGGAGATAAAATCAATAGGAATCCTAGCCAACTCACATGAGGAGTTGGTCAATACCCTAATAATTTAGCTCATACTCTAGAAAGACTATGTCTTGAAATAGGGTTATTGTAGTCTTAGAGGAAGGTCTACTATAGATCACAAACAAGCCTGAAATGAAATTTAAACAGGTTTAAGCTGGTTCACCAGCAATGAAATGTTTGTCAAAATATAATCTATGGTTCATTGTAAGAAAACAGTCAGATCAAGAGCTTAAGAAACATTATTCATGGCCGGGCGGTGGTGGCGCACGCCTTTAATCCCAGCACTCGGGAGGCAGAGGCAGGTGGATCTCTGTGAGTTCGAGACCAGCCTGGTTGGTCTACAAGAGCTAGTTCCAGGACAGGCTCCAAAACCACAGAGAAACCCTGTCTCGAAAAACCAAAAAAAAAAAAAAAAAAGAAACATTATTCATGATGTTAAATATACACTTAAGTGTTATGATGTGAGAATAATAGAAAAATGTCAAATAGGATCAGAAGGAAAAAACAATGATCACACAGACATTGCAACAGGGTCAGAAAACAACTGTTATAAATATCTAGAAAAAATGGGCACTGAAAGAACATACAGTAAATAGCAGCAGAATATGTTAAAACTAGAACAAAGAAACAGGAGCTGGACTTGTAGGTCAACTACGTAGCACTTAACATGCATGAAAGCCTGAGTTCCCCAAAACAGCTAAAGAGGAATTCTATGATTAAAATATGTAACATATTTTTAAAAATTTATAATAAAATAAAATCACATAATTTCCCTCCATTACTTTTCTCCCATCCTCCATCTCAAATTCCTGGTCTCCTTTTCTTTACTTGCTATTTTATTATCATCATCATTATCATTATATTTGTATTTTTAATTTATTCATTTGAGATAGGTTGTCACTATGTAACTCTAATAGTTCCAGAACTCACTATGAAGACCATGCTGGCCTTGGACTTATAGAGATCTACCAGTTTTTGCCTCCCAAGTGTTAGATTTAAAGATTTGTGCCATGATTCCTAGGTCTTTTGTTGTTATTGTCACATATATATTTATATGCACAAACATATAAATACAACCTGCTGAGTTTGCTCAGTATTGCTTCCATGTACTCAAATTCATAGATGAGCATTTGATATTTAAATAAACAATTAGGGGGCTCATCCCTGGAAATGATTGATTCTCTGTCTCTGAACAGTCATTAGCTGCTTATAGTTCTTTGTCCATGGTTGGGGCTTCATGAAATTTCCCCCTTCTGTGATAGCATGACTATTAGTGTCATCTTTGGTCAAATCTTATTTAGACAGCTGTGTTGATGAGACTTCATTGATGCAGCTTCCCTGTCATTTCTAGGCAACACAGTCTCACAGCAGAATTTTGGTCCTCTGACTTTCTCAGGCTTTCTGTCCTCTTTTCTGAGATGTTCTCTGAGCCTTACATACAGAAGTTGCATTGCATACTCATATACTTGGGTTGGGCATCCCATAATCAATTGTTCTCTGCATTTTGAACCATTGTGGGTTTCTGTAATGGTCTGAACATTGAGTGAGAGCTACACTTATGTGTGGATAGAAGGATAGGTATTTAAAATGTAGGTAAGAATTATGCTGATTTAGTAAAATGCTGAGAGTAGGTTCTCCTCTAAGATCCAAGACCCTGGGTAGTTGACCAGATTTCTAGTATCAGGCATGATTTCTTTCCTGTTCAGTGGAACTTATATCCAATTGTTGTAAGAGCTGCGGCTAGCTTTATATCCGAAATAATTACACGGAAACTGTATTTTTTTTTGGTTTTTCGAGACAGGGTTTCTCTGTAGCTTTGGTGACAGTCCTGGAACTAGCTCTTGTAGACCAGGCTGGCCTTGAACTCCCAGAGATCCGCCTGCCTCTGCCTCCCGAGTGCTGGGATTAAAGGCATGCACCACCACCGCCCGGCGGAAACTATATTTTTTTAAACACTGTTTAGCCCATTAGTTTTAACCTCTTTTTGGCTAGCTCTTACATATTGATCTAACCCATTTTTAATATTTTGTGTAGCACCATGAGCTGGCTTACCAGAAAAGATCTTAACGTGCGTCTGTCTGGAGTGGGAGAATCATGGCAACTGCCTGACTCGGCTTCTTTCTCCCAGAATTCTGTTCTGTTTACTCCGCCTACCTAATTTTCTGTCCTTATCAAAGGCTAAGCAGTTTCTTTATTAATTAACCAATGAAAGCAACACATAGATACAAGACCCACCTCTATCATTTCCCCTTTTTCTGTTTAAACAAAAATGAAGGCTTTCATTTTAACATAGTAAAATTACATATAACAAAACAGTTATCAAGTAAGAATTACAGTTACAATATTTATATCTACTTTATCTTTTATCATAACTAAGGAAAACTATAATTATCTATTTTTTAACTCCATTAAAGACTCCAGAAGGATATAATATTATTTAAATAAACAAGAAATAAGAAACTTTAAACTCTAGAAATGAAAGAGACATCTCGCTGCCTGGACAGTCACCCAAAGTTCTTTTGTACCATTGGGGCATCCATCTTTAGCCTTTAGGCCCATAGTATCCAGCAGACATTTTTATCAAGCAGGAAATTTCAGAGACAGTTCAGTCACTTTTTGCTGGGTCCTGTAGAATGTCTCGCAGACTCTTTTATGAATAAGGACCCCAGAAAGACCTTCTCACCTTTAGGCAAGTTCAGCAGTCCTTTCTCCGTGGGTTTTTTGTGTCCAGTTTATGTAAAAGTCCAGGCAAGAGCAGTTTTTTTTTTGCCCAAATGGTTATCAAGCTCCATAAGGATCCTCTTTGATGCCCATCTTCCTCTTTAAGTAGATTGGTGCTGTCAGGAGCAGACGTGTCTCATTGTCATGAAAAGCCCTAAGTTATTAAAACATTAAATGCCATATTCCGTAGTCTTTGAAAGATATGAAGAATGCCTATCTAACTAAAATATATATCTAGAAAATCTAACTAACATGACTACAAGCTTAACTATTATCAATGATTATTCATTAAAAACCTATATTTCCTAATTATACATTACATTTTTAAATGAACTACATAATCACAATACCTTAATCAAGATTATAAATATGCATATACCAAAATTGACCTTAAAATCCATACCAATGCAAATTATTCATACCTATATCATTTCCCCCTTTAAATGTAAAAGAACATTTATAAACAATATTTGGGAACATGGGTGCAGTCGGTAGAGCATGAGACTCTTAATCTCAGAGTCGTGGGTTCGAGCCCCAAGTTGGGCACCACTCTGTTGTAAGAGCTGTATGTTTCTGGCACCCTGGCGCTCGCATGGCTAGCTTTATACTTGAAATAATTACACAGAAACTGTATTTTTTTAAACACTGTTTGGCCCATTAGTTTTAACCTCTTATTGGCTAGCTCTTACATATTGGTCTAACCCATTTTTAATATTTTTTTGTAGCACCATGAGCTGGTTTACCAGGAAAGATCTTAACGTGCGTCTGTCTGGAGTGGGAGAATCATGGCGACTGCCTGACTCGGCTTCTTTCTCCCAGAATTCTGTTCTGTTTACTCCGCCTACCTAATTTTCTGTCCTATCAAAGGCCAAGCAGTTTCTTTATTAATTAACCAATAAAAACAACAGATAGATACAAGACCCACCTCCATCATCCAATTAGGTAGCTGTTAGTTGTCACCAAGGTATGAGTGATATTTTGTACCTTTAGGGATATCTTGATATGTTGATCATTATAAACTTCATAAATGGTTAGGAATACTCGTTGCTACCTTCCCTTGGCAGTTTGAATAATACAATCTGGCACTGTGAAAGTCAGTCTTGAGGGAGGAGGCTTTCAGGTCAGATCCACCTTGAATCTTCTGAATCTTATGTCTAAAGTTCATGATGTCTTAAACAATAGAGACTTACCTTTAGCCTTTGGGAAGCAACCAAGGGCAAAGACAATATCCTGTGTTGTTTTGTGAGTCTCTTGGACTACCCCGACCAACATCTCTAAAGAGAATTTTTTATGCCTGTGTGGAGGCACTCTGATCAAAAGTCAGAGAGTTGGAACTTACCTCTATTACTTCAAGGTTATTGTGTTTCTACCTCAAACAAAGGTCCCATTTAGATTTAGATCAGATTGTTCTGTTCTTTCAAGGTTATTGTCAACAGGTGTAGCTAATAGCCAGACCCTGCATTTCAAGAATAGAGAAGTAGATATGTTTCTACCTCAAACAAAAGTCTGAGGATCCAACGAAGGTTCCATTTCCTTTAAGGGGATAGCATTGGATTCCACCCAGGGAGTGGCTTGCCAAAATAATGTTTTTGTAGTGTGTGAGGTTGACTTGTTTTGTTCTAGCAACAGAATGTTTAACTATGGATGCAGCCTGTGACCATTGACTAGTCTGTTCACTTCCTTGTATCATGTTAATGCAGTGGTTTTTTTTTGTCTTATTTCTACCTTTTGGGGTCAGGGGTATTTTAAGCAATTGGAAATTAAATGTGGGTGATTTCAGTGCTCACTGGTACTTTCTTCTGATACTATTCTATGTTTTTCTGTCTTATTATTTTCATTTCTTTGTATTCTTTACTCTATTTCTGAATCCAAATGCCTCTACCCTGACTAGAGGTATTTTTGTTGAGGTTCCCAACATGCCTGGTACTGGAATTTTTATTAGATAATCTATAGGTTGGGATGGCTTCATCAGTCCCAATAGCACAACTTTATTTAACATATATATATATATATATATGTATATCCATACACTTACATGTATAATTTTGTATAAATAAAAAAATAATATAATTCTTTATGGCCTTTTTAAATCTCCTTACTGTTATTTTCTCTCCTTTCCCTTCTCTTTCTATATTGACTTCCATTCCACTTTTCCAATTAAAGTACCCCTATTTTTCCCATTTTCCTTCACACTATTGTCATATAGTTAATATCTTAATATTAAATTAAATTAATTAAATGATAAATAAATTAAATAAATATAGTTAATATCTTAAATTAGAAGATTGTATACTGAAAATACATTTGTTGTGCTTTAAAACAGTTTGAAACACCAGCAAAAAAAAACATGCCCTCAAAAATAAACTTTTGTTGCCAGGTAAGGATAACATCAAGTAATAGTTACAGATTTTTAATGAGAAAAGAAATGAATAATTAGGAATGAACAAACATATGTGATAGGTAGTATTTTTGTATCCTGATGGTAAGTTTCTCTGCCAATGCAGTAAGCCAAATCGAACTGAATTAAAAGGTAAGGGACCAGATTTAATCTGAGCAAAGCATTTTTGTGTGATCTTGGGGGCAGAGAGGAAACGAAATCACATAGCAGACCCATGGGACTGGGGCTTAATTACCCTGTAGACACAATATGGAGCAGCTCCAGGGGAGGAGTTGCTGCTTGGTGGGCTTTCTGGGGGACAGGTATTGGAGAGGGAGGAGGGGATGCTAAGGCATAGCTTCCAATGGAATAATATGAAAGAAAATACCCTCCAATTTCAAACTTAATGAAAAAGATGAATAGATGAAACAACTTTAAAAAATCTTCAAGTATGAGAAACATAAAGAAAAACAGACGAGGCAAATTTCATTCAAAAATTTTTCCTTTTTATTTATTATTTATTTGTAGATCAAGTTTCAGTATGTAAAACCTAGCTGTCCTGGAATTTTCTATGTAGACCAGGTGGGCCTCAAACTCACAGAGAACCAATTGCCCCTGCCCCCCTAAGATGGGTTTGAAGGTGCACACCACCACACTTGCTCCTACCCCTATACAGAATCTTACTCTGTATACCCAGGCTGGCCTGGAACTTACTATGCAGCAAAGGTTGGCTTAAAACTTAAAGTACACCACTTGCCTCAGCCTCAAGCATTGGAATTATAGGCATGACTTACCACTTTTGGCTTGCAATTAAATTTCTGAGAACCAATTATATAGAAGACATGAAAAAAAGTCAGCCAGTGTATTATATACATATGAACAATAATAAAAGCAATTACTGGTAATTTTATCAGAAATACTGGCATCCACATACAAAAGGATGCTGTTATAAAGTGTCCAACCCCCCGGAACTAGGTTGACATACACTAAAGTCATCTGAAAGAAGGGAACCTCAATTAAGACAATGCCTTTTTGTAAAAGGAGCAGCGGCATTCCTGGCCCAACTGGCTAGCTTAAACCCCAAAATAACCACATGGAAATTGTATTAATTAAATTGCTGCCTGACCCATTATCTCTAGCCTCTTATTGGATAACTCCCACTTCTGTTAAGGTGTATTGGCCCTTGACTGTGGCTTACCGGCATGAGTTTAACGAGCGTCCGTCTCAGAGAGGAGAGGCATGGTGTCTGCCACACTGCTTTCTTCCTCTCAGAATTCTATTCTGTCTACTCCACCCACCTAAGGGCTGGCCTATCAAAAGGCCAAGGCAGTTTTCTTTATTCAATCAATGAAAGCAACACATAGAAAGAAGATCCTCCTACACCATTTCCGCCTTTTCTGTTTTAACAAAAAGGAAGGCTTTAACTTTAACATAGTAAAATTACATATAATAAAACAGTTATCAAGTAAGAATTACAGTTACAATATTTCGATCTATTTTATCTTTTATCATAACAATGGAAAACTATAACTATTTATTCTTCAACTCCATCAAAGACTCCAGAAGGAGTCTTAAGTAAACAAGAAGTAAGCAACTTCTAAAACTCTAGAAATGACAGAGACATCTCGCTACCTGGACAAATTTGGAGTATTCATATTCCTTGAATTTAAGAACTACTATGAGGCTAGAGCAATTAATCAAGCAAGTGTGATATTAGCATAAAATCATATAAATCAATTCATTAAAATAGAGCAAGTTCACAAATAGACCTACATGTTTAAATGACTTGTCAAAATATAATTTGAAAGGAGCCTAGAGAATCTTTTCAACAGAGATCAAAATAGTTATACAGATAGAAATAAACAAGATTTATTTCCTGGTCTACATTTGAGTTCCAGGCCATCTAGGATTGTATAGTGAGGTCTTGTCTGTAAACAAATGAATAAATACACTAAATAAATAATGGAAAGGAAAAAATAGAATGAAGTTGGCTGGTATATTTTCTTCTTATCTTGCTTGAAGATCATGTATCATGTTACACATACATAATCACATACAAAGATACCTGAAGATAGATTAAAGCTAAAAGAATTTCTATTAGAAAATAATTGAACAATATTTCTGATATATGACTGGCAAAGATTCTTCAAAGAGGACAAAGCAGATACATCAAGTTAAAATAATGAAATTTTAACTAAGTCAAACCTGTGTGTGTATGTGTGTGTGTGTGTTGTATGCATATGCTAATATGTGCATGTGTACTTGTGTGTGCAAGTAGATGTAGAGGAAAGGGGTCAATGTTGGTATATTCCTCAGTCACTCTCTATCTTACTTTTTCTGGGCAGGGTCTCTCACTGAATCTCAAGCTGATGTTTCATCTATATACCAGGCCAGCAAGCCTCAAGGATCTTCCTTTCTGTCTCCTAGGACTGGGATTACAAAGTACATCTCTGCTATGCCTGGCTTATCATGTACATGATATATATCATAAACTCAGATCCCCATGCTTGCCTGGCAGACACTTTACCCACTGAGCTATTTCTCCACCCCACCCGAAGTTACAAGAGACAATGCTAGGATAATAAGTAGTCAAGTGCTAGACTGGGAAGGACAGTTTACAAAATCAATAACAGATAAAGAAGCAACATACATAGTGTTCATAAAGGACTTTCACAATTTAGAAAATAATAAAAAAACAAAGAGTTAAGTAAATTATGACCAAAGATTTAAATTGGCCATTCATAAGAACATCTTCACTTGGCTAAAACAGTACTCAAACTTGACCTACCTTTGAGGAACAACAATCAGATTTCCACTGTGGCTGCACCAGCTTGCTACTCCTACCATGAGTACATTAGGTTTCTTAGTGAATATGGTTTTGATGCTTAGATATTTGGGTTCTTTGTATATTCTAGATACTAACTCTTTGATTTCTTCATATATTTTGAATACTAAGTCTCTGTTAGCTGTACAGCAGGTAAAGATTTTCCTCATTCTCTATGCTGACTCTTCAATCGAATGAAGGTGTCCTTTCCTGTATAGAAGCCTTTTAGATTCAAGAAGTCCTGTTTGACAGTTATTTGCCTTAATGCCGGTGCTACTGGGGTCCATTTCAGAAAGCCTTTTCCTGTCCCTATAAGTAAAAGTCAATTCCCTACTTTCTCCTCTATCAGAATCAGGGTATTAGGTCTTATATTGAGTTTATTGATCCATTTGGAGTTGAGTTTTGTGCAAGATGAGAGATAATGATATAGTTTCATTGTTCTATATATAGTTACTCAGTTTGATTAGCACCATTTGTTGAAGATGCTGTCTCTTCTCCAGTGTGTGTTTTCCGCCCCTACCAAAATGCAGGTGGTCTTATCTAGGTTTTAAGTTCTCTTCCATTGGGAAATACCTCAGTTTTTATCTACTGTACAGTTCAGCTAAACCTTTCCTGGGCATATTCTGAAAGGTTTCTACGTGCTGCTGCAGAGATACTTGTTCATCAATGCTTGTTGATGCTTTTTTCATAATAATGAAAAATGGAAACAGCCTAGATGGCCATTAACTGATGAATGGATAATGAAAGTGTAGTAAACAGATGCAGTGGAACAGTATTTGGACTTAAAGTTAAAGAAAATTTGAAATTTGCAGATAAATAGGTGAAGTTGGAAACAATCATTTGGAATAAGATAACGTATGTAAGAGGGGTTTAAATGGTGTTACCCTATAGCAGGGGTCAATGCCTTTTCCAGGTTCTGTAGGCAATAAAATAAAAAGTCCAGTGCCAGGTATGGATTATATCTTTTGGAATTGTTGGCCAGTTGAGATCCTTTTGTTGAAAATTCTCTGTTTAGACTTATACCCCATTTTTTATTTGAATTATTTGGTATTTTGATATCGAGTTTCTAGAATTCTTTGTTTATTTTGGAAATAATTTTTCTAATAGGTTGGTGAAGATATTTTTCCATACAGTTGGCTGCCATTTTGTCTTATTGACTGTGTCCTTTGCCTTACAGAAGCTTCTCGGTTTCAGGAGGTACCATTTATTTATTGGTTCTCTCAGTATCTGTGCTACTGATGTTATATTTAGGAAGTGGTTTCCTGTGCCCATGCATTTAAGGCTACTTCCCACTTTCTCTTTTATGAGATTCAGTGTGGCTGGATTTATGTTGAGGTTTTTGATCCATTTGGACTTGAGTTTTGTGCGTGGGGATTGATACTGATCTATTTGCATTCTTCTACAAGTGGACATCCAGTTGGACCAGCACCATCTTTTGAAGATGCTTTCTTTTATCTGTTGTATAATTTTAGCTTCTTTGTCAAAAATCAGGTGTTCTTAGGTGTGTGGATCAATATCAGGGTCTATGATTTGATTCCATTGGTCTACCTGTCTGTTTTCAAGTCAATACCAAGCTGAATCATTACTGTAACTCTACATAGATCTTGATATAAGGGATGGTGATGTTGCCAGAAGTTCCTTTATGGTATGGGATTGTTCCATCTGTCCTGGGGTTTTTATTTTTCTATATAAAGTTGAATATTGGTCTTTTGAGGTCTGTGAGGAATTGTATTGGGATTTTGATGGGGATTGCATTGAATCTGTAGATCGCTTTTGGTAAGATTGTCATATTTTTTATCATGATCTTACCTATCAAAGAACATGGGAGATATTTCCATTTTCTGGAATCTTCTTCAATTTCTTTCTTCAAAGACTTAAAGTTCTTGTTGTGTAGGTCTTTCACTTCTTTGGTTAGTGTCACCCCACAGTGATTATGTTATTTTATAAATGTTACTTTATAAACACATGCTAATTTTTTTTAGATCTAACCCTAAGATTGCTGGATGAATCCTCTGAGTCCTCGGTGGCTCTATGGGAGACAGAGTTGGACTGCACAGAGCTGACCAAGTGGTGAGTGATAATTTTCTCACTTCTTTCTCAGTCCTCTTATCATTTATATATAGGAGGGCCACTGATTTTTTTAGTTGATCTTTTATTTTGCCACATTATTGAATGGGTTATTTCTTTGCCTTTTCTTCCATTTCTTTAAGGGAAATTTTTCACTTCTTTAAGGGTCTGTTTCATCTTCATAAAGTTATATTTAAGGTGTTTTTCTTCTGTTTCTTCTGGATTAGGATGCTCAGATCTTCCTGTTGTAGGACAACTAGGTTATGGTGCTGTCATATCCCTCTTTAGGTTTTTGAATGTATTCTTGCATTGACATCTACACATTTCTTCCTCCAATTGGTGTAGGCCATGTCTTTGCCTCTTGGTCCAATCCTTGCAATCAGTGTCTGTATCTTAAGGATGCTCTGTTGGACTGATCATCACAGTTACAGTCTGTGGCACAGGGGGCCACTCTTGGTCTACTACATGCAGTTGCTGTCTCTGTCTCTGGCAGCCGCTGAGGGCCTCAGGGTTGGTTGGTTTCTGGGGCAGAGTGGAACTTTTAGATTATAGGGTCCATTGTGAGTGTAGGAACAGCCTGTCTATAGGAGGCTTGTCTGCTGGCAGGCTTGTGCAGATGAGACAAGTCGGGGAAGGGCCTGGGGTTTGCCCTGGTATGTATGGCCTAGAGAGTGGGCTGTTCAGTTGGGGGTCTGGTCACTCACCACTTGGTCAGCTCTGTGCAGTCCAACTCTGTCTCCCATAGAGCCACCAAGGACTCAGAGGATCCATCCAGCAATCTTAGGGTTAGATCTAAAAAAAAATGAGCATGTGTTTATAAAGAAACATATTCAAGAATGATCATAGCACATTTATTCCTCATAGTCTTAAACTTGGAAATGATCAAAGGCTCCTTCATGATAACGGAGATGAATTCTGTTACAGTAGATTCACAATCAATTAAAAAAAAATGGGCCACAGACACATAAAGTGTGGTGTCACAAGCCTGAAGCAAAAGATAACATACTGGATCATTCCACTTATACCACAATGTTCTAGAATAGGCCAACAGTAGAATTTACTTTTTGGATCCTGTGTTGACTGACTGGAAGGCAAATAAGAGAACATCTGGGGTCTGTTAATGTTCTTTACCCTGGTGTTTGGGTTACACAGCTGCATGCATTTCTCAAAACTCATCAAATGATAGTCTTAAAATATGTGCATTTCACTGTATGTTAATTTTCTCTTAATCAAGAAAGGGGGGAAATTAAAGCTAAGCAGATTCCTCATATTTGCCCTGCAGGATTTTTTTTAAATGGAATTGAATGGAGAACACCTTGTCTCTACTTTGTGCTAAGATCAGTGCGTTAAATTCAGGTAGACTATTAAGATGAACGATGGACAGTCTTTTTCCTCACATTGCTTGTATGCTTCTAACCTGGGAAGGGGAGAGTTGAAAAGAGATCACACAAGTAAAGGCAAAATAATACAACAACATTTCCTGACAGCTGTGAGCCCAGGCACTGCTACAGCCGGAACTCTGCTTGGCCACAGAAAGTAGTAATTAGATTTTGCTTTTCACCAGCTTAGCTCTGAAAGGGCCATGGTGATTAACAGGACTAATTAGGCCAGCCTCAAGGGCAATATAAGCATGTAAATATAATAGGATTATTCTTTATGCCTCTCTAGCATGTCACCTTAGATTACTATTATGAAATGTTTGGGGCATTTAACCTAATCACTTGTCTAGACTTGTCTTCAAGATAGACAGGCTTTTCAGATTTTATTGTTGTTTTTACCAAAAGCAGAAAAATTTGATTCAGTCCAGGTATAGGCAAAATGTTCCCACAGTCTGGTCTGAAAAGAACCCAGTAAAAATGTCGCTTGCAGCACTCTTCTGAGTGCATAGCCTGTCATGAAAGTTCACAAAATAATGTCTTTCAATTCCCAGGATTCTGCAACCTTCTGCCACTGTTTTCAAAATCTCTATTAAAACAAGCCCCTGTATTTCCACAGCGAAAATGGTTCATAAAAAATTTTAGAGCCCATAAGTAAAAATTGTCAAAATTTTATGTATCATAATAATTTATAACCCTACCTTAAAGTTTTGACTCCTCTACTGTGTTGAAGTTGAAAAACGTTTTCTGCTATATGTAGAAGTAACTATGGATACAGCTCTAATCATGGGAGTGAATAGAGGTAGGTAAGAATTTGGAAAATAAGCTAAAATTGAATCCAATAGGAGTCTTTTTTTTAAACTGGGAAATAGAATCATATATGGAGAAGACACAAAACAAACAAGCATCTTAGTGTTTTATAAGAGCAAACACATTCTACTCCTTAGCCAGACCAGGAAATGTAACTTTACCAGTCATCTCTTGAATTGTCTCTTCAAGCTCCTCCCTTTAAAATGAACCACTCTCCTAACATTTTATAATGATTGCTCTATTGAATAGCTCCATATGTGCATTATTCAACTCAACGTGTCTAGTTTAGGATGTTCTATTTAAAAATTTGGTATCTTATTCTTTCTATTTTTCATACGTGTTTAGGGATTGGTAGCTGTAGTGTGTATGGAGGCCAACCTCAGGGTACCTCTGTAGGTACTGTGTACCTTGTATTTGGAGATATGGGCTGTCATTGGCCTGTAACATACATGTTAGTTAGGCTAGGCTGTCTGTCTCCACTTCGCTAGTGTTGAGTTTGCAAGCACACATCACTATGTCTGGCTCTTCAAAAACTAGGTTCACACCACCCACCAAGTCCGGAGACCCTGAGCAGCTTCTACACACCCACTATCCTCCTCCATCACATCTGTGACCACAGGAACCTTGCCCCAGACTGCCCCCTGGACAAAATCGTGGCCCAGACTGCCCCTGGAGAGAGAGAGCCTTGGCTCAGACTGTCCCTGGAGAGGATCCCCAGAGCCTTATCCACATCTGCTAGAGGAATGGGCCCATCTGCACCTGGAGGAAGAGCCACAAACTAAGTTGCAGGAACCACATGCACCCACTGGAGGAAGAGATGGACAGACGGCAGTGTAAGAAGACATCCACAAACATAAAGAGCCATATGGCATCACCAGAAACTAGTGGTCCTGCAACAGGAAGACCTCACATTCTAACCCAGTAGAAGCAGAGGAAAACGACTTTTACTGTAACTATGAAGATCATAGAGATCCTTAAAGAGGAAATGAACACTTCCCTTAAAGAAATGGAGGAAAAGACAAACAAAAAAGTGGAAGAAATCAATAAATCTCTTAAAGAAACCCAGGAAAACCTACAAAAACTAGGTTCTGGGGAATGAATTAGTCATTGTGCTTGCAAAGACATGCACTTTACAGAGCGAACCCTCTCTTCTATCCCCAAATTGGCTTCTTTTAAGTCTTTTTAATTTTGCAGGCCTCATCTAGATTCTGTTTTCTACTATTTACCTCATTAAATCTATACAGTTTTACCTATTCTACATTTTGCTGATGTATACTCATAGAGGACAATGTATTTCACTGCTCTATTTCCCTCTGATGGGCTCTTGAATACAGAGGGTTGAAAGAGTTCAAATCAAATCTCTTTGTTCAAACCAGAGGGAATGATGTATTCCCATTTTCAGGGGGCACATTATGTTCTGTACTTTGCGGTGTAAAAAGATGTTGTTTCGAAAGCCAGGCAGTTGTGGTACATGCCTTTCATCCCAGCACAGAGGCAGGTGGATCTCTCTGAGTTCAGGTTCAGCCAGGTGAGTTCCAGGTCTACACGATGAGCTCCAGGAAAGCCAGGACTTCGTAGAGAAACTCTGTCTCAAAAGACAGACAGACAAACAAACAAACAAAATGAAGCAACCAAACGGAAAGCAAAACAAAAGAGCTGTTTCTCAGTGGCTAGATGCGGCATCACTAATTCAGATATAAAGAGATGCTGCTCTGATTCTTTTTGATTTATTAATTTGAAAAATTTTTGAAAGAGATGCTTTTTTGACTTAAAATACAAACTTATTTTTTGACATTTCTGAAAAAATTAATAGTACAAAATCAGGACAAAGTGGGTTCTTTTTGTGGCCCAGATTTTATTTATTTAATTTTTAATTTTAAAAATTGTTTTTATTGAGCTATATATTTTTCTCCACTCTCCTCCCTTCTTCTCCCCTCACCTTTTACCCTCTCCCATGGTACTCATGCTCCCAACTTACTCAGGAGATCTTGTCTTTTTCTTCCCATGTAGATTAGATCCATGTATGTCTCTCTTAGGGTCCTCATTGTTGTCTAGGTTCTCTGGGATTGTGAATTTTAGGCTAGTTTTTCTTTGCTTTGTGTATAAAAGCCACGTATGAGTGAGTACATATGATAATTGCCTTTCTGGATTTGGGTTACCTCACTCAATATGATGTTTTCTAGATCCATCCATTTGCACACAAATTTCAAGATGTCTTTTTTTTTCTTCTGGGTAGTACTCCATTGTGTAAATGTATCACATTTTCCTTATCCATTCTTTAGTTGGGGGCATTTAGGTTGTTTCCAGGTTATGGCCATGACAAATAATGCTGCTATTAATGTAGCTGAGCACATGTCCTTGTTGGATAATGGAGCATCCTTTGGGTATATGCCCAAGAGTGGTATTGCTGGGTCTTGAGGAAAGTTGTTTCCTAATTTTCTGAGAAATTGCCAAACTGATGTCCAAAGGGGCTGTACCAGTTTACACTACCACCAGCAATGCAGAAGTGTTCCCTTTTCCCCACATCCTTTCCAGCATAAGTTGTCATCAGTGTTTTTGATCTTGGCCATTCTTACAGGTGTAAGATGGAATCTCAGAGTTGTTTTGATTTGCATTTTTCTGATGACTAAGGATGTTGAGCATATCCTTAAATGTCTTTCAGTCATTTTAGATTCCTCTGTTGAGAGTTCTTTGTTTACATCTGTACCCCATTTTCTTTTACTGGATTATGTGTTCTTTTGGTGACTAGTTTCTTGAGTTCTTTGTATATTTTGGAGATCAACCATCTGTGCAATGTGGGGTTAGTGAAGATTTTTTCTCATTCTGTTGGCTGTCGTTTTGTCTTGTTGACTGTGTCCTTTGCTTTACAGAAGTTTTTCAGTTTCATGAGGTCCCATTTATTAATTGTTTCTCCCAGTGTCTGTGCTTCTGGGGTTATATTTAGGAGGTGGCATTCCTGTGCCAATGCATTCAACTGTACTTCCCACTTTTGAAAAAGATGCTTCTTATCATGCATTTTGGTCACTCAGATTTACAGTTAGCACAGGAATAGTAGAATAAGTGCTTACCACACATCCTTTAGCAGAGAAGGTTCTTTTTGTAGTACATGGTAATTACCATGGAGAGACACACAATTTTAAAAGTTGCAGAAAGTGAAAGAGTTTTAAGTGCTCATCCCAAATGGATTGTCTTTATCACACCTTGTGGTAGCATTTTATTTGTATTTTAATAAATAAAACTTCCTTGAGGATCAGAAAAGTAAAATGTCCACACTGGCCAGCCTTACAGACCAGGTGGCAATAACACACATCTTTAATCCCAGTAGCCACCTTAGCTTGCCATAGAAACCAGGCTATAGTGGTACACGGCTTTAATCCCAGAACTAGAGAGGATTATATAATTGGAGGACACAGCTTTCAGATAAAGTCTCATTCTGAGATTCCTGGAGGCAGAATTGTCATTTTTGGACTGAGTTAGATGTGAGAGCCAGTGACTTCTTGCTTTGCTTTTCCTGGTCTTCAGGTTGATCCTCATTATCTATCTCTGAGTTTTTATTAATCATGCATCTCTGTCCTCTCAAGACTCAGAGATCTATGTGGAAGACAGAGTGGAAAAACTGTAAGGGTCAGAGGTGTTGGAAGACTTAAGAAAACAAAATTTTCTAGATGCAACAGGGCTGACATTTATATTAACTCACAGGGACTTGCAGCATGCACAAGATCTGTGCAAGCTCAAGCTGGATAAAATGCCAGCACAATGGAGTGAGGTAGACACAAAGTCCCATTCTTATCCAAGAACTTATTCACAAATGATAGTTACTGGGAGGGGCAAGTCAGTTTTCTTCAGTAGAGTGACACACTTAGTATATCAATAACATTACAGGGCAAGCCCATGCTCGGCAGCAATTGGCCAATACAAATTGGATTCTCTACTTTTTAGTAGCCGTTTCCTCTCTCCTCTCCTCTCCTCTCCTCTCCTCTCCTCTCCTCTCCTCTCCTCTCCTCTCCTCTCCTCTCCTCTTCTCTCATCTCCTCTTCTCTCTTTTCCTCCATTCACTTTGCTCTCCTCTTCTCTTCCCTTCCCTTACTTCCTCTCCCCATCTCTTCCCCTCTCCTTCCTTTCCTCCCCTCCCATCCCTTCCAGTTACTTCCCTTCCCTTCTCTTCTCTTCTCTTCTCTTCTTTTTTTGTGAGAATAGAAAGAACATAAAATTGTATAGGGAAGGATGGGAGAGACTATGGTAGGAATTGGGGAATGGGAAAGTAAAAATATACTAGAAAAAATGTTTCAAGAAAAAATGTCTGTTTATTTCCATCTATTACATGATTTCAAGACAATGAATTAGCTCACCTTTATTATTATCATTATAATTTAATAGTGACATATCATAACTTAAAAATGTTATTGTATCATCACTAACAAGATAGTTGATATAAGTCAATGGACTGCAAATTTCATCATTAAGAAACAGACTCATCTTTTTTGTTTGAAAGAGCAGTCAGTGCTCTTAACCATTGAATCATCTGTTCAGTACTATTCCTTAAAAAATTATTTTATTCTTTTCCCTCCCTCAAGCCCTAATAGATTGTCTACTTATCGAATTTCATGTTATCTCTCCCTCTGTTACACACACACACACACACACACACACTCACACAAACAAATAAATCAAAAGTACTTCCCCCAAAACCCAAACCCACCAAATTATAATAAAAGAAAATACATGCAATATAATATGGAGTTTATTTTGTGTTGATAAACTACTGCTGGGCATGAGCTCTGCTCTGGAGAGTGGTTGATATACCCATTGTTATTCCATTGTACAGAGATGATTTTCCTTCTCTCTGCAGTATCACTACAAATAATTTCTTGGTTAGGAGTAAGAATTTTTGCCCTCTTCCCATTCTCCATGGAGCTTTTGTCTGGCTTTAGTTTGTGCATGTTTGTGCATACTACACAGTCTCTGTGAGTTCATATATGCAGAAGTCCTATTGAGAGTGTAAGACAGTGTTTCCTTGTTTCATCTTATGTCACAGCAGCTTCAACTTAATTGCCAAGTATTTCTGATTTAACTTTATTGCTTTGTATTAGTCACTTTTTCTATTGCTGTGTTAAATACTCCGAGAAAAGCAACTTAAATTGGGAAGAAAGGGTTTATTTTGTCTCACAATTCAGAGGTATGATTCATCATGGTGGAGGAGTCATCATATCAGAAGCTAAAGGCAGTTGGCCACAATGCATTAACAGATAAGAAGAATAAAGAGATGAATGCTAGTGCTCAACTCCTGTCTTAGTCAATGTTCTATTGCTGTAAAAGACACTAAGACCAAGGCAACAATTATAAATGAAAATATTTAAGTGGGGACTTGCTAACAGTTTTAGAGGCTTAGTCCGTTATCATCGTGACAGGGAGCATGGTAGCACACATGGTGCTGGAGTAGGATCTTGATTTAGAGGCAGGAGAGAGAGGAAGAGGGAGAGGGAGAGGAGAGAGGGAGAGGGAGAGGAGAGAGGGAGAGGGAGAGGGAGAGAGAGAGAGAGAGAGAGAGAGAGAGAGAGAGAGAGAGAGAGAGAGAGAGAGAGAGACTCTGGGATTAGCATGGGCTTTTGAAACCTCAAAGACCACCTGCCAATCTTCACCCAGTTGGTGTCTGTGAAGCTGGTATAGAGACTGATGTATGTGCAGAGTCCCTTGTGAGTTGGCCTGGGCACACATCTAGCAGGAAGAGTGAACCTCTAAACTAGAATCTCGGAAATGGGTGGGGTAAAAAAGGGGCTCCAAGAAGCAGAATAGAGCTTTGAGGATGTAGCTAAGGATTCCTAGACCCAGTATAGGTGTTGGCAAGCAGGTATCACTAAGAAAGAATGAGAGAAAAATTGTTCTGCAAGAATTCTGGGCAGTGGCAAAGTTTTAAGTGGGGAAGAACCAGTCCCATCTATCCCCATAACTGAAATTGTGAGGGGAACATAAGACCTGAGTGAGATGTTAGAACAGAATAGGTAGTTCCCATGTCCAAAATAAAAGTAATGGACTTACCTGCTACCTGCAGCTTTACCCTAGGCTCGGATAGAGTTACAGGATACACCAACTATATTTTAAATAAATGCTGATTGGCCAGTAGCCAGGCAGGAAGTATAGGCAGGACAACCAGACAAGAAGTAGAGGTGGGTCAATGAGAACAGGAGAATTCTGGGAATGAGGAAGCCAATTCTTCTGCAGTCCTGACCAGTCTCAGAAAAAGCAAGATGTGACTGCCACACTAAAAAAGGTACTGAAACATGTGTCTAACATAGACAAGAATAATGGGTTAATATAAATTATAAGAGTTAATAAGAAGCCTGAGATACTAGGCCAATCAGTTTATAACTAATGCAGACCTCTGTGTGATTTCTTTGGGACTTAAGAATTGTGGGAACTGGGCAGGACAGAGAACCCTCAGACAACAGAGGCATAGTGCAATATCATGCCACATGACTATTTAGGCCACACTTGAAATAACTTACCTGTGAGGTTGACTTTATCCATCAGGATAGAGCCTTGTGGTTGGCTTCCCTTTTTCTCTTCCTGAGACCTTAGGGTGGCTGATAAGGTGTGGGCCTATAGGTTAGCTTCTTGTTCTAGCCATGTAAGGATCATTTTTACCAATTTCCATATAGGGATTTGGGGACCCTCTTCAACCTTTCTTAACTTTAAGCAGAAGGATTAGTAGAAAGGGAAACTAGCCGCTTTTTTTTATCTGAGAGAGATATGGAAGAAAAAAAGGAACATAAACTTTTATAATGTCATTGACTTCTGCCACCTCTGGAGAGGACAGAGAAAGGCGGAGCTATGGTGGGATCTGGCATGGGAGGAGACAGGGGAAAATTGGGAGGGGCTATCCCAGTGAGCAGAGGGGGTCCAAGGGTGGGGAGGTGAAGTAGGAGGGGGAAGGGAGGGTCAGTAAGGTGGAAGTTGACCTTGAACCTCCAGATAGGTGTCAAAAAAACAAACAAAAAACAAAACAAACACTTTTCCCACCCTCAAAAATAACTTTGGATTCTGCATACAATTTTGGATGAAAATTCACTAAGGGCTTGGGAATGGGATTTATTCATCTTTGGACCTGTGAAGAGGGTAGTTCTCAGAGCTGTAAAAGTTGTTTCTTGGGCAATATTCTTTCTCAGGGCGGGGAGAAATATAACTAGATTTACAGAAAAAGCGTATCTTCAGATTCCCCTATGTGTGCTGTGAAGTTTGCTATGCTGTTTTTGCCTGTAAGTCTGTGTGGTTGCACTAATATACTGTATTTATCTCTGCTGCTTTTAAATTTTAAATGAGACATGATTTTATTCATTTATTTAGGACATCATGCAGGGTAGCATTAAAAGATAACTCATTTCCTCTAGATACCTAGTTGATTTTGAGGGCACATTAAGAAGACCTCAGTTACTTGAACCTTACCAAATGGTTGAATAAAATTACAAGATTCCAATATAGTATGAATTTTATAGTATAAAACAATGAACATGCAGATTTCATATTTTAAACTTGCATTAATGGTTCCCATCAGAAGACAAATCCAAAAAGCTGACAGTGACCTTAGTAAGTCATTTGATATCTTTGAACTCATTTTCCTTTGTCCTTTCATAAGATAGATTTAGATTCATTGTTCCCCTTTTCCCATTTCTACCCAGTAATGACCCTGAAATCTAGTAAATATAAGCTGGTATAATACCATCACATTTCACACTAAAGGTTTTAGACCTGATACAATTTTGAAATATTCAACAAGTGCCCAAGATTTGGGTATACGTGGAGTTGTAGAGAGAAACATTCCAGTTTTGAACTAAATGTAGATCTTACTTCTTAGACTGTGAATTTCTTAGACTGCCTTTTGAAAGGCTTGGTTTAATTTTTATGTCTTCAAATTTCTTCATTGTGTACATTGAAACACATTTAATTTTAATTACTCAGATTCAGAAAATGTTCTTTATAGTTATTTATTTATTTATTGTTGATTTAGAAGCTCTTCTCAGCTGTATCACAAATACATTTACACACAATATTTTCTTTCTATTTACCTTTATTGAGACAGTGTCTCACATAGCCTTCAGCTGGCCTCAGATTTGTGATGACCTTGAGGATGATTATGTGCTATTTATTATCCTGTATCCACCTCTGAGTGCTGGGATTGCAAGCATACCTCCTCATCTGGCTTCTGTGGTGCTGGGGATTGAACCTATGGCTTCATTCATGATAGGCAAGCACCCTTTGCTTTGACATACATTCCCAGACATACATTCTTCTGTTATTTATTTTATTAAGTTTTATACTTGGCTTTATTAAGCTCAAGATTTTATTGGCAGATGATGTTGTAGAATAAACTTTTTGTAAACTGTGCAGACGTGTCTTTGACAAGGTGTCTTATGATTGATTTAATAAAAGAGCTCACTGACCAGTAGTTTGGCAGGAGATATAGGCAGGACAACAAGACAGAGAGGACACTTGGAAGAAGGGCAGAGTCTTACAAGTTGCCAGCAGACACAGAAAAACAAGTTGAATGGGTCATGTAGAAAGAAGTTACTGCAACATGGCAGAGAGTAGATAAGAAATATGGGTTAATTTAAAATGTAAAAGTTAGCTAGTAACAAGCCTGAGCTATGAACTGAGCATTTATAATTTATAAGTTTTTGTGTGGTTATATGGGGAACTGCTGGTGGGACAGAACTGATTGACAATCTAGATGGAAAACTCTGCCTACAAATGGTGCTTAAACTTCTAACATTTATATCCACATAAGACCTGAGAAAGCTTAAAAATCTAAACATACAAAAATGGAACCAAACGCAGATTCCTTGTCTCATGTCCCTGATGCTAGCTGCAACCCAGAGATGTGTTTCTTTGCAGCTGCCTGCAGGCTTAAGTAGCCAGTGTGAGCACTGCAAGCACATTGAGTGGCTGGATTGGGGCTTTGGTCACATAGACAGAAAAAATTACAAATACATAGTAAAGACAGATCCAGACAGAAAAAAGCCTCTAAATAGGTTACAGTGTGTTTAAAAATGTACAAAGCTGTATGTAATGGCATAAACAAATGCAGACAGATTGTAAAAATATATATACATCTTTAATGGAGAAATAGACTTACAGAACCACCAAGCGATGCAAGCAAGCTCACCAGATTTATAGGTAAACATTAGCCCGAGGCGAACACGCCCCCTAAGGGGCGGGACTTATCCCTACACAAAGCCTTGGGGAAAAGCAGGTATAGAGAGTCATCAAAAATAGTTTAAAAATAATAAAGTCCTTAAAAAGGAATAAAAACAAAGATATAAGCTACATAAAGATGGGAAATACACAAGGAGTATGGATCCTACGTTATTGTTTTGACTTTAAGTTTTTTGAGTGCTAATTAGGGAGTGATAACTGCTGAGGGACATTTGACTGTGAAAGTCTCTAGATTAAACCAACCTATACATTTTAAAAACATGTTGACTTTGAAATGGAAGTCAAAACGACTGTTGTTGCCTTCAGGGAGAGGTTATTCATTGATTTCCACAGGAAATGAGAGTCTGATTTGGATCAAGTCTGATGGAGAAGATCCCCTAAAAATCCTGGCAACAGACATAAAAAAAATAAACCGAGAAAACTACACAACATGTAACATATGTTTTACCTAAACATAAAACATAAAACAAAGAAATCATCTTTAATTGACTAGCATAAATCACATATTCCATACTTGAAAGGTATGTTACCTTTAAAAGTTTATGTATTTCCACAACAAGGGAACCAAATATATATGAAAACATTTGGCCCAGGTGATCCAACATCTCAGAATGTGTCTCTCTTGGTTTGTGAGTTCTGCATCCAGAACAGCTTCAAGAATGCTGGCTGAGATGATCCAACCTCAGAGACTTCGCCAGTCAAGACTTAGCCATTATCCTGAATTTTCTCAAGGTTTCCCCAAAGATGTCAGTGGCCCTAGACAATAAGAAGCAGTCTAGAGAAAACAAAACCCACATTCTCAGAAGATGTGTTATGGATGTTTGTTGTCATTTAATGGGGGGTTGGTTACAAATTGTTATTGGTCATAGTCAGGAAAAAAGTTAAACATAGGAGTTAAATTAAAAAATTCTCTTTCTAAAAGAAAAGGGAATAGGATATAGAAATGATAGGATAAAAGGGTATATTATTGAATCTTTTTTAGTCAAAAAAACTATTAATCTCAAAATATTTTACATTGGTATAGATTTTGCTTTATTGAAAAAATTAAAGTTAATTTTGTTATACTGTATGTATGTTTCTATTCTTGCATGGGTTATTATACTTATGCAACTCATTTAGAAATATAACACATAATTTAAAAGTATAGGCTAGTAGTTAGTCATCTATAATAATCAAACTTAAAGTAATATTAGGTATGTTTTCAAGGTCAAACAGAGATATATTTTAGGTAGACCAGTGGTCTTCAAGCACTTTCGAGAACTACAGAATATGCCATTTAATATGTTTCAAAGCTTAAAGCTTTTCATGACAGTGAGGCATGTCTGTTCTTGACAGCACCAATCCACTTCAAAAAAGGACGATGTGCATCCAAGAATCTCTGCATGGAGTTTGCTTTCTTTATGAAAAAAGCTAGCCATTGGACAAAGAAACTGCCCTTGCCTCAATTGCTGACACTCTACTGTCCAAAGTGGACCAGCAGGATGTAAAACAGTGACTGCTGCCAAAGCTTGTCAAGATAAGGTAGGACAGTTTTTCAAAATTCCCTGCTTCTCAAAAATATCTGTCAGATACACTATGCCTGAAGGCCAAAGTTGGATGCCTTAACCTTACAGAAGGACACTGGGTGACAGCCAGATTTTCCTGTTATTATAATGGGCTGGATTATTCTAGCAGCATTTATAAACACATGTCTTTTAGCATCTGTTACTCCTTCCTCAGTAGTCAAACAATTCAAAGACAACACAATATCAGATAGTATCCAAACTCTCTGTGTATTTTCCATCTTTTTGTGGCTTTTTAAAAGCTCTATTTCTTTTATTTTTAATTTTTGTTTTTCTTTTTTGAGACAGGGTTTCACTGTTTTCTTTGACTGTTATGGATTTCACTCTGTAGATCCAGCTGGCATCTGCCTCCCAAGTGCTGAGATTAAAGGCATGTACCACAACACCTGGACTTCGAACTCACAGAGTTCTGCCTCCCATGTACTGGGATTAAAGGTGTGTGCCATCATACCCAACTACTCTTTCCTTTTTTAAAGGCCTTTCTCTATTATTTTTCTTTTCTCTCCCAACCTTACATATATTTTTAAACAATTTAAACCATTTAGAGGCTTTTTTTGTCTGAATTTGTCTTTACTGTATATTTCTCTTTTTTTCTGACCACATGAGTGTCTAATTTGCTAAGTGATATGTCTAGGATTAAAGCCGTAGCTTTGGCAGCTGGATCCACCCCACTCCTTGGCACCATATTGTGCAAGCAGGAGTACCTGGGTCTCTATCCTTTGCACCCATGTAAAATGCTGGCAATGAGAGCATTTACCTGTTTTCCCAGCACTGGGCATTAAAGACAAAGGGATCCCGGTTGCTTGCCTGATCATGCAGTCTTGATAAATCAGCAATTTTCAGGTTCAGTAAGAGACCCTTCTCAAAAATAAGGTGGAGAATGATAGAGAGATACTTATTATCATCCACATGCATCTACACATGAACACATGAGTGTGTATGCCTCTCAACAAATGTAAACACACATACATACACATGAAACCAAAACATATAACTACCAGTTTGTTATGTTTTGAAAACTAAAGAAGCTTTATCTTACTTTAGCTTAATAAAGCTTAATAGTTCACAAATAAATGTTGAACGTTTACATTTGTCTTCCTATAAAATATTTCTTGAGACCACTAATTTCATAAATTTAGTGAATAAAGCTGATTTATTGATACTGAGTATTTTTTATATATGGAATTATGAACTACTTGATGTGATGTATTTTGTAATACAACATTGAATTTGTTAGCTAAACTTTGACCTGATTTTTGGGTCACATTAATATGTATTAAAGTATATGATATATACTTTATCATATATATCCTATATATTTTAATATTTTAGTTTATAAAATATATAATATGATGGTAGAAGGTACAAAATAATCCCACACTAGTTCAGAATTACATATAATAAAGGTTTATTTATTTAGGGGATACTCACAGATCACTGTCCTAGATTACAGTCTGCTGCACAAACAGGGAACAGGAACCCAATTATCAGCTTGAAGTGAGAACTGGAAGCAATAGAATGAGCTCATGCTTTACAGCTGCATTTATAGTATATGAGGCCATGCCCAAGTGCATTGGTATCTTAAAGGCTATTGGCTGAAGGAGCTCCCCCAGCACCTCCCTCTTTTGTTTAAATAAGAGAGATCCAAATCCAATACAAAACTATGCATACTAGGACCAGATATCAAGTATAAAGTTAGAATTACAACCGACATAAACAATATTAAGCAAGGAAAATATCCTAATGTTTTGATAAACATTCTATCCTAAGAAGTCTAAATCTTGTATTGGAAATGGCTTGGCTAGATCATAAGAGAACAGTAACTATGACTATCTAATCTTTAACCCCATTGAAGGCCTGAGAAGGGAGATAATATTACTTGAGTAGGCAGGAAGTGAAATCAATCAGCTTCCAAAATGTGCAATAAATGACAGAGACAACTGGCTGTAATGTTGTCCATGTAATGGTAAATTATAGATTTAGGAAATTGCTTGCATAATATTTCCAATGGATGAATTACAAAGTATTGGCAGAGGGTGGGGATTTTGGACATTTCCTGTGAGAGGACAGTCCATTGGTATCTCCTAGTAGGTTGAGAATTATTATAAATAGCACCGTGAAAGCAATTATTTTTCCATCCTTTTCTCATAAAGGTATTGTGAAGAAACAATCCTTTAAATCAATAACTATAGGAGGTCATCCTTTTGGTAATAGAGAAGGCAGAGGAATTACAGATTGCAGAGGGCCCGTAGGTTGAATAACCTTGTTTACAGCTGGTTTACATTCTCCATTTTCCAGATTTCTTTTTAAGAACAAATACATGAAAATTCCAAGGGCTGGTTGATTCTTCAATATGGTGAGCTTCTAGCTGCTCCCAAAACCAGCTGTTCTAAAGCCTGTAGTTTGTCTTCCTTTAAAGGCCATTGTTTAACCCATATTGGATTCTCAGTTAACCATTTTAATGGCAAGGCCGTTAGTACCTCCGAAGGCTTACTAGTTGCTTTGTGTTCGTGTACAGCCTGAATGGCTAGTGACCTTTGTTTATAATATCCTTCCCAGAAACATGAGTTTTTGGGACTGCAGGAATGTTAACCTAGGTATTCCACTGCTGCAATAGGTCACGACCCCATAAATTTACTGCAATATTAGCTACATATGGCCTCAGCCTTCCTTTCTGTCCTTCTGACCCTATGGATTCAACCTACCTTGTGCTTTGTTTCACTTGAGATAGGGTTTCAATTCCTTGGAATTGAATATCTGCCTCTTGAAGAGGTCAATCTGGATGTCAAGTTTCTGGAGTAATGATATTTATGTCCACACCTCTGTCTAGTAATCACAATTACAATGTCATTTATATGCACACATAGCTTTGGTCTTCGATCATTTATAGAAGTCTGCCAAAACATATGTTTCCTATTTCCTACATGAGTTTTTGATTCATCCTCCATGTATATTCCATCATCCAGAACAGTATGGTTTTTTACAATAGGCACTGGATTGTTTAATTTTCCTAGTGAGACATGTTCTCCACAGTGACTGTGAATGAGTGAATGACTGGACCTTGTTTGACATCAAGGCCTGTAAAACGCCCCCCCCCCAGGAGTTTCCCAGTGGTATCAGCTTGTATTGTCTGTCTCTTGTCGATCCACATTTACTAGTTCAATGTTGGCCTTTACCACACCTCCTTTATATACCAGAAGGCTGAGTTCTCCTATTCTTGCCATTCCTAGAGGAGACATTATTCCTAGAAATTTCTTGTCTACAGTCCCTTCTTTGATGTTCTATTCTTTCACAATTAAACATTTGGCCTTTTATGTCTCACACTATTGGAAATAATGATAATGCCTCATGCTTGGATGCAACTGATGGTGTGCATATTACCTTCCTGGAGAGATATCTTATCTATTAATCTATTATAACTTTTCAACAGATTCTGATAGTTAAATTCAAAAGCACAAATTCTTTCATATAATTTTGTCAAATTGGTGCAATTCCTCTCCATAGTATTAAACCATTTTTAATAAGATAATATTGAAAACAAAACTAATTCCTAGAATCAAATAAAGGGATCTAGAAGGAGACATGCATAAGCCTTGCAGAATACCTTCCATTGTATAAATAAAATAATTTTTGAACTCCTGGAGATTTATGTTATCAGTCATTTTTTTGTAGTTTTTCAGATATTACCTGTTGTAAGGCAATTACAATGAATTAGAGTAGGTATAATATTTGTTATTGACCAGCAGGTGTCACAGTTGCAGCCACGTGGCTGAGAGATACTACCAGCAGTGAACAGCACATATTGCTTACTTAGGTACTAAAAACTATGCTTTGTTCAACAAATTAAGAGCAGTTATTAAGGTGATCAAACAATTCTGAGAGTTGGAGCCCAGGATAAAGAGAAAACCCAAAGTTTTCCATCAGTGTGAGTTGTGGACTGTGTTCACCACAGGGATGGCAGGCAACAGCATGTGGGCTGGCACATAATGCACAGAGAGGCAGCATGGGGATCACAACAAGGGAGCACTGAGCAGCGGCCTGCTACATCTGAGGGCCAGCTAGTACCTTGGGTAGGAGAGTCAGTGCCCAATGTGCCATGTGGCTGGTGGACCAATCCCGGAAAGTGTATACATATATATATATATATATGTATATACACACACACATGTGTATATGTATATATATACATACATACATACATATATGTATGTATGTATATATATACATATATATGTATACACACACATATATATTTGGGAATCTAGATAGCATTAGCATAAGGAATCAGTAGCTTTGATAAATATACTAGAATAAATATACTAGAATAATTTGCAGAGAGAATGTATTATATATTGATGATTTTGAGAAGTCACCTGCCAAGCAATATTGATGGGCTCTTGCATGTCAAAGATCTTTATCTGCAATTTCAATTTATTTAACAATTGTTTGTCTATGAATTTTTACATTTTTCTTTCAGGAAAATTGGTTTAAGTTTTCAAATTTCTCAACATGTAGTTATTTTTTAATAGTTTAAAAGTCACCACTTTATATTGTAGTTTTTCAAAATTTTTGATTTTGAAAACAATTTTAATTTTTAAAATATTTTGATTATTTTTTGAGCTAGGGTTTCATATATTTTAAGCTAACCTTGAAATCACTATTTAGTCAAGCGTGATGCTAACTACCAACTTTCCCTTCTACATCTTCTAAGTGCTAGGATTAGAGGGATGCAGCACCACTCCTTGTTTATATAGTGCTGGGGATGAAACTAAGGGCTTCAGGAATGCTAGGCAAGCATTTTATCAACTGAGTTATATACCCACCCTTTTGTGTTTTATTATAATTTCTTTATCCATCTTACCAAGAAACGCTTAATATTTTCAAAGATATGGTTTTTAGTCTTCTTCTTGTTCTGTAATTTAGCCCTTACTACTTGCTTTTTTTCTTATTTACTATATTTCCTTTGGACGTGCTCGGCTATCTTTTTGCATTGAAGTCTAGGTTTGTCTTAAATACTTCTGATATCCTAACAATTATCCAAAGTCAAATGTCCTAGATGTGGATTTAGATGCATTCCACAAATGTTGACATGTGGGAGTGTCCATTCAAGGTAAATGTATATTTTTTCCAGTATGTATTATAGTTATGATTGATGTTAAGGCTTTAACACTAAGAACAAGTATGTTAGTGCTGAATATATATCTTCCTACATTAGTTACAGTTTTCTTATTGCTTTGTTTATGTGTAGAACATATTTAACTATTTATTTGGCCATTTTCTAGTTTAAATGTTTTGTTTTTTTTTCTTTTTGGTTTGTTTTGTTGCTGTTTTTACATAATACAATTCCTATCCATTGTTACCTTTTTATTTTGAAATAGGGTCTTGCTATGAGCTATGAACTATTAGCTATTAGCTAGCTTCAAACACTTGGCAGTACTCTTGCCTCATCCTCCCATAGCTACATGATGCTACATCTGTCTCCACTTCTTTTCTTTATATTTACTTATTTATATATCATTTATTGTCTTAGTTTTACTTTTTCACCATTTTTGTTGTAATTCTGCCTCTTGGAATCATTGTGTTGGCATGAGAGTTGAATGTTCTATTGAGAGACTTGCTCAGTTTGGTGTGTTTAGTTTATACAAATATAAACTGTATAAGTATTCTTTAGAATTTTAGTTTTTGACAGCATATATATTTCCTTCGTTTCCATTTATTTTCCCAAGCTTAAATTATTTGATGGCTCTTCCCTTTTCACATAATTTGGGGGCATCTGTCTAGAGCTTTTTGGTCAGTATTAAGGCTTGATCACAGAACCTTGTGCCTGCTAAGCAAATGTTGCTCTGCTTAGCATCATTTAAAAACATTTATTTTTTTTAATATCTAAAACTTTGTGTTCAGGTGCTTTTATCTTCAGTATAAAAATATGTTATCTTCTTGCTTATAGTGCGGTTATTGAGTAATTTGAAGGAAATATCATCAATGATCTTTTGATACTGAATAATTAGCTTTCTCTGGAAGTGATTGAATTTCCTGTATTTGTTTTTAAGATCCACAATCTTATAGTCTTTTTCAAGGACTCTAATTCTGTTTACTTTTAGACCACTAAAAAATCAACTATATTTTAAAAGTTATACTACATATATTAAAAATATAAGCTTGAATATTAATATATAGAAAAAAATCAGCGACCATACAATCATGTGAATATATAATGCATAATTTTTAATTAACATTTAAAAACATTTAAAAGTTAAGCATCAATAATTTCTTCAGATTCATCTTTCAGTAACTCATTTTATCTTCTCTATAACATACCACTAGGCCATCCAATTAACTTTAAAATTTGGTTATTTGTGCATGTACATCTGTGTAAAAGTACATGAATGCACATGCAAGTGAATGTCAATTTTGAAAGTGGAGTATTTCTCCTTCAACACTGTTTGCCTTGTAATTTTGGTTTTGATGATATTTTGGCTTTAGTGTCTCTCAGGGTTCTGCAACATAGAAATTATGCTAAGTTAACTGGCCAGGAAGAGTCCTAGAAATCTTCTTGTCTCCATCTCCATAATAAAAATTACAATGTCAATATAATTAGGATTATGAACATGAACCTCAGTGCTCATCTTTTAACATGGACATTCTTGGAATCAAACTCAGATCCTCACACTTTTGAGACAAGTTAATGACTTAATGACTGAGCAACTGCTCTAGACATTGGATATTGTATTTTTCAGTCACTTACTGATTTTTCAAGTTCTTGCTGAAATTTCAATATTGTCATTCAATATACTGAAATATTAAATATGACTATTTAGTGTCAGATAACACCACAATCTATATATCTCTTGAGTGTATCCATAGTGTTTATTAACTCCTGGTTTTCACTCTTATTAACCTAGCTGTTTTAAATCAAAGATCAAGTATTTCATATACAGATTGAAGAGGGTGATTTATAGCTCTGAATGATGTTATCTTCCTCAGGGGGACTTTCCATCTTTTTCTGTATGGCTTCTGGGCCTAGGGTTGACATAATTCAACCTGGGCTTCTATATTTATCATAGTTGATTTAGTTCTTGTTTACCTTTTCTCACAGAGTGTAGCAATTTCTTGTCACCTGAAACTTGTACTGTTTATCAAAATTCCACCTTTTGTCAGGACTTAAATTCTATTTTTTGTCTGCCTAATACCCGAGAATCTTTTAAAATCTTGGCTTAGTTTTGCAGTCTTTTATGCACAATTTTTGAATTGGAAATGGGCATGGGAAAAGATCAGAATATATTGCATGGGTTTTTTTTTCACAAAAGAGTGATTTGTAAAATGTTGTTTCAAACAGTGACAGACTAGATTGTCTAGGGTACATTTCCCCAGCTCCTCCCAAATTCTTCCCACCTCCTAACTCTCTCAACTTCATGCATTCTTTCTCTCTTTAGAAAACACACAGACAAACAACAACAATAAAAAATGAACACAAACCAGAACTTTAAATAAATAAAGAGGAAGTACAACACACATATACCCCTCTCACACACACCATAAAAATACAAAATGGGTAATAATAATATATAAGCAAAAGATCAATGAGACAAAATTTCCCAAACAAGGAAATATGAAACTGAAGCATAATTAATAAAAACACAGAGACAAAAATTTGGGGTTCAGCCTGAAGTTCAGAAAAGCAAAACAGCTAGCCACTGGCTCTTACTTATATCTCGGTCTAAAATGGTGATCCTGTCTACAAAAATATCACTGAGTTCATTTTGTGTTGGCCATGTACTGTTGAGTATAAGGTCTATCTTTAAGTGCGGTTAATGCACCCAGTGAGACTCTATTGCAGAAAACTAGTTTTTCCTTGGCAAGCAGATGCCAATTGGAGATAGCTTCTTGTTTAGGGATGGGAGCCAGTGTTCACTCCAGCACTGGGACTCTATACAGCTGAAACTTTGTGTGTGAGCTATGCTTGCTGTCATAGTTTCTGTGAGTTCATCTGTATATCAGTTCTGTTGTGTCTGGAAGACACTACTTCTTTGGAGTCATCAGTCCCTGGAACTAACACAGAAACCTCCAACTAGACAATGTATAGAGAGTTAATATTCTGTCTTAAATGGAATGTCTTCACCAAATCCCTACCCTCAGGACTAAATGACCTATGCAGTGGAAGGATTGTAAGATATAAATTTCTTTTGAGAAATCCTGTGCATTCCTACTTCAATGGTTAATTTTTCTTCCCAGATGTAGAACAGCGATCTCCTAAAGAAAAAGAAGACAGGAATGATGTCATTTCCTTTAGTCTTGAATGGTCTGCAGGCATAATGGAGTTACTATCATAAATAATAGAGTCACTTGTATTTGCTCTACTTTTTAAAAAGTCTTTTTATTTGAAATCACGTTAGAATTACAGAGAAGTATCAAAGATGGCTCTAAAGGACTCTATCAGCCCTTCACCTTTGCACAACTTCCACTAATGGCACTGTTACATAACTATGATATATTTGTCAAGTCTAAGAAGTTAATATTGCTTTAATGCTATCTATGAACCTATAGCCTTCTCATACAGCATATGTCCCCATTTTATCCACCAGTGTCTTTTTCTTCCATACTATTCATTACAGCATGTGCTGCTCAGGTATTTACTGTAAGGTTCTGTATCTTGTATTTGGGCAGCATTGTCTCATAGTTCAAATGGGCTTTGAATTTTAGGGAAAGAGCCCAAAGGCACATGTTTTTTCTTTGCCACATCAGGAATATAACTTCATGATTTAGTCCTGGGAATGCTAACCTTGATTAGTGGATAAGGAAGGTCTATGTGCTGAAGTGTTATAGATTTCCTCTTTTTAATCTTGCCCTACTTCTCTTGACTATTTACCTCAGAAGGACATCTTTGTTTTCTGGATATTACCCCAATATACCAATAGTCTCTTTGGTTTCTTCCATTGTGGGACAGGCAATGATATTAGAGCTTCAAGGTTAATGTGAGGGGAAGATACGAATAGCTGTTTCCTGGTCTTTCCATTGCTGCAGCTTATTTTCCCATTGACTTGTCTCAGACTTTTAATCAGTCCCTCAGGGTATCGTAAGGTTTTTTATAATTTTATTTTCCAGTTCATGGTTTCCTTATCAACTTGTCAAAACCCAGAAGCTACCCTTCTGTAATTCTCAAGCCGTGCGAAATTCTGTAATATCAATGATTCAACTTTATAATGAAAGATATCGAGTTTTAGACAGTCCAAGGGCTCTGCTTATGTTGCAAAGCTAATTGTTATAGAGTAGAAAATCATACCTAGAACCCACATTGTGTTATATGCCACCTGCCAGTCAGACATTGGCTTGAGCAGCAAAAACTAAAAACTGCGTTCTCCTTTTACGAACCCTTTTCTATGAGTGGAACTTGGGTGTACAGTTCAGCCTTGTTTATTGAGGGTGAATTTTTTTATAAGCTACATTGTCCTCTTATACAAGGATCTTTGGTGAGGTTCCCCATAGTCTTGATGACATCTGTACCTTCTCTCATTTTCTGGATTTCACTAAAGTGTTCTTGAGCTAGATACCTTGAGACATTTGTTTAAACAGATAGTTTGTGATTCTTTTGAGCAGTGTGCCAAAGTCCTCTTCAAACAAGTAGTTCCAGACTGTCCAAGATAAAATTTATTTCTTAAATATTCATTGAATGCTTATTGGTGAAGAACAATGTTAGATGATGACTGGAAGGGAGAAATAAATATGAGAACTGCTAATATGAAGTTTAAACAGCTAATATCTGTAGTAGTATGGGCGGCGGGGCTGCGTCCCCAACACCCCAGCCGCCTGCCCGGCTAGCTTTACCCGAAATAATTACACGGACACTGTATTCATTTAAAGACTGCTTAGCCCTTTAGCTCTGGCCCTTACTGGCTAATTCTGATATACCGATCAACCCATCTCTAATAATTTGTGAGCACCGGTCTTACCGGGAAGATTCTAGCCTAAGTCCATCCTGGGTCGGAGCTTCAGAGCTTCATCGCGTGTGTCTGCCCAGGAGCCGGGAGCATGGCGGACGTCTGCTCCCGAGAGGAGAGCTGTCGAGTCTGACCTCACTTCCTCTTCCTCCCAGTGTTCTGTGCTGTCTACTCCTCCCACCTATCTCCTAACCAATGAGAGCCAAGCAGCTTCTTTTTATTTAACCAATGACCTTCCTCCATCAAATATCATAGCAAAAAGTATATATTTCTTATCTCCCCTTCCTCATCTTTTCATTTTCCCCTATACAGGTGATTGACAGTTTCCTTACTACTTTTGAAATCAGAAAAATAATTTTATACCTGGGCATAGAAAAAAGGACAAAGAAATAAACATTGTGGCCAAATCACAAATTTTGTTAGCCTTAGAAGAATTTTCTAAGTTTTGGAAGCAGTAGAGTTTTATTTACATAATAGTTATTATAGTTTATTTTTTCTACCTATATACTTGGTACAGATTTCATTTCATTGTCTTTGATAATTATAATTTCAAATTCAGGACATTTTAAATTATTTTTTTCCTTTTCCATACATCATCCGAAAATGTCAGCACAAGGTTGTAGATAGAAGTTTCTGTCCCATGCAATCTTGTAGCTGTTCAGTCCCAAAGAAACACACTGAGGCTTATATTAGTTATAAACTGTTTGACCTACTAGCTCAGGCTTATTATTAACTAGCTCTTACAACTTAAATTACCCCATAATTCTTATTTATATTTAGTCACATGGCTTGGTACCTTTTATCAGTGCAGCATTCTCATTTTGCTTCCTCCATGTCTAGCCTTTCTTCTTCCCAGAATTCTCCTAGTCTGGTTGCTCCACCTATACTTCCTGCCTGGCTACTGGCTAATCAGTGTTTTATTAAACCAATATGAGTGACAAATCTTTACAGTCTCCAAGAGCATTATCCTATAGAACAAGGTCATATTGGTTCATTCAGCTATTATATAGATGTTCCTTTAGATATTTAATGGAATAATATAAAGTTTCCTCCAAAAATTCACTAAAGCGGGCACATGTCTCCTTTTAATTATCTTTTCAGTGTATTTACCAGTTTGATATATTTTAGGTTGCTTACCATCTATTGAAAACTGACCATTTTCTCCTGGTGATAGTTAGAACCAGTACTAGGGCTAATTTAAAAATCAGTTGTGGCCTTGTGACTTTTATCAGTACTTTATGTCTATAATGGCTGTTCTACCAAACTATAATCTGAAAAGAGAGGAAATATTGCTGGAGAAATGTTTTACCCTTTATTTTTCTCACCAAATCATTTGCCTTCTATTCCACCAGGATATTGCTATTTGTAAAAGTTGAAGTTCAAAATCTATGATTTGAAATGTCCTCCAAAATTGGCAAAGTGAAGTTCTATTTTCATAGATGCTGTGCTTTCATCCCAAGAAGATGGCAGGCCTGGTGATGTGTTATATGGAACTTCCTGTGAAGTCTTCAAAGACACATGGTTTTAAAAATATTTCTCAAGTTGGAAGGCAGATGTGTTGGGGGAGATTTGGGAGTATTTGGAGCTGTGAGGAGAGTGGATATAATCATATTTCACTGTATACATGTATAGAATTCTCCAAGATTATAATGCTACTTCTTATGCTAATTAGGAATTTACAAAGATGAAAGGTATTTCAATGGGCAGAGCAAATGGTTGTTGAAAGCTGACAAATTGCTGGTGCTAGAATGTGAACTCTGGATATTTATGTTAATTATGTCGGATCACATCACACCACACACACAGAGAGAAAGAGAGAGAAAGAGAGAGAGAGAGAGAGAGAGAGAGAGAGAGAGAGAGAGAGAGAGAGAAAGAGAGAGAGAATTTAGTTTCAAAAGTTAGGAATTTCAAAGAAATAGGTTTAAAAACCTGTTCATTGCATTTCTCCCAAACTACCCATAAAAGTAAAAATTGAACTCCAGAATTTATGCTATATTGTAAACTATGCTCTAGATTCAGAACTGCTGAGATTCATTGCTGATACTCAAAACATCTATATATTCTGGTAATTACAGTAAACTTTAATGTTAGTTTTATGTTAATGTAACTGAGAGCAGATTATTATTTGAAAGTTAAAAGATTGCTTTGGAATAAATACATACAACTAATGGATGGACCATTTCCCCAAACAAACTAGAACAATCCAACAATCTGTTAGTTGAGTGTACTATCTGCATGGAGGTATCAATTTTTTAAATAGTTTCATCTCTTATTGGTGCATATCAAAAAACATGCAAGATAATGATTATATGGTTATGTGAAAACTATACATGATACCAAAAAAAAATACCACCCGGGATATCTTGATCCCAACCCTAAGTTTGTCCCCAGAAAGAATGAAAGAAGGAATATTTTTTACTACCATAAACATAAGGGAGCACGGAAGCATAATTCTTAGTTAAGAGAGCTACCTTAGTGTTGGCAAGAGACTTGAACCTAGAGTGGCTCCCAGGAGCTCAAGGAGATGTCCCCAGTTAGTTCCTTGGGCAGCTGAGGATAGGGAACCTGAAATGACCCTATCCTATAGCAATACTGCCGAATATCTTGCATATCACCATAGAACCTTCATCTGGTGATGGATGGAGATAGAGACAGAGACCCACACTGGAGCACTGGACTGAGCTCCCAAGGTCCCAATGAGGAGAAGGAGGGAGAACATGAGCAAAGAAGTCGGGACCACGAGGGTTGTACTCACCCACTGAGACGGTGGAGCTGATCTATTGGGAGCTCACCAAGGCCAGCTGGACTGTGACTGAAAAAGTATGGGATAAAACCGGACTCTCTGAACATGGCCAACAATGAGGGCTGATGAGAAGCCAAGGACAATGGCACAGGGTTTTGATCCTACTTAATGTTCTGGCTTTGTGGGAGCCTAGCCAGTTTAGATGTTCACCTTCCTAGATATGGACGGAGGGGGGAGGACCTAGGACTTACCACAGGTCAGGGAACCCTGACTGCTCTTTGGACTGGAGAGGGAGGGGGAGAGGAGAGGGGGGAGGGTGAGAAGGGTGGGAGGAGGGGGAGGGAAATGGGAGGCTGGGAGGAGGGGGAGAAGGGTGGGAGGAGGGGGAGGGAAATGGGAGGCTGGGAGGAGGCGGAAACTTGTTTTTTTTCCTTTTCTCAATAAAAAAAACATTTTCACATATTGTAACATTATCTATCAGAAGTTGATATCTTCATTATCACCTTTTTCCTACTGAAAATTAAGAAACTAAGTTACTTGCTCAAGCTAATTTAGTACCTTCAGAAGCCAAATGTTTTGGATTTAAAATTTTTATTGAAAAAAAGATTACTAGATGCTCTATCTCTAAGGCTCTGTTTGTGAAGACCTTCAGAGAACTTATACTTTTTCTGAATGGAAACGTTATATTAAACCAAATGTATGAGACATGGCCATAAAGCATATAGACCTTTTCTTTCTAGTAGGAGTGTAGTATTTAGTGTTCTCATGTATCAAGCAAAGCAGAAAGGGAAACAGGAAGTGTTATCCTTGTTACCTTATTATAACATATAGATAGTCCAGAAAAGAATTCTACTTGAATGTGGTTAGTTTATATCAGCTATAACAGAGACAATCTCCTTATTTCAATCACAATACTAATTATAAAACTGAATGAACAATATGTTCTATATTCTATTGATCAAGCAAGTTATGTCACAAATTTATTAGTGAATAAAAATCATTTTTATCTTATTTTGTTATCAATGGAAGGGAAGGACAAAAGCAAGACATTTTATTAAGTTAGATGTGATGACTGAGAGGCAAATAATAATAGCACACACACACAGAGTCTCATATTAACTGTGCTTCCTTGTATTAAGCTCCGTAGAGTAATGAGGAAGCCCACAGGAAACAGAGTCTTCAAATTTCTATATAGAATTTATATTTGTTATCATGTTGTCTCTGTAGTTAAGTGAAGTTACATATGACTACAAATGCCATAAAATGAAGTTTATCAAGGAAACTACCCATATCGGCTGTATGCAATGATATTCACTGATATTTGAAGTTTGGACTATTCACCAACAGCTCAATTTTCCTGAAATATGTGATTTTTGAAGGCAAAATTGAAGTAATATATGAGTTTGAGTGTGGATGGACAACTTGGCTTTTTAAAAGATGATCATCTCCCTCCTTATTTACCATTTCCTGATACAGACTTTTGGTTTCCTTACTACTTATTGGCAGATGGGAGGAAGAGAATATATAAAATGAAGACTACCAAATGAGGTACAATCAAACATTATCATTGTAGATATGATCAAAATTTGGAATTTATCATGGCCATAGGGGATACTTAGTACAACTCAAATAAGACTGGTTGAGGAGATCCCAAAAAGGAAAGGATACACTCCTAGGACTGAGGGATATACGATACAAATATTTTGCTATAATATGAAAGCAATTTGAGAAAGCAGCGTATTTGACCTTTTTTTTCTCACAGTTGCTAGAATAGTATGAATTAGACAACCTACACACTACATCCAACCTCTCTGCCCAGCTAAGTACTACACATCTTGCTCAAGTGTCAAGATAGGTGAATCTCCCTGATCCTTCCCTGAGTATACCTTGCCACACCACAGATCTAGCCAGGGTCCCATATCCAGTTCCTGGGCCTAGTCTGATCAGCCCTGCCTGCATGGCCTCAAACCTCCAGGATTTGGTAACAACCCCTGCCACCCACCTATAATTTGTGCACTCTATTGCACCACAACAAGCTTCTATGCATAGTCCCGATGCTGCAATCTTGTGCCAGGGTCTAGCTCAATAGTCCACGAGACCATCCTATGCCACACTCTCCCCAACTCTCAGATCAACCTTCAAATTCTAGGCTTGGATAAGGCTGCACATTCTATGTGCTAGACCAGATATTTGAAACCACCTGAATTCATTCTACCTAAGTCATATCCAGCCTTCAAACCCACCCCAGCCTATATACCCCATGCTCTGCCCCACCTGTTCTATCCATATCAGATGCAGAACTAACAAGAGGTGCCCATAAGCATGTGCATATCTCATTGCAAAAATACAAACGACATGGAAGATCAAGCTAGTACCTCCTCAACAAAACCTATCAGTCCTGTAGAAATGTTGGCCAATGAGCATTACTTGGATGAACTCCAGGAAACAAAATTTAAAATAATGAGTAAAAGCTTGATCAAAGAATTTCAGTCCTTGAAAGAAGAAAGGCACAAAGAAAGGGTGTAGTGAAATTAAGGAGAATAAAAGCCTAGGTGATGCCTAAAGAACCACAAACATAAGGTCAATGGAAAAGAAAAAGACAATCTAGGACATGAGAACTAAGTTCAGTAAAGAGATAGAAGCATCAAGGAAAACTCAAGCTGAAATAATGGAATTGAAAAACAAACAAATAATAATCCAACTAGAAAACTTAAGTGGAAGCCTTACAAGTAGAATGAATCAAATAAAAGATAGAACACCATGATTCAAAGGGAAAGTAGAGAAATTAAATTGAAGACTATGAAAAACAAATAAAGAATACTGGAAATGTGGGATAACTTTGAAAGGTCAAACTTTTGAAACATAAGCATAGACAAGTGAGAAAATTCCCACGTGAGTGGCAATATATATATACAAGAGACCACAGAAGAAAACTTTCCCAAACTAAGGGAATACACCTATACAAATACAAGAAGCACACACAGAACATCAAGTAGACAAGACAAAAAACAATGGCAATCACAACAATAATAAAGAAAAAAAAGATTTGAATTTGAGAGAGATTATGAGGATGGTACTTGCCAGAGACTGGAGGAAGTAAGTAGAAGGCAAATAAGATGTAATTATATTTCAATTTCAAAAAAATGAAAATTTGAAGTACAAGAGTCTCTTGACATTTGTGAAGACTGTATCTAGTGATCCTCATGTATCTCAAGTACATTAGCACTTTGCTCATGGAGTTTGTATTTAGTTATTATGTTAAGAATTTTGTTCTAGATATTATGTTGGATATCAATTAAAGGTAACTTTTTTGCATTCACAATCACAGAGTTTAGAGTATAAAGAACTGTAGTTATAGTGCCCATTAAAGTAAAAGGTAACCAGTATATGACAGGTTAAAGGCAACAATGACTTGGGTTTAACACATCCACAATTGTATTTTGATTTGTATTTTGTCATTTTTATTGAGGTATAACATTTATACAGTAGCATATACACAATTAAGTGGCCGACACTCAAGAACCCACCCCTAAGGTGAAGATACTCAAATAAAATATTTCTAGTATACCAGAAGTTTCCTTCTCTGCTGTCTTTTGAATATTATCTTCTCTCCCAAACAACCATTTTTTTTTTATCAAAAGTGTGTGTGTGTGTATGTGTGTGTGTACATCTATGATACATAAGAGAAGGCTAGTGGACAATTTTTCAGGGGTTGGTTCTCTCCTATCTCATTTTTGAGACTTATTTCTGCATTGCCCTGTGTTCATGAGCTTTTGGCCAATTGTCCTGTCTCCACTTGCCATATCCCCACAGGAGTACTGGGATTATAGATTACAGACATAACATACCACCTCTGACTCTTTCATGTATGTATTAAACTCAGATGATTAGAATTACTTGACCACTGCTCTTCCTGCTGCACTATCTTGCCTGTGTACAACTGTTTTTTAAATTTACATTACTAGTTAGTTTTAGCTAGTGTAGAAATTGAAGTAAATAATACTGCACATCCAAATTTATCATTGCTCTTTGTTATTTATTTGTGCTGTGGATGGGAGCTTACTCTTTGTCAATTCTTTGTAGTATTTTATTGTTAGACATATTGATTTAATTTAGTTCTCTAGCATGAGAATTCTTGAACATATATTTTGGAAAACATAAGGCATACAATCCTGATTACAATTGCTGGGTCATAAGCATAGGTATATGCATAGCAATACTGCTAATATCTCAAAGATATTAAGTTACTTTGTTTCTGCAGCTATATAAGACGGAAGTAATTGTCCCAAATCTTTCTCCAATCTTTTGCAATATTTCTGTCATCTTATTTGTTAAAGACATTCTTATAAGAATAATGTGATAGCTCATTTTGGTTTAAATTTCCCTGATGGCTGGTCGTATTGAGTATGTTTATGTATACTTATCGATCTTTTGGTCATCTACTTACTTTTCTTTCAGTAAGGATGTCTTTAAATTTCTTGTCCATTAAAAATATAATTTTATCTGTCTTTTTGATTTATAATAGTTATTTATATATTTTGGGCACAACTACTTTCTCAGATGTATGTGTTTTCTCCCAGGCTGTGGCTTGCTTTTCCTTCTGTTGTTTTTCATGACCATAAAGTCAAATTTATCAATCTTCCTTTTTTATAGTTAATGCTTTTGATGTTCCACTTAAGAGATCTTTGCCTTAAGGTTGTGCAGATATTATATTTTCTTCCAGAGAATTTGCTAATTTCTTTTTTTCCATTTAAATCCTTGGTGTGTCTTAAAGTAAATGTGTATGGTATGAAGTTAAATGTAACTTCTTTTTATCTCTATTATATTTTCATCATTCTCTTATTTGGGGAATATTTCTAATTTGCCACCAAGCTTATCTTTGTCTACATTAGTTTTAAGACAGGCAGTATCAGTGCCAAGCAGCAAGCACACGAGATGCATCTGTTCATTTCAACATCCAAATCTAGCTACAGGTATATTTAGGCAATTCACCTTTAAATGTTCACATTGCTGTCTGCATTTTTCTAGCCCACTCAGCACTCAGAGCAAGTAGCATTAGTTAGTCTAAGACCATGAAGATGGATATGTTCCCTACAAGAGTTTCAGTTCTAAGCTTGTGAATAGTTCCTGCTGTGCAGGGCCTTTTAGTAGCCCCTGTGGTATATAAGGGGCTATATAAATGCAAATTTCATTTCATTTAGAAAGGAAATTAGCCACACTAAATGGACATGTGTACAACTTTGGAATTAAAAGGAGGGTAGATTTCTTCTATCAGCAGGGCCAAAACAATACTCCTTATTCAAATCCGTCTTTTTAAACATTTAGCAGTTAAAAGAAACATGAGAGTTTGGATGGGAACAGAAACAAGATGAGCTCTATGTTCCAGTTCATTGTTTCATTGCTCAGCGGTAGTAAGGCAGAACTCACTGTATTGGCTTTCTCTAGTGATTCCTGATTCTGGAGAGCCACTGTGTTCAAGTGAGAGCAATTTTTAGACATAGTTCTAATAATTATTTCTAATAATAAGGAATACATTGATGAGTATATATTAAATTGATGCTTTCTATTATTCCCTATACATCGAGCAACTGAGGACCAGGGTTTCCAGGATAAAAAAGAGATAGATATCAGGCAAGTTTATATACATTTGACAACATAGAGCATGTGTAAGACAGCTTTTCATGACTGTAACAAACATCTGTGATAACATAAGATAAAGGGAAAAAGTTTGTTTTTGGCTCATAATTCTGGTGGTTTCAGTCCATGCCATTCAATTGGTCCCTTTCCTTTGGGCCTGGGTTGGCACAATATGACAGGAATGTGTGGTATAGTATGCAGCACAGATACTAAAAACCCAGAGACAGATATTGGGGTTCAAGGTGAAGATCAGAAAAGCAAATCAGCCAAGCCACTAGAGAGATCTTACTCTTTATATTTGTTTCTCTGTCCAGTCATATTGCTTCTGTTTTCACCTCCCTAGTGCTAGGATTAAAGGGGTATGATCCCAATGCTGGAATCACCTTTGTGTGAGTTCTGCTTCTTTTTTAGACAGATGCAATCTTGTGTAGCCCAGGGTAGCCTTGGACTCACAGAGATCCATCTGCCTCTGTTTCTCGAGTCCTGAGACTAAAGGTGTGTGCCAATACTCCCTGGCCTATATGGCTGACTAGGACAACTGCTTTGCCTTCTGATCTTCAGGCAAGCTTTATTTATTAAAGCACGAATAATATAGCACTGTAGTAGCAAATCTGTTTACTTGATGTCTGTGGATGACAAGGAAAAAGAAGATAAAATGAGGCTAGGCTTCCAGTAATTTAAGGGCTAATCCTCCATGTGTGAATCTCTTCCAATAGGCCCCATCTCCTAACATTTCTACCACTCCCCTGTCATGTCAAACTGCAGATCAAGTTTTTAATGCATGGGCCTTTGGGGGAATATTTAAGATCAAATTATCACAGAACACACATAACTGTTACATCTTTCTTCTTGGTAGCAGAGATTCTTTATTAGCATCTTGCCAAAATAAAAATGACCACTGAATGTTGACCCTCCTTAGTAAACATGCTCCTTAAATTTTGTTCAGAAAGAAAATTCTGGCAAGATTGCTGACAAGACCACCCTCAAGCTGTGTGAGTCCTTAATAAATGAGGACTAAATTAAAACAAAAACTTAGAAGTCAGCTGATTGCAAAGAGATAAATGGAATTGTTCTTCAGTTGCCAAAGCAAAGGAAAATCAATTCCTAGTGGCATTATAAATGGAAGCTTAGAGGTGTTTGAGGAAAAAGAAACAAATCTTGACTCTGGACCATTGAGTTTTAGATGCATTAAATTTGCTATTCTTTTCTTCAAAAAGGAGAATTCTCCACTGTACCTAAGGTGACGTGTTGCTTTGATCAATTAAATGAGACAGAAATGATGTGATGTTTCCAGAGTACAGAATAAATAACTACTATCAATTCTTCTCCAAATATATGCTCATAGACTCCAACTGCCCATGCAGGCTGAGACTCAAGCAAACCTCACTGAGTAGTCCTATGGAGGAGCACCAGCTTATCTTATTCAGAAGCTCCAGGGGAGCCCTCGTGCAGCATCAACTGCCAGCCCCACTAAGTTCAAAATAGTGAATGCTTCATTTGCACTAAATCTTCCAAATGACTGAAGTCCATCTAATAAGCAAGCACATGGAACCAAAGACTCTCGTGCCTTGCTTTATCAACCTACCGACTCATAAGCGATAATAAATGGTTGTTTTGGCTTTAGTGCATAGGTTTTGATTTTATTCTATTTTTATTTATTTATTTCAGCTTTTAAAAAAGAAGTTATTTTTAGAGATTTTATGCAAGAGTTTATTGTATGCTAAGTGTTTTCTTATTCTCTTTTCTTTTTCCTTTCCTTTCAATCTACTGTCATGTGTTGTATATGTATACCATCTTATCTATCAGTACAGAATGTAAAAATCACACAAGAGAGAAAACATAAATTTGTATTTCTGAGACTAGCTTAATTCACTTAATATGATTAGTAACTTCTGCTGTATCTATTGTCCTAAAAACTCATTCATCCACTGGGCAGTGGTGGCACACGCCTTTAATCCCAGCACTTGAGAGACAGAGGCAGGTAGATCACTGTGAGTTCGAGACCAGCTTGGTCTACAAGGCATAGTTCCAGGACAGACACCTGGAAAAATCCTGTCTCAAAAAAAACAAAACAAACAATAAAAAAAAACAAAAAAAAGCCTCATTCATCCTTATAGTACCCTATATGTTGTTACATAACAACTTAAAATCCAAAACTGACCCTAAGATGTTAGCTTTGACATAGTAACAGAATTTAGGCTTTAGGCTCTAATGGCACAGAGAGGTGATGCTGGACCTAATAATACCTCTGCATAAAACTGGGACATACCTGCTCATAATGTGTCTTTTCCACTTATTGTTAACATTCTTATAATAAGATTGAAAAATCTTGCCTTTTTATATTGTATTTATGCCTCTGTCCTAGGATTTTCCAAGCTGATTTATTAGTTATAACCAATAATACACACATCATCTAACTTGTAATTCTCTAAGAAAGGGGGGAATCGCTAAATAGTAAACTTGGCTTGTTTGGAGAATTTTACAAGATATCTATAGCAATTAGGGTTTTTTATTTTACATTAAAACTGTAAACTGCTCCCTCCTTTGCAACCCAATATGCTAAGGTATTCTTGTAATCTGAGTTAAGTGTTGAATGAATGCCTTGATTCAATAAAATTAATTTTGGGGGGCTTCTTAAAAAAAACCTGGGACATAAAAGTGCCGCTCTCTCGCATGAGGAGGAGATGGCCTAACCAGTACAATTAAAATAAAACAAACAAAAAACTTTAGTTGCTCAAGATTGGTCACTCGAATTTGATCCCTGAAACCCCTTTTTTAAAAACCTGATTTGGTGGAGCAGATCTACAATGTCAGTATTCCTACTTGATATGAGAGGCAGAAATGCCCATCACATGCAACAGAAACAGTAGAAGAGATTCATGTCTCAACAAGGTGGAATGAGAGACCCAACCACTGGAAGTTGTCTCGTGATCTCTACATGAAGGTGACACTTCATGTGCTTAGTTGCACATGCTCCCCCAAAAATAATAAATGCAAACAACATGCAAAAGTGGAACTTAATAATGCCCTGACCACCATTTCGGAGACGTGCAAGGAATTTCTTCTCTTGTTTTCATTACAGAGCTAGATGACAGAGACATTCTTGTGTTGCCTCAGGCTGACATTATACCTGGGTATAGGGTATAAGTTTCTATTTTTTGCAGGATTTCTCCAAGTTGTGAAATCAACACAAAACTGATCAAAGGTGAGTGAATCCTCTTTAGTAGGGTATACAAACAGGTTAAAACTCTTCTACTGTAATACTTTCACAAGTTAAGTAGGTTATGACCCTTACCAGAGAGGTAGGGTCACACTGAAGACTCACTAAAATACTGAAAATCACATTAAAGGATCACCCAAAGACACAAAACAGAAGAATTAGTTGATCTGAAACTCAATATATATCCAACTGAATACTTCTATGGGGAAAAGGAAGAAAATAAAAAATCAAATGAATAAACAAGATGTATATGTATTTCAAAGGAACATGTCTTTAAAAAAGAATCAAAAGGAATATTAAAAAATGAAAATCTAAAAAGTAGATTGTAATGGTGTCATGGAATATTTAAGTATGTAGGTGTGTTACAATTGCTTCTGCTGTGGAATATTACACTAACTGTAAATATGTGTTACATTTGTTTCTGCTTCCGTTGTTCAAAATATAAAGATGCGTTACATTTGTTATGTTGCATTTGTTTAATTATGCAAAGATGTGCTGCTTTTGTTTCACCTTGCCTGCTTAAGGCATCTGATTGGTCTAACTAAAAGCTGAATGGCCATTAGCAAGACAGGAGGGGGATAGATGGGGCTGGAGGGCTGAGAGAATAAATAGGAGGAGAAAATCTAAGAGGAGAAGAAGGAGAGGAGAACAAGGGAGAAAGAGGGAGAAATGCCCAGGGTCAACCAGTCAGGCAGTTGCCAGCCAGTCAAGCAAAGAGAAAGCAGAAGCAGGACATACAGAAAGAAAGGTAAAATACCCCATAGGCAAAACGTAGATAAAAACAAACAGGTTAAGTTATAAGAGCTAGCTAGAAATGAGCCTAAGTTAAGGCTGACCATTCATAACTAATAAGTTTCTGTGTCATCATTTGGGACCTGGTTGGTAACCCAAAAGAGAACCTGCTACATAAAGGTTACTGGGTTGTAGCTCAATGCTTGCTTAGGCATGATGCTTGCTTTCCATGTCCAAAGCCCTTGCATGGATCCCTAATGTTGAAAAAAAAAAAACACTACAAGTTTTTGTGTTGTCTAGTTTATGTCAAGTTGACATAATGATTAATGATTGACATTGGGGGAGCCTAGCCCATTATGGGAGTGCCATCCTTGGGTCCTGACCTGCGTAATAAAGTACAATGAGCAAGTCATAAGGAGCAAGTCAGTAAGTAGCATTCCTCCGGGCCTCTGCATTAGTTCTTGTTTCAAGGTTCCTGCCCTGACTTCCTTCAATGATGGGCAGTGATGGTCATGGCATTTTATCACAGTAAAGGGGATCTTAACTAAGAAGAAGTTAAAACAGCACATTTGACTTAGCATATATTGAAGGAGGGAAAACTGTGGTTGGGATGTATTGTGTGAAAGAAGAATCTCTTTTCAATTAAAAAAAGATATAGCTGACAAAAATAGCTAAAATTATCATAGTATGATAAAATGTTAAAAATTTTAAAAGGTTGAGTCTCCATGAGATTCCCTGTTAGCATGTTTATTGGTATCCTTGTTCAGATCTTGCTTAATTAGCCATGTCAATGAGACTTGATGATGTGGCTCCTTTGACATTTCTAGAAGATTACTATTTTAGCAAAAGTTTTATTCTTCTGTCTCATAATATTTCTTTACCTTCCCCTTTGATCACTGAGCCTTATGTTCAAGAGTTGTGTTGTAAA